>NC_058520.1:593388254-594003254 GCF_904849725.1 Hordeum vulgare subsp. vulgare
TGTGCAAGTCACTAGTGACGGTTGGATTCTACTCCATTCGTGACGGTTTAGAAGACGCACTTGGAAATTTTTCTGAAAACTGGTGGTTATTGGTTGACTGTGAGATGGGTTGAAAAATAACACTCACACTACGCATGCATATAGAAATATTACAATGAAGTACTAATTAGCTGCTAGGAATAAATGAAATACGTTCTAAACCTTGTCTATTGTGAAAATGCACGTAAATTTAACCGTGTCTTCTAATCTATAACAGAGAGAGTAGTACGAAGAGTGACGACTAGACAAGTTTTGTTTTAAATGTTGTGTGCGCGGCTTGCCATCAGAACCAACCCTAGACTAAAGGTGCGGGTAGTTAATTATTGCATGTCCTTGAGTTGATGTTACTTTGGCCAACAAATCAAACCACCTGATAATTAATTGTCCAGTGTTTAGGTAGAAGTACAATTGCTAGATCTGCCGTTGCCGGCCGGCATCTTTGAACATTACGCTGCCAACTTTTCACATCAATTGCAGGTACGACATTACTATGTAGAGAATAGATCAAATCAACTCAAAATTTGTTTTCCTGTTTGCTTTTCCACAAGAAACAGACACACATGGCAATTGATTAACAAGCATGACAACGATACTATTTGAATGGACAAGGTATGCCAAATGACCAGTGAATCTATCATTGAGTGATTTAGTTGGTGGTGAGGCTAGCAAAGAGGAAAAGAACACATACCTCTTTTCTTAGGAGGCAAGAAATATCACCCCTTTTCTTTTCGCGAGCAAGAAGCCTTGCTTAATTGTGACAACATATTGTGTACAAGGTAGGGGTCGTCAAATTGTGACAACATAGTGTGTACAAAGTAGGGGTCGTCAAATTGTGACCTATTTTGACTTTTGTCCTAGATGTTAACCCAACATTACCCAAGCCTAAATGGATTAGCAACCCATAATTAGCACATGTAAACTTTCAAAAATAGCACATGCTCTTCTTTATCTAACTTGCATAATTTTACTTTTCTTTATTTTAGGAGACACGCTTCGCAGCTTCTTCTCCATGTAACTATTTTTGTTTGAGTTTCAGTATTAGTTTAGCTTCTAATTAGGCTTGTAGCTTGTAACCCCGTTCTACGAAAAAGAAAATCGTTACAAGAAAATGTGGTCTAGCTTACAGTGTACAGTTTAACTTAACCATGAATGCCTAGGGCATATATTTCTCAGACAAAATGCACCTATCTTGTACCGGAGAATTGAAAAGTCTTGCTTGAGGAGTTGGTTCGACTAAATCTCAGCATGTGATCCATATCCAGTGTGGGCCCTAGCAATCTATGTGGGGTCCACCTTTTGGAAATCTCAGCTTTCTTCTCCTCCTAATTTTGTAAGAGCCACATCATGTGTTCCTAGAAAGGGGCTAGCTATATGGTAGACTGAAAATATTAATTAGTGTGATATACAAATTAAGTGAGGGCACCAAAGAAAGAGCCCCCTTTCTATGCATGTGTAGAAGCTGATGCATGCTTACTGAACCTACCTCAAAAAGACCACCCAGGGGGCCTACAGATAAACTAGTAGTAGTATATTCGTCTTGTGCAACTGTGCAAGTACCACGTAAAGTATTGTAGATAGCTACGTTACAAACACATGGAGAAAATTGTTAAAAAAAATACATGGAGAAAATGTATACTATTACATATGCATAGTATATGTTCAGTCAAAGTCTCTAGTGAAATATGCATGCATGCAACCAGCTAGTGCGACAATACGGCCAACGTAAGAGTGGTCAGCAACTTTGAACGATCGACGGCGTACGTAAGGAGCAGTTGATCATACCGATCTTTGCACACAAACAATAATTAGGCTCCAACCAAGAAAGCTCATGGAAGGATGCAACTTGCGGGTGGTAACTGTTCTTGAACCTTTCTTACGTAACATGCGTGTGTAAATTGTCATTGCTCGTGACTCATCGCTAGTGTAGGTACAGGGGGAACCAAAAGGGGCTTTCTTCATATCAAGGATCTGAATTATGCTTGCATTTCTGGTTTAACTAGATGATATACCCGGCGTTGTTGCAGAAATTGGTTGCAACATATTATTTTGATGAGATCTGGATGTCTGAAGCTCGAATATGAGAACGAAGAATAAAATTTGTATGAATTATTGTATTTGATTATTATATAGTTTTCAAATATTCCCTGCAAAAAAAAGTTGTAAAATATTTATATAATGTACTCCCTCCGTTCCTAAATACAAGTCTTTTTAAAGATCACACTCAGGAACCACATAGAATATATATAGATATATTTTAGAGTGTAGATTCACTCATTTTATTGTGTATATAGTTACTTAGTAAAATCTCTAGAAAGATTTATATTTAGAAACAAAGGGAGTAAGTAGTATTTCTCATGCATGGGGAGAGAAATAAAAAGAGTGGGCTTGATGAACCGCAGTGTGTGTGTTGAGAGAAATAGTTTTAGTGACATTTTGCATGCGTGTCGAGGGAAATAAAATAGTGGGGTTGCATGTTGAAAGAAATAAATGTTGTAGGTTGATGATGTGGCATATGTGGTAAGGTGACATTTGCACATAGTAAGGTAAGAGGAAGTGGAGACCAACCACTTAAGTATATAGGATATATGTTTATCAAATTTTTTACTTATACAGAAATGCCCCACCTCTCACGTTGAAGAGGCCGGGCAAATTCCTCTTCTATTCTGAAAAATGGATCCTGGGAAAATATATCACAACTTGCTCTTTAAGTGGACCTTTTTAACAATTTCTAGTTCAAATCAAAGACACGTATATATTTAACATTGACTTGGAAAAATTATGTTTAAAATATGTAGGATCCTCTAAGCTGGGCTGGAGATCATTGCTAGGTATGTGATCCTAGATTTTGAAACCTTTCAATTTATTAGAGCATCTATAGCCGTCCCCTCAAGTGACCGACAGGAGCGAGAAGGAAAAAAGTGACCCAACCGGACCCCTCATATCGTCCTTATGTGCCCGGGCTGTCCGGAAACCCTCATATCCATCTCAAATATGGACAGGTTATGAAGGCTCGCGGATGCGCCTGGGCACTCCCGGTCAGTCTGTCACATAGGACGCGACCCCGCCCCGGGCCACAATTTTCTTTTCTTTATTAATTCTTTTATTTTTCTTTCTTCTTCTTCATCAATCACATACAAGTGACCGGACATATGAGGAAGAAAATGAGGAGTGTGACTATGCGGACAGATAAATAAGGGACACGTTTGATCACTGACCCGACACGTCCCCGGGTGTTTGTGGTCCTGAATTTGCAAGTCATGACTGAAGATGCACTTAGACCACCCCCACACCTTCCAACCCAAGTCGTGTCGTCTTCTCACGATAGCACTAGCTACGTTTTAGCCTCCGGCTCCAAGGCTTCTATGGTACTCTAAATATGATGTCGCCCATTAGATCAAAAACCTCATTAAAATCAAGCACAAAACAACTGATAATGTTGTTAATTAAGATGCATATAGCCTGTTTGACAAATGTAGTAACCCTAACTACGAGTAGGCAATAACCTCTAGGGTAGGGCGATAAGTCGGGCTCGATGACAATGTTTTGCACCGTCCATTGTGCCAACTCAATTTAACTTTGCAAAAGCAATAGGCCGCCATCCATTGCTTTCATGCATACACAAGGCCGCATTTCCCATGCAATCTTGCCGATCAAACAAGTACCAAATGGCTCAACTTTCCATGCTTCTAGAGATCTTTAGCTTTGACAATTGACATCACCATGCATGTATGTATATGCAGTTCCGTAAAAAATGTAGGAGTATCTTACTCGCTGTCGTGCTCACTGGATCTCACTAAACAAGTAAAACACTTTGTTCTACTTTCTAGGCCTAGTTAGCTAAAGTAGCCTGTTGAACCTAACTACGTAGCCATAAGTTTATAGTTAATCAACACTGTTGCTTTCATGCATGAACAAGTGGCCTAGCTTAAACCTAACTATGTAGCTAACTACGAGATCACATTGCTAGCTAGCTAGCTTCCATGTAATGACGACTTTAGCTGATCGAGTGTGAAACAATCAATCTTTGACAACAAAACACCGTATCTCACTAAGACTATAATATATGGTAGGCTTGTGTGGATTTGGATTAATTAACAGGTAGCTGCTAACTAGAAAACTAGTTAGATCCAATTAGCAACTGATATATCTAAAGCGCCGCACCAACGTGGATCCAGCGACAAGATCCAGCTGAGGTCAAGAATGGATCAATTGCTAACCAACCAGTTGCAAGCTTGCAACAGCATGCATACAATCCAGCGGTCTATTTTTGCAACCTAAGGACGGGAGCTTAGGCTTGTTAAAACTAACTTATATTATTGCCTTACTTTTGTCAGACAAGTGTGTATTGCTCCACTCGAAACGCACTACATATTTTTATTGTCATCCCTAGACAACGTGAATGGAAAATGCCTTCACTAGCCTATATATTGCTCTCACACGCACAAGCTCTAAGATATTTGAAAATACTTCTATAATTAAAGAATCTAAACAAATTCATATGTACATGTTGCAGTACACATGTTTTCAAATTTTAGTGCACAAATATTTATCTTTTTTTCTGGCACCAAATAAAAAATGGTGCACAAGTAGTCGTTTTTTTAGTCCAGCAGAGAAATTGAGTTTGATCTGACAAAACAAATATCATTTGATGTGTCATAAAAATACATTTCATAATTTGGGAAAATGATAATTTATAAAAAAAATACAAAACAACAGTTCTCTATTTTGATCGATCATGCATGTTTATGCCAGAAACTTGTTATGTTTTCCAACAGAGTAAATAGTTTATGGTTACGGCAAGTTACCATATGCCCCTGGCAAGAAAACTGACCATATGCCCTACTCTTCTATAGTAGAGATCTTGAGTGAACATGACGATCTTTTGTCTAGAGCAAAAAAGCACACTCACACGCGCGCTGCCGGTTCTCCATGAGCAAATCAAGACGTGTTTAGTGCAGCTTTACAATATTGCTGCCATTCATTAATATTCTGTGTGAGAGATTTGGTTGGTTTGGTACATGCCGGCCGGGTGCCGGGCATATTAGGACCAAATCCTGACCGTGTTTAGCCCGGCATCATGTCGCTTAAAGGCCGGGCCGAGTGGGCCCCCACTGCCAAATTGTCCTTTTATTTATATCAGGACAACAATGAATTATGTGCCTTGGAATCTGTGCTCCCGGTATGCACGGTGATTCTTTGCGTCGTGAATATCCTTCCGGGATAAATATTAGGAGTTTCGGAATAGTCCGGAGATAATGATTTATATATGAGAAGTCCAATTTTAATCTCTGAACGAGTTTCTGTTATTATCGGTAAATCTATCGGGGTGCTGAAAAGGATTTCGAGGATCCACCTGCCCCAGGTGCGCACATGGGTCATAGGGGGTTTTCCCTAGCCATCATGGCTATGCACCTAGAGACGAATTAGGCTTGGGAGCAAGAATCCCAAAGGGACAAGGCATCCCGGAGGTTCCTCGAAGGATGGGGCTCCTCCCTTCCTTATGAAGGGAGGACTCCTCCCTTGGCCGCCGGTCCCTCCCTTGGAGGAGGGGTCAAGGCTGCAACTCCCTCTCCCCCTTGCCTCCTATATATAGTGGAGGGGAGGGGAGGGCTGAATACACCAATATCACACCCTGGTGGCAGCCATCCCTCTCCCGTTACTATGTTTTCTCCTCAGATCGCACCTGCGGTAGCGCTTGGCAAAGCCCTGTCGGGATTGATCCGCCACCATCTCCATCGTGCTGTCGTACTGGTTGAGATCCTATCTACTTCTCCTCCCTCGCTTGCTGGATCAAGAAGGAGGAGACGTCATCGAGTCGCACGTGTGCTGAACGCGAAGGTGTCATCCGTTCGACGCTAGATCGGGACAGAACATGATTGGATCGTGAAGACGTGCGACTACATCAACTGCGTTTCTTAATGCTTCCACTTACCGAGCTACAAGGTATGTAGATACACTTCCCCTCTCGTAGCTATGCATCTACATGGATAGATCTTGATGCGCGTAGATTTTTTTTCTTTTTCCATGCAACGTTTCCTAACATATATATACATAAAAAAGTCTACCAAAAATAGAATGAACATAAAAAAAAGGCAAACACAAAGGCTACAAAAAATGTCCCATCACAAGATTTAGGTAGCAGTACGATATCTCTAATTGCTAACAAAATAAAGCTGGCATAGTCATATATATAATACAATTTTTAAAGATGGCACAATCATATATATCATATAGTTTGGTGTACGTTCGTAGGTATAGCAAATTATACGACACCTATCAGTGATGGAATCTCTTTTAGTAACAAATGAACGTTTTGCACACCTTATCTCCTTTGTAATTTGTCTGTAAATTACTTTTGTAAATTGAACGCTTCTACAATTTGCAAAAATAGCCACAAATAAAATACTCCCTTCGTTTCAGTGTATAAGGCCCCTCCCAATGCTCTACGTGCTAAGGCTACCACGTAGACAATTTTTTTGATGTGGTATGGTATTTAAGAGGAGAGAGATGGATGTGGTGATCCAAAAAGAAATGGTGCCAAACGCATGAACCTAGGCAAAATAGTTAAATGAAAAAAAGTCCACCAATGCATGAAGAACTTTAGTAGCTAAATCATTAATAGAGTATTCCTAGCTACAACAAGTTAAGCACCTATGCATTGGGGGCTTTGGTTGCTAGACTTTTAAATGTGCTTAGCACCTTCCTTTAGCACCAATGCATTGAAAGTAGCCTAAGTCATCTTAGGTTGCGTACCGCAACCAAGACAGAGAGAAAAACAAGAAAAATAATGTTAATTTGCTAATTAATACCATTGAATGTAATGAATTGATCACTACATGTCGTGCCAATTAGTCTTAAGTCATTAAAAACATCAGGGCCAGGCCGGCAAAATCCGAGGCCCTGTGCCAAACTCTAAAATAGGCCCTACTTTACTAAAGAAAATATAAATATATATAACTCTATAACAATGTAAAGATCATACAATATCTTATATAGCAATGAGAAATATCAAAAATCATAACTATTCTCGGTTAATTTAAATAACATCATTTTATGTTGAAAAGACATCATTTTTTAGTGTTTCTTGAAGTAAAATCTTCAGTAATATCGATGTTTTCTAAATGAAGACATGACTCGGACGCCTAAGTGATAAAAATAATAAAATTAGCTATAAAATTTCAGCAAAATATACGTATACACGATCTAAATTGGAACTCACAACCAAGGTCAAAGGCTCACGGAATCATTGGATGTCGATGCAACGACCCTTGAGAAAACGGAGATGATGCATAATTTCCCTACATTTCCACTAGTAGAAAATGACCCATTTGTCCCGGTTCGAGATGCCCATTAGCCCCAGTTCTAGAACCGGGACTAAAGCCCAAAACCTTTAGTCCCAGTTCGCTTATCAACCGGGACAGAAGGGTCTCCACGTGGCCGCTGCGGGGAGCCCAGGCAGGAGGAAATTTAGTCCCAGTTGGTCACACCAACCGGGATCAAATGGCATCCACGCGTCAGCATCTGGCGGAGCTGGTTTTTTTTTTGAGGGGTTTTGGAGGGTTAATTTAGGGGGTTTCGGAGGGTTAATTTATGGGGTGGTCGAACAATAAGTTTTCGTAAATATATCCGACGCTACTACATATATACAATATAACATCTTTTACAATCCCTAACACCATCTAATTAAGATCCAATCACAAATCCACATGGTATTCACCGTCTTAAGGTATGATGTGGTCAAGAAAAAATCCCGCCAATTCCTCTTGAATTGCTCGTATGCGATCATATGGTAGGAGTTCATCCCGCATCTTCCAGATCTAATTTAAACAAGGGGGTCAATACATGCATATATATGAATAAAACTCAACACAATTGATGGTAATATATAAAATAAATTTGTGAATATTATTTGCGTACTTCAAATAGTTCCTTAGAGAAGCCCCGCTCAGAGGTCGAGTGGCAAATGAACTCACATATGTAGTATCCACATAAAACAGTCCTTTCTTTCTGGTACATACACTTTACGAGAATAGAGTTCAATCAAACTGATAAGCAAGCATGGTAATGATATATTGATGAAAATTTGAATCAATTAGAGATGCGCGGAACTAGCTAGTACTACTTACTTTGAGGTGCGTAAATCACAACTCTTTGTTTAGACCGGGAACCTTATTGGCGAACTTCTTCCAAACCCCGCCAGGCAAAGGAAATGATTAGTTGATATCAGGAAATTAACGAAAGTTGCATGGCCATATGGTCCCGGTATTGACTGAACTTACTTCTTGAGCACTGCAATCATGTCCGCATAATCCTCTTTGGCTTTACGTCTCGAGTTTAAGACAGTTACTAATGCACTGCAACGTCAATGGATAGCAGAATAAAGTGGTATTCGTGCACACATATATAACTCATCAATTACATTACTTAACCTCGAGTAAGCAAAACTGAGTATACAGAGAAGAAAACAACACTCACTTGAAGTTGTAAGGACAGATTATTTCCATTTTGTTTTGATGTATAAGGAACGAGTTTAGCAAGTTCTCCTCGGTCTAATGAACCCAACGTCGAAGATTCCTGCTTTTTTGAATTCGACGATCTCCGCATAATATATATAATGAGGATAATTATATATACATGCAATGAACGAACTGAGCTAGAGACTTAACTATATAAGTAATACTTAGAGACAGTAGGAAGTCATGAGTTGTTTGTCGATGGCTAGTTAATTGTATAACTGAAATAACTCCTCAAATTGAATAGGAATCACGGAAAGTCCAATGAATTCGTGCTCTGGTTTTACTGCCACATACATAGCGTCTTTCCCACACTTCATGCAGGTTTTCATGTACCACTCTTGCAATTTGTGCATCATCGTTGTTAGAGGAGGATGACCAGGTTTGACGAGAGGCTTCTCGTGCACGTATTTATATTGTTATTTTGTTACCTCAGCCGTTTCAAAAATCACATCATCCCCCAAGTAATCATCAGAATTGGTACCGGGCACCATCCCCGGATGATTAGCGACGACGATATCAATAGACACCTTGAGCGGGGGGCACGATTGCTTCTCCTCTTGGCCGAGCTGGGGAATTGTTTTACCACTTCTTCGTTCTGCTAAGTACCTTGCATCACTGGAAGTAGTTCCCGACCGCCGCGCTTGTGCATATGTCTTTTTAAGAATGCGGTCATAGTTGGAATCCGGCGGAGGCGGTGGTGGTCGCTTCAGTTGATTGATAGTGCGCTCCACTTTCACCGGATCTAGCTTCTCCTTCTGAGGTGGAATTTTCTTTGCAAAATGGGCCCTCAATTCGGCATGACATATGTCCTCGTTTTCCTGCTTGGTCCTCTCATATCCCTCCATTACTTGATCCACCATCACAACAACATAGCCATGTGGAATCGGAAGGTAGTGAAAAGTTCCATTGGGTTGAGGAGGTGCAACAGAGTCGACAGCCGCCTTGAAAGTGAGGTTCCTATTGGGTAACGTAGCATAAATTTGAAATTTTTTCCTACGCCATATTCAGATCTTCCTATGGAGAGACCATCAACGAGAGAGGGGTGAGTGCATCTTCATACCTTTGAAGATCGCTAAGCGGAAGCGTTGCTAGAACGTGGTTGATGGAGTCGTACTCGCGGCGATTCAGATCGCGGTGTGATTCCTATCTAGTGCCGAAGCACGGCACCTCCGTGTTCAACACACGTGCAACCCGGTGACGTCTCCCGCACCTTGATCCAGCAAGGAGGAGGGAGAGGTTGGGGAAGATCTCTGGCAGCACGACGGCGTGTTGTCGATGGAGAGACGAGGTCTCCCGGGAGGGCTTCGCCAAGCACCGTGGGAGAGGAGGAAGAAGGGGGCAAGGGCTGCACCGAGGGAGATGGAAAACTGTGTGCAAAACAGCCCCCAAACCCCCACTATATATAGGAGGAGGGGAGGGGGGGGGTGCCACCCCTAGGGTTCCCACCCTAGGTGGTGCGGCAGCCCCCCCAGATGGGAGGTGCGGCGGCCAAGGCATGGGGAGGGGGTGGCGCACCCCTAGGTGGGCCTTAGGCCCACCAGCGCCTAGGGTTTCCCCCCTCTCCGCCTCCTACGCCTTGGGTCTCCTTGTGGGAGGCGCACCAGCCCACTTTGGGCTGGTTGCCCTCCCTCTTTTGGCCCATGCTACCTCTTGGGGCCGGTGGCCCCTCCCGGTGGACCCCCGGGACCATTTCCGGTGGTCCCGGTGGTCCCGGTACATTACCGGTGACGCCTGAAACATTTCCGGTGTCTAAAACCATCCATCCTATATATCAATCTTTACCTCCGAGCCAGTCCGGAGCTCCTCGTGACGTCCGGGATCTCATCCGGGACTCCGAACAACTTTCGGTAACCTCATATAACAATTCCCTGTAACCCTAGCGTCATCGGACCTTAAGTGTGTAGACCCTACGGGTTTGGGAGACAGGCAGACATGACCGAGGCACCTCTCCGGCCAATAACCATCAGCGGGGTCTGGATACCCATGGTGGCTCCCACTTGCTCCACGATGATCTCATCGGATGAACCACGATGTCAAGGATTCAATCAATCCCGTATACAATTCCCTTTGTCTGTCGGTATAGAACTTGCCCGAGATTCGATCGTCGGTATAACTATACCTTGTTCAATTTCGTTACCGGTAAGTCTCTTTACTCGTTCCGTAGCACGTCATCGTGTGACTAACTCCTTAGTCACATTGAGCTCATGATGATGTTCTACCGAGTGGGCCCAGAGATATCTCTCCGTCACGCGGAGTGACAAATCCCGATCTCGATTCGTACCAACCCAACAGACACTTTCGGAGGTACCCGTAGTGCACCTTTATAGTCACCCAGTTACGTTGTGACGTTTGATACACCAAAAGCACTCCTACGGTATCCAGAAGTTGCACAATCTCACGGTCGAAGGAAAATACACTTGACATTAGAAAAGCTTTAGCATACGAACAATATGATCCAGTGCTATGCTTAGGATTGGGTCTTGTCCATCACATCATTCTCTCAATGATGTGATCCCGCTATCAATGACATCTAATGCCCATGACCAGGAAACCATGATCATCTATTGACTAACGAGCTAGCCAACTAGAGGCTTGCTAGGGACACATTGTGATCTATTTATTCACACATGTATTACTATTTCCTGTTAATACAATTATAGCATGAATAATAGACGATTATGATGAACAAGGAAATATGATAATAACCATTTTATTATTGCCTCTAGGGCATATTTCCAACAGTCTCCCACTTGCACTAGAGTCAATAATCTAGTTACATTGTGATGTATCAAACACCCATAGCATTATGGTGTTGATCATGTTTTGCTCGTGGAAGAGGTTTAGTCAACGGGTCTGCAACATTCAGATCTGTATGTACTTTACAAATCTCTATTACTCCATTCTGGACATGGTCCTGGATGGAGTTGTAGCGGCGTTTGATGTGCTTTGTCTTCCGGTGAAACCTGGGCTCCTTGGCTATGGCAATGGCCCCAGTGTTATCACAGAAGAGTGTCATTGGACCCGATGCGCTTGGAACCACTCCAAGGTCGGCGATGAGCTCCTTCATCCAAATTCCTTCATGAGCTGCTTCTGAAGCAGCTATGTACTCCGCTTCACATGTAGAAGCTGCCACGACTTCTTGCTTGCTACTGCACCAGCTCACTGCCCCACCATTCAAAACATATACGTATTCGGTCTGTGACTTAGAGTCATCTGGATCTGTGTCGAAGCTAGCGTCGACGTAACCCTTTACGACGAGCTCTTCGTCACCTCCATAAACGAGAAACATTTCCTTAGTCCTCTTCAGGTACTTAAGGATATTCTTGACAGCTGTCCAGTGTTCCATACCGGGATCACTTTGGTACCTCCCTACCAAACTTATGGCAAGGTTTATATCAAGTCTGGTACACAGCATGGCATACATTAGAGAGCCTATGGCTGAAGCGTAGGGGACATTACTCATCTTCTCTCTATCTGCTGCCGTGGTCGGTGACCGAGTCTTACTCAATCTCATACCTTGCAAAACTGCCAAGAACCCTTTCTTTGAGTTTTCCATATTGAACTTCTTCAATATCTTGTCAAGGTATGTACTTTGCGAAAGACCTATGAGGCGTCTCGATCTATCTCTATAGATCTTGATGCCTAATATGTATGCAGCTTCTCCAAGGTCCTTCATTGAAAAACTCTTGTTCAAATAAGCCTTTATGCTCTCCAACATCTCTATATTATTCCCCATCAATAATATGCCATCCACATACAGTATGAGGAAAGCTACAGAGCTCCCACTCACTTTCTTGTACAGACATGCTTCTCCATAAACCTGTATGAACCCAAACGCTTTAATCACCTCATTAAAGCGAATGTTCCAACTCCGAGATGCTTGCACCAGCCCATAGATGGAGCACTGGAGCTTGCACACTTTGTTAGCACCCTTAGGATCGACAAAACCTTCTGGTTGCATCATATACAACTCTTCCTTAAGGTTCCCGTTAAGGAACTCTGTTTTGACGTCCATTTGCCAAATTTCATAATCATAAAAGGCGGCAATTGCTAACATGATCCGGACTGGTTTCAGCTTTGCTACGGGAGAGAAAGTCTCTTCGTAGTCAATTCCTTGAATTTGTCAAAAACCCTTTGCGACAAGTCGAGCTTTATAAACGGTTACATTACCGTTTGCATCAGTCTTCTTCTTGAATATCCATTTATTTTCTATGGCTCGCCGGTCATCGGGCAAGTCCACCAAAGTCCATACTTTGTTCTCATACATGGATCCTATCTCGGATTTCATAGCTTCAAGCCATTTGTTGGAATCCGTGCCCGCCATCGATTCTTCATAGTTCGAAGGTTCACCGTTGTCTAACAACATGATTTCCATCACAGGGTTGCCGTACCACTCTGGTGCGGAGCGTGCCCTTGTGGACCTTCGCGGTTCAGTAGTAACTTGATCCGAAGCTTCATGATCATTATCATTAACTTCCTCTTCGGTTGGTGTAGGCGCCACAGGAACAATTTCCCGCGCTGCGCTACTTTCCTGTTCGAGAGGGGGTGTAATTACCTCATCAAGTTCTACCTTCCTCCCACTTAATTCTTTCGAGAGAAACTCTTTCTCTAGAAAGGATCCGTTCTTGGCAACAAAGGTTTTACCTTTGGATCTAACATAGAAGGTATACCCAATAGTTTCCTTAGGGTATCCTATGAATACGCATTTCTCCGCTTTGGGTTCGAGCTTTTTTGGTCGAAGTTTCTTCACATAAGCATCACAGCCCCAAACTTTAAGAAACGACAACTTAGGTTTCTTGCCAAACCACAGTTCATACGGTGTCGTCTCAACGGATTTAGATGGTGCCCTATTTAAAGTGAATGTTGCAGTTTCTAATGCGTATCCCCAAAATGATAGCGGTAAGTCGGTAAGAGACATCATAGATCGTACCATATCTAATAAAGTGCGATTACAACATTCAGACACTCCGTTGCGTTGCGGTGTGCTATGCGGCGTCAGTTGTGAAACGATTCCACACTTCCTTAGGTGTGTGCCAAACTCGTGAGTCAAATATTCTCCTCCACGATCAGATCGTAGACACTTAATTTTTCTGTCACGTTGATTCTCGACCTCACTCTGAAATTGCTTGAACTTTTCAAACGTCTCAGATTTGTGCTTCATCAAGTAGATATACCCATACCTACTCAAATCATCGGTGAGAGTGAGAACATAACGATAGCCACCGCGAGCTTCTACGTTCATTGGACCACACACATCAGTATGTATTATTTCCAATAAGTAGGTTACTCTCTCCATTATTCTTGAGAATGGAGTCTTAGTCATCTTGCCCATGAGGCACGGTTCACATGTGTCAAATGATTCAAAGTCAAGAGACTCTAATAGTCCATCAGTATGGAGCTTCTTCATGCGCTTAACACCTGTATGACCAAGGCGGCAGTGCCACAAGTATGTGGGACTATCATTATCAACTTTACATCTTTTGGTACTCACACTATGAATATGTGTAACAACATGATCGAGATTCATCAAGAATAAACCATTCACCAGCGGAGCATGACCATAAAACATATCACTCATATAAATAGAACAACCATTATTCTCTGACTTAAATGAGTAGCCGTCTCGCATTAAGCAAGACCCTGATACAATATTCATGCTCAAAGCTGGTACTAAATAACAATTATTAAGGTTTAAAACTAATCCTGACGGTAGATGTAGAGGTAGCGTGCCGACGACGATCACATCGACCTTGGAGCCATTCCCGACGCGCATCGTCACCTCGTCCTTGGCCAGTCTCCGCTTATTCCGCAGTTCCTGCTTTGAGTTGCAAATGTGAGCAACAACACCGGTATCAAATACCCAGGAGATACTACGAGCGATGGTAAGGTACACATCAATAACATGTATATCACATATACCTTTAACGTTGCCGGCCTTCTTGTCCGCTAAGTATTTGGGGCAGTTCCGCTTCCAGTGACCTTTTCCCTTGCAATAGAAGCACTCAGTCTCAGGCTTGGGTCCATTCTTTTTCTTCTTCCCGACATCTGGCTTACCGGGCGCAGCAGCGGCTTTGCCGTCTTTCTTGAAGTTCTTCTTACCCCTGCCCTTCTTGAAACTAGTGGTCTTGTTGACCATCAACACTTGATGCTCTTTCTTGATTTCTACTTCTGCAGACTGCATCGAGTACAACTCGGGAATGGTCTTCTCCATCCCTTGCATGTTGTAGTTCAGCACAAAACCTTTGTAGCTTGGTGGGAGAGACTGGAGGATTCTGTCAATTATAGCATCATCCAGAAATTCGACTCCAAGTGAAGTCAGACGACCGTGTAACCCAGACATTTTGAGTATGTGCTCACTGACAAAACTGTTCTCCTCCATCTTACAGCTAAAGAACTTGTCGGAGACTTCATATCTCTCGACACGGGCATGAGCTTGAAAAACTAGTTTCAGTTCTTGGAACATCTCATATACACCGTGTTGCTCAAAACGCCTTTGGAGCCCCGTTTCCAAACTGTATAACATGCCACACCTAACCAGAGAGTAGTCATCACTCCGCGTTTGCGAGACGTTCAGAATGTCCTGGGCTGCTGCGGGAGCGGGAGGGTCACCTAGTGGCGCATCAAGGACATAGGCCTTTTTAGCTACTTCAAGGATGAGCTTCAAGTTGCGAACCCAATCCGCATAGTTGCTACCATCATTTTTCAGCTTGTTTTTCTCTAGGAATGCGTTGAAATTGAGGTTGATGTTGGCCATCTACAATATTCATAAAGACAACTTTTAGACTAAGTTCATGACAATTAAGTTCATTTAATCAAATTAAGTATGAACTCCCACTTAAATCGACATCCCTCTAGTCATCTAAGTGATACATGATCCATGTTGACTAACCCGTGTCCGATCATCACGTGAGACGGACTAGTCACCATGGTGAGCAACTTCATGTTGATCATATTCAACCATACGACTAATGTTCGACCTTTCGGTCTCTTGTATTCGAGGTCATGTCTGTACATGCTAAGCTCGTCGAGTCAACCTAGGTGTTTCACATGTGTAAATCTGGCTTACACCCGTTGTATGCGAACGTTAGAATCTATCACACCCGATCATCACGTGGTGCTTCGAGACAACGATCCTTCGCAACGGTGCACACTTAGGGGAATACGTTCTCGAAATTTTAAGAGGGATCATCTTATTATGCTACCGTCGTTCTAAGCAATAAGATGAAAAACATGATAAACATCACAATGCAATCATATAGTGACATGATATGGCCATTATCATCTTTGCTCTTTCGATCTCCATCTTCAGGCATCGCATGATCATCATTGTCACCGGCGTGACACCATTGTCTCCATCATCATAATCTCCATCATCGTGTCTCCGTGAAGTCGTCACGCCAACTACTACTATCACTACTACTATAGCTAACCGTTAGCAATGAAGTAAAAGTAGTAAGCACATGGCGTTGCATCTCATACAATAAATTAAGATAACTCCTATGGCTCATGCCGGTTGTCATACTCATCGACATGCAAGTCGTGAAACCTATTACTATAACATGATCATCTCATACATCATACATGCAACATCACAACTTTGGCCATATCACATCACAAGTCAAACCCTGCAAAAACAAGTTAGATGTCCTCTAATTGTTGTTGCAAGTTTTACGTGGCTGATTTGGGTTTCTAGCAAGAACTCTTTCTTACCTACGTGACAGCCACAACGATGATATGCCAAAGCTATTTAACCTTCATAAGGACCCTTTTCATCAAATCCAATCCGACTAGAGTAGGAGAGACAGACACCCGCTAGCCACCTTTATGCAAGGTGTGCATGTCTGTCGGTGGAACAAGTCTCACGTAAGCGTACGTGTAATGTCGGTCCGGGCCGCTTCATCCCACAATACCGCCGGAAAATAATAAGACTAGTAGAAGCAAGAAATTGACAAATCATCGCCCACAACCTTTTGTGTTCTACTCGTGCATAGAATCTACGCATAGAAAACCTGGCTCGGATGCCACTATTGGGTATCGTAGCATAAATTCAAAAAAATTCGTATGCCATATTCAGATCTTCCTATGGAGAGACCAGCAACGAGAGAGGGGTGAGTGCATATTCATACCTTTGAATATCGCTAAGCGGAAGCGTTGCTAGAACGCGGTTGATGGAGTCGTACTCGCGGCGATTCAGATCGCGGTGTGATTCCGATCTAGTGCCGAACCACGGCACCTCCGCGTTCAACACACGTGCAGCCCGATGACGTCTCCCGCACCTTGATCCAGCAAGGAGGAGGGAGAGGTTGGGGAAGATCTCTGGCAGCACGACGGCGTGGTGTCGATGGAGAGAAGAGGTCTCCCGGCAGGGCTTCGCCAAGCACCGTGGGAGAGGAGGAAGAAGGGGGCTGGGCTGCGCCGAGGGAGATGGAAAACTGTGTGCAAAACAGCCCCAAAAACCCCACTATATATAGGAGGAGGGGAGGGGGGTGGAACCCCTAGGGTTCCCACCCTAGGTGGTGTGGCAGCCCCCCCAGATGGGAGATGCGCGGCCAGGGCAGGGGGAGGAGGTGGCGCACCCCTAGGTGGGCCTTAGGCCCACCAGCGCCTAGGGTTTCCCCCCCTCTCCACCTCCTGCGCCTTGGGCCTCCTTGTGGGAGGCGCACCAGCCCACTTTGGGCTGGTTTCCCTCCCTCTTTTGGCCCATGCTACCTCTTGGAGCTAGTGGCCCCTCCCGGTGGACCCCCGGGACCATTTCCGGTGGTCCCGGTACATTACCGGTGACGCCCAAAACATTTTCGGTGTCCAAAACCATCCATCATATATATCAATCTTTACCTCCGGACCATTCCGGAGCTGCTCGTGACGTCCGAGATCTCATCCGGGACTCCGAACAACTTTCGGTAACCTCATATAACAATTCCCTGTAACCCTAGTGTCATCGAACCTTAAGTGTGTAGACCCTACGGGTTCGGGAGACAGGCAGACATGACTGAGACACCTCTCTGGCCAATAACCATCAACGGGGAATGGATACCCATGGTGGCTTCCACTTGCTCCACGATGATCTCATCAGATGAACCATGATGTCAAGGATTCAATCAATCCCGTATACAATTCCCTTTGTCTGTCCGTATAGAACTTGCCCGAGATTCGATCGTCGGTATACCTATACCTTGTTCAATCTCGTTACCGGTAAGTCTCTTTACTCGTTCCGTAGCACGTCATCGTGTGACTAACTCCTTAGTCACATTGAGCTCATGATGATGTACTACCGAGTGGGCCCAGAGATACCTCTCCGTCACGCGGAGTGAAAAATCCCTATCTCGATTCGTACCAACCCAACACACACTTTCAGAGGTACCCGTAGTGCACCTTTATAGTCACGCAGTTACGTTGTGACGTTTGATACACCCAAAGCACTCCTACGGTATCCGGGAGTTGCACAATCTCACAACCGAAGGAAAATACACTTGACATTAGAAAAGCTTTAGCATACGAACAATACGATCTAGTGCTATGCTTAGGATTGGGTCTTGTCCATCACATCATTCTCCCAATGATATGATACCGTTATCAATGACATCTATGCCCATGACCAGGAAACCATGATCATCTATTGACAAACGAGCTAGCCAACTAGAGGCTTGCTAGGGACACATTGTGATCTATTTATTCACACATGTATTACTGTTTCCTGTTAGTACAATTATAGCATGAACAATAGACGATTATCATGAACAAGGAAATATGATAATAACCATTTTACTATTGCCTCTAGGGCATATTTCCAACAGTTCCGACATTTCATCATAAGATCGCAATGTTGAGCCTCCGTGATAGTATCCATGGGGTAGCTAGGAGTCGTGAAGTCATGCTGAACAGGCTCCATGGAAACCACGCTGTTTCTACGCTGAGATGGCGTGGTAGCTTCGTGCCGCTGAGATGGCGTGGTACCTTCTGGGGTAGCTTCGTGCCGCTGAGATGGTTGGCCGGCAACTCGCTGGCTCCCAAGTTCCTCAAGATTTTGTAGTCTTGCTTGGATCTTCTGCATGTCGCTCATCTCCGCTTTCCTCTTTCTCTCTCAGATCCTGTAACTGCCTGCATCGGGAAACCCAACCGTCCATGAACGAAGCTCGTGTGCCTCGAGTTCGTCCAGGGTACTTAGCATTCCCTAGGGCCTCAGTCAGCTCTCTTGGGGAACATAGTAATTTCAAAAAATTTGCTGCGCCATACAAGGATCTATCTATGGAGATATCAGCAATCAGTCAAGGAGTAGAGCATCTTCATACCTTTGAAGATTGCTAAGAGGAAGCGTTGCTAGAACACGGTTGATGGAGTCGTACTCGCAGCGATTCAGATCGCGATGGATTCCGATCTATGCACCGAACAACGGTGCCTCCGCATTCAACACACGTGCAACCCGATGACGTCTCCAACGCCTTGATCCAGCAAGGAGGGAGGAGAGGTTGAGGGAGAGCTCTGGCAGCAGGACGGCGTGGTGATGGTGGAGCTGCGTGGTATTCCGACAGGGCTTCGCCAAGCACTACGGAGGACGAGGAGGAGGAGGTGTAGGGCTACGCCGAGAAACACAGAGAAGGTGTCTCAAATCAGCTCCAAAACCCTCACTATATATAGGAGGAGAGGGAGGAGGGTGCCAACCCTTAGGTTTTCCCACCCTAAGGGGTGCGGCAGCCCATCTAGGGCAAGGGGCGGTGACCAAGGGTGGAGAGGTGGTGGCGCCTTAGGGTGGGCTTGCCCACCACGCCTAGGGTTAGCCCACCACCCTCTCTCTTGCGCCTTGGGCTGCTGCTGGTGGTGCACCAGCCCACATATGGGCTGGTTCCCATCCACCTTTTGGCCCAAATACCCTTTCGTGGCTGTAGGCCCTTCCCGATGGACCCCGGAACCCTTCCGGTGGTCCCGGTACATTGCCGGTGTCTCCCGAAACAATTCCGGTGACCAAATCCTAACTTTCTATATATAATTCTTTACCTCCGGACCATTCCGGAACTCCTCATGACGTCCGGGATATCATCCGGGACTCCGAACAACCTTCAGTAACCACGTACACTATTCCCCTATAACCCTAGCGTCATCGAACCTTAAGTGTGTAGACCCTACTGGTTCGGGAACCATGCAGACATGACCGAGACACCTCTGTGGTCAATAACCAACAGCAAGGTCTGGATATCCTTGTTGGTTCCTACATGTTCCACGATGATCTCATCGGATGAACCATGATGTAGGGGATTCGATCAACCCCGTATGCAATATCCTTTGTCTACTGGTATGATACTTGCCCGAGATTCGATCGTCAGTATCCTTATACCTTGTTCAATCTCGTTATCGGCAAGTCTCTTTACTCGTTCCTTAACACATCATCCCGTGGCTAACTCCTTAGTCACATTGAGCTTAGTATGATGGTGTATTACTGAGTGGACCCAAAGATACCTCTCCATCACACAGAGTGACAAATCCCAGTGTTGATTCGTACAACCCAACAGACACTTTCGGAGATACCTGTAGTGCACCTTTATAATCACCTAGTTACTTTGTGACGTTTGATACACCCAAAGCACTCCTACGGTATCCGGGAGTTGCACAATATCATGGACTAAGGAAATGATACTTGACATTAGAAAAGCTTTAGCAGATGAACAACACGATCTAGTGCTATGCTTAGGATTAGGTCTTGTCCATTACATCATTCCCCAATGACGTGATCCCGTTATCAATGACATCTAATGTCCATGATCAGGAAATCATGATCATCTATTGATCAACGAGCTAGCCAACTAGAGGCTCACTAGGGACACATTGTGATCTATATACTCACACATGTATTACGATTTCCGGTTAATACAAATATAGCATGAGTAATAGAAAATTATCATGAACTAGGAAATATAATAATAACCATTTTATTATTGCCTCTAGGACATATTTTCAACAGTCTCCCACTTGTACTAGAGTCAATAATCTAGTTCACGTCACTATGTGATTGCAATGAATCTAACACCCATACAGTTCTGGGTTTGATCATGTCTTGCTTGTGAGAAAGGTTTATTAGTCAACGGGTTTGAACCTTTCAGATTCGTGTGTGCTATACAAATCTCTATGTCATCGTGTAGATGCTTCTACCATGCGCCATTCCGGACCATTCCAAATCTCTGCTCCACTATACGAATCCGGTTTACTACTTAGATTCATCCGTATTAGTGACAAGTCTTGCATCGACGTAACCCTTTACGACGAACTCTTTAATCACCTCCATAATTGAGAAAAAATCCTTAGTCCACTAGTTACTAAGGATAACTTTGACCGTTGTCCACTGATCCATTCTTGGATCACTCTTGTACTCCTTGACTAACTCATGGCAAGGCACACTTCAGGTGCGGTACACAACATAGCATACTATAGAGCCTATGGCTAAAGCATAGGGGACGACCTTCGTCCTATCTCTTTCTTCTGCCGTGGTCGGGTATTGAGTCTTACTCAATATTCACACCTTACAACACAGCCAAGAACACATTCTTTGCCGGTCTATTTTGAACTCCTTCAAAACCTTGTGAAGGCATGCATTTCGTTGAAAGTTCTATTAAGCAATTTTGTTCTATCTCCATAGATCTTGATGCTCAATGTTCAAGTAGCTTAGTCCAGGTTTTCCTTTGAAAAACTCCTTTCAAACAACCCTATATGCTTTCCAGAAATTCTACATCATTTCCGATCAACGATATGTCAGACACATTATTTATCAGAAATTCTATAGTGCTCCCACTCACTTCTTTGGAAATACAAGTTTCTCATAAACTTTGTATAAAATCAAAATCTTGGATCATCTCATCAAAGCGTATATTCCATCTCCAAGATGCTTGATCCAGTCCTTAGAAGGATCGCTGGAGCTTTGCATACTTGTTAGCATCCTTTAGGATCGACAAAAATCTTCTAGTTGTATCACATACAACCTTTCCTCAATGAAATCGTCGAGGAAACAATATTTTGACATACTATCTACAAGATTTCATAAATGATGCAGCAACTACTAACATAATTCCAACAGACTTTCAGCATCGCTACGAGTGAGAAAGTCTTCATCGTAGTCAACTCTTTGAACTTGTCGGAAACATCTTTGCGACGAGTCGAGCTTTCTTAATGGTGACTTTTTCACCATCATCGTTTGTCTTCTCTTTAAAGATCCATTCACAGTTAATAGTCTTATGACCATGAAGTGGTTCTTCCAAAGTCTATACTTTGTTTTCATACATGGATCCTCTCTCGGATTTCATGGTCTCCATCCATTTGTCGAAATCCGGGCCCACCATCGCTTCTCCATAGTTCGTAGGATCATTGTTGTCCAACAACATGATCTCCAATCCAAGGTTACCGTACCACTCTGGAGTAGTACGCGTCCTTGTCCACCTACGAGGTTTGGCAGTGACTTGATCCGAAGTTTCATGATCACTATCATTAGCTTCCACTTCAATTGGTGTAGGTGCCACAGGAACAACTTCCTGCGCCCTGCTATACTCACTGGTTGAAGTGATGGTTCAATAACCTCATAAAGTTTCGACCATACTCCCACTCAATTATTTCGAGAGAAACTTTTCCTCGAGAAAGGACCCGTTTCTTGAAACAAACGCTTTTGCTTCCGGATCTGAGATAGGGGCATACCCAACTGTTTTGGGTGTCCTACGAAGATGCATTTATCCGCTTTGGGTTCGAGCTTATCAAGCTGAAACTCTTCCACATAAGTATCGTAGCCCCCAAACCTTTTAAGAAACGACAGCTTAGGTTTTCTCAAAACCATAGTTCATACGATGTCATCTCAACGGAACTATGTGGTGCCGTATTTAAAGTGAATGCGGTCGTCCCTAATGCCTAACCCATAAACGATAGTGGTAATTTGATAAGAAATATCATAGTATGCACTATATATAATACGGAACGACTATGACATACACACACACCATCAGACTATGGTGTTGCGGGTGGCATGAGCTGTGAAACAATTTTCACATGAATCAATTTTCACATTGTCTTTAAATGTTTACCAAACTCGTAACTCAGATATGTTTACCTCCACGATCACATCGTAGACATATTATCCTCTTGTCACGATGATCTTCAACTTCACTCTGAAATTACTTGAACCTTTCAATAATCCAGACTTGTGTTTCATCAAGTAGATACACTAGTATCTACTCAAATCATGTGTGAAGTAAGAACATAATGATATCCACTGCATGCGCACTCATTGGACTGCACACATCAAAATGTATTTCTTCCAACAAGTTACTTTCTTGTTCCATCTCACTGGAAAACGAGGTCTTCAGTCATCTTGCCCATGTGGTATGATTTGCATGTCTCAAGTGATTCAAAAATCAAGCGAGTCCAAACGATCCATCCACATGGAGTTTCTTCATGTGTTTATACCAACAGGCATGGTTTGCATGTCCCAAACGTTTCAAAAATGAGTGAGTACAAAGATCCATCATCATGGAGCTTCTTCATGCATTTTATACCAATATGACTCAAGCAGCAGTGCCACAAGTAAGTGGTATTATCATTACTACTTTGTATCTTTTGACAACAATATTATGAACATGTGTATCACTACGATCGAGATTCAATAAACCATTCATTTTCGGCGCAAGACCATTGAAGGTATTATTCAAGTAAACAGAATAACCATTATTCTCTTTAGATGAATAACCGTATAGCCATAAACATAGTCCAATCATGTCTATGCTCAATGCAAACACCAAATAACAATTATGTAGGTTTAACACTAATCTCGATGGTAGAGGGAGCGTGCGATGTTTGATCATATCAACCTTGGAAACACTTTCAACGCACATCGTCACCTCGCCTTTAGCTAGTCTCCATTTATTCTGTAGCTTTTATTTCGAGTTACTAACACTTAGCAACTGAAATGTTATCCAATACCCTGGTGCTACTAGGAGTACTAGTAAAGTACACATCAATATCATGTATATCCAATATACTTTTGTCGACTTTGCCAGCCTTCTCATCTACCAAGTATCTAGGGTAGTTCAGTGACTGTTCCCCTCATTATAGAAGCACTTAGTCTCGGGTTTGGGTTCAACCATGGATCTCTTCATAGAGCAGCAACTAGTTTGCCGTTTAATGAAGTATCCCTTCATGCCCTTGCCCTTCTTGAAACTAGCGGTTTTACAAACCATCAAAAATTGATGCTCCTTTTCGATTTCTACTTTCGCGGTGTCAAACATCGCGAATAGCTCAAGGATCATCATATCCATCCCTGATATGTTATAGTTCATCATGAAGCTCTAGTAGCTTGGTGGCAGTGACTTTGGAGAACCATCACTATCTCGTCTGGAAGACTAACTCCCACTTGATTCAAGTGACTGTAGTACTCAGACAATCTGAGCACATGCTCAACGATTGAGCTTTTCTCCCTTACTTTGTAGACAAAGAATCTTGTCGGAGGTCTCATACCCCTCAACAAGGGCACGAGCATGAAATCCCAATTTCATCTCTTGGAACATCTCGTATGTCCCGCGATGTTTGAAACGTCTTTAGCACCTTAATTCTAAGCCATTTAAGCATTTTGCACTGAACTATCATGTATTATCAAAAACGTGTATGTCGGATGTTCGCAACATCCACAGATCACGCTTGGGGTTTAGCACACCAAGCGGTGCATTAAGGACATAAGCCTTCTGTGCAGCAATGAGGACAATCCTCAGTTAACGGATCCAGTCCCCATAATTGCTACTATCATCTTTCAGCTAAGTTTTCTCTAGGATCATATCTAAAACAGTAGCACAAGTTATAACATAATTTGCAAAGACCTATTTGACTATGTTCATGATAATTAAGTTCATCTAATGAACTCCCAAATAGATCGACATCCCTCTAGTCATCCACTACTGGAAAACAGTTTTTTGCCATCTGCCTAGTCTTTGCCGTCTGCTAGCTGATGGCAAAGAGTGTCTTTGCCGTCAGCTTGAGCAAAACAGACGGCAAAGCACAGGCTGATGGCATAGGGTGTTTTTGCCATCAGTCACATCTTTGCCGTCTGCTAGCGGACGACAAAGAGTCCGGAGGCAGACGACAAAGATGTAGATGGGCCCACCTGACCGCGGGGTGGCTTGGTCAAACTGGAGTCAGACCTTTGTCGTTTGCTAGCGGACGGCAAAGAGTCCGGAGGCAGACGGCAAAGAGTCTAGACTCTTTGCCATCCGCCGGCAGACGACAACGCGCTAACTACATTAACGGCTCCTCCCCCACCCCGCCCTTCTCTCTCTCTGTAACGGTCACCCCGCGCGCCCCTCTCTCTCTCTCCCCACCCCGCGCGCCCCTCTCTCTCTCCCCACCCCGTGCACCCCTCTCTCTGTAACGGCCGCCGCCACCACCGTCGCGCCGCCGCCCCTGTCGCCCCCACCGCCGCCCTTGTCGCCCCCGCCGCCACCGTCGCGCCACCACCACCGTCCCGCTGCTTCCCCACCTCGCCCCCGCTGCCGCTGCCCCACCACCGTCGCGCCGCCGCCCCGCCACCCCCAACACCCCGGCACCTCCACAGCCGCCCCTCCCGGTGAGCCCCCACACCCCCACCCCCACCCCCCACCCGCATTATTTTTTAGTAGTTTTCGTAGTTGTTATTGTTAGTAGTTTTAGTGGTAGATTTAGTTAGGTTAGTAGTTTTAGTTAGGTTAGTTAGTTAGCTTGGTTAGTTAGGTGGAGGAGGAGAAGAGGAGAAGAGGAGGAGGAGGAGGATGAGAAGAGGAGAAGAAGAAGAGGAGTAGGAGGAGGAGGAGGAGGAGAAGAAAAAGAAAAAGAAAAAGAAGAAGAAGAAGAGAATTAAAAAATAAGAAGGAGGAGGAGGAGAAGAAGAAGAAGAAGAAGAAGAGAAGAAAAAAAAATAAGAAGGAGAAGAATTAAAGAAGAAGAGAAGAAGAAGAGAAGAAGAGAATAAGAAGGAGAAGAAGAGAAAAAAGAAGAAGTTGATTTTTTATTGTTTGGTATTTAGTGGTAGCTAGATTTTTTTTAGTTACTTAGTGACAGATTCTGTTTTGTTATAGTGGTAGATTCTTTTTTTGTTATTTTTTTTGCTGTTTAGTGCTATCTAGGTTTAGTTAGCTTGGTTAGTTAGGTTAGTTAGTTAGTTAGCTTAATAGAAAGAATAGGAAGAAGAAGAAGAGGAGGAGGAGGAGAAGAGGAGAAGAGGAGTAGTAGAAGAAGAAGAAGAAGAAGAAGAAGAGGAGAAGACAAAAATAAGAAGGAGAAGCAGAAAAGAAGAAGAAAAGAAGAAGAGAAGAAGAAGAGAGGAAGAGAAGAAGAATACCTTCTCCTCCTCCTTCTTCTCCCCCTTCTTCTCCTCCTCCTCCTTCTCCTTCTTCTTGATTTCTTCTTCTTCTTCTCCTCCTCCTCTTTCTTCTCCTCTATCTTATTCTCCTGACCTTATTTTCCCCAACAATGAGATAATTAGCCCATTTAGCTACAAAATGGCATAAAAACCTTGGTTAGCTCATGAATATTATATTCTTAACTTGTTTTACTCTAAAATGACATAATTAGAATATTTGTGTTGATCGGGTGGATTTACATGTGATAGTTGTCTCGTCGTTGTGAGGTCTGCTATGCGAAGACCTGCCCGTGCGTTGTACGAGCTCTGCCCCTGCATTCGTGGGTTAGTACAAATTTCATATCCTCCCCGCCCCTTCATTTACTGTGGCTCGGTTTCCGGATGAAACTTTCTAGATTTAGGTAATTAAATTAATTTATCAGTATGCGTGACCAGTATGCGTCTCCCGTTCGAAAGGGCGACATCTATAAATATGCATGTCTTTGCATATTTATAACCGCCATCCTTTCAAATTGTCCAACATTATCCATGGACAACCCGAGTATGTGTAGATTGGGTTCGTTTTCCCGTATGCTGTGCTCTGGATCCGATGCGGAATTTCGTCAGTGCCTCCCTGTTGTTCTCCCGATGCACATCCTCTCTGTTTATTGCGGAGACGTGTATCAGGAGAACAACGGGGAGGTGCTGCCGAAATTTTGCGTTGGATCCAGAGCAGAGCATGGGAAAACGAACCCAATCTACACATACTCGGGTGGGATTAGGACCTATCTTTACCTATTAGCGTGTAGGTTGCCTGGACGTAATAAAAATGGCGAACCTGATTAACCGATGAATATAAATGCTAAATTATATATAAAATATATTTCTTCTGTCTTTAGTAGCTAGGCAAGATGAGTGATCGTGCGTGGATGTATACCGGTCACCCTAGTCAGAAAGAGATGACGAAAGAATGGTTTGTAAAAACAAAGGAATTTGTGAAAGCCGCATTCGCAAATGGCCAAGAAAGAAACTATTGCCCCTGTCCTGGATGCGACAACTATAAAAAGACGATAGAGGCTGTAATGATTAAACACCTGCAGAGGAGGGGTTTTAAGCCTAATTATACGGTGTGGACATTTCATGGTGAGTCTATACAACGCACAAGAGCTGAGGTGGTCCGACGTCGCACGGACGAGCATGTTACCGGGATCGAAGACATGGTGCAAGACTTTGATGATGCTTGGGATTCGGAAGATGAGATGGAGGAATCTGCAAAGGCCTTTTATGAAATGTTGGAGTCTTCAAAACGTCCTCTCCATGAGCACACTGAGCTCTGTTAGCTGGATGCAATTGCACAAGTAATGGCTCTGAAGGCTCAGTTCAACTTGGGAAGAGAATGCTACGACGCGATGATGATAATATTTGGATGCTTCCTACCCAAAGGCCATGTCATGCCTGCAAACCTGTACCAGTCGGACAAAATACTTCGTGTACTTAAGATGCCCTATGAGAAGATAGATGCATGTGAGAAAGGATGTGTCTTATTTAGGAAGGAGTATGCACACTTGGACTATTGTCCCAATTGTGAGTCTTGCAGGTATCTTGTGGTAGACAACGGTATGGGTGAGAAAAGGCAGACCAAAATCGCAGTTAGTGTTCTTCGGTATATGCCAATCGTACCAAGACTTCAACGTCTTTTCATGGTCGAAGAGACAGCCACACAGATCACATGGCACAAATTGGGCAAAAGAACCGAACTAGATGCGGATGGGAATAAGTTGGTGGTACACACATCGGATGGGGAAGCGTGGAAACATTTCGATGGATTGCATCAGGATAAAGCGGCAGATCCAAGGAATCCTCGAGTCTGCGCCGCCACGGATGGTTTTAATCCCTTCGGCATGACGGCAACCCAATACAGTTGTTCGCCTGTATTTGTCATTCCACTCAATCTCCCCCCCCCCCGGGCAGATTATGCAAAGAAAGAACATATTTCTGACGTTGATAATTCCAGGGCCCAATTATCCAGGGAAGAATATGAATGTGTACCTGCAACCGCTTAAGGATGAATTGGAAGAAGCTTGGGATAATGGGGTCAAGACATACGATGCCGCTAGAAAAGAAAACTTCAAAATGCATGTGTGGTACATGTACTCTATGCATGACTTGCGAGCGTATGCGCTATTCTTTGGATGGTGTGTGCATGGAAGGTTGCCGTGCCCCCAATGCAAGGCAGCTCTTCAGTTTTATTGGTTGTAGGAGGGTCGGAAGTATTCTTGCTTTGACTTGCATAGACAGTTCCTGGATCCTGACCATCAGTTCAGAAAAGACAAGAAGAACTTTACCAAAGGTAAAGTTGTCAAAAACTTGGCACCACATGCGTTCACAGGCCAACAGATCCTGGATCAGTTAAACGCCCTCGAGCCTGATCCAGAGCGTCCAGGGTATTTCAAGGGGTATAATTCAAAACACGTCTGGACTCACAAGCCATGCTTATGGGATCTGCCTTACTTCAAAGACCTCCTTCTTCCACACAATATCGACATGATGCACAGTGAAAAGAATATCGGAGAGGCTATTTTTGGTACATTGTTCGACATAGATGGGAAGACAAAGGATAATACTAAGGCTAGAGTCGATCAAGAGACACTATGACATAGACCATTACAAAACATGCAAGAAGGCAAAGGAAAGCAAAAGTGGTCGAAGGCAAAGGCCTGGTTCAATCTTGGAAGGCTAGCTATGAGGGAAATTATCTTGTGGGTCAAAATGCACTTGATGTTCCCCTATGGGTATGCAGCGAATCTAAAGAGGGGAGCGAGTCTTGAAAAATTAAAAATATTTGGTCTCAAGAGTCATGATTGACACATATGGCTAGAGCGGGTAATGCCGGTGATGTTACGTGGCTTTATTCCTCAGGATGAATGGCTAGTACTGGCGGAGCTGAGCTATTTCTTCTGTGTTCTTTGTGCGACAGAATTGTCGCCTGGCGTGGTAGAAGACATGGAGGAGTTTGCACCGGAGTTGTCGTGCAAATTAGAGAAGATCTTTCCATCGGGCTTCTTTAATCCAATGCAGCATTTGATTTTACATCTACCGACCGAGGCAAGATTGGGTGGGCCCATGCAAGATCGTTGGTGCTATGCAACTGAGAGGATGCAGAAGACCCTTCGAGCTAAATGTAAAAATAAGCATAGAATTGAAGCATCGATGGCTGAGGCATTCATTATTGAGGAGGTGGCAAACTTTGTGACAGCACACTACGAAGCCAAAAATCATCATTTGCATAATCCGAAGCCTCGGCACAATGATGCAGACCCTAAAAAAGATGGGTCCAACCTCAGCCTATTCAAAGGGAAGCTCGCACTAGCCGGTGCTTCAAAATCAATAACGTTGGATGTCGAAGAATGGTGGAACATTTCGTTGTATATCTTCAACAACCTAACAGAAGTGCGGCCGTACATCGAGTGAGTTCTCGGCACATTTTCCCGTAACTTCTAATTCATTTGAACTGCTCTTATTCTCGGATATTTCAAATAGCCGTTACGTCGCCAAATTCTCGGATGGAGCGGTGATAGAAAATGATTCCGTCGAAGAGTATGAGCTTCTGTCAAAGACAGGAGGCGGCTATCCCGGTTTCATCTCTTGGTTCAAACAAACGGTAATTATCAATAATGGACCATTTCATTTCTTGGTCTAACTTTCGGCTAATGCAACAATCGTTTCGTATTAAACTTGTAGGCTAATTCAGAGTCTATGGATGCCGAATTGAGAAAAGTCGCTAATGGTTTTGACTATAAGGTCCGTTCATTTGAGAAATACAACATCAACGGGTATCTCTTTCGTACCTTTGGCGAAGAGCTATCTATGCCGGACCGGAAATCTACAAATTGTGGTGTCTTTGCTATCGGCGAAGGTGTTATCGAGTATTATGGAAGAGTTGAAGCAATTTATGAACTTCAATTCTATGGTGAAAACCCACCGAACGTCGTAGTCTTCAAATGTTATTGCTTCCAGCTGAAGGAGACTAGAAGGACTCATGAACATATAGGACTAGTCGAAATCAATCCAAACACCCATTTAGATGTTCCCGATGTCTATATTAGGACTCAACATGCGACCCAAGTTTTCTATCTACCGTGGGCATGCCAAATGGATAAGAATCTGGAAGGTTGGTATGTTGTTTATGAAGTGCCGCCACATGTCAGACCACCTCTCCCAAATGAACAGGATTATGAACCTCACATTAACCCAGACACATATGATGGAGAATTCTTCCAAGAAACACGTCTTCCCAAGAAACGTTTCAAGAACCGCCGTGCTTCACCCAAGAATATGGAAGTAGACAGCGACAATGAATCCGACTCCAGCCCTCAGCCGGAACCAGCCCTCCAGCCCTCAACGATTAAAGGAAGGCCTTTCACAACTTCACGCCGTTGAACCCGACGAGCACATCATTCATGAAGACAGGCGTGATAGTGATGATGATGATGCATTTATTGATGATGATTATTAGTTTGTAAAATTCACAACTTAAGTTATATATATTTAATCTTTATTATTCATGTACATATTATTACTCATGTCAGTTATTCAATTTTTTTATGTTGTATTAATTTCTTTTAATCTTTATCATGACAGGTCACCAGGTGTTGAAAGATGGTGGGCGCTGGTCCAGATCGCTCGACGGGTTCTTCCGAGGCGCCCCGCACGAGGGGTGGTACTTCCCTTCCACCCCTATCTTTCCGTAGAGCCTTGGCAGACAGCCTGTCGACACCACCTGTGGGTTCTTCTTCGCCGGCGGCATTGCCCACTGGGAGAGGTGCTGGTCGGGTAGGGAAGAAGGGGAATGGTACAGGGAGAGGTGGTGGCCGCGAAAGATCCAGGAGGACTGTTGAGTCGTCCTCGCCACCACCACCGGCTCATTCACCCGAGCATAGGACTACTATGGTCGACCCGTTTGCGGAGGAGGCTACGGGGACTCCGTTCCAGGAGCCTGGTGTTGATGGGCATTCGTCCCATGAGACTCCGGTCCAGGAGCAGCCTCGGGTCGAGGTACATTCGGCCCATGAGATTACGGTTCCGGAGGCTTCACCCGATGTGGAGAGGCCCGGATGGGAGACCTGGCCGGATCGGACCGAGTTGCAGAATTGGACCGAGGGTCCGGGTGGCTCAGGGGGCGGGGATGGCGGGGATGAGCTTACGCATAGTGAGGGCAATGTGCAGGTGGACGGGGCCACCGTGTACAAGCGTGGTAGTACACTTCTCCCGGTCGTGCCGGCTACCCGCGAGCAGAGGCCGGTGATTAAACCTGAAGGAGATAGGTAAGTACATTTACTCTTTTTTTAGCTTTTTCCTTCAAGTTTGTTCAAATATCTAATGCGTTGACCTTATCATACTGTAGGGGATGGTACACCCTCTTGGAGTCCGCAGGCCGAACTCCATCCTTGGTGTGCTTTGCCGGAAAAATTTCACGGGGTTTGTCACGTTGCCTGGTGAGGGTCAGGTTCCTACACTAGGATTTTCCTGGGAGCACTACCAGGCTGCGCAGGCCTCGCCGGAGGAGATTATAGATGGTGTCTTGTGCCACACGAGGGCCGAGATGGTGATCAAGAGCTTTTGGGTAAATTATCCTTTTACAGAATCTAAAATTAACAATATAGCTAATTATTGTACTAATCGGTGTTTTCACGTTTGATTGCAGACCTTCTATAGGTGTGAGGATGGATATGAGGAGGAGGCGGCCAGGGTTCTCGAGGCCGTTTGTATGCAGTTACTACAGAACTTATGCCACAAGGCTTGGCCGCAGGCTATTCGAGATTACTACGCCACGCGTGGTATTAAGAAGCAGGAGAAGGATTGCCGCAGAAAGTTTCTGAAGAAGGAGCAATACATGAAGGTAATTACCTATTCTTAAGTCCTTCTACGTAGTTTTCTTGATTTCATTCATAGGCGTAGCGCTCAAAATTCTTTCTAATAACTTACAGGTGCCCCCGAGATGGTGTGCGGATAAGATGGATTGTTGGGAGGCATTGGTTGATGAGTGGTGCACAGGCAGCTCGCGAGCCATCCACGAGAATGCGAAGGATCGGCGTAGCCAAATGGTTGGTGTGCCACACCATCAAGGCAGCGCCAACTTACTTCAGTTCGGACGAAACTGGGTATGTGATTTGCTTCATGATTCATGCAATTCATTCTTCATGCTAATATTTTGTTCCTCTCTTTTAGGCGCATCATAGTAAGACGGAGATGCCACACTTGTACGACCTTTATGGCATGGCCCATACTGCCTCGTACAAGAAGGCGAAGGCATTCTCTGAGTCTGACCTGGATGATCCCAATAACTTCACCAACATATCATCCCACCAGAAGCTCGTGGCATACAGGGACGCGGGGAAGGCTACGAAAGGGGATGACTTTAACCCTAGCCAGGAACCTTTGGATCCAGAGCTGGTGATGATATCTCGTGGCGGGAGGCCCCATGGCTCGATAGCCATTGGAGATGGGATAATACCTTGTCCACTCACTCTCCCGGAGATCAAGGCGTGCCAGTTGAGCAGCTGTCCTGAGATAATGCGTCGTCCACGGCCAGTCGATCTTTCCATCGAGGTTAGTTGTACGGACTAAGAACACTTTCATCCATTTCATTATGTGTGTCACCATAGATCAATACTGTGGTAACGAGGAATGGTGTTTCAGGCTGCTCTTCAGAAAGAGAGATTGGCAAACCAGGCTGCTCTTGAGAAAGAGAGATTGGCAAGCCAGGTTGCTCTTGAGGCTCCTCTTGAGAAAGAGAGACTGGCAAGCCAGGTTGCTCTTGAGGCTGCTCTTGAGAAAGAGAGATTGGCAAGTCAGCCTGCTCTTGATGAGAGGGACCAGACCACGGCACGATTGATTGAGGAGGAGAGGTCCTGGAATGAGGCGGGTCAACGGGCCTTGTACGAGCTTTTTGTGGTAAGTTTTTTTTCACATTAGCCATATCATGTGTGTAATGTCTATTTCATTACTAACTAATACGATCCACTTTTCAGGGTCTGTGCGAGAAGAGCGGTCAAGTCCCTCCGCCGATGCCCGTCTTCTCTTCGATTCGCACGGTGAGTTTCATTATAAACTAGTATTAATAATTGAGTGTCATCATGCTAACTGAGACATTGCAAAATATCTATTCTGCAGAATAACTCCCGAGCGGCATCGCACGACCCTTCTCCAAGTGTTTCTCCTCCTTGATGACCACTACGGTAAGTTTCTCTTCTCCTCTTTCATATTCTCCTTGCCTTAATTTCCCCAACAATGACATAATTAGCCCATTTAGCTCCATAAATACATAGTTAGATAATTTAGCTCCAAGAAGAGGAGAAGAGGAGAAGAGGAGAAGAAATAGGAAAAATGAAAAGAAAGAAGATGAAGAAGAAGAGAAGAAGTAGGAGGAGGAGGAGGAGGAGGAGGGGAAGGACTAGAAGGTCCTTGCCTTCTAGTCCTTCTCCTCCTTCTTCTTTATTTCTTCTTATTCTCCTCCTCCTCCTCTTTCTTCTCCTCTTTCATATTATCCTTGCCTTAATTTCCCCAACAATGACATAATTAGCCCATTTAGCTCCAAAATGCCATAATAAGGTCAAAATGGCATAAGAACCTTGGTTAGCTCATTAATATTATAAACTTAGCTTGTTTTCCTCTAAAATGAGATAATTAGCCCATTTAGCTCCGAAAAGACATAGTTAGCTAATTTAGCTCCAAGAAGAGGAGAAGAGGAGAAGAAATAGGAAATATGAAAAGAAAGAAGAAGAAGAAGAAGAAGAGAAGAAGGAGGAGGAGGAGGAAGAGGAGAAGGAGGAGAAGAATGCCAAGGACCTTCTAGTCCTTCTCCTCCTCCTCCTCCTTCTACTTCTTCTTTATTTCTTCTTCTTCTTATCCTCCTCATCTTTCTTCTACTATTTCATATTCTCCTTGCCTTAATTTCCCAAAAAATGACAGAATTAGCCCATTTGGCTCCAAAATGCCATAATAACCTGAAAATGGCATAAGAACCTTGGTTAGCTCATTAATATTATATACTTAGCTTGTTGTCCTCTAAAATGGGATAATTAGCCCATTTAGCTACAAAAAGACATAGTTAGCTAATTTAGCTCCAAGAAGAGGAGAAGAGGAGAAATGAAAAGGAAGAACAAAAAGAAGAAGAGAAACAGAAGAGAAGGAGAAGGAGAAGAAGGAGGAGGAGAAGAAGGAGAAGGAGGAGGAGGAGAAGGAGGAGAAGGCCAAGGACCTTCTAGTCCTTCTCCTCCTCCTCCTCCTTCTCCTCCTTCTTCTTTATTTCTTCTTCTTCTCATACTCCTCCTCTTTCTTCTCCTCTTTCATATTCTCCTTGCCTTAATTTCCCCAACAATAACATAATTAGCCCATTTAGCTCCAAAATGCCATAATAACCTCAAAATGACATAAGAACCTTGGTTAGCTCATTAATATTATATACTTAGCTTGTTTTCCTCTAAAATGGGATAATTAGCCCATTTCGCTCCAAAAAGACATGGTTAGATAATTTAGCTCCAAGAAGAGAAGAAGAGGAGAATAAATAGGAAAAATGAAAAGAAAGAAGAAGAAGAAGAAGAGAAGAAGTATGAGGAGGAGGAGGAGGAGGGGAAGGACAAGAAGGTCCTTCTCCTCCTCCTCCTCCTTCTCCTCCTTCTTCTTTATTTCTTCTTCTTCTCCTCCTCCTCCTCTTTCTTCTCCTCTTTCATATTCTCCTTGCCTTAATTTCCCCAACAATGACATAATTAGCCCATTTAGCTCCAAAATGTCATAATAAGCTCAAAATGGCATAAGAACCTTGGTTAGCTCATTAATATTATATACTTAGCTTGTTTTTCTCTAAAATGAGATTATTAGCCCATTTAGCTCCAAAAAGACATAATTAGATAATTTAGCTCCAATAAGAGGAGAAGAGGAGAAGAAATAGGAAAAAGGAAAAGAAAGAAGAAGAAGAAGAAGAGAAGAAGGAGGAGGAGGAGGAGGAGAAGGAGGAGGAGAATGCCATGGACCTTCTAGTCCTTCTCCTCCTCCTCCTTCTTCTCCTACTTCTTCTTTATTTCTTCTTCTTCTTCTCCTCCTCCTCTTTCTTCTCCTATTTCATATTCTCCTTGCCTTAATTTCCCCAACAATGACATAATTAGCCCATTTGGCTCCAAAATGCCATAATAACCTCAAAATGGCATAAGAACCTTGGTTAGGTCATTAACATTATATACTTAGCTTGTTGTCCTCTAAAATGGGATAATTAGCCCATTGAGCTCCAAAAAGACATAGTTAGCTAATTTAGCTCCAAGAAGAGGAGAATAGGAGGAATGAAAAGGAAGAACAAAAAGAAGAAGAGAAAGAGAAGAGAAGGAGGAGAAGGAGAAAAAGGAGGAGGAGAGGAAGGAGAAGGAGGAGGAGGAGAAGGCCAAGGACCTTCTAGTCCTTATCCTCCTCCTCCTCCTTCTCCTCCTTCTTCTTTATTTTTTCTTCTGCTCCTCCTCCTCCTCTTTCTTCTCCTCTTTCATATTCTCCTTGCCTTAATTTCCCCAAAAATGACATAATTAGCCCATTTAGCTCCAAAATGCCATAATAACCTCAAAATGGCATAAGAACCTTGGTTAGCTCATTAATATTATATACTTAGCTTGTTTTCCTCTAAAATGGGATAATTAGCCCATTTAGCTCCAAAAAGACATGGTTAGAAACTTTAGCTCCAAGAAGAGAAGAAGAAGAGAAGAAATAGAAAAATGAAAAGAAAAAAGAAGAAGAAGAAGAGAAGAAGTAGGAGGAGGAGGAGGAGGAGGAGGGGAATGACTAGAAGGTCTTTGCCTTCTAGTCCTTCTCCTCCTCCTCCTCCTCCTTCTCCTCCTTCTTCTTTATTTCTTCTTCTTCTCCTCCTCCTCCTCTTTCTTCTCCTCTTTCATATTCTCCTTCCCTTAATTTCCCCAACAATGACATAATTAGCCCATTTAGCTCCAAAATGCCATAATAACCTCAAAATGGCATAAGAACCTTGGTTAGCTCATTAATATTATATACTTAGCTTGTTTTCCTCTAAAATGGGATAATTAGCCCATTTAGCTCCAAAAAGACATGGTTAGATAATTTAGCTCCAAGAAGAGAAGAAGAGGAGAAGAAATAGAAAAATGAAAAGAAAAAAGAAGAAGAAGAAGAGAATAAGTAGGAGGAGGAGGAGGAGGAGGGGAATGACTAGAAGGTCCTTGCCTTCTAGTCCTTCTCCTCCTCCTCCTCCTCCTTCTCCTCCTTCTTCTTTATTTCTTCTTCTTCTCCTTCTCCTCCTCTTGCTTCTCCTCTTTCATATTCTCCTTGAATTAATTTCCCCAACAATGACATAATTAGCCCATTTAGCTCCAAAATGCCATAATAAGCTCAAAATGGCATAAAAACCTTGGTTAGCTCATTAATATTATATACTTAGCTTGTTTTCCTCTAAAATGAGATAATTAGCCCATTTAGCTCGAAAAAGACATAATTAGCTAATTTAGCTCCAAGAAGAGGAGAACAGGAGAAGAAATAGGAAAAATGAAAAGAAAGAAGAAGAAGAAGAAGAAGTGAAGAAGGAGGAGGAGGAGGAGGAGAAGGAGGAGGAGAATGCCAAGGACCTTCTAGTCCTTCTCCTCCTCCTTCTCCTACTTCTTCTTTATTTCTTCTTATTCTTCTCCTCCTCCTCTTTCTTCTCCTATTTCATATTCTCCTTGCCTTAATTTCCGCAACAATGACATAATTAGCCCATTTGGCTCCAAAATGCCATAATAACCTCAAAATGGCATAAGAACCTTGGTTAGCTCATTAATATTATATACTTAGCTTGTTGTCCTCTAAAATGGGATAATTAGCCCATTTTGCTCCAAAAAGACATAGTTAGCTAATTTAGCTCCAAGAAGAGGAGAAGAGGAGAAATGAAAAGGAAGAACAAAAAGAAGAAGAGAAAGAGAAGAGAAGGAGAAGGAGAAGAAGGAGGAGGAGAAGAAGGAGAAGGAGGAGGAGGAGAAGGCCAAGGACCTTCTAGTCCTTCTCCTCCTCCTCCTCCTTCTCCTGCTTCTTCTTTATTTCTTCTTCTTCTCCTCCTCATCCTCTTTCTTGTTCTCTTTCATATTATCCTTGCCTTAATTTCCCCAACAATGACATAATTAGCCCATTTAGCTCCAAAATGCCATAATAACCTCAAAATGGCATAAGAACCTTGGTTAGCTCATTAATATTATATACTTAGTTTGTTTTCCTCTAAAATGGGATAATTTGCCCATTTAGCTCCAAAAAGACATGGTTAGATAATTTAGCTCCAAGAAGATAAGAAGAGGAGAAGAAATAGGAAAAATGAAAAGAAAGAAGAAGAAGAAGAAGAGAAGAAGTAGGAGGAGGAGGGGAAGGACTAGAAGGTCCTTGCCTTCTAGTCCTTCTCCTCCTCCTCCTCCTCTTTCTTCTCCTCTTTTGTATTCTCCTTGCCTTAATTTCCCCAACAATGACATAATTAGCCCATTTAGCTCCAAAATGCCATAATAACCTCAAAATGGCATAAGAACCTTGGTTAGCTCATTAATATTATATACTTAGCTTGTTTTCCTCTAAAATGGGATAATTAGCCCATTTAGCTCCAAAAAGACATGGTTAGCTAATTTAGCTCCAAGAAGAGAAGAAGAGGAGAAGAAATAGGAAAAATGAAAAGAAAGAAGAAGAAGAAGAAGAAGAGAAGAAGGAGGAGGAGGAGGGGGAGGAGAAGGCCAAGGACCCTCTAGTCCTTCTCCTCCTCCTCCTCCTTCTCCTCCTTCTTCTTTATTTCTTATTCTTCTCCTCCTCCTCCTATTTCTTCTCCTCTTTCATATTCTCCTTGCCTTAATTTCCCCAACAATTACATAATTAGCCCATTTAGCTCCAAAATGCCATAATAACCTCAAAATGGCATAAGAACCTTGGTTAGCTCATTAATATTATATACTTAGCTTGTTTTCCTCTAAAATGGGATAATTAGTCCATTTAGCTCCAAAAATACATAGTTCGCTAATTTAGCTCCAAGAAGAGGAGAAGAAGAGAAGAAATAGGAAAAATGAAAAGAAAGAAGAAGAAGAAGAAGAAGAAGAAGAGAAGAAGGAGGAGGAGAAGGACTAGAAGGTCCTTGGCCTTCTCCTCCTTCTCCTCCTCCTCCTCCTTCTTCTTTATTTTCTTCTTCTCCTCCTCCTCCTCCTCTTTCTTCTCCTCTTTCATATTCTCCTTGCCTTAATTTCCCCAACAATGACATAATTAGCCCATTTAGCTCCAAAATGCCATAATAACCTCAAAATGGCATAAGAACCTTGGTTAGCTCATTAATATTATATACTTAGCTTGTTTTCCTCTAAAATGGGATAATTAGCCCATTTTTCTTCAAAAAGACATACCTAGCTAATTTAGCTCCAAGAAGAGGAGAAGAGGAGAAGAAATAGGAAAAATGAAAAGAAAGAAGAAAAAGAAGAAGAAGAGAAGAAGGAGAGGAGGAGGAGGAGGAGGAGGAGAGAAGAAGAAGGAGAAGGAGGGGAAGAAGGAGAAGGAGCCCTCCTTATTCTCCTTCTTCTTCTCTCCTCCTTCTTCTCCTCCTTCTCCTTCTTCTTCTCTTCTTCTTTTTTCTTCTTCTCCTCCTCCTTCTCCTTCTCCTTCCCCTTCCCCTCCTCCTCCTCCTTCTTGTTTTTCTTCTCCTTGTTCTCTTCTTGCTTCTTCTCTTTCTTCTTCAATTCAGTTTGTTTGTCATATATATGTTGTTCTTCTCTTCTTGTGACTTTATTATTCCCATTTTGCAGATTGGATGTACTACATGCATGGAAGCTGGCATTGGAGTGCTTTAGTTTTCGTTTTTATTTGAGTTGATGAACAATGTGGAACTATATGTATATGTATATATGAATGAACAATATATGTGCAACTATATGTATGTATATATGGATGAAACTTTGTATGTGTTGGTTCTTTTGATATATGGGATGTACGTTGATGAACAAATGGCATTGATGAGCTTTATATGTATATCATATATGTGTTGTGACCTATTTATCATATATGTGCTATGAATTATATGTATATGTGTTGTGAAATAGAAAAAATAAACAAAAATGTGACAATATAGGCTCTTTGCCGTCTGCCAGCTGATGGCAAAGGCCTTTGCAATCAGCTGGCAGACGCCAAAGGTGCCACATGGCGCCCAGCTGTGCAACCTGGGCAGTAGCAGCTGGCCATATAGTATCTTTGTCGTCTGCTTCCAGGGGGGCAGACGCCAAAGAAGAGGGCACAGAGGAGGGGGTGGAGGAGGTGGAAGCTGACGGCAAAGAAGAGGAGAGGGGAGGCAGACGGCACAGAAGAGGGGGGAGGCAGACGGTAAAGAAGAGGGGGGAGGTAGACGGCAAAGCCTCCGTTAGCCCCTAACGGAGGCAACGCCTGTCGGCTGCCGTCTCGACCACTTTGCCGACTGCTCCTATGAAAAGCTGATGGCAAAGCTCTTTGCCGTCCGCTTTGGGGAGACAGACGGCAAAGAAGCTAAAATGCCGTCGTAGGCTGACGCGGAAATTTTGTCGGTCGTGAGATTCTTTGTCGTCTGTGATATTGTCTTTGCCGTCCGTGATTTACTCTGTGCCATCTGTGATGGCAGACGGCAAAGAAGCTGATTCCTGTAGTGATCCAAGTGTTACATGATCCACGTTGACTAGCCCGTGTCCGATCATCACGTGAGACGAATTAGTCATCAATGGTGAGCATCTCCATGCTAATCGTATCAACCATATGACTCATGTTTGACCTTTCGGTCTCCCGTATTCGAGGCCATGTCTGTACATGCCAGGCTCGTTGAGTCAGCCTAAGTGTTTTGTGTGTGTAAACTGGCTTACACCCATTGTATGCGAACGTTAAAATCTATCACACCCGATCATCATGTGGTGCTTCGAGACAACGATCCTTCGCAATGGTGCACACTTAGGGGAATACATATCTCGAAATTTTAATGGGGGATCATCTTATCTTTGCTACCCTCATTCTAAGAAATAAGATGAAAAACATGATAAACATCACATGCAATCATATAGTGAAAAGATATGGACAATATCATCTTGCTCCTTTGATATCCATCTTCGGGGCACCATGATCATCATTGTCACAGGCATGACACCATGATCTCCATCATTGTGTCTTCGTGAAGTCTTCACGCCAATTATTACTTCTACTACTATAGCTAACGTTTAGTAATAAAGTAAAGTAATCACATGGCATTGCATCTCATACAATAAATTAAGACAACTCCTATGGCTCCTGCCGGTTGTCATACTCATCGACATGCAAGTCGTGAATCCTATTACAAGAGCATGATTGATGACCCACAAGTTTAGGGGATCAATCGTAGTCCTTTCAATAAGTAAGAGTGTCGAACCCAACGAGGAGCAGAAGGCTCTGATAAACGAATTTCAGCAAGGTAATAACTGCAAGCACTGAAAGTAGCGGTAACAAGTGATTGTGTAGCGAGGTGAAACGTAACAAGCAAAGAGTAACAAGTAACAAGTAGTAGCAACAGTGCAGCAAGTGGCCCAATCCCTTTTGTAGCAAGGGACAAGCCTGAAAAAAGTCTTATAGGAGGAAAAACGCTCCCGAGGACACACGGGAATTTCTGTCATGCTAGTTTCATCATGTTCATATGATTCGCGTTTGTTACTTTTATAGTTTGATATGTGGGTGGACCGGTGCTTGGGTACTGCCCTTACTTGGACAAGCATCCCACTTATGATTAACCTCTCTCGCAAGAATCCGCAACTACAAAAGAATAATTAAGACAAAGTCTAACCATAGCATTAAACTAGTCGATCCAAATCAGCCCCTCACGAAGCAACACATAGACTGGGGTTTAAGCTTCTGTCACTCCAGCAACCCATCATCTACTTACTACTTCCCAATGCCTTCCTCTAGGCCCAAGTATGGTGAAGTGTTATGTAGTCGACGTTCACATAACACCACTAGAGGAAAAGACAACATACAACATATCAAAATACCGAACGAATATCAAATTCACACGACTATTATCAGCATGACTTATCCCATGTCCTCAGGAACAAAAGTAACTACTCACAAAGCATAATCATAATCATGATCAGAGCTGTAATGAATAGCATCAAGGATCTGAACATAAACTCTTCCACCAAGTAATCCAACTAGCATCAACTACAAAGAGTAATCAACACTACTAGCAACCTTACAACTACCAATCAGAGTCGTGAGACGAAGATTAGTTATAAGAGATGAACTAGGGATTGGAGAGGAGATGGTGCTGGTGAAGATGTTGATGAAGATGCCTCCCCTCCGACGAAAGGAGTGTTGGTGATGACGATGGCGATGATTCCCCCTCCGGGAGGGAAGTTTCCCCGGCAGGATCGTCCTGCCGGAGCTCTAGATTGGATCTGCTCAAGTTCCGCCTCGTGGCGATGGCGAATCCACGAAAAAGCTCCCTCTTGATTTTTTCTGGACCAGGACGCTTCATATAGCAAAAGAGGGGGGCTAGTGGGTCGTCAGGGAGCCCACAAACCCCCACTCCGCCACCAGGGGGTGGCGGTGTCGGGGCTTGTGGCGCCCTGGCAGCCCCCCTCCGGTAGTTCTTTCGCCCAGTATTTTTTATATAATCCAGAAAAAATCCACGTAACTTTTCAGGGCATTTGGAGATGTGCAGAACAGTGGACTAGGATTTGCTCCTTTTCCAGTCCAGAATTCCAGCTGCCCGAATTCTCCCTCTTCAAATAAACCTTGCAAAATAAGAGAGAAAATGCATAAATATGGTACCACAAGTAATATAACAACCCAAAAAGCAATTAATATCAACATGAAAGCATGATGCAAAATGGACGTATCAATGATCAATCTCATATATCACATATGTAACATCACATCCTTTTGGCCATATCACATCACATAGCATACCCTTCAAAAACAAGTTAGATGTCCTCTAATTGTTGTTGCACGTTTTACGTCGCTGGTTTGGGTTTCTAGCACAGACGCTTCTTACCTACGTGACAGCCACAATGTTGATATGCCAATGCTATTTACCCTTCATAAGGACCCTCTTCATCGAATCCGATCTGACTAAAGTGGGAGAGACACACACCCGCTAGACACCTTATGCAACAAGTGCATGCCGGTCGGTGCACTACACCACGCACCGGAATTACCTACCAATGGCTGTTGGGAAAAGTCTCTTATACCATCGGACTGTTAGTTGGAAAAAGTTATATTAGACAGTTGGTCGGTAATGCATATGTGTGGCAACTGAACATCGGTCGGGAATTCTCATATATTTAATATCCGGTTGTCGGTCGGGAATACGTGGAGTTCCATATGACTATCGATCGGGGATTAATGCCGACCGACTGTTGGCGGCTAATTGGGCCAACCAGTTGCGCAGGCGGGAACAGAAAAAGTTAGCGCCAAAACTAGCCCAGCCCACGAAAAACTCCCTCTCCGTTTTCCTCTTTCGCTCCTAAATTCCCCCAAATCCCTCTACCCCTCGCCCAGTTTCTAGATCCGCCGCCACGCTCGAGCTCTCTCCGCCGCCGCCGCCGCTCTGTGCAGCCGGCTGCGTGCTCTCGAGCCGGCAAGGACGCAACCCCCTCTCCATCTCGCTCATTAACTCCAGCCTATGCACCGCCGACCCCACACCACATGGTCGTCGCCGCGCTCGAAATCTCTATCCTCCGCGCTCACCTGCCCTTCACCGGAAGATGCTCTTTCCGCCGCCACACGCTCGAGCAGCCTCCGTCGTCAGGTGCTCTCCGCGCCGCTATGCGCTCGAGCACCCTTTGTCGCCAGGTGCTCTCTTCTCTTATCCCGCTTATCCCACCATCCCCCGTTGCTCACCACACCGCTCTATATGCACAGGTGGTCCTGCCGTCGCCGACTACTACAATTTTCTTCCACGCCCAAGCCCAACCATCGCATGTAGATGTGGCCGGCCAAGAAGGTATGCTCCGAGATGCCTCTTGCCAGATCTGATTAGGACAGTGGGTTGGTTATAGTCCTTTAAAAGGCATGTCTTTGGCCACCTCTGATGTTAGGTATTGACTCCGTAGGTATTTCCCAATGAGACAAGGACTTTATCTTCAGAAATAGACCCGCTTGATTTTTTTAGTGGGAATCCGTAACTTTCATTTCACATGTGCAGGCTTATGATATGTGTGGATTTGGAAGCTATTTCTACGTGTACTACATGATTTATGAAGAAAACAATGGCCCCATGCCTTGCCACCCATATGCTTGACTGTACGCCACACCCCATGGACATGCAATGTTTATCTGCTAGGATTCTGAATTGTGCTAACTATGTGGATCAATTGGCTCTAAAAATTGTCACCTCAGTGTCTACAATTTGGGGTCATGTAGGGTATATAAATCTCTGATTTTCTTGGTTACTTAGTGGCAATTGATTGGTTTGTTAATGGTTGTATGCATGTCAATTGTCACTCCTTCATCAAGTGAAATGTCAACCCAAAAATCTTCTAGGTCGCACAATACCTCCCCAAGAGCCTCGATTGCAAGTACAAATACTAAAACACTACTCTGTAACTTTCTAAGCAAGGCGCCGGTAGAAAATTGTTATATGCAAAGAGAGGCTGCACATGCTTGCAATTACTTATTTCAAGCTCGAGCTTTAGTTTATGATGATGTGACCACAAGTGTGTGGTTCTTTCATGTGTATTAATCTAAAGAACTATATGACGCTAGTGATGGGTGCCCTGGATGCAGAACTTTAACCTAAAATTTAACCTGAAGAGCATCTTATTTGTGCCCTGCTTCCAGGATATTTTAAAAATATAAATACAAAGGAAATCAAACTATTTCTTGTACCATTGGTGGTTTCATGTCTCCGTTTTTCCATTGGGTTGGCCTCATAATTTCCTGAGCATGAAACATGGTCCGGACAAGCAAAAGTCAAGTTCATCCGTTGGGATTGAAGTAGGCAAAAGTAACTAGAAGTGATCATTTTTCTGGGCACTAGCTCACTCCTAGTAGAACACAATCTAATTGTTGGTTTTTGATGTTTGTTGGTATTCACACAAATTTCACTATATAATCAGGTCAAATTATGGAAACCTAGCAAAAAAATTCCAATCCATATGGATACCTGATGTTATTGTGAACATAGACCTAATGTTGACTCGACATTGCGCTAACAACAAACAGATAGACTCTTGGATTTATGTCTTGTTGTAGAAGAATCTATTATTGCTCTCTTTTCCACACTGGTCAAAATTTAACCACTAGTATGTTCAATCCATATACTGAGCTAGGTGTTCACCCTTCGCCGACATATTCATAGTTTTTTATGTACTTTGTTTATTGCTAACATTTATGACAATGATGTTATAGAGCTCATCCCTAGAGAGACATTCAAGAAGTTTCGGAGGAGAAGATAGAACCTGAAGCAAAGAAAGAACCAGAGATGCATGGTATGACAGATTGTCGCAGTTCATTGTTGTGAATGGTTGCTTGTTGAATCAGGGTTGGCAGGCATCTACCATGCCAGAGACATCCTCTTGTGAGAACTCTGTCCTACCTTTGTTTCTTGCCCTCTGGTTGAAGCAGTAAAGTGCTTTTATGTTGACTCGCATCATTATTGGTTTGAGTTTTCTAAAAATTATTTACATGAATCAGTTTGACAATTCTATCGAACCATGTAAGCTATGAACTATATACATCACCATGTAACAAGTGGCATTGAGCTAGGGAGGCATAAAAGAAGAGATAAACTAGCATTGATTGTTACTAGTCAATGTACAAAGCTATATAGCGATGTACTTCTTCTAGTTGCTGCTTATTAAAGTTTGCTCCCTCCATTCCTAAATATAAGTATTTTTAGAGATTCCAATAAGAAACTACATACGAATGTATATAGACATATTTTAGAGTATATATTCACTCATTTTGCTTTGTATGTAGTCCCTTATTGGAATCTTTTAAAAGAATTATATTTAGGAACGGAGGGAGTCATAGTTTTGACACTCATCTCCCCCCAGCTAACTAAGAGTGACCAGGCGCAAGTCATCCATGGTGGAAATGGCATCGGTAAGATCTCACTCTCTTACTTGGCATCTCTCTCGCCCTCCATTTGTGCCTGCAATGTGCAGATTTGAACTAGGGCCTAAGTTTAATAATATCTTCAAAAAAAATCTGTTGGTTAGGTTCATGGAAATAAAGAAACCCTTGAAGCAGCAAAGTTCTTTATGTGCAACCGTTAATTAAGCTTCATTGTTGTTTTGTAGTTTTCTAAAAAGTACTTCCATGAACTGGTTATACATGTTTTTTTTTCTTTTGATAGGAGGCTTGACATAAACTTTCATGAAATGGTTACACATGTTTGTTTTCTAAAAATGTAGTAGCATGGTGGGCAAAGGTCACAAACATATCTTGGCTTCAAAGTTAAATTTAAACTTTGAGGCAAATAGCCTAAAATGAAAAAAAAACTGTAGAACCTAAATAATATTATCCCTTCAAACAAGGCTATCTTTTTGTGGTGTCTTATGATGGTCTGTGAAAGTAATGTTTCATACTCTGATTACAGAACCATTTTTTTCTTGCTTCATAGTATGTTCACATTACTAATCATATGATGATTTTTGCCAGGATTTGAAGCCTGGATTTGTGCGTGAATTAGTGATTGAAAGAGATATTGAATTGTTGTTTGTGATAGCAAGTGGCTTGCCTACAACAGAGGACTTTGAGCATGTCACTGATTTGCAAATATTGAAGGCGCCACCTGCCCTAATGGGTAATTTTTTTGCTTAGCAAATGCTTTCGCTGCTACCTTTTCTTAATCATCTGATTTCTTACTACTTTCATTTATGCAGGAATGGCCTCAAGAGAGTTACCCCCCATCACCTGAAGAGAATTATCCTTTCATTTAGCAAATGGTTTCACCACTACCTATTCTTAGTCGTCTGGTTTGTTAGTCCTTTCATGTATCTCACGATATAGCAAAAGAAATTACAGGAAACACTAAAGAGGGGAGCTAAAGGTATCCCTTTTCCCATCAGTGCTAATGAATTCTCTTTATTTTTTTGGTATGAAATGATGTCGAAGGCAACTTAGACAAAATATCATATTCTCCAGTTGTTGTGCGGATATATTAACCAGGGATTTGGACTTGCAGATGTTCAAATTGGAGTACGTTCTCCAATGAGATGTAGAATGAAGGCTTTGATGTCAAGTACAAGAACGACACAAGGATCTGGGTGGAAGGCTTTGAGGATGGGTATGTAGTTTCCCACTACATGGAGCCAAGGCAGATGATGTGCCTCCAAGACATAGAAACGAAAGCGAGGAATTTTTGCTCTTACACAATGAACCATAATATTTCCTCTACATAATTTGTTACATTAGTTCATAGGAAACTTAGATGGTTGTTATAATAGATGATATATTTATATGTGAAAATTAATGAATGTGTGTTGTTATTGTTTGCATCTGGCTCAATATTTTTGGATGACATGCACGTTTATGTTATGAATTATGTAACTTGATATATATTATGTTGGTAATTTGACGTCCACCTATGGGAGGGCTAACGGGTGTTGGTTGGCAAAAAACAAACGTGGTCAGGAAGGCTAATGCTAGGACCAACAGAATGTTGGTCGAGAAAGAATATGTTGTCAGATAGTCAGTTGGGAAAGGCCCATGGTAGCTCCAATAGATTGTTGGTCGGGAAAGAATTCCTTGTCCGATAGTCGGTCGGGAAAGGCCCATGGTAGCCCCAATAGATTGTTGGTCGGTAAAGGTCCAGGGTAGGCCTAACATAATGTTGGTCGGCAAAGATGCCCCATCGCGAACAAGAAGTCGGCCGAGAAAGATATATCGGTCGGGAAAGGCCTTTCCCGTCTGGACTTTCCCCAACAGACATGTTCGGTCGGCAATAGTCTTTCCCGAACGTATGTCTATCGGCGAAACCTGTATTCCCCACCAACCTCGTTGTTAGGGATGTAGTGTCGTGGTGTAGTGGTGGAACCAGTCTCACGTAAGAGTACGTGTAAAGTAGGTCTGGGCCGCTTCATCCCACGACGCTGCTGAATCAACATAAGACTAGTAACGGCAAGCAATTGACAAAATCATCGCCCACAACTTTTGTGTTATACTCGTGCATAGAATCTACGCATAGAACCTTGGCTCTAATGCCACTGTTGGGGAACATAGGAATTTTAAAAAAAATCCTACGCCATACAAGGATCTATCAATGGAGAAACCAACAACGAGTCAAGGAGTAGAGCATCTTCATACCTTTGAAGATTGCTAAACAGAAGCGTTGCAAGAACGCGGTTGATGGACTCGTACTCACAACGATTCAGTACGCGGTGGATTCCGATCTATGCACTGAACAACTGTGCCTCCGCGTTCAACACACGTGTAGCCCGGTGACGTCTCCAACACCTTGATCTAGCAAGGAGGGAGGAGAGGTTGAGGGAGAGCTCCGGCAGCAAGACGACGTGGTGACGGCGGAGCTATGTGGTATTCCGACAGGGCTTCGCCAAGCACTAGGATGACGAGGAGGAGGGGGTGTAGGGCTGCGCCGAGAGACAGAAAGAAGTTGTCTCAAATCAGCCCCAAAACCCTCACTATATATAGCAGGATAGGGAGGAGGGTGAAAACACTTAGGGTTTCCCACCCTAAGGGGTGCGGCAACACATCTAGGGCAAGGGGCGGCGGCCAAGGGTGGAGAGGTGGTGGCGCCCTAGGGTGGGCTTGCCCATCACGCCTAGAGTTAGCCCACCACCTTCTCTCTTGCGACCTTGCGCTGCTGGTGGTGGCGCACCAGCCCACATATGGGCTGGTTCCCATCCACCTTTTGGCCCAAATACCCTTTCATGGTTAAAGTCCCTTCCCGGTGGACCCCGGAACCCTTCCGGTGGTCCTGGTACATTACCGGTGTCGCCCGAAACAATTCCGGTGACGAATTCCTCACTTCTTATATATAATTCTTTACCACCGGACCATTTCGGAACTCCTCGTGACATCCGGGATCTAATCCGGGACTCCGAACAACCTTTGGTAACCACGTGCGCTATTCCCCTATAACCCTAGCGTCATCGAACCTTAAGTGTGTAGACCCTACGGGTTTAGGAACCATGCAGACATGACCGAGACACCTCTCTGGTGAATAACCAACAGCGGGGTCTGGATATCCTTGTTGGTTCCCACATGTTCCACGATGATCTCATCGGGTGAACCACGATGTCGGGGATTCGATCAATCCCGTATGCAATTCCCTTTGTCTACCGGTATGATACTAGCCCGAGATTTGATCGTCGGTATCCTTATACCTTGTTCAATCTCGTTACCGGCAAGTATCTTTACTCGTTCTGTAACACATCATCACGTGGCTAAATCCTTAGTCACATTGAGCTCAGTATGATGGTGTATTACCGAGTGGGCCCAGAGATACCTCTCCGTCACACGGAGTGACAAATCCCAATCTCGATTCGTACAACCCAACAGACACTTTCGGAGATACATGTAGTGCACCTTTATAATCACCCAGTTACGTTGTGACGTTTGATACACCAAAAGCACTCCTACGGTATCCCGAAGTTGCACAATCTCATGGTCTAAGGAAATGATACTCGACATTAGAAAAGCTTTAGCAGACGAACAACACGGTCTAGTGCTATGCTTAGGATTGGGTCTTGTCCATCACATTATTCCCCAATGATGTGATCCCGTTATCAATGACATCCAATGTCCATGATCAGGAAACCATGATCATCTATTGATCAACGAGCCAGCCAACTAGAGGCTCACTAGGGACACATTGTGATCTATATACTCACACATGTATTACGGTTTTTGGTTAACACAATTATAGCAAGAGTAATAGACAATTATCATGAACTAGAAAATATAATAATAACCATTTTATTATTGCCTCTAGGGCATATTTCCAACAAGCTAGTCCTTGTCTCTCTCGGGAATGAACGTCCCTTCCTGCGCTGCGATGATATACTTCTAAAGCTTATTGATGGGTATTGTAATTTGTTCGTCCGTCCAATGACACTTCCCTGTTTCATGGTCCAAAGTTCCCCCAACCCCAAAGAACCAAGTCCTTGAACGGTGTGGCCACTTCAATGTCTGTGGTTCGACCCTTTTAGCAATTAGGTCATTCTCAGCTTTGCCCCAGAACGGCCAGGCTTTGAGGTAGACACCTGACCCCGTGTGATGGTGATACTGCTTCTTTGCGGCATTGTTCTTGTTTTTCTCTCAAAATTTCCTTCTCTTGTCCGATGTCTTGTAGGCCACATATGCGGGCTAGTGATCTCTTATCTTCCCAAATAGTCCGATGAATTCTCGAGTCCTCCATTTGTCGACAAACATTGATTTCAAATCATTCTTCCACCTCCTGAATAGATGTGCCATCTTCTTAAGAGCACACACCTTGACCAGTGGCTCTATAACTGGCTTATTTGGATTCTCCTCTGGCGGTAGGGTGAAATTTGCCTTCAGCGTCGTCCAAAGACCATCTTTCTGCTTATCGGTGACATGATCACCTTCAGGGATGTCGTCGCCCTTAGGCTTATTCCATTGCTTGATGCTGATCGGGATGTTGTCCCTAACAATAGCTTCGCACTGAGAAGAAAATGCGTCCTTGGTCCGCTTGGGTAGAATCGGTAGGCCATCGTCCGCGAGTGTTGTGATCGTGAAATTTTCATCCATGCGCAACCTTCTCTTCGGGCCTCGTCTCTTTACCGAAGTTTGGCTCGATCCGGAGGGTTATAAAAGAAGAAAAAGAGTTAATATATGTACATACCTTCGGGCTTAATTAATATATATACCTCATCGGACTTTGCAATAGCTCCCTCCTCAGTTCAGTCACCGGAGCCGTCATCATGGTCTCGTTCTTCCTCCGGCATTCGGTCACCGGAGCCATCATGATCATGTCCATCCTCCTCCATTGTTCGATCACCCGAGCCGTCATCCTCTCCTTCCAGACCATCGGTGTTGTTGAGATACGACAGGAAATCACCTCCGCCGATGATTATCTTCCCCAACAACTGGTCTTGTTCCAAGTCTCTTTGATCCATAGTTTCTGCAAATATTTCAGCTCCTTGTATGAATAACCGAATTACATGAACTTCTGTGTTTTAAACATGCACAAACTTTTTTATATTTCATTTCCAAATGTTGAATAGTTCATAGATGTACGTTATGATATATAATTCAATAGATCTCAAGAGGCAAACAAGTTTTCTTTCAATTACAACCAATAATCAACTTAATACATCTCGAATTTTATCAAAAATAATCTTGAATACATCTCTAGTATAATCTCTCCCACTCACGGTTCATCATCAAACTGATCACCCAAAGAGTTGTCGTTGTACTGAGGCACGGGCGATGGAAACCCACAGAGAAGGAACCATAACAGGATCATAGCTCGGGTGAGATCCCTGAAGAACCTACCAGGTATTGGAGAACATGGCATCCAACACAACCAAGTAGCGACGGACGTGCTCGTCCTCCTCCCTCACACAGCAAAGTACCTCCTACTCGGGGGCTGGGTGCCTCCGAACCGAAAGTGGCCCACGCGACCGCCACCAAAGAAGCTCCGGGTCGACGACGGGAGCGTGATTCCTCGCCAAGATTGATACATCTCCATGTTGGGGAACGTCGCATGGGAAACAAAAATTTTCCTACGTGCACGAAGACCTATCATGGTGATGTCCATCTACGAGAGGGGATGAGTGATCTACGTACCCTCGTAGACCGTACAACAGAAGCGTTAGAGAACGCGGTTGATGTAGTGGAACGTCCTCACGTCCCTCGATCCGCCCCGCGAACAATCCCGCGATCAGTCCCACAATCTAGTACCGAACGGACGGCACCTCCGCGTTTAGCACACGTACAGCTCGACGATGATCTCGGCCTTCTTGATCCAGCAAGAGAGACGGAGAGGTAGAAGAGTTCTCCGGCAGCGTGACGGCGCTCCGGAGGTTGGTGATGACCTTGTCTCAGCAGGGCTCCGCCCGAGCTCCGCAGAAACGCGATCTAGAGGAAAAACCGTGGAGGTATGTGGTCGGGCTGCCGTGGAAAAGTCGTCTCAAATCAGCGCTAAAACCTCCGTATATATAGGTGGGAGGGAGGGGACCTTGCCTTGGGGCTCAAGGAGCCCCAAGGGGGTCGGCCGAGTCCAAGGGGGGAGGACTCCCCCCCCAAACCGAGTTGGACTTGGTTTGGTGGGAGGGAGTCCCCCTTCCTTCCCACCTCCTCCTTTTTTTTTCTTTCTCTCTTGATTTTCTTCTCTTGGCGCATAGAGCCTCTTTGGGCTGTCCCACCAGCCCACTAAGGGCTGGTGTGCCACCCTAAGGGCCTATGGGATTCCTCGGGGTGGGTTGCCCCCCTCCGGTGAACTCCCGGAACCCATTCGTCATTCCCGGTACATTCCCGGTAACTCCGAAAACCTTCCGGTAATCAAATGAGGTCATCCTATATATCAATCTTCGTTTCCGGACCATTCCGGAAACCCTCGTGACGTCCATGATCTCATGCGGGACTCCGAACAACATTCGGTAACCAACCATATAACTCAAATACGCATAAAACAACGTCGAACCTTAAGTGTGCAGACCCTGCGGGTTCGAGAACTATGTAGACATGACCCGAGAGACTCCTCGGTCAATATCCAATAGCGGGACCTGGATGCCCATATTGGATCCTACATATCCTACGAAGATCTTATCGTTTGAACCTGAGTGCCAAGGATTCATATAATCCCGTATGTCATTCCCTTTGTCCTTCGGTATGTTACTTGCCCGAGATTCGATCGTCAGTATCCGTATACCTATTTCAATCTCGTTTACCGGCAAGTCTCTTTACTCATTCTGTAATAGAAGATCCCGCAACTTACACTAAGTTACATTGCTTGCAAGGCTTGTGTGTGATGTTGTATTACCGAGTGGGCCCCGAGATACCTCTCCGTCACACGGAGTGACAAATCCCAGTCTTGATCCATACTAACTCAACTAACACCTTCGGAGATACCTGTAGAGCACCTTTATAGTCACCCAGTTACGTTGCGACGTTTGATACACACAAAGCATTCCTCCGGTGTTAGTGAGTTATATGATCTCATGGCCATAGGAATAAATACTTGACACGCAGAAAACAGTAGCAACAAAATGACACGATCAACATGCTACGGCTATTAGTTTGGGTCTAGTCCATCACGTGATTCTCCTAATGACGTGATCCAGTTATCAAACAACAACACCTTGTTCATAATAAGAAGACACTGACTATCATTGATCAACTAGTTAGCCAACTAGAGGCATGCTAGGGACGGTGTTTTGTCTATGTATCCACACATGTAAATGAGTCTTCATTCAATACAATTATAGCATGGACAATAAACGATTATCTTGATACAGGAATTATAATAATAACTATATTTATTATTGCCTCTAGGGCATAATTCCAACAGTCTCCCACTTGCACTGGAGTCAATAATCTAGCCCTCACATCACCATGTGAATTACATTGTAATAAATCTAACACCCATACAGTTCTGGTGTTGATCATGTTTTGGCCATGGAAGAGGTTTAGTCAGCGGGTCTGCTACATTCAGATCCGTGTGCACTTTGCATATATTTACATCCTCTTCCTCGACGTAGTCGCGGATGAGGTTGAAGCGTCGTTTGATGTGTCTGGTCTTCTTGTGAAACAGTGGTTCCTTTGCTAAGGCAATGGCACCAGTGTTGCCACAGAACAAGGTTATTGGATTCAGTGCGCTTGGCACCACTCCAAGATCCGTCATGAACTGCTTCATCCAGACACCCTCCTTAGCCGCCTCCGAGGCAGCCATGTACTCCGCTTCACATGTAGAATCTGCTACGACGCTTTGCTTGGAACTGCACCAGCTTACTGCACCCCCATTAAGAATAAATACGTATCCGGTTTGCGACTTAGAGTCGTCCGGATCTGTGTCAAAGCTTGCATCGACGTAACCTTTTACGGCGAGCTCTTCATCACCTCCATACACGAGAAACATCTCCTTAGTCCTTTTCAGGTACTTCAGGATATTCTTGACCGCTGTCCAGTGATCCACTCCTGGATTACTCTGGAACCTCCCTGCCATACTTATGGCCAGGCTAACATCCGGTCTAGTGCATAGCATTGCATACATGATAGAACCTATGGCTGAAGCATAGGGGACGGAGTGCATATGCTCTCTATCTTCATCAGTTGCTGGGCACTGAGTCTTACTCAATCTCGTACCTTGTAAAACTGGCAAGAACCCTTTCTTGGACTGTTCCATTTTGAACCTCTTCAAAACTTTATCAAGGTATGTGCTTTGTGAAAGTCCTATCAGGCGTTTTGATCTATCCCTATAGATCTTAATACCTAGAATTTAAGCAGCTTCTCCTAGGTCCTTCATAGAGAAACTTTTATTCAAGTAACCTTTTATGCTCTCCAAAAACTCTACGTTGTTTCCAATCAGTAATATGTCATCCACATATAATATTAGAAACGCCACAGAGCTCCCACTCACTTTCTTGTAAATACAAGATTCTCCAACCACTTGTATAAACCCAAATGCTTTGATCACCTCATCAAAGCGTTTGTTCCAACTCCGAGATGCTTGCATCAGTCCATAAATGGATCGCTGGAGCTTGCACACTTTGTTAGCATTCTTAGGATCGACAAAACCTTTGGGTTGTATCATATACAACTCTTCCTTAAGGAAACCGTTAAGGAACGCCGTTTTGACATCCATCTGCCAGATTTCATAATTGAAAAATGCAGCTATTGCTAACATGATTCTGACGGACTTAAGCATCGCTACGGGTGAGAAAGTCTCATCGTAGTCAACTCCTGGAACTTGTGAAAAACCCTTTGCCACAAGTCGAGCTTTATAAACGGTCACATTGCCGTCAGCGTCCGTCTTCTTCTTAAAGATCCATTTGTTCTGAATAGCCTTGCGGCCCTCAGGTAGTATCTCCAAAGTCCACACTTTGTTCTCATACATGGATCCTATCTCGGATTTCATGGCTTCTAGCCATTTGTTGGAATCTGGGCCCACCATTGCTTCTTCATAATTTGCAGGTTCATTGTTGTCTAACAACATGATTGACAAGACGGAATTACCGTACCACTCTGGAGCAGCACGTGATCTCGTCGACCTGCGTGGTTCAACAGAAACTTGAACTGGAGTTTCATGATCATCATCATTAACTTCCTCCTCAACCGGCATCGCAACGATAGAGGTTTCCCCTTGCCCTGCGCCACCATCCAGAGGGATGAGAGGTTCGACAACCTCGTCAAGCTCTATCTTCCTCCCACTCAATTCTCTCGAGAGAAACTCCTTCTCGAGAAAAGCTCCGTTCTTAGCAACAAATACTTTGCCCTCGGATTTGAGATAGAAGGTGTACCCAACTGTCTCTTTTGGGTAACCTATGAAGACGCACTTTTCCGCTTTGGGTTCCAGCTTTTCAGGCTGAAGCTTTTTGACATAAGCATCACATCCCCAAACTTTAAGAAACGACAACTTTGGCCTTTTGCCATACCATAGTTCGTATGGTGTCGTCTCAACGGATTTTGATGGTGCCCTATTTAAAGTGAATGCAGCTGTTTCTAATGCATAACCCCAAAATGATAACGGCAAATCAGTAAGAGACATCATAGATCGCACCATCTCTAATAAAGTACGATTACGATGTTCGGACACACCATTACGTTGTGGTGTTCCAGGCGGTGTTAACTGTGAAACAATTCCACATTGTCTTAAGTGAGTACCAAACTCGAAACTCAGATATTCACCCCCACGATCAGACCGTAGGAACTTGATCTTCTTGCTACGATGATTTTCCACTTCACTCTGAAATTGCTTGAACTTTTCAAATGTTTCAGACTTGTGCTTCATCAAGTAGACATAACCATATCTACTTAAATCGTCAGTGAAGGTGAGAAAATAACGATATCCGCCGCGTGCCTCCACGCTCATCGGACCACACACATCGGTATGTATGATTTCCAACAAGTCACTTGCACGCTCCATTGTTCCGGAGAACGGAGTCTTAGTCATCTTGCCCATGAGGCATGGTTCGCACGTGTCAAGTGAATCAAAGTCAAGTGACTCCAAAAGTCCATCAGCATGGAGTTTCTTCATGCGCTTTACACCAATATGACATAAGCGGCAGTGCCACAAAAATATGGTGCTATCATTGTTAAATCTAACTCTTTTGGTCTCAATGTTATGTATATGCGTATCGCTATCAAGATTCAATATGAACAATCCTCTCACATTCGGTGCATGACCATAAAAGATGTTACTCATAGAAATAGAACAACCATTATTCTCTGACTTAAAAGAGTAACCGTCTCGCAATAAACAAGATCCAGATATAATGTTCATGCTCAACGCAGGCACTAAATAACAATGATTTAAGTTCATCACTAATCCTGATGGTAAACGAAGTGACACTGTGCCGACGGCGATTGCATCAACCTTGGAACCAATTCCTACGCGCATCGTCACTTCATCTTTTGCCAGCCTTCGCCTATTCCGCAGTTCCTGTTTCGAGTTGCAAATATGAGCAACGGAACCGGTATCAAATACCTAGGCACTACTACGAGAGACGGTTAAGTACACATCAATAACATGTATATCAAATATACCTGATTTTTCTTTGCCCGCCTTCTTATCTGCCAGATACTTGGGGCAATTGCGCTTCCAGTGACCCATACCCTTGCAATAGTAACACTCCGTTTCTGGCTTAGGTCCAGCTTTGGGTTTTTTCGGCGGATTGGCAACAGGCTTGCCGCTCTTCTTCGAATTGCCCTTCTTGCCTTTGCCGTTTCTCTTGAAACTAGTGGTCTTATTCACCATCAACACTTGATGCTCTTTACGGAGTTCAGACTCTGCGACTTTCAGCATCGCAAACAACTCGCCGGGAGACTTGTTCATCCCTTGCATGTTGTAGTTCAACACAAAGCCTTTATAGCTTGGCGGCAGTGATTGAAGGATTCTGTCAGTGATAGTCTCTTGCGGGAGTTCAATCCCCAGCTCAGCTAGACGGTTTGAGTACCCAGACATTTTGAGCACATGTTCACTGACAGACGAGTTTTCCTCCATCTTGCAAGCATAGAATTTATCGGAGGTCTCATACCTCTCGATCCGGGCGTTCTTATGAAAGATAAACTTCAACTCCTGGAACATCTCAAATGCTCCATGACGCTCAAAGCGACGTTGAAGTCCCGGTTCTAAGCCATACAAGACTGCACATTGAACTATTGAGTAGTCCTCCTTACGTGCTAACCAAGCGTTCTTAACATCCTGATCAGCCGTAGCGGGTGGTTCATCTCCTAGCGCAGCATTAAGGACATAATCCTTCTTCCCAGCTTGTAAGATTAGCTTAAGATTATGAGCCCAGTCTACAAAGTTGCTTCCATCATATTTCAACTTAGCTTTCTCTAGGAACGTATTAAAATTCAGGATGACTGTCGCGTGAGCCATGATCTACAACAAAAATATATTCAAAGTGGACTTAGACTATGTTCAAGATAATTAGAGTTTAATTTAATCAAATTATATGCTAAACTCCCACTCAAAAAGTACATCTCTCTAGTCATTTGAGTGGTTCATGATCCACTTACACTATCCCAAGTTCGATCATCACGTGAGTTGAGTATAGTTTCAGTGGTAAGCATCCCTATGCTAATCATATCATCTATATGATTCATGATCGACCTTTCGGTCTCATGTGTTCCGAGGCCATGTCTGCACATGCTAGGCTCGTCAAGCTTAACCCGAGTGTTCCGCGTGCGCAACTGTTTTGCACCCGTTGTATGTGAACGTTGAGTCTATCACACCCGATCATCACGTGGTGTCTCGAAACGACGAACTGTAGCAACGGTGCACAGTCGGGGAGAACACAATTCCGTCTTGAAATTTTAGTGAGAGATCACCTCATAATGCTACCGTCGTTCTAAGCAAAATAAGGTGCATAAAAGGATTAACATCACATGCAATTCATAAGTGACATGATATGGTCATGATCACGTGCTTCTTGATCTCCATCACCAAAGCACCGGCACGATCTTCTTGTCACCGGCGCCACACCATGATCATCCATCAACGTGTTGCCATCGGGTTTGTCGTGCTACTCATGCTATTACTACTAAAGCTACATCCTAGCAAAATAGTAAACGCATCTGCAAGCACAAACGTTAGTATAAAGACAACCCTATGGCTCCTGCCGGTTGCCGTACCATCGACGTGCAAGTCGATATTTCTATTACAACATGATCATCTCATACATCCAATATATCACATCACATCGTTGGCCATATCACATCACAAGCATACCCTGCAAAAACAAGTTAGACGTCCTCTAATTTTGTTGTTGCATGTTTTACGTGGTGATCATGGGTATCTAGTAGGATCGCATCTTACTTACGCAAACACCACAACGGACATATATGAGTTGCTATTTAACCTCATCCAAGGACCTCCTCGGTCAAATCCGATTCAACTAAAGTTGGAGAAACCGACACTTGCCAGTCATCTTTGAGCAAAGGGGGTTACTCGTAACGATGAAACCAGTCTCTCGTAAGCGTACGAGTAATGTCGGTCCAAGCCGCTTCAATCCAACAATACCGCGGAATCAAGAAAAGACTAAGGAGGGCAGCAAAACGCACATCACCGCCCACAAAAACTTTTGTGATCTACTCGAGAAGACATCTACGCATGAACCTAGCTCATGATGCCACTGTTGGGGAACGTCGCATGGGAAACAAAAATTTTCCTACGCGCACAAAGACCTATCATGGTGATGTCCATCTACGAGAGGGGATGAGTGATCTACGTACCCTCGTAGACCGTACAGCAGAAGCGTTAGAGAACGCGGTTGATGTAGTGGAACGTCCTCACGTCCCTCGATCCGCCCCGCGAACAATCCCGCGATCAGTCCCACGATCTAGTACCGAACGGACGGCACCTCCGCGTTCAGCACACGTACAGCTCGACGATGATCTCGGCCTTCTTGATCCAGCAAGAGAGACGGAGAGGTAGAAGAGTTCTCCGGCAGCGTGACGGCGCTCCGGAGGTTGGTGATGACCTTGTCTCAGCAGGCCTCCGCCCGAGCTCCGCAGAAACGCGATCTAGAGGAAAAACCGTGGAGGTATGTGGTCGGGCTGCCGTGGAAAAGTCGTCTCAAATCAGCCCTAAAACCTCCGTATATATAGGTGGGAGGGAGGGGACCTTGCCTTGGGGCTCAAGGAGCCCCAAGGGGGTTGGCCGAGTCCAAGGGGGGAGGACTCCCCCCCCCCAAACCGAGTTGGACTTGGTTTGGTGGGAGGGAGTCCCCCTTCCTTCCCACCTCCTCCTTTTTTTTCTTTCTCTCTTGATTTTCTTCTCTTGGCGCATAGAGCCTCTTTGGGCTGTCCCACCAGCCCACTAAGGGCTGGTGTGTCACCCTCAAGGCCTATAGGCTTCCCCGGGGTGGGTTGCCCCCCTCCGGTGAACTCCCGGAACCCATTCGTCATTCCCGGTACATTCCCGGTAACTCCGAAAACCTTCCGGTAATCAAATGAGGTCATCCTATATATCAATCTTCGTTTCCGGACCATTCCGGAAACCCTCGTGACGTCCGTGATCTCATCCGGGACTCCGAACAACATTCGGTAACCAACCATATAACTCAAATACGCATAAAACAACGTCGAACTTTAAGTGTGCAGACCCTGCGGGTTCGAGAACTATGTAGACATGACCCGAGAGACTCCTCGGTCAATATCCAATAGCGGGACCTGGATGCCCATATTGGATCCTACATATCCTACGAAGATCTTATCGTTTGAACCTCAGTGCCAAGAATTCATATAATCCCGTATGTCATTCCCTTTGTCCTTCGGTATGTTACTTGCCCGAGATTCGATCGTCAGTATCCGTATACCTATTTCAATCTCGTTTACCGGCAAGTCTCTTTACTCGTTCCGTAATACAAGATCCCGCAACTTACACTAAGTTACATTGCTTGCAAGGCTTGTGTGTGATGTTGTATTACCGAGTGGGCCCCGAGATACCTCTCCGTCACACGGAGTGACAAATCCCAGTCTTGATCCATACTAACTCAACTAAAACCTTTGGAGATACCTGTAGAGCACCTTTATAGTCACCCACTTACGTTGCGACGTTTGATACACACAAAGCATTCCTCCGGTGTTAGTGAGTTATATGATCTCATGGTCATAGGAATAAATACTTGACACGCAGAAAACAGTAGCAACAAAATGACACGATCAACATGCTACGTCTATTAGTTTGGGTCTAGTCCATCACGTGATTCTCCTAATGACGTGATCCAGTGATCAAACAACAACACCTCGTTCATAATCAGAAGACACTGACTATCATTGATCAACTGGCTAGCCAACTAGAGGCATGCTAGGGACGGTGTTTTGTCTATGTATCCACACATGTAAATGAGTCTTCATTCAATACAATTATAGCATGGACAATAAACGATTTTCTTGATACAGGAATTATAATAATAACTATATTTATTATTGCCTCTAGGGAATAATTCCAACACTCCATTGTATCTACTTTTCCAAACTCTTTTGCCCTTGTTTTGGACTCTAATTTGCATGATTTGAATGGAACTAACCTGGACTGACGCTGTTTTCAGCAGAATTGCCTTGGTGTTGTTTTTGTGCACAAATGAAAGTTCTCGGAACGCCCTGAAAATTTTCGGAGAATATTTCTGGAAAATATGAAAAATACCTGCGCAAAGACCCACCAGAGGGGATGGGCCACTGGGCCACAAGCCTTGTAGCCGCCGCCCCCTGGTGGCGTCTACCAAGCTTGTGGGGCCCACGTGGCTCTGCCGCGTGATACGTCTCCATCGTATCTACTTTTCCAAACTCTTTTGCCCTTGTTTTGGACTCTAATTTGCATGATTTGAATGGAACTAACCTGGACTGACGCTGTTTTCAGCAGAATTGCCTTGGTGTTATTTTTGTGCAGAAATCAAAGTTCTCCAAACGTCCTGAAAATTTACGGGGAGCAGTTTTGGAAAATATCAAAAATATCTGCGCCAAGTTCCACCTCGGGGGGTGGGCCAGTGGGCCACAAGCCCCTGCTCCGCTACCACCCCCCTGGTGGTGGTGGTAGGCTTGTGGGGCCCACAGGCACCTGCCGCCCCCAACTCCAGCTCTATAAGTTACCTTTCGTCCCAGAAAAAATAAAAAAGAGAAGTTTTCGTCGCGTTTTCGATACGGAGGCGCCGCCACCTCCTGTTCTTCATCTGGAGGGCAGATCTGGAGTTCGTCTTGGGCTCCGGAGAGGGGAAATCGTCGCCATCGTCATCATCAACCTTCTTCCCTCTCCAATTCCATGAAGCTCTTCATCGTTCGTGAATAATCTATTCGTAGGCTCATTGGGCGGTGATGAGTAGGATGAGATCTATCATGTAATCGAGTTAGTTTTGATGGGGATTGATCCCTAGTATCCACTATGTTCTGAGATTGATGTTGCTACTACTTTGTCATGCTTAATGCTTGTCACTAGGGCCCGAGTGCCATGATTTCAGATCTGAAATTATTATGTTGTCACCAATATATGTGTGTTTTAGATCTGATCTTGCAAGTTGTAGTTACCTACTATGTGTTATGATCTGGCAACCCCGGAGTTACAATAACCGGAACCACTCCCGGTGATGACCATAGTTTGAGGAGTTCATGTGTTCACCAAGTGCTAATGCATTGGTCTGGTTCTTTATTAAAAGGAGAACCTTAATATCCCGTAGTTTCCTTTTTGACCCCGCTGCCATGGGAAGGATGGACAATAGATGTCATGCAAGTTCTTTTCCCTAAGCACGTATGATGACACACGGAATGCATGCCTACATCACATTGACAAATGGGAGCTAGCCACATATCTCTCCGTGTTATAGCTGTTGCATGATGAAAATCATCCAAACAAATCACCGACCCATTGCCTACGAGTTTGTCCTACTGCTGCTACTACTGTTGCTACTGTTGTTACTTGTCTTGCTCTGCTGCTGCTACTACTATTGCTACTGCTGTTAGTTGTCTTGCTCTGCTGCTACTGTTGGTACTACAATCGCTTGCCACTGTTGCTACTTGCTACTGCTGTCACCATTGCTGTTCCTTGCCGCTGCTATTGCTCGTTACACTGTCGTTACTCGCTACTTTGCTATTACTACTATGCTTGCAGATACTAATCTTTCAGGTGTGGTTGAATCTGACAATTCAACTGCTAATACTTGAGAGTATTCTCTCACCTCCCGTCGTGCGAATCAACAAATTTGGGTCGAATACTCTACCCTCGAAAACTGTTGCGAACCCACGCGTTGGTGGGCCATCAACAACATTCTTCCAGTTTCATTGCCGGGGAGTGCTAGCAGCATTCTTCTGGTGCCGTTGCAGGAGAAGGTTTGTTGTCATAAGCATTCATCTAGCTAACGCCAGAGATTGCAGATCACCGCCCCCAAACTCAGCTCTATAAATTCACTTTCGCCCCGAAAAAAACCAAGAGAGAAGATTTCATCGCGTTTGCGATACGGAGGCGCCGCCACATCCTGTTCTTCATCTGGAGGGCAGATCTGGAGTCCGTTTTGGGCTCCGGAGAGGGGAAATCGTCGCCATCGTCATCATCAACCTTCTTCCCTCTCCAATTCCATGAAGCTCTTCACCGTTCGTGAGTAATCTATTCGTAGGCTCGCTGGGCGGTGATGAGTAGGATGAGATCTATCATGTAATCGAGTTAGTTTTGACGGGGATTGATCCCTAGTATCCACTATGTTCTAAGATTGATGTTGCTACTACTTTGCCATGCTTAATGCTTGTCACTAGGGCCCGAGTGCCATGATTTCAGATCTGAAATTATTATGTTGTCACCAATATATGTGTGTTTTAGATCCGATCTTGCAAGTTGTAGTTACCTACTATGTGTTATGATCCGGCAACCGTGGAGTGAAAATAACCGGAACCACTCCCGATGATGACCATAGTTTGAGGAGTTCATGTGTTCACCAAGTGCTAATGTGTTGTTCCGGTTCTTTATTAAAAGGGGAACCTTAATATCCCGTAGTATCCTTTTGGACCCCGCTGCCACGGGAGGGATGGACAATAGATGTCATGCAAGTTCTTTTCCCTAAGCATGTATGACGACACACGGAATGCATGCCTACATCACATTGACGAACAGAAGCTAGCCACATATCTCTCCGTGTTATAATTGTTGCATGATGAATGTCATCCAAACAAATCACCGACCCACTGTGTACGAGTTTGTCCCACTGCTGCTGTTACTTGTTTTGCTCTGCTGTTGTTACTACTGTTGCTGCTGCTGTTACTTGCTTTGCTCTGCTGCTACTTGCTACTGTTGTTACTTGCTACTGTTGCTACTTGCTACTGCTGTCACTACTGTTGTTCCTTGCCACTGCTGTTACTCGTTACACGGCTGCTACCTGCTACAATACTTTTTCTCTCGACGTTGATGGAAAAAAATATTTCCCGTCCACGGGCAACTTCTGGCACCATTGATACAACCGTTAGGAATAGTCTGCCGTCAACAAATCGTTTCTGGCACAGTTGCTATCATACTACTTTGCTACTGATACTTTGCTTGCACATACTAATCTTTCAGGTGTGGTTGAATCTGACACATTCAGCTGGTAATACTTGAGAGTATCCTTTCACTTCCTGTTGGGCGAACCAACAAATTTGGGTTGAATACTCTACCCTCGAAAACTGCTGCGAACCCACGCGCTGGTGGGCCATTGCAAGACAATTGCTAATTGTTGAGAAACTGGGAGCAGTTCTGGCTCCGTTGTCGTGGATGCATCAAGTCAGGAACACGTCAACAACATTTTTCTAGTATCGTTGCCGGGGACTGCTAGCAGTATTTTTCTAGCGCCGCTGCCAGGGAAGGGGATTGTTATATTCTCTGAGTCACTTGGGATTTATATCTGCTGATCACTATGAAGAATCTGAAAGATCCTAGAACCAGAGTTTTGCCCTCAACTACGAGGGGAGGTAAGGAACTGCCATCTAGCTATGCATTTGATTCACCTTCAGTTTTGAGTAAGTTTGCGACATCACCTCCTGCTAGAAATCTTTATATGTCGCATGTGCTTGATGATGCTAGAGATGCTATTTTGCCTGATGATGCTATGCTTGATACTGCTAGAGATGCTATGTCTGATACTGCTAGAGATGATATGTCTGATACTGCTAGAGATGCTATGCCTGATACTGCTAGAGATGCTATGCCTGATATTGCTAGAGATGTTATGTCTGCTACTACTAGAGATGCTATGCCTGATGATGCTATGCTTGATACTGCTAGAGATACTACTTTGCCTAATGTGCCACTAGGGGTATTCCTTGATGCTCATATTGCTAGAGTTACTGCCAATGCTCGTGATGCTTCTGAAACTGCCGATACTATTGAGATAGAACCTGCTTTTGCTCCTACTAGATCTAGCTCTCCTAGATATGAATTGCCTGATATACCTGAGGGTTATGTTATGGAGGGAGAGATAGCTGAGGATTTTCTTGCGTGTAAGGATGCCTATGACACTGAGAAATTACTTCTCCAGTGGAAGGAAAAATCTCTGAAAGCTAGGATGAAATACGACCCGAAGTTTGCCAATTCACCTATCTTTATCACCGATAAGGATTATGAATTCTCTGTCGACCCTGAGATAATCTCTCTAGTCGAATCTGATCCTTTCCACGGTTATGAGTCTGAGACGGTCATAGCCCATCTTACCAAACTACACGATATAGCCACCCTTTTAACTAGTGAGGAGAAGATCCGCTACTACTATATCCTTAAGTTGTTTCCTTTCTCTCTAAAGGATGACGCTAAAGCCTGGTTCACTTCTCTTGCTCCTGAATGTGTGAGTAGTCCCCAGGATATGGTCTATTACTTCTGTGAGAAATATTTTCCTGCCCATAAGAAGCAAGCTACCTTGCAGGAAATATACAACTTTGCTCAACTCAAAGAAGAGAGTCTCCCACAAGCTTGGGGAGGCTCATCCAGCTACATAATGCTTTGCCTGATCACCCTCTTAAGAAGAACGAGATACTTGATATCTTCTATAACGGACTTACTGATGCTTCTAGAGGCCACCTAGATAGTTGTGTCGGTTGTGTTTTTAGGGAACGAACTATAGAACAAGCTGAGATTCTACTGAATAACATCTTGATCAACGATAATGCTTGGACTATTCCCGAACCACCTCCTAAGACAACTCCTAAGAAAAGAGGTATTCTATTCCTCAGTCCTGAAGATATGCAAGAAGCCAAGAAATCTATGCAAGAGAAAGGCAATAGATCTGAAGATGTCAAAAATCTACCACCTATCGAAGAGATCTATGGTCTCGATAACCCGATACAGGTAGTAGAAGTAAATTCTCTGCGTAGGTTTGATGAGAGTGATATTACTTTTGACAAACCTGCTAGCCTATGCTTTGATGAATTTGACAACTTTGTTGCCAAACAACAGAGTTTCAACGATTATGTTAGGAGACATTTGGAACAAAGTACTCGTATGCTTAGTCATTTAAGTGCTTGTGTAGACAGAAATGTCAATGATCTGAAGCTTCTGAGTAAACATGCCTCTATGATTACTACTCAGGTAGAACAAGTACTTAAAGCTCAGAATGACTTGCTCATTGAATTAAATGACAACTCTGTCAGAGTCATTACTAGAGGAGGCAAAATGACTCAGGAACCTTTGTATCCTGAAAGCCATCCTAAGAGAATTGATCAAGATTCTCAAGGAATTAATGCTGATACACCCAGTCATCCTAAGAAGAAGAAGGATGATAGAAACATACATGTCAGTTCACCAAATACTATCACACCTGAAGAACCAAATGATATTTCTGTGTCTGATGCAAAAACACAATCTGGTGATGAACATGAACCTGGTGACAATATGGACAACGATGTTCATAATAATGCTCAACCTAGCAAAGATGAGGATGTGAAGATTGAACCTACGGTTAATCCTGATAACCCACAACCTAAGAGATACGATAAGAATGACTTCACTGCTAGGAAGCATGGTAAAGAAAGGGAGCCATGGGTTCAGAGACCCATGCCCTTTCCTCCTAAGCCATCCAAGAAAAAGGATGATGAGGATTTTGAGCGCTTCGTTGAGATGATAAGACCCGTCTTTGTGCAGATCGGTTAATTGATATGCTCAAAATGTCTCTGATGCCAAGTACATGAAAGATATCGTGACTAATAAACGGAAGATACCAGATCTTGAGATCTCCACCATGCTTGCCAATTACACTTTCAAAGGTGGAACTCCTAAAAAACTTGGTGATCCCGGAGTGCCCACTATACCTTGCTCCATTAAAGGAAACTATGTAAGAACTGCCTTCTGTGACCTTGGAGCCGGTGTTAGTGTTATGCCGCTCTCTCTTTATCGTAGACTTGAATTGGATAATTTGACACCCACTGAAATTTCTCTGCAAATGGCCGACAAATCAACTGCTTTCCCTATCGGCATATGCGAGGATTTGCCTCTTGTGGTTGCTAACACCACTATCTTAACAGACTTTGTTATCTTGGATATTCCTGAGGACGATGCCATGGCTGTCATCCTCGGAAGATCCTTTTTAAACACCGGAGGGGCTGTTATAGATTGCAACAAAGGCAATGTCACTTTCCATGTCAACGGTAATGAGCATACAGTGCACTTTTCGAAGAAACGATATCAAGTACATTGCATCAATGCTATCGAAAAAACTTCATCGGTTCTTATTGGGAGCTTTGAGTGCCCTATTCCTCGTGTCCAGATGAAGTATGACTTGCTGGTTGGGGAGATACACATCCCCATTGAGGTGACCTAGTGACTATTCAGAAATTCTTCGTCTTCTTTTGCGATTCGAAAAGGTTTTGTCATGAGGATTTGATCAACCCCATTGACGGATTTCTTTCGATGACCATGAAATGGATGAATCAAAGAGTCACATACCTCTGTTTTAAGCTTTCACTTTCTGTTGCTTAGAAGAAAAATGATAGATTTAGTTTAGCTTTCTTGCTTTCTGTTTTAGCGTCTTGGAGAAAAATACCCCGAAAATAGAAGTTCTCCGATGGTCCTGAAAATCTAGTATGATTATTTTTGGAATATTTGAAAAATACTAGGACTGAGAGCTGGCCTGGGGGCCACACCAGTGGGCCACAAGCCCGGTAGCCGCCGCCCCCTGGTGGCGGCTACCAAGCTTGTGGGGCCCACAGGGACCCCCTCCACTCATTCCAGCTCCCATCCTCTTCTTCCACCTCCAGAAAAAATCGTTTCGCAGCTCAAACCCGTGTTCTTGCTCTTTTAGCTGAGATTTTTGATCTCCTTGCTCAAAGCACCATTCTCCGAACCGTTTTGGGGAAATTACTCCTTGGTAAGTGACTCCTCCATTGGTCCAATTAGTTTTTGCTCTAGTGCTTTATCCTTCGCGTATTCTTGCTACCTTGGTGACCTTGTTCTTGAGCTTGAAATGTTGATTTTAGCTGGTCCCAAGTAGTTTTAGCGCGTGATATGGTCTCTAGGCACTAGTAGGAGTAATTGCTACAAGGTGTGGTTGGTCTTCATTCACTTTTCTCTTGGACTTCAAAAATTTCAGCAAAAGAAAATTATGTTCAGGAGGAAGTTTCATGGTGGTTCCTCAAGTAAGAAGGGTCCCCGTCTTTCTATTCGGGAGCCCGATCCTTATCAACTAAGGGACGCACCGCTACAACCATGTGAATGGCCTTCCGATGAGTTCATGATCGAAGCAGGCTTCAATGATGAGTTTGATACACTTGTCTGAAATGCCGGGTTAGAAGAATTCCTCTCAAATAAATGTGAACAGTATGCTATGCCTCTACCGTTGTCGTGGAGGCATCAAGTCAGGAACACGTCAACATATTTTTTCTAGTGTCGTTGCCAAGGACTGCTAGCAAAGATGCACACCCCACAAGGTAGCACCTTCCAGTGCCAGCCCGGCGGAGCCCAGTCCCGCACATGCTCATGCCTATCAAGCAGGTGGTCGCCACTGAGTCGACGACGAGGATGCGGGATGGGCATCGTCAACGTCGAGAATAATTTCTACAACTATTTAAAGCCCTACTATTTAAGGAATAAATCTGCAATTAATATATGTCATTGATGATTTGTTTGCAAATTCCAATTTAATTAGGTAGCAATGGGCAGGAATAGAGAAACAATTTTGTAGGAATAGAGAAACAAATATGTAAATTCCAATTAAATTAGGTAGCGGAGGAGGTCACCGGGGCCGATGGGCTCGGGGCGGCAACGACGGGCTCGGGGCGGTGACGACGACGACGGGCTCGGGGGCGACGGCGAAGGGCTCGGGGCAGCGACGACGACGTTCTCGGGGGCGGCGACGACGACGGGCTCGGGGACGACGACGGTGACGAGGAGGACTAGATCGGGGGCGGCGACGACGAAGAGGACTGGCTCGGCGACGGTGGCGAGCTATGGAAGCCTAACGGCATCGGGGCAGATGGGAGAGTTTGGGGGAAATTTCGACAACTCTCGCCTTATATGTGAAAACCTTTGGTCCCGTTTGGAGGCACAAACCGGGACTAATGCCACTCTTTCGTCCCGGTTGGTGCCGCAAATGGGGACTAAAGGTCAATTTTCAGCAGCCCAAAGGGCGGGAAGAAGAGACCTTTAGTCCTGGTTTGTGCCACCAACCGACACGAAAGGGTGTCATTGGTCCCGGTTGGTGCCACCAACCGACACGAAAGGCCTGTGTTTGTCGCAGTCGCGGTGCAGTTGGATGTTTAGTCCCACCTTGCTAGCCGAGAGAGCTTGGGAGTGGTTTATAAGCGCTGGTGCGCACACCCTGTCGAGCTCCTCTCAACTGCAGGCTTCCGGGCCTAATCTATCACTTCTTGTGGGCCTATTGGGCCTTCTGCGGGCTTGAATCCTGACCCAACTCCGTGGTTGGGTTTCTAGTCATATTCACACCGTGGTGGCCTAGTAGGTGTCATTTTTTTTAAAATCTATTTTCTTGTTTTGTTTTTTTACTTTACTTATTTTATTTTGTGAATAACTTTACTAAAAATAGATTTTTGTGTGATTATTTTTACTGCTATTTAATATTACTATGTTTTATCATTATATTCAGTTTGGTAGGTTTTAGTTATTTTAAATGTCTGTTTTAATCAAAAACAGATTTGGTACAAAAGGATTTCATTTTTTTGAACTTATTTGAACTCCACACTTTTTGTGTGTTCAAAATGCACCATTCAAGGCGACATCATCAATTTTCAACACTTTTTGAATTCATTTGGTATTTTTCATGCATTTAGTGATTTTTTTAGCTAAACGACCCATAAATTGAAAAAAAACACTATAAATGAACTCTGAATAGGTTGAAAGTTGGCATTGTATCATCATTTCACCCACATAGCATGTGCTAAAAAGTTGAGAGGGTTGCGGCAAAAACTGAATGCACTTCGTGTACAAATCGGACAATCTCTTTCGAAATATCAGGGTTTCTTACGAAAACTCATCTGTTACAAAAGGGATTCTATTTTTTTGAACTTATTTGAACTCCAGACTTTTTGTGTGTTCAAAATGCACCATTCAAGGAGACATCATCAATTTTCAACACTTTCTGAGTTTATTTTTTATTTTTCATGCATTTAGTGATTTTTTTGAGCTAAATGGCCCATAAATTGAAAAGCACTACAAATGAACTCTCAATAGGTTGAAAGTTGGCATGGTATCATCATTTCACCCACATATCATGTGCTAAAAAGTTGAGAGGGTTGTGGCAAAAACTGGATGTACTTCGTGTACAAATCGGAGAATCTCTTTCGAAGTATTAGTGTTTCATACGAAAACTCATCTGTTACAAATGGGATTTCATTTTAATTACCTTATTTGAACTCCAGACTTTTTGTGTGTTTAAAATGCACCATTCAAGGCCACATAATCAATTTTCAACACTTTCTGACTTTATTTGGTATTTTTCATGCATTTACTGATTTTTTTTGAGCTAAATGACCCAGAAATTAAAAAGCACTACAAATGAACTCTGAATAGGTTGAAAGTTGGCATGGTATCTTCATTTCACCCATATAGCATGTGCTAAAAAGTTGAGAGGGTTGCGGCAAAAGCTGGATGCACTTCGTGTACAAATCGGACAATCTCTTTCGAAGTATCACGGTTTCTTACGAAAACTCATGTGTTACAAAAGTGATTTCTTTTTTTTGAACTTATTTGAATTATAGACTTTTTGTGTGTTCAAAATGAATCATTCAAGGCCACATCATCAATTTAAACACTTCCTGACTTCATTTGGTATTTTTCATGCATTTACTGATTTTTTTTCTAACTTCATCAGGGTTTCATTTTTAACGCTTTTCAATTTCAGGGTCATTAGTTTGTACATGAAGTTAAGAGGGTTACAACAAATAAAGTGTGCTATATATATGTGGTCGAAATGCATGATACCATGAAAAATAGCAAATGAAGTTAGAAAGGGCAAACCATTCAAATTTGAAAACTATAATGACACAAAAAACTAGACATATATAAATTGGTCCAAACAGTACATAATAATACTCGTCTAAGCAGTACGTAATAATAGCTAGCACAAATATATATAGAAGTGTTCGCCGTTGGGAACACTACTCGTCTGAATCGAAATGTCCCCAAGCTGGTGTGAGGTGACGCTGGCCATAGTTCATGATTCGAACTTGCGGTACAACTCGTATGAAACGTATGCATCTTTTGCTGCATACTCAATGTTGATAGGGTCAAGTGGGTCATCTCCCTCTTTGTGTGCTGATACCTTGGGAATTTGGTCTTCACATCAGCGTACTCCTCGTCGATCAAGGCGACTCCCATATGAGCCATCGAAGTCCTCTCATGTTGAAGCTTGAATTTTTCTTGGATATCAATGTGGAAGTGAGCTCGTATCTCAATACCAAAGTTGTGCCTCATCTTGAGATTGTCGTTTCTTATATCAACACTAGCAAAATGTACCAATGAGAACGAAGTCCATGAGTTCTGGACAATGCTTGTCATTACTACAACAACAATAAATTAAAATGGAACACATGTTACAAAATGCTGCAACAAGGAAAATTGTTTCACTACAACTAAAGAGAAATTGATCTTTAGGATTCAAATGGAACATATTTTAGGATTCTGCAACAAGGAAAATTGTTTCACTACAACTTTAGCTTTAGCAACCTAAATTTTGTGTTATTCTTGCGGGAAAAGTACAAGATTGCCGAGAAAGAAGGTAGTATGTAGTACTACTGCTTCTAGCAAAAATATGTATAACTTTAGTTTTTTATCTTCTTCTTTTGCCACCTCATGATGCTAAATAAAATGCTTCTACACCTTCTACTACAACTATGAGATTGCTAAAAGCAAAGTTGATGTTTGTGATCATGTTTTTATTCTACAAATTAGCTTTTCCTAGTAAATGCAATATTTACCAGGAGCAATTCAGGAAATGGCCATCATTACCATTGTTTGTAACATGGCTGACAATGCTAGTTCGGGACATTGCGACATCTACATTTACCTAACTTTTCTATTGTAGAAACACAGTAACATGCCTAATTTTGAACGATGCAATTCATACTGCATTTTTATACAGAAAACCATGAACATGGCACTCTCATCTTGCTACATGCTTCTACTTGAATGATGATATTTTTGGTTATTTTGTTTCCAAGCTTTCCTAGATGTTGCAACATTTTGTTTGTTCAACCTTTTTAGTACAGAAAATTGTCCAGCATCACCAGATATCATTAACATGCAACATGCAGGTTATTTGAGGAATTTTTCTTACTTACTATTGCAATTCTTAAATATTTTTAAACTATATTTCACTACAACTTAAGAGAAATTGATCTTTAGGATTAAAAGGGAACATATTGCTATCCCATGCAATTTTCATATCCTATGAATTGATCAAGAAACCCTAAATTAACTATGACATTTCTATCCAATGAAACATAGAAACTGCATAAAGTAACTATGACATATATTATAGAAACTATATAAAGTAACTATGACACACACACACACATATATATATATACATATATAGTTATCCAATGGAACCTAGATCACTATATGCAATTGCTATCCAATGGAACATAGAAACTGCATATTGCTATCCAATGGACTAGATCACTATGTGCAATTTTCATAACCTTGGATCAAAGAAGGCCTCAAAACTTACCTCGCCCATTGGAAGATCATGACATTTCTCTTGAAACATAGTTGGATGACGACAACACCTTATTGATTGGCTGTGTACTCCAGATCAAGCCCCATGAAATTCTCATTCTCCCCCGCCTCTTGAAGCCATTTCTCAAAATAGGTAAGAAAACGCGGCACCATGGCGCTGTCATTCGTGTACACGACATTGAGTTCGGTCGTGCCATGTGTGAGCACCTCTCCGTAGAGAGTGGTTGGCATGGTGGAAGAAGAGAAGGGAAGAAGAGAGGGGAAGAAGAGAGGAGAGCGAGAGAGAAGAAGAAACAGAGAAATGGCGATACTCTACTTCGGTTTGTGCTTTTCATCGCTCAAAACGATGCGGGAGAGGAACCGTTTGGACCTTCAGTCACGGATTGAGCCACCAACCAAGACTAAAGGGGTGAGACGAACGGTTCCCACCACCCCTTAGTCCCGGGTTGAGCCACCAACCGGGAATAAAGGGGGATACGAACGGTTGCCGGCCTATTGGTCCCGGTTCGTGTCTGGAACCGGGACCAAAGGGGTGACACGAACCGGGACCAATGGCCCACGATGCTCGGCCGACACCCTAGCCTCCAGTAGCGTAGCCAGACCAGTGTGCCAGGGTGGTCCAATAATATAAATATTTACATACATTTATTTATTTTTAAGAAAATATATTTTAACTACATTATATACAAGCTTTGAGGAAATTCCAGGGTGGTCCATGGACCACCCTGTCCACCCCCTAGCTACGCCACTGCTAGGCTCACGAACCGGGACCTATGCCCCCATGGGTCCCGGTTCGCGAGTGAACCGGGACTAATGGGATTTCAGGCCCTGGACCAAAGCCCTCTTTTCTACTAGTGTCCTGTCGGCAGGGGCCGTCTATTCCTGGCTCTTGCCCTCCTCTTTTATCGATCTGATCTCATAATTTACGTTGTTGGCTCGCTGCCTGGATGTCGATGGAACGCGTGCCCTAGCCGCCAGAGGAAGAAACAAAGGGAAGGGGAAGGGACGCTTCGATCCCTGGGTCTTGATCACTATTTTGTTTTTCAGCGATCGATTAATTGGCAGGACGGCAAACTGTTGTACGCGTAGGCTGAGGTGTGAGAAGCGGAAAGCAGGTTTCATAATCAAGACTTGAGCGCATGGTGGAGCCGAGAACAGCAATCCCATCTTTCACTAACTAAACATGTTTTTCTTGAGAAACGCTAACGAAGCCTAATACTACTGCGTAATAGATTGGAGGCCCCAAAAACCTGGGGGTCCTGTGCACCCGCATAGGTTGCAACCCCTAAGACCGGCCCTGAAAAATATACAAGCCCCACGTCTCTTATTGGTTGATTCCTTTATTCATGTAAAAAAACAAAAAATAAGGTGGAAGTTAATGCACCGCGGCTAAGTATTCTGGGATTATTTAGTTTTTGTAAGATGAATTATAAACTGCAACGGAGGGGGTATGTTAAAAGATCACTAATGCCATGTCTTTCCAAGAAGGAATTGATCTGGGAATGAGTAGTCAAGTATAGAAGAGGGCAATACTCATATATTTCTGAAACAATTATTTAATGCAAACCATTAGTTGTCCTGCAATTTACTCATTCCCATTTTTAGATAAATGAGCTTCGTTGCTCCCTTCCTTAAACTGGTATTTTCTACCCATTATTGTACCAACTTACATTATTTACCTAGGCACTGTAATGAGAGTGAGGCGTTTTGGCTCTCGGCCTTCATAGAGCCTTTTTTTGAAAAAGCAAAATTGAAAATTTTCAGTTTCAAAAGAATCTAAAAAAAATTATACGAGTAAACAAGGATGTTATGCGTATGTGTGTAAAATTTTAGAATGAAATACCTTAAAATACGATCTGTACAAAAAAAAACAAATTCATAGCCTCAGAGGATGAATAATATCATGTGTTAAATTAGTCCCAGATTTGTCTTTTTTTTTGCATAGCCCTCATTTCATTTCAACGTATTTCATCCTAAAAATTTACACACATGTGCATTGCGTCTCCATGTATATCTATAACAAATAGAATTCTTTGAAATGTAAAAATACAAATTTTGATGATTTTTGTATATTTCGAAAACCGGACTCATTGGAGCTCGGCCTCCAAAAGGAATTTTTGCTGTAATGAGAAGTGCATATTCTCCAAATGTGGGGTGACTCTAGTACAACGTCTAGTCTTATCATTGCAAGTATTTAAGCCCCACACAAGGTAAAGAGCAGTAGGGGCCAGTATCAAGTTGGGTAAAGGGTGACAGGGCCAATCCGGGTGTGGGAAGGGAGCATGTTTCTGGAGACATATCATCATTGCCGATAACATGCAAATAACTCAGCTTTTTTGCCATGAGACAATGCTACTCCCACACCAAAAGGAGCACGCACTGTTCTAGTAAACTTTTTTTATCTTTCCTGCTATCTTTTGCTTGGATCGTCAAGTGATGATGCCACTATATGTTATGTCCTTAGTGGGATTAGAGACTAGCAACATGAGTCAAATTTCCCTACAACATGCTTTGTGTGGATCATGAGCCCCACTAGTACTTTGCATATAACAAGATGCACATGTTTCTTGGTGCACAAATAGATTCTTGAAATAAGGGTAGTTTGATGGTTGCTCATTTGGATGGTGTCACAGTTATTAGATTCACATAGCCATCTATCAACATATCCATAATAATGCCGATTTTCGATGGTATTTTTTAAGCCGCATATACGATAAGTAAAAAAAACCATCAATGGAAAAAATAAGACCTAAGGATAATCACTCCAACATATTGCAAAGTCATTCAAGAGTTACAAAATAAGAAATGGTCTAATCAAGAATGAAAACCCTGGAGATCCTTGATGAACCTCACTAGTGAGTACTGACTAGTAGTAGTTCTTGACAACTGGTCCAATGCCACATCACCACTCTTATCACCATGGGTGGCCATGAGACAAAGGCATGATGACACTTGGGACTCACACTTGACACTTGTTGGTGTGAGAGGGTGGGACAAGTGCAAGAACTAGGTAGGGGCAAACGGGAGGCGCTAGGGATGTGGTGATCGAAGAGAAAGAAATTAGTAAAGATGAGTGAATAGGCTGGCCTAGACCAGGCCCGTCTCTACTCATGTCTCTCCATCTCACTACATTCCACACCGAATCCTGCCCCCTTGTCTTGCTCAGCTAGCCCCTGTGCACCAACCTGCACAAAGATCCTCACCATCATTTTGTAACTTTGGATGGGCGAGTGAATGATGGGTTGATTGGCCACGAATAGTGTATCTTTTGGGAAGTGATTGGGCTCACATCATGTCTGGCATAATTGGAAGGCTTCAGCACCAAGGGATTCCATCAGGTGACCTCAGAAGCCACGAAACCATATTGGCATATGGACGCTGTTTTGCTACAGCAATTTGATTCTTTACCATCCATTATACAGAGTACACTTTTTTATTTGTGCCGGAATAGTGAGAGTAAACTTTTACGGAAAATATAAAAGAGAGTAAACTTTAGTGTCCATATAAAGCCTAGTAGAAAAGGCGGGTAAACGTACAGTTCATCATCCGAGCCGTGCGTTTCCCTTGCATAGATACATTCGTACGTGTAGCCATACATGCAGCTCGACCGGTTGGCCAGTCGCACGCTGCTGCATCTTGCACCCGCGCGTTGCAAGCAGCTGCATGCATGCCACCGATGATATGGACGGGACCGGAACCACCATGGAGAGATGGAGGTCGACCGGCCGGGAGGGAGCCCGGGACCTATATAACCATCCAATCGATCGCACAGCGAGCGACAGTGTGGCGCTCGTACGAACGCAGCTGTGGCTGCTAGCTCTGCTGGATTGCTTGATCGTCGATCGTAGATCATGACCCAGACGCGAGAAAAAACGCCGCTCGCGCGCGCGCGCGCATGGATGGATCCATCACATCCCATCCCGGGATCTCGGCGAGAAAGCCAGGTCGGCCTGATGAGATGGACGGACGGGAGACGGAAGGTGTCTGCATTCACAATTACTCACAGTGCAGTGAGAACCACAACCACGCCAGAGGGAACGAAGTGAAAAAAATATATCATCATGCTGTTATCCTGGCAGTGTCTCCATGATCAAACAGTGAAAATAATGTGTTGCTTTACTAAAAAAGATATCAACGCATTGATGTTGCTATTAATTTTCTAAATGAAGTAGTATCGAAGGTTACGTAGTTACTCGACCAGATGCCTCAGCTGACACAGCTAGATTGTTGCTCAAGCAAGGTTTTTAGCTTTTTCAGAATATATGATTCAAAGAACTCACATATTGGATGATTCTTCTTTGGAAGTCTGTGACTTCGTAGCTGAGCATGATCCTGTTGTATGCAAATCTGGGACGGAGAGAATGTACTAAATGTATTTTTTTTAAAGTAATCGCATCTTAAGTGCTTTCATTTCGGTTCTACTTGAAACTTGAATTCTATCTTTTTATCTTGTAGGTTATTAAACCTTAAAATTCGATGATGCATTTTTAGAATTTGGAAACAAGGCATCCTTTCCAAGTAAATTGTCCTTTGTTTCATCATTATAGTAAACATTCTGACTGCTACTTCTTTTATACATCCCGCTTATGTTGCGTCCGATAATATGTACTACTCCATCCGTTTCTAAATATAAGTCTTTTTAAAGATTTCAATATGGACTATGTATAGATGTATATATTTTAGGGTGTAGATTCACTCAATTTCGTCCGTATGTAGTTCATATTGGAATCTCTAAAAAACTTATATTTAGAAACGAAGGGATTAGATGTTACGAAATGTACCTTCATTCCATATATTTTTGGTCGAATATTTTACGCCATCTTAAAGTGATGCATTGGGTGGCATTGGCTCTAGCTTCATCTTTGCTTCTGGGTTTGCAGCCAAAAAAGAAAAAGTTGTCAGCGTAGCTCAGATGGTTAGTTTGTGGTGGAACGCATTTTCCTGAATTTATTTCAGATTTTTGATGAAGTTCGTTGAGTGGAAGATTTTGTTGTTGTTCACTACGAAGCGTTTGTGATGTCTTCGTCAATTTCCGACTCAGTTGTTCAGAGGTGCTCATCGGACACGGTGTGCGTGTGTGGCTTCATAAGGATGAAGATATATTGTTTACATAAGCGTCTGCATTCTTACTGTGTTTTTTGAAAAAGGATACTCTCAGCATGACGACATCGTAGATCGATCGGAAGGAAAAGAAACACCGACAGAGAAAGAAACGATTAAAAGATGTGTAAATAGTTGCGCGGTATTATGTGATACTGAATTGATCATGTTTCGTATTGCTTGTTTGGAAAGAAAAAAACTGCTCCTGTTCTTATAATCTGGCTGAGAATTAATCATGAATTTCGACACCAAGAATTGAACGGGTGTGTGATCGAGCTCACTTCAAGACTCAGGAGCGGACCAGCGGATGGGCCACGCTTGCAGTCGCAGACCCAGGCAACCTTTCTCAATCCTGGCACACTTCAGCAGAGTAATTGAAATCGCGTTTGGATAACGCGGATATTCGGGACCGGATTGAATGAAGGCTGTGCGCAGCGCTAGGCCCGAATCGTACATCGCGAGGGCCCGGGTCTACAGTTGCAGCGGGGACGAGGCCCGCAAATTTAGCTCGGTCCCAGGAGCGAGCCTTCGATGCAGTCTGGCCCAGCCTTATTACCTGTGATCGATCGATCTATGTTGTGGTCGCCCCACTCCAGGCCCAACACAGCAAGGACATGCTCCGGTACAGCACGGAGAGAGAGAGAGGGCATAGGCTTTGACTGAGGACAGTGTTTTTTAGGAAGGAGGCTTTCGTCCAGAAAATTGATTTGCCTCCCGTGAGCACGTGCTTAGAGCATCTCCAACAGCCGCGCTATACTAACGCCGCGTCGTAAAAAAGGCAGTTTTAACGCGCGCGCAACGCGGCGGGTAAATCCAGCGGGCTTGCCTGATGATGCTGATGAGCTCTGAACGTGGTTGGTGCTGTTGGTGCCTCCCTTTTGGTACTTGGTGCCAAAGGGGGAGTAATGTATCGTAGTTTTTAGTCTTTGGAGATTTAATGTAATGGATAAACTCATGTATGGCTACTTATAAATGATTGTGATTGCTATGGATTGCTATGATATCATCATAGACTATTATGTTTTGCTCCACTACTTCTATGATGATCTATTGTCTTTCTATGATGATCTATTATCTTTACATGTTGATCCATTATATGTTCGATAAACACATTAAAGGGGAGGTTCGATATTTTATCATGCATATACTAAGGGGAAGCTCCGTACTAAATATCTCCTAAACTATAATGTATGTTAAATCTTTTTGAGACCTATGTATATGTTGTCATCAACTACCAAAAAGGGGAAGATTGAAAGTGCATGTTATGCCCCTAATCGACTTTTGGTGTTAATGACAACACATACATAGGAAACTAATCCTATTTGTTGAGTGTATCTCAGGATGGCAAATACTTTAGTAGATTGAGAATTATGTGCCAAAGGTTGTCTGAGAAGATTGGGATTTATATTTCGAGAAGGCTCGGGATTAAGAAAAGATGATGTAGACTATTCTTTTGAGTTCACTGATATTGAGTATAGGGATCCCGCACTATTAAGAGGGGATCACAGGTTTTGCGATGAACTTGCTCGTACCACATCTTCACTGTCATACCCAATACCACATATTCTCCACTCTGTTCTTATCTCAAAACAGGTCTATTGCCTCGGACATCCGGCTCCCTCTGGACGTCCGAGGGCCGGACGACCGACAAGCTTCGGAAATCCGTAGCCCTTCACCAGAAGTTTGTGAGTCATATAACTCGGAAATCCGGCTCCCTCCGGACATCCGAGGGCCGGACGACCGGCAGGCTTCGGAAATCCGTAGCCCTTCACCAGAAGTTTGTGAGTCATATAACTCGGAAATCCGGCTCCCTCCGGACATCCGAGGGCCGGACGACCGGCAGGCTTCGGAAATCCGTAGCCCTTCACCAGAAGTTTGTGAGTCATATAACTCGGAAATCCGGCTCCCTCCGGATATCCGAGGGCCGGACGTCCGACCAGCCCCGGAAATCCGGAGCCCTGCACCAGAAGAACATGAGCTCTATAACTCGGATATCCGGCTCCCTCCGGACGTCCGAGGGCCGGACGTCCGTTCCCCTTCGGAAATCCGGAACCTCCCACCAGTAGAAGTTGAGTCGAATAACTCGGATTTCCGGTCCTCTCCGGACGACCGGTCGCTATTCAATTCACAGTATTTTCAGTCATATCTACAGGCCTCGGACGACCGACCCCTGTCGGACGTCCGACCCCTCGCGGACGCCCGGACTTCCGGCAACTGTCGGACGTCCGGACCTTGTGTGACTTAAAGTGTCCCCAACGGCTGGTTTTCACTCCCCACTATATATACTCTTCTCCCACCTCGTGAAAGAGTGTTCAACACAGCTACAATACATCCAAGAACACCTTTCTTCTCACTCACTCTTGTCTACACCAAATCCTAGATCCCAAGAGCATTTGTGAGTCCCTTTGAGTGTTGTTCCAATCAAAAGATAGATCGTCTCCCTCTCCTCCTTCCCACCAAAGTGATTTGTGATTTGAGCAAGTTTTGAGCAATCCCCGTGATCTTGTTACTGTTGGAGGTTGGAGACTCCTAGGCGGTAGGAGTCTTTGGAGAGGAATCAAACCATTGTGATTTCCCCCGGAAAGTTTGTGAAGGTTTGGAAGCCACCTCAAGGCTTACCACTAGTGGTTGAGAAACGCCTTCGTGGAGTTATCTCAAAGGGAGAATAGGGTGAGCCTTCGTGGCGTTGGTGTGCCTTCGTGGTAACATCCGCCCCTCTAACGGTGACGTAGCTTCCCTCCAAGGAAGTGAACATCGGGATACATCCTTGTCTCTCTTGGAGTTTCGGTTATTCCTAACCCTAACTCTCTACTTGTGTTAATCCTTATTACGTACTAGTATTTGATTATTGTTTACCGCTTGTGTTACTTCACTCTAAATAGCTTACTCCTTGTCGTAGCAATTATTAGGCCCACACTCATATTCCGCACTTTTGCCTAAAATTGCTAAGTAATTATTAAAATTTGGATTTGTACCTATTCACCCCCCCCCCTCTAGGTCCATCTCGATCCTTTTCAATTGGTATCAGAGCCTCGTGCTCTATTTTTGTGGCTTAACCGCCCTAGAGCGAGATGGACGGGGTTCCAGCTACGGTAGCTCCAGTGCAGAGGGACAGGATTTCCTCGGAAGTCAAGTCTTTCACCTGTGAGGACCTGGAACGGGCCCTTGCCAAGCAAAAAGAGGAGCATGATGCTTCTCTTGAGACCATGGTCCAAATGAGACTAGCATCACTAACCACGGGGACAACCACGTCCCCGAGGGCCTCAGGGCCACATGTGCACGGTACCTCATTTGGCCAACAACCTCCGGAAAGGAACCAAACTAGTGTTCCATGGCTTTATGCTCGATCTCAAATTGAGAAACCTAAGTATAATCCTGGAGGAAAACCTCCCTTGCTTGATGACAATTCCGATTTTGCTTTGTGGAGAGTTGGTATGCAAGATCATCTTAGGTACGCCAATGATGAGATGTTGGACATCCTCGAGCATGGGTACAATCTTGTAGATCCAAGGTGCCCCACTCCTAGAGAAACTTATGACAAGCATCTCAATGACACTGCGATCATGTGCATAAGAAAAGGAATGAATGACAAGCAACGAAGACCTTACATTCACATCACAAGTGCCAAGGAACTGTGGGATAGAATTATAAGGACCAAGACTGGTACCTCCACTCTTCGGCTTGCTCAATATGAAATTGCCAAGGGGCAATTATAGAATTTCTGTATGGAAAAGGGTGAATCTCCCAAGCAACTACTAGAACGGCTCATGACTCTCGCCGCAGACATTGAGTCATGTGACTGTGACAAGACGCAAGATGGTTTCAATCTGACCAAGAGATTTCTTGTGGACAAGTTACTTCATGCTCTTGCTCCGTATCACCATCAAATGGTATGGGACATGAGGCAGCACCATGGGTTCAAAGAAATGACTCCAGATGACATCATATCCACTTTCCAATTATTTGAAGAGTCAAAAGCAAATGCAACAAAGCACCTTGCCATGCATGGCACTTCAACATCAAAGATCAATCTTGCTTTGAAAGCCAAGCATGAATGTGACGAAGAAGAAAGTGAAGAAGAAGAGGGTGATGATGACTGCGAAGATGGTGATGATGTTGACTCTGATGAAGCCCATCTTATGAGGACATTGCTCTCTTTGTAAAGAAGTTCAGTGCAGGAAAGTTCAAGGGAAGATTCCCAAAGAAGAAGGTAAAGACATGCTATAACTGTGAGGAAACCAACCACTTCTCCAATGACTGCCCTTATGAGAAGAGAGAAGACAAACCAAGGTTTCCAAAGACCTTTGTAAAGAAGAAGTTGCCAAATCCTATGAACTCCAAGTTCAAGAGGACAAATGGAAGAGCAATGGTTGCACAAGAAGAATCAGATCCAGAAGATGTTGGTGGAGTTGCCGGAGTAGCTCGGGATACACAAAACACCTTGAGGCTAGTCAACAAAAGTGGTGATGTTGTTCACTACAACTATATGAAGGACAACAAGGGCAACGCTCACAAGTGTTTGATGGCAAAGACTGCCATGGGAGATGAGGAAGACCAAAGCTCCCATGATAAGGTTAAGGTAACTCCACGGTTAAACTCTTTCAGTCTAGCTTCTACTCCATCTGATGAGTATCTTGATGCGAAAGATCACTATGAGGATAATGACTTAGATCATCCCATGTTTGCTAAAATAAACGAATTTATGTGCTCTCTTAAAGGAAATAAGCTCACTATGTTTCACATACTTATGGAAATGGTGAGTAAGCACACCAATACCATCAAGGAACTCGAAACCCTCGTCACTGAGGAGAAGGAAAGAAATGAAATCCTTGAGCAGAAAGTCCTGTATGAGGAAGCACAAAATGATGCACTATGCTCAAAAGTAGGTGAAAACCTTGATAAACATGCTAATGATCTTGCCTCCTTGAAAAAGGCTGAATCTGTGTGCAAAGAATTACTAAATGATAAAAACCGACTTGTGAACTCTCATGCTTCCCTTTCTAAAGACTCTGAGCGTCTATCCTTGTCTCTCAAAGACAAGGAAGAGAAACTCACTGTTCTTACAAAGAGATTTGAGGCACTTAAGGTTACTTATCTTGACACTCTAGCTAAGGCCTACTCCTCACCTATCATTAATGTTGATACCTGCACTACTAACTCTAGTAGTGAACTGACATCTATCCTTGAGGAAAACTGTTCGTTAAAGGCACAGTTAGACAAAGGTATTATGACATGTGCACAAGGACAAAAGACTCTCAATGAGATCTTAAGTCGACACAATGGAGGCTTCGCCAAGGAAGGGCTTGGGTTCAACCCAAGCACTGCCAAGAAAAGTGCATCTCCCCTCAAGTGTACCACTCCGCTTAAAGAAATATTTGTACGAGAGGGACACAAGGAGAAAGGTAAGGTTGTGAGTGGATCGGCAACTAGGGGTTCGCCTACTCACAACAAGACAACCGAATTCATGCCTCCATCCTATGTACTACGCAAATCAAAGGAAGGAGAGGTCTATGCTAAATTCGTTGGTCCCCGTAATGCATTCCGATTCTATGCTATTTGGGTCCCTAAGACTCTTGTAACTAATGTGAAAGGCTCCATGACAAAATGGGTACCTCAAACCAAGTCTTAATTCGTTACAGGCTGTTTTCTCCGGAGGAGCCAAATGGGTGATCGACAGTGGATGCACCAATCATATGACCGGAGATAGTAACTTGCTCTATGACTTCATGCAAGCCATTCGACCATACATGAGCATTGTATTTGGTGGAGGGTCGAAAGGGCAGGTAATTGGGTTGGGCAAGGTGGCAATCACTAATGACATGTCTATTGCAAATGTCATGCTTGTCCAATCTCTTCAATATCATTTACTTTCAGTTCGCCAATTGGCTTCTGTCGTTTATGACACATTATTTGGACTAACGGATGTGAAAGTCTTTAAGAGAGACACTCTCGAAGTGGCCTTTGTTGGAGAGTTGGATGGCAACCTTTACACGGTTGATTTCTCGAAAGAGAGCACCTTCCATACAACTTGTCTAATGGCCAAGGCCGACATGGGATGGCTGTGGCATCGCCGGCTCGTCCATGTTGGCATGAAAAATCTTCAAAAACTCTTAAACGGCAATCACATCCTTGGACTAACAAATGTATCTTTTAAGAAAGATCGTGTGTGCAGTGCATGCATAGCTGGGAAACAACATCAATCAAAACATCCACCCAAGAACATTGTATCCACATCGAGGCCGTTAGAGCTCCTTCATGTGGATCTGTTTGGGCCTCCTTCATGGGCAAGTCTTGGAGGGAAAAAGTATGGCCTAGTCATTGTTGATGATTACTCAAGATATACATGGGTGTTCTTTCTCAAGTCCAAGGACGAGACGAAGATCACCTTCATTGATTTTGCCAAACAAGCCCAGCGGAAGTTTGACAAGGACATCAAGGCAGTAAGAAGTGATAATGGCTCTGAGTTCAAGAACTACACCCTAGAAGAATTTCTTAGTGATGAGGGAATTGAACATCAGTACTCCGCACCTTACACCCCTCAACAAAATGGTGTGGCAGAGAGGAAGAATCGGACACTTGTGGAAATGGCAAGGTCCATGTTAGACGAATACAAGTCACCACATAGTTTTTGGGCTCAGGCCGTCAACACAGCATGTCATGCATCAAACCGGCTCTTCCTTCGATCAATATTGGAGAAGACTCCATATGAGCTCCTAACTGGGAACAAGCCCGATGTTAAGTATTTTCGTGTGTTTGGATGCAAGTGTTTCATCCTCAACAAACGGGAACGGTTAGGAAAATTTCAATCCAAAACAACTGAAGGGATTTTTGTTGGCTATGGGTCAAACTCTCACGCCTACAGAGTCTACAAAAAATCCACTGGATGTGTTATAGAAACCTGTGACGTGACGTTTGATGAATTTAACTGCTCCCATGGGGAGCAAGTTGATCTAAATGATGCAGGTGAAGAAGACTCCCCACAAGATATCTTAAACATGGGTGTAGGTGCACTTCTTCCCATGGAACAAAGACCTCATGATGATGATGAAGATGATGAGAGTATTTCTCATCCTCAAGACAGTTCACTGCCCGTACCTCCACAAGATACTAGCACACACATCATGCCAGTTGTTGAGGATCAAGTGGGAGAACATGTCTCCCACCCTGATCACACTCAAGAACAAGTTGATCTTCAAGAGGTAGACCAAAGTATGGGTATGTTTGATGATGAACCTCAACAAGTGCAACACGAAGAGGAATATCTTCCTCCGCACATAAATGATCCATATGTTGAGGACGTTGATGATGGAAACGAAGTCGAACCTCGTGAAACCTTGACCTCCATCATGCCACGTGTGGCCGGTCGTGTTGATATTGATCAAATCCTCACCGGCGTGTCGGAAGGTAGAGTGACTCGTAAACAATTAACAAACTTTTGTGCTCACTTTTCGTTTGTCTCTAGTACTGTGCCACACAGGGTTCAGGATGCATTGTGCGACAATGACTGGCTCCTTTCTATGCAAGAGGAGCTAAACAGTTTTACACGCAACGAAGTATGGTCATTGGTAGAACGACCAACTGAGAAACATAATGTCATTGGAACTAATGGGACTGTCCTACGCAACAAGGCAAGGTTAGTAGCACAGGGGTACTCCCAAGTTGAAGGTTTGGACTTTGGTGAAACTTCCGCCCCTGTTGGTCGTCTTGAGTCCATTCGCATTTTATTGGCCTATGCTGCTTTCAATGGTTTTACTTTGCATCAAATGGATGTGAAAAGTGCTTTTCTTAACGGTCCTCTACAAGAAGAGGTATATGTATCACAACCACCTGGGTTTGTTGACCCTCACCACAAAGACCATGTATATAAACTTCACAAGGCTCTGTATGGCCTCAAACAAGCACCCCGTGCTTGGTACGATCATCTTAATAAGTTCCTTCTCGATGATGGCTTTGTGGTGGGGGTGATCGATCCCACTCTTTTTACTAAGAGGGAAAATGGTGATTTAATCTTATGCCAAATCTATGTAGATGACATCATTTTTGGTTCTCCTAACATCCATTTATGCAAGAAGTTTGCGGCCTCCATGACCAAGACCTTTGAGATGTCACTCAACACGGACTTGAAGTTCTTTCTTGGTTTTCAAATACAACAATTTCAAGAAGGGATTTTCTTGTCTCAAACTAAGTACCTCAAGGACATTCTTGAAAAATTTGATATGACAAATGCTAAACCAATGAAGACACCCATGGCCACCGATGTAGTTCTAAATGAAGACACAAACGGTATTCCTTTTGACCCATCTACTTACCGCTCCATGATTGGTTCGCTACTTTATCTTTGCGCATTTTGACCAGACATCATGTTAAGTGTAGGCATATGTGCTAGATTTCAAGCTTCCCCTAGGGAAAGCCATCACACGGCGGTTAAGCATATTCTTAGATACCTTGTTCACACCCCAAAGTTAGGCTTATGGTATCCTAAGGATGCTAAGTTTGATCTTATTGGGTATTCCGATGCGGATTGGGCCGGTGATAAAGTGGGACGGAAATCCACTTCCGGTGCATGTCAGTTTCTTGGACGCTCCTTGGTAAGTTGGTCCTCGATAAAGCAGAACTGTGTTTCTCTCTCCACGGCCGAGGCCGAATATATTGCAGCCGCAAGCTGTGCAACCCAACTGCTATGGATGAGGCAAACACTAAAGGATTATGGTATCACGTATCGACACGTTCCTCTTCTCTGTGATAATGAAAGTGCCATAAAGATCTCCGAGAACCCCATTGATCACCCTCGCACAAAACATATTGATATTAGGTATCATTTCTTGAGAGACCATGTGCAAAAGGGTGACATTGATATTACCCATGTGGGTACCGACATGCAGTTAGCCGACATTTTCACCAAGCCACTTAGCGTAGCTAGGTTCTGTCAACTTAGGCGTGAACTTGGTATCTTGGAGCTTGACAACATATCTTGAAACCTTGCACACATACACACACTCACATTATGTTTGTGTCTTGATGTGGGCATGCATTTAGGGGGAGTGAGTCTTAATTTTCTGTTTTTTTAAGCTTACAAAGTACGCATAAATCAATTTCTGTCTCCAAGTAGTATATGTTATGCTTGTAGGCAACTATGTTCGTACTTTTTGTGAGAAACCATGCAAGTCATCATCTAATCATCAAACAAAATCCAGCATCAGCCTCTGCCTCCTCCTCTTTCTTGGACGTCCGACATGTCTCGGACGTCCGGCGGGAAAACTCCTTCCGGTCGTCTGACCAGTGTCGGTCGTCCGACGCCACAATCACCTCCGGACGTCCGACGCCTGTCAGACGTCCGACGCCTCGGGCCTATAAATAGCTGGGTGCGGGGCTGGGCTCTTTCCCTAACCCTCAGCGCCCCTTTTCCTCCCTACCGCCGCCGCCGCCAGCTCGAGGAGCCCTCGCCTGCGCCGCCAGACCTGAGATCGGGCCGATCTCCTCCGCGGATCCTCCTCTTCTTCCTCCTCTTCCTTCGCGGGATCCGTCTACAGGTTGCTCCTCCGTTCCTTTCGCGTTTGTTTTGGTTCTCTCTCTCCCATGAATCTCCATGTGCGTTCCTTATTTGGGATTTTCATCCGCGTAGGATATTGTGCTCCATGAACAAGACCAAGCACGCCGCTCGGAAGACCATGGCTGGCTCATCATCTCGCGCCCCTTCTAGCATGGGGTCGGACTCGGATGGGCCACGTCGTCCCTTCAAATGGACTGCCCGGCGTTCTCCGGCCCGGCGCTCTCCGTCTCCACAACTCTCCTCATCGTTTGATGGTGATGACCCCGACTTCGAGGAGGAGCTTGCCGCCGAGGACTTTGCTGACCAGCACGCCAATCGGAGGTCCAAGCCAAAGCCCGGGACTCGCAGGGCGTCCTACATGCCACCACCTCCTCCTGCCCAGCCCGCAGGTGAAGCTCGTCGCATATCACTAGAACCTCCTGCTACTTTAGGTCGTGCAATCACAAACTTCACCACACTTGGCGCGGCTTCATACCTCACTTTCCGCCGCGACCTTGATCCATACGCTGTCGTACGTGATTCTACGGACTCACGTTTCCGCACACACGTCCAGGCGGACATTTTTACCACAGTCATAGTTCCTAAGGGTTTATCTGTTCATCTCTATATTGATGTTGAGCATATTCGCACGCACCCGGTGAAATATCCGGGTGCCATTGAGCTTATTGAGGCACCGGGGCTTGCCACCCCATTTGCCTTTCATCACGACTTTAATGCTGCTGCCATTCACCAGTTCTATGCCACATGCTACTTTGGTCCAAACCACACTGTCAGCTGGATCACCTCTGACGTTCGCTTCACAGCTACTTATGATACATTTGTTGCCGCACTTGGTTTCCCCAACTCCGGCTTCAAAATACATAGGGATGATCCTAACCATGCGCATAAGTCCATTGAGGTGTGTGGGTATCTTCTCAAACCACTAAGTGAGCTTGATGCGGATGAACGCATGAAGGACCTTAACCAGGTATCCATCTGGCGCTCACCTTATTTCATCATTTTTCAGTGTCTCATCCGCACCATCTATCCCAAGATGGGTGATAAGGGTTCTTGCAGTGGCTATTGTATTGACATCATGTCTCACTTGTTCGAGCACCCCAAGGGCAAAATTAATGTGCCTCATTTTCTATGGCATGAGATTCGGCATCTAGCTTTCAGTACAAGCGAGCCTTTCCTCATGCCCCCTTCATCCAGGCTCTTATTAATCATGTTGCTGATTTCTCTGTGGCTGTCACTCACACACATCGCAAGTGGGTCATTCCTGCTCACATGGCGGATAACTATGCTCCCAAGAAAACCCCCTCATCCTCCACATCCACTCGCCGCACTGCTGCCCGGTCAGCCACCCCCTCATCTAGCTCCGCTCCTCTCGGTCGCATTGCCAAATTCCTTGGCAAGGCACATTCTGCTATGATGAAGGTCGTCTCTTTCCAGTGTCGTCAAACCCAGGATGTGGTTTCTCGCTTAGTCTCCTCCAAGAATGCCCTCAAGGCTCGTCTGAGAGCCTCGGGCGTTCTTGATGTGAGTGATGATGAGGCCCCTCCTGCTGCTCCTCCTACTGATTTTGTCTTCCCATATGGTCCTAAGTGGGTTGATTTCCTTGACGAGGCTGGTGGCAGTGGCTTGCCTGATGATGCTGATGAGCTCTGAGCGTGGTTGGTGCTGTTGGTGCCTCCCTTTTTGGTACTTGGTGCCAAAGGGGGAGTAATGTATCGTAGTTTTTAGTCTTTGGAGATTTAATGTAATGGATAAACTCATGTATGGCTACTTATGAATGATTGTGATTGCTATGGATTGCTATGATATCATCATAGACTATTATGTTTTGCTCCACTACTTCTATGATGATCTATTGTCTTTCTATGATGATCTATTATCTTTACATGTTGATCCATTATATGTTCGATAAACACATTAAAGGGGAGCTTCGATATTTTATCATGCATATACTAAGGGGGAGCTCCGTACTAAATATCTCCTAGACTATAATGTATGTTAAATCTTTTTGAGACCTATGTATATGTTGTCATCAACTACCAAAAAGGGGGAGATTGAAAGTGCATGCTATGCCCCTAATCGACTTTTGGTGTTAATGACAACACATACATAGGAAACTAATCCTATTTGTTGAGTGTATCTCAGGATGGCAAGTACTTTAGTAGATTGAGAATTATGTGCCAAAGGTTGTCTCAGAAGATTGGGATTTATATTTCGAGAAGGCTCGTGATTAAGAAAAGATGATGTAGACTATTCTTTTGAGTTCACTGATATTGAGTATAGGGATCCCGCACTATTAAGAGGGGATCACAGGTTTTGCGATGAACTTGCTCGTACCACATCTTCACTGTCATACCCAATACCACATATTCTCCACTCTGTTCTTATCTCAAAACAGGTATATTGCCTCGGACATCCGGCTCCCTCCGGACGTCCGAGGGCCGGACGACCGGCAGGCTTCGGAAATCCGTAGCACTTCACCAGAAGTTTGTGAGTCATATAACTCGGAAATCCGGCTCCCTCCGGACATCCGAGGGCCGGACGACCGGCAGGCTTCGGAAATCTGTAGCCCTTCACCAGAAGTTTGTGAGTCATATAACTCGGAAATCCGGCTCCCTCCGGACATCCGAGGGCCGGACGTCCGACCAGCCCCGGAAATCCGGAGCCTTGCACCAGAAGAACATGAGCTCTATAACTCGGATATCCGTCTCCCTCCGGACGTCCGAGGGCCGGACGTCCGTTCCCCTTCGGAAATCCGGAACCTCCCACTAGTAGAAGTTGAGTCGAATAACTCGGATTTCCGGTCCTCTCCGGACGTCCGGTCGCTGTTCAATTCACAGTATTTTCAGTCATATCTACAGGCCTCGGACGACCGACCCCTGTCGGACGTCCAACCCCTCGCGGATGCCCGGACTTCCGGCAACTGTCGGACGTCCGGACCCTGTGTGACTTAAAGTGTCCCCAACGGCTGGTTTTCACTCTCCACTATATATACTCTTCTCCCACCTCGTGAAAGAGTGTTCAACACAGCTAGAATACATCCAAGAACACCTTTCTTCTCACTCACTCTTGTCTACACCAAATCCTAGATCCCAAGAGCATTTGTGAGTCCCTTTGAGTGTTGTTCCAATCAAAAGATAGATCGTCTCCCTCTCCTCCTTCCCACCAAAGTGATTTGTGATTTGAGCAAGTTTTGAGCAATCCCCGTGATTTTGTTACTCTTGGAGGTTGGAGACTCCTAGGCGATAGGAGTCTTCGGAGAGGAATCAAACCATTGTGATTTCCCCCGGAAAGTTTGTGAAGGTTTGGAAGCCACCTCAAGGCTTACCACTAGTGGTTGAGAAACGCCTTCGTGGAGTTATCTCAAAGGGATAATAGGGTGAGCCTTCGTGGCGTTGGTGTGCCTTCGTGGTAACATCCGCCCCTCTAACGGTGACGTAGCTTCCCTCCAAGGAAGTGAACATCGGGATACATCCTTGTCTCTCTCGGAGTTTCGGTTATTCCTAACCCTAACTCTCTATTTGTGTTAATCCTTATTACGTACTTGTATTTGATTATTGTTTACCGCTTGTCTTACTTCACTCTAAATAGCTTACTCCTTGTCGTAGCAATTATTAGGCCCACACTCATATTCCGCACTTTTGCCTAAAATTGCTAAGTAATTATTAAAATTTGGATTTGTACCTATTCTCCCCCCCCTCTAGATCCATCTCGATCATTTTCAGCCTATCCCCACGCTAAACCAGCTGAAGCGCGCGCGGCAAACACATTTTTTGGGCCCGGCGCGAAGCATGGCTGTTGGAGATGCTCTTATGCACGCAAAAAATAAGTTTTGCAATATCAAGAAAGTTCTAATTTTTTTTGTCTATTCATAGTCACGTTCAAATGCTACATGCAAAGTTTTAGGGAAAAGGGCAAACATTTGGTTTGTGTAAAAATACTAATTTAAACACCAAATATGGGAAGGATACGAGGATACGCGGGCGGGTCCGATCAGTCCGTCACGTAGGACGCGATCCCATCCCGAACCACCTTTTTGTTTTTTCTTTATTTATTTTTATCTTTCTCTCTCTTCCTCTCCATCTTTCACGTGTAAGTGATCGGACATATGAGAAAAAATAAAAAGTATGGCTGCACGGACGAACAAATAGGGGACAGGCCCGGTCAATGATCGGGCGCGGCCGCAAGCTTTTAGGGGGTCATATTTGCAATGTCCGGATGTAGATGCATTAAGCCTGGGCTGGCTGGGTAGACCAAGCAATAGAAGGTAACTAATGGGGCCAATGTTCCACAACCCAAAACTAGATGTACACCGAGGAGCAATAATCCTACACCTACGTAAGGTTCTTACGTATACTTACTTACCCTTTCCTAAATACTCTTCTCCCTCAGATTTCAATCTGGGTGGACCCCAGCCATTAATCATAATCCAATTAACTACCTCTAAATCAGCCTTTACATAGAAACCTCACCTAACATTACGTGGGTGTAGCATTTCCACACCAAGGAGAATCGTTCTGGTTGGACAGTCCGGGGCATGTGTTGGCCCTGGCGTAGCTCCGCCAGCAACGTCATCCTACTCCACCACAAAAAGAAGCACCTTGCCCCCTCCCATAGCATCGGAAGGCGCCATACTATTGGCTGACAAAGACGCTCACCGTAGAGCTTGGATGAAATTTGTCGGCACGAGCTGAGGGGAGAGCTCCTCCCACAACCACCTCCTCATACTAGCTCACCTTGAGAGCTCCATCATTGTGGCCACAAAACAATCAATGTGAATCGGCATGAAGAGAATAAATTGTTAGCGTGTCAACGAAGAGGACAAAGATAGCACGACCGTGGGGAGAGACAGAATGAAGCAAATGCCGGATTGAATCCGCAAGAATAAGCACGACGACCCTCTGACCGTCGCCCCTTTCAGGCCGTGCTTGGAATCAGTGTAATATATTACAGAGGTGTATAACTTACACCTGTATTTTCCTGGCCACTGAGCAAATTGCAAGCGGAAATGAAACGACGGACCCGGGCCTGTAACTTTTACAAGGGTATTTAAAAGCAAAACAGTGATCCAAACGCCGCCTAGAGTTATTGTTTGGTCCACAGCCATGGGTTGGTGTTCTAAGACTATAGTGTGTCTAAGAGCATCTCCAACAGCCGCGCTTCGCGCCGCGCCCAAAAAAATTATTTTCCGCGCGCGCTTCGGCTGGTTTGGCATGTCGCGCAGCGCTGGCTCCAGCAGCAGCGCGCGCAGCTCCAGCAGCGCGCGCAAAAATGAAAACATGTGAATTTGACACAAACAAGTTGAGATGCATAAAAGTTCATGCCCACAAGTTCATCCAACCAAGTTCAAAATGCAAACAAGTTCAAGACATATAAATGAAAGACACATCATTCATCATCTTCCTCGTCTTCGTCCTCATCTTCCGAAGACGATTCTTCCGCCTCCGTAGATGAATCTTCCTCCCTAACCTCATCACGCACCGCATCACGTGAAGCTCCGACGGTGTTGGCAAGATCTTCAACGGCGGCTGGAGGTACACCCATGCCTCCCATGACGGTCGGAGGTGCACCCATGCCTCCCATGAGAGAAGCAAAACTCATGCCTCCCATGGCGGCCATAGCGTCGGAGGGTGCTCCAAAGCCACCCATGCCTCCGATGGCGGCCGGAGGTGCACCCATGCATCCCATGGCTCCAAAGCCACCCATGCCTCCCATGGCGCCGAGGCCGACGGTCGGCGGAGCTCCGGCGGTGGCGGCGCCAACGCTCGCTGCGCTAGGGTTTTCGGCGGCGGCGGGGGGGCTCGCCGCTGTGCAGCGGGGTGAGCAGGGTGCCGGTCTGCGCGTCCATGATGGCAGGGGCGCTGGCGCCGGCGCGCGCGGTGCGAAGGAGGAAGAAAGAGAGAAAGTTCGCGCGCGCGCTCGAGTCTGCCGCGCGCGGAAGTGTGCGCTCCAAATTACCAACGCGGGATGAGGCTATGGACAGCGCGCCCAACTTGTTTTAGCGCGCGCGCGGTTTTTGCGCGCCTGCTGGAGCATCCTGCCGCGTCGCGCGCGCGGTAAAAAGGGATATTTTTAGGCGCGGCGCTTGTTTTGCGCTGCCGTTGGAGATGCTCTAAGATAATGGGGAGGCCTGCGAAGGGAGCAGTAAAATTTTATTGTTTGGTCCCCGGGTACCTTTCCAACAAATTGGGCCTTACCAGGCTGTGAATCCACTGATGAATCCATTCGCGCTTCAGGCCCAAACACAGCAAGGCTTTACCCACCCGAAGTAGAAGCAGCCTAACAGCTCAGTCCATGTGTTGGTCCACTACTTTTCACAAGAGGACAGGCTGCACAGTGCAGATACGAGAGCACATGCTTGACCACCGTTTTCGGAATATGCAATTGGGCCTCTCCGAAAGCGCATATGCACTGGGATAAACAGTTTCAAAAAGGGAATTTTCAAAAAAAAAAACCATTAGGATAAACAGTAAATTGTGAAGCAAAAGTTCTGAATTATTTATGAACATGTTGAGTGTTTCACTTGCACGCAAAGTTTTGTGATGGAATGACACTCATGAAGGTCTAGAGAGAGAACAAAAATCAGTGCTCCAAAATATTTTCAAAAATAGCAATTTTTGGAGCTTTATTTCCCGGAGCATTGAGATTTTCTTTCATCATCAAACATTGCACACATGTGAAACGTTCAACCATGATTGCCTAAAATAGAGTTCAAGTTTTTCCAAATTTATTATATTATTCACATTTTACCGTTTATGTGGGTGCATATGCACATGGAGTAGAAACTCCACATCCAACGCCTCTTTAGTTCAAAAAAAAACAGTAATGTAAAAGTGTAAGAATAGGATTTTTTTTCTATAATACTGCCATTCATGCATTTGGTACTAATAAATGAGGCAAGACACATGAATTTTTTCATTGGTCTTAGTTTCACATGAAAAACGCCGTAAATTCTAAAATCTGCACGAACCTCCTTTTCAATTTTTTTGCAGGAAGAACAAGAATAACATCCTTAGCATAATAAAAAAACATTATAACCTCCATCCTTCATCCGATACTCATTTGTCTTCTTTTGGTCCAGTAAAAATCATCAAAAAAATTCAGGACAACTGGACTTCGTTTAGTATGGAAAACCTGAAAAATGGAAAATACGTAGAAAACAGAAAGAGACACTGGGCACTGGGTCAATAAGTTAGTGCTCAAAAATAATATGAATTGGTAAATAAATAGCCCAAAAGTATTGTAAAATGATAATATATCAGCATGAAATAATAAAAAATTATAGATACGTTAGGGACATATGAGTTCCCTTTGCGAAGGACCTATCTATTTACATTTATGTTGAGTCTTCACCCTCTTACTAAAAGCACCAGACCGAAGAGCACTATTGTCATTCTTATGCATTGAATCTAGTTAATGTTGGATGTGAGCATGAACTTGATCTTTTCTACTCTGAATTATAATGTTTAGTCACTGCTTGAACCTCAGAGGTGCTCTGCATTTATGTTTTGCGGTCTCAAAAAGGGTCAGCGAGATACCATGTCATCATATTATGTCATGATTGTTTTGACAAATTGTTAGCATGTGAGATATCTTATTATTGCTTACTAGTTAGTTATGTATTGCCATGATTGAATATGATGCTTAATTGTTATCATGATATGATTACTTATGATTTATGCCGAAAACCTAGGACGACCGTTTGGGGCACCTAGGTGCCCATGCTCCTTGACTTTTCACCACACGATTGCATTTAGATGTGTGTTGTTGTGACGACAGATTTGGAAATAATTATCGTTGACTTGTCATTGATTGAATTCCATAAATAGGGCATTGAGTAACATGCATTACAACAATTATATAGTGGTAGTAAACAGGAAAGAGAACACCACTCATGGTAGTTGCATATTTAAGATATATTAATGGAAATAGGATAGAAAAAATCAGCAATTAATGCGCCATCACTTGTATAGGTATGTGGAGATACTTTTCGTACATATAATAATCAAAGGCATGTTGTACTTTTTGACGTACATTTTAGGTATACAATACATTTGAGTATATGATACCATGGGTATACCCTATAGGAGATGTTTTACTATTATTGTTATTGGGTATATGACACCATGTGTATCATACATTAGATAAATATATATGACAACACCCCAAATACGGGCACCCAATACCTATTATATAACCACTATACAATATGACTTATTTAAATTATTAAACAATGTATGTCCGTACAATATCTTAAGTATATATTCAAATGAAAAAAGTGATGTCGGCATCAACACGCTTTGTACTTACCTAAATGTAAGAAAATTAACTAGGACCATGTATTATATTATTTGGTTACATTAATATGTATACGGAAATTAATCATCAAAAGTGTAACTCCTCTTTATTTTTCTTGAAATGTCACATACCTTGAAAATTAAATCATTAGAAAAATGCATAAAAACATCCATTGGGTACACGATGCCATAGGTATAGTCAATGTATACCTAATAGGTATACAGGTATACCCAATGTATGCTCTAGGAGGTATGTTATATTCTTATCAACTTATCACCATTAGGTAACTCGGTATCATACATTAGTCATACGCACATATTGGGTATCATACATTTGATACGGATATATGACAACGCCTCAAATATGGGCACCTAATACCTGTGATATAAAAATGTACAATATGATTTGTTTAAATTGTTGAAGAAGTATGTGGCACGATATCTTAGGTATATTTACGACTAAAAAAAATCAGTTGTCGGTATCAAGATGCTTTCTACAAAACTAAAAATAAGAGAATAACTAGGATGACATATTATATTATTTGGTAACATTAATTTGTATATGAAAACTACTCGTCAAAAGTGCAACCTGTCCTTATTTTTTCGAAAAATGCCAGATACCATGAAAAATAAATATATCTTCTGTATATATGTAGATGCGCCATGTCTTTTCTAGAACCGATACTAGCATGCATTACTACACAAAAAACACTATGCAATTTTCGTTTGGAAAGGAATTATTGCTAGGAAATCAAAAGACTATTAGTTTTTGGAAAGCAAATAAGTGATCATTAAAGGTACTATTGCATGCAAACAGAATATGGAAAGCCATAATTTTGTGTATTTTACACCATGCACTAATGAATATTACTTTCCATAATAGGCCTAGGTGCCCCACATAATTTACCAGCAAGCAAGAACAATAAAGTTTGTAAAAGTTTTCTTTATCACTTTCAGTTTATCAACTGAATTGCTTGAGGACAAGCAATGAGTTAAGGTTGGAGAAGTTGATACGTCTTCAACTTATCTACTTTTGCAAACACTTTTGCTCTAGATTTGGACTCTGATTTGCATGATTTGAATGGAACTAAGCCGGACTAACACTATTTTCAGTAGCACTACCTTGCTGTTATTTTCATGTAGAAATAAAAGTTCTCGGAATTGGACAAAACTTTTTATGAATTATTTCCGGAATAGATAAGGAATTTTGGACTGAAGAACCACCAGAGGGGGATGCATGTGGGCTACAAGGAAACAAGATGCGGCCACCCCCCTCGCCACGCCCTAATGCCTTGGGCCCTCGTGGCTCTCCCGACCCTAATTTGAGTCCTGTTAATTCCTATTCTCATAGAAAAAATAGAAGAGAAGATTTCAACGCGTCTTATGAAACGAATCCGCTGCCACCTCATGTTCTTCCTCGGGAGGACTGATCCGGAGTCCGTGTGGGGCTCCGGAGAGGGGATTCGTCGTCATCATCATCCTCAACCCTTCTTCATCAACAATTCCATGATGCTCATCACCGGGTGTGAGTAATTTCTTAGTAGGCTCGCTGGATGGTGCTGAGGTTTGGATGAGATTGAACATGTAATCGAGTTAAGTTTGATTGGGCTTGATCCCTAGTATCCACTATGTTCTAAGATTGATGTTGCTATGACTTTGCTATTCTTAATGCTTGTCACTAGGGCTAGAGTGTCATGATTTCGGATCTAAACTTATTATGTTCTCTCTGAATATGAAAATTATTTTGATCATATTTTACAAGTTGTATGCACCTATTACGTATCTTGATCTGCATACCTTAAGGTGACAATAATTGAGATTGTTTTCGGTGATTGTCATAGTTTGAAGAGTTCATGTATTCACTATGTCTTAATGTTTTGATCCGGTTCTCTATTAAAAGAAGGTCTTAATATCCTACGTTCGCAATAGGACTCCGCCGTCACGGGAGGGTAGGAAAAAACATGTCATGAAAGTTCTTATCGCAAGCACGTATGACTATGTACAAAATACATGCCTTCATTATATTTATGAATTGAATCTAGTTCTGTGTCGCTCTAGTGTGTAACTATTACATGATTGATGTCATCCATATCTTTCGATCGCTGATCCATGTGCCTACGCTTTACAAATACTGAATCTTGCTAAGTTGCTACTACTATTGTTATTGTCACACTTGTTACTCAATTGCTATTGTTACTGTTGTTACCAAAATTGCTTCTATCACTCAATCGTTACTATTTTTATTTGTCATGCTACTAAATATTTTGCTACAGAAAGATATCTCAGGTGTGATTGAATTGACAACTCAACTGTCAAGGTTTATAAATATTATTTGGCTCTTCTTGTGTCGAATCGATAAATTAGGGTGAAATACTATCCATGAAGACTGTTGTGATCCCTTATATTTGTGACTTATCAGGAACCGGCCACGGAGGTAGCCGAGCTCGGTGAGTTTCGGGATAATCACGCTTGCGCTGGCGGAATGATAATGAGATGAGGTGGGAGTAGGTGGGTAGGTTAGCAAGATTTACTCGCACGGTAAGTCAACTCGCACGGCCAACTGACCGATTGGAAGGCATAACACGCTTATCCTGCTCCTGTTTATTCCCGTGTTAGTCGTACTAGTGATGTGTGTAGATGCTTCAACTATCTATCTAGCATGTGATATTGTGATAATATGATCAAACATCAATATATGTTTAACATTGTTTACATCATGCTCATAATTTACTCTTGAATTAATTTACTTGAAAAAATTCCTATTTACTCAACAACCTGATGGGCAAAAATCGGCATAACAGTAGCTCCGCCTCGATGTGGTCGTAGCAGTGCAGCCATGCAGCTGCATTCTGTGAATCACCCGGTAGCAGCAGCGATGGGCCTGGATCGTGCAGATGTCGACACTACGAAGAAGCTCGGTAACGGTGGGCATGTGCCTGGTAGCTAGCCATGTCCGCGGCCGGTCCACTCCCAGAGAGGACCAAGTTCCGGCGAGCCGCGGCGGCCGGCAGGCTCGGTCCAGAGTACGGGCCGCTGGACGCAATCCGACCGTACATATCCTCTTGCTGCTCAAGTGGTCGCGGCGTCCGTTCGCGCTTCAGGCCCAGCACAGCAAATGCTGCTCTGTCGGTCCACTTCCGGGCAGGCAGTCAATTTCGCAGATAACGACTGCTGAATTGCAGTACGTCAGTACTCGCTGCTGAGTAGAAGCTTGGCCATGTTATGGTCTTATGGAATATGTGGTGAGAAACCAGCACTCGTTATCGCAAACCTTTCATTCGTGAGTGGACAAACAGCAAGGCAAGAGCATCTCCAGTTGGTCTGGATTATTTTTCACCTCTCTTGTGTTCACGGACACGTTTGTTCCTCTTTTTTAGTACATGAAATTCATACAAACACACACATGTAGGTCACAATAATTCGTAGATAGATAGATATAAACATAGGGCAACCAAATGTGACATCTAACATACTACATACTCCTCTGTTCGAAAATATTTGTAAAAAAAATGAACGTATCTGAACTAAACTAAGTCTAGATATCTTCGTTTCTCCGACAAGTAATTCCTGACGGAGGTAAAGGGAAGTATTAGACATACAAAAAAAAACTACATAAAATGGCAGAAACCAGGTGCATGTATTGTTGAACCAACAACAGTGGGATGGGGAATTCCGCAAAATAATGCTTGACATGTTGTCCATTGTGCCAAAAAATCCGTCATCAGTTTATTTGACAACACCGCGGAGCACTTATATGATAGGGTTGGGTTACGCGTGTTGGACTCAAACACCTAATCTACCTCTAATTACAAGTTCAATTGTAGCACAACTCATACACATATTTTTCACAAAATGTATTCAAATTCAGAAACTATTCACGGTTTCATAAAATGTTCTATTTTTTGGGGGCTTTCTAAAATCTTCTTGAAGTCAAGAAATGTTCGCCGTTCCATAAAAAAGTTCACAAATTACGTAATCGTTCACTTTAAGCAATATTATGTTTTAAAAATATGTTGTGATTTCAAAAAACATGTGTGTATTTTTTTTTTTCAGAAAATTGATTGCAAATTTAAAATACATTCTTCATTAATAAAATTATTCATTAACTTCAAAAGCGTTCATGACAAGAAAAATGATTGCAAATTTAAGTAAGGTTGAAATATTTTCATTATTGTCAGAAATATCTGTGATTTCAAAAAATATCGCACATTAAGTATATTTACATATTCTGAAAAATAATCCTGCATTTGATTAATTTCTGTGAATTAAAAAGTTGTGAATACAAAAACTATTCTTGATTTCGAAAAGTATTAGCGAATAGAAAAACATAAATATGAAAACTTTTGTGAATACAATAAATGTTAGTCGAAGTTTTTTGAAAATTGTTCACTAACTTAAAATTTTCACAAGTGGAAACAATGTTCACAAATTTGAAAAACGTCAAGTTCATTTTTGTTTGAATTTTTACGTTTCTTATAAAAAAAAACAAAAACATCAAAGAAAGAGAAAACTGATCTAGGAAAGTTGTAAGTGGTTGTTTGTATAGCGTGTTTGTAGAGAACTTGTTTAAGCAAAACTGATTTCGTCCTGATTCTGACGTAAACTTTGTTTGGATGACGCAACAAATCCATGGATTATTAAAGTCTGTTTCGCATGTACGCAATATTACGCGTTTTTGGAGAATCGACAAATAGGTTTTCGATGAAGAAAGACACATGTTCCTAGAAACTTCCCACATCGGGAAGAGGTAGTCTCCGTCTTTCTATTTTGGTGAGCCCATCATCTGTGTGTATGTGTAATGACCATTTTTTGTGCTTCTTTCTCCCGACTTTCTTTCATTTCTTTATCTATTTATTTAACTTTTTCGCATTAGTTTTAATATTGCAAAAAAATCGAATGCGGTCACATTTTTGAATCTACATACATTTTCTGAAGTTATATTCTGTTATGACTTTCCAACATTTTTAATTGTCATAGAAGTTTAAAATCGTGAACATTTTTTCAGATTCAAGAGAATTTTTAGGATTCACAACTATTTTTGAATTGGCAAACTCTCTCAAATCCATGATCATTATTTAAAATTAGTGGAAATGTTTCTATATTTTGAAAACAATTTAGTAGAGACCGCAAAAGTAATCCTGCTGAAAAACCAACAAAAAGAAATCTTGTCGCAAACAGTACATAGAAAACAACTAAAAGGAGTTTACCCCTTGGAGGGCGCCTTCATGGGCAACTTTTGCTTGGCTTGGAGCACGCAGAGTGGTGCCCCGCCATCACATGTCGTGTGCTAAATGCTTCTCCAAATTTGTTTTTTGTAATATGTGTGTACGCTTCTTTTGGTTTTAAATGAGTTTTTTCCAGGGGTTTTTTTGGCCTTTTTTCTATTTTCGTTTGGATTTATCTAGGTTTTGGAGAAGAAGAAAATGTATGATTTTTTTGTGTGATTTTCTTTTGTGCTTCCACAAGAAATACTGAGTTGCTTCTCATCAAAGCATAAATTTGTTTTCGCGTAAAACATAGTTGTTCTTCTAGGAAGAAGAAGTATGCGCTTCCACAAGAAGCACATACTTGGTTCTCACGGAGGCACAAATTAGCTTTCGTGAGAGATACAATCGTGATTCTCAAAAAGGAAAAATAATAATGTGTTATTTTAGAAGAAGTACATATTTTCTTTCCGTGGATGCACAGATTTGCTTCCACAAGTCAGGACTGTGCTTTAGAGAGAAAAAAATCATGTTTTCATAAGAAGCACATATTTAATCTTCACAGTCAATATTTTGTTAGGCGGAAAAAAATATACATTCATAAGTTTCATAGATTTGTTTCTGATAGAGGCATAGATTTGCATCTACGGAAAGCACTATTATGCTTGTTGAGAAAATAAAACTATGTTTCTTAGAAAGGGATATGTGAAAAAGAAAACGCAAACATGCTTTCGGGTCTCCGCTTTTTTCTCTTTCGTTCCTTTTATGTCATTATTTTTTGGGATGCCTCTTTTTTAAAATATTTTTCTTGTTTTTCCATGGAAAAAAACTTGTCCAAACCTACTATCATGGGTTCTTGTTTTGAAGATCTTGATGCAAGAAATCCAGCAATGAAAACGATACGTGATTTACATGCATGATTCAAAAGATAAAACATTTAGAGTAAAATGAATCTGCAAAAAGTTGGCTCCAGGAAGCTGGCTTCCCATAGCAACGCAAGATCCACGTACAAAAAGTTGGAGCGGCAGTTTTGTCGATCCAGGAATTGGGGAAGCTGGAGTTGACATTATTTACGACCAGATGCCACCGCGGAGTGACTTAAGTACCGGTTCGTTGCCTTTCCCTCCGATCTGGGCCAAGCCCATCCTCTTTCCTCCTGTCTCCCACCGATCCTACCTGTTGAGCTGACTGGGCTCTAGCCCGCCCTGGCAGGCCGGCCTGCTGGCGCGTACGAGAAGCCGAAGCCAGTGAGCCGAACGCTTTTCCATCTATCCCAATTCGTGGAAGAAGCTGGAGTTGGAAAACAGAAGCGAGATTCGAGGATTTAGTGAAGCCAGGGGACTACCGAACATGCCCTAACGCTTCATGCACACTTGTTATTGGGCTAGCCTAGTAGTGCTGGCACTGTGAGTAGGTGCATTTTGCTTGTTTTCGGCGCGTTATATACTCTTTATTTGTGAATGGAAAATCCTATCTGCTGCATGGCAGATTGTCGATGCTTCGCACAGGAGGTGCTAGCCAACGATGCAGTTTGGGCCGGCCCGTTAAGGCTTTACTGATCCCGGTTTTGGGAACCTTCTACAGGTTCTCAATCGGTTTTTTTCCGGTTTTGTGAAACTTCTAGAAGGTTCCCTAACATGGTTTTTATTTCATTGTTTTCTTTATTTACTCTTTTCTGTTTGTGTTTAAAAAATGTTTTGGATTTTCAGAAAATGTTCCGGAGTTTTAAGAAAATATTCCAGAATTTTATAAAACGTTTCGGAGTTTTTGAAATGTTTCGGAATTTGACAAAAAATGTTCTGGATTTTGGAAAATGTTTCGGAATTTACAAAAAATGTTCGGAATTTTAAAAAATGTTCCTTCATTTGGAAAAATATTCCGAAATCTGAAAAAATGTTGCGGAATTTTAGAAATTAAAAAAAAAACTGAATCTTCGAAAAATGTTCCGGAATTTGAAAAAAATAATGTTGCTGAATTTGGAAAAAAATATGGAAATTGAAAAAATGTTTCGAAATTTGAAAAAACGTTCCAGATTTTCAGAAAAATGTTCTGGAATTTGAAAAATGTTCCGGGATTTGAAAAAATGTTCTGCAATTTAGAAAATGTTCTGAAATTTGAGAAAATGTTCCGGAATTTGCACAAAAAATCCAGAACTTGCAAAAATGTTCCGAATTTGAGAAACTGTTCTGGAATGTTTATCTAAACGTTTCGGATTTTTCAAATAAATGTTCCAGTATTTGAAAAAATGTTCCGGAATTTGAGAAAATGTTCCAGAATTTGAAACAATGCGTATTTGAAACAATGTGTATTTGAAAAATTATTCAGAAATCCAAGTTTCCCAATATCTTTATGCATTTATAAAATAATTCTTCAGAAATTAATATAATATTCTCATTTTTAAATCTTGTTTATAAATACAAAAGCTGTTCCTGTTTCAAAATATTTCTCATTTATACCTTTTTTGTAAAAAAAATTGAGATCCTGAAAAAAGTGTTTTGACAAAATTTAAAAGTTTTTAAATTTGTTCATAAATATCAAAAAGAAAACCACGTTCAAAATTTTGTAAACAGTTCATATAAACTGGGCTTCTATTTTGTACAGTTAATCTCTGGGACTTGTTTAATTTCCAAAGAACAGAGTATACCGAAAATAGAAGCAGTAATGAAGAAAAACGGCCCACACAGCCCGGCAGTGGGATACTCTGTGCGAAAAAGTGTCTGTTTGACGCAGAGAGCGTCACATAGGAGCGTCACATAGGGCCGGTCCAGCTTGGACATAGCCCTTCAGCATTTTTATTTCGTTTTTCTCACTTGTTTGCTTTGATGTTGTTTTATTTTCCAACTGTTGTTTAAATTAAGAAATATTTTGAGTATGTCTATTACAAAAATTACTTTATATACATAAGTTGAAAACCGTAATCATGCATTAAGAAATGTCAAATATGTATATAACAAAGGTTTTCGATGTATATAAAAAGTAGAATGCACGTCGAAAAAAGTATAAATATGGACATATGTTTTCGAATTTGTAAACAAAGTTAATCATGCTTATACAAAATGTTAAATGTTTACGGAAAAAATGTTTTCAATGCGTAGGAAAGATGTACACAAAAAATTAATATTGCGTACGGAAAAATAGTAGACACCAACAAAAAAAAGTTTAAAAAATTGTTAACCATGAATTTAGTTAATGTTAGACATGTATCTAAAAATATTTCTGATGTATACAAAACATTTAGATTGTGTACGGAAAAGTGGAAATAAAAAAACATGATGTGTTAAAAAATGTTCATCATGAATTTATTTAATTTTAAACATGTATATATAATACTTCTAATGTATACCAAAATGTAAATTATTTATAAAGAAAGTAGACATCAAAAGTATATAATGTATTTTAAGAAATTTATCATGTATTATCAAAATGTTAAACATGTAATTAAATGTGTTCCAATGTATACAATAAATGTACAATGTGCAAGAAAAAGTAGACATAAAAATATAAGGTATCCAAAATGGTTATCCCATATTTTGAAAATACAGGCATGTAAAAATTGTTCCTGATGTATATATAAAATGTACAAATAACACCTATAAAGAACTAGAAGTAAAAACACAAAAAATAATGGAAAAAAAAAGAAAATAAGAAAATACGAGAGAAAGAAAAGAACTTCGAAAACAAAGATATAAATGAAAAAAACAGTGGGAAAACAAACAAAAACACAGAAAACTAGTGAAGAAACAAAGAAAAGAAAAGATAAAACAACACAAAACTTGAAAAATTTATAAAGTGAAAAAGTGAAAGAAAATCGGACCAAAGTCATGCACATGACAGCGATCAAGCGAACGAGAAGCAATGAGGACAATATATTTTTTCTTCTAACCAGGTCGGGCTGAAAAACAATAGGTGTGGAAAATCCTTAGGTGAAAGGAGCATTCATCTCGCATTGAGGCAGACTAGCAAAAGGACGTGCGTTACAATGAAAAAAAAAATAATCTCCATTGGTCATGACCATATTTTGCTTCATCACTGAGATACATTATGACTATCAATTTCGTAAAATCATGAACAATTTTTTAAACTCATGCACATACTTAAAATTGCCAACATTTTTCAAATTCGTTAACAATTTTAATTTTTTTGAGCATTTTGTAAAATCAAGAAAACGTTTTGAATTCATGAAAATTTGCAAACATTTTTTAAAATCGTGAAATTATTAAACAATTTTTGAATAGAGGAACATTTCTTGAATTGGCGAACATTTCTTTAAAATTGGTGGAAAACTTTTTGAAATTGGTGAACATTTGTTTGTTTGACAAACATTTTATTATTTAATGAAGATTTTGTAAGTCATCAACAGTTCCTGATTTTTTAGGATATTTTCCATTCATGAATATTCTTTGACTTGGCGAAATTTTGTTGAATTCATTAATATTTTTTAGTACATGAACTATTTAAAAAATTATGAACACTTTTCTATCTCTCCAACATTTGTTTTCAAAATTACGAACATTTTTTGTATAAGCAAATATTTTACTACAAAATCATGAATATTTTTTATGTCCACAAAATTTTATGATTTATTTAACATTTATTTCAATATTATCGTTTTTTAGTATTGAAATTTTTTAAAAGCCTCAAATTATTTAAAGGAGAAAAAAATAAAATGAAAAATAGATAAAATAAAAAATGAAATTTAAAAAACAGGACGCCCGGACATATGCCAGCCTACACGGACGCGCTGCATATTCTCCCAGCATGCAGAGTGCAGTATAGGAGTTACCCACATGGGCTGGTCCAGTGAGTGGAGTTTCGTGTGTGAAACATTCTTTTGTCACTTATAGATGGCATTGATGTCGGTCATTCTAAGACGAGGACTTTCAAATATTTAAGAGATAGAGTTTGGGAAAAGGTAAAAGGGTGGATGGAGAAGCTCCTCTCGGGAGCACGGAAGGAGGTCCTTATCAAATCGGTGGCCCAAGCCATCCCAGTTTATTCGATGTCTTGTTTTAGGTTGCCAAGGGGTCTGTGTGAAAACATTACATCTATCATTTGGCCATTCTGGTGGGGGAGAAAACATGGCAAACGGAAACCAGCTTGGGTCTCCTAGGATGTTATGACAAAGCTTAAATACCTTGGTGCTATGGGATTCTAGGACTTGAAGGTTTTAAACCTCGCCCTGCTGGCCCAGCAGATATGGAGACTACTGGTGGATCCAAGTTCTCTTAGTGCAAAAATCCTCAGGGCTGCTTATTTTCCAAACACAAACTTTCTGGAGGCGAAACTTGGAAGCCATCCGTCACAGATTTGGAGAGCTATCCTTGATGGTAGAGAAATTTTGAAACAAGGGGTGATCAAGCGTATAGAAAACAGTCAAAATACAAACATTTGGGATACGAATTGGTTACCGAGGCTGGGACCTTTGAGGCCGATTACGGCTCTCACAAGTGACTGACCTACATGGATGTCGGAGCTGATCCATGGAACCACAACAACATGGAAGGAAGACCTCATAAGAACCACATTTTTACCCTTTGATGCGGACACTATCATGTCTATACCTTTATGCACAAGTAACATGGACGATTTTTGGGCATGGTGTGCTGAGAGGAATGGGACCTTCTCGGTCGTTCGGCATACCGTATGGTGATCAACACACGTGAACATCGGGATAACTGGCTAGAAGGAAATGAGGGAGAATCAGGACCAGGTGCGACGGGCAAAGAATGGATGATGCTCTAGCATATTCAAGTCCCCTCAAAACTGAAGGTGTTCTTATGGCGCCTGGACCAACATTCGATGCCAAGGATGGACCTGTTGTGCCATCGTCACATTGAAGATTCTAAGCTTTGTGCCTTGTGTGGATGAGAGGATTCGTGGATACATGCACTCTTGGACTGCACCATGTCGAGATGTATCTGGGCACTTGCGAAGGACGAGCTGGTGGAGAAAATGAGTCTAAACATTGATCCTAATGCAAGAAACTGGTTGTTCTCTTTGCATGAGGAGCTACCACAGTGGGACTTTGTGCTATTGGTTGTGACTATGTGGGTGGTGTGGAGAACACGGCGGAAAGCCATATATGAGGAAGAGTTCCAAAGCCCACAATTGGTCAATCTTTTTATCCACTCTTACATCTCAGATTTACATGTGTTAAAGGGTCATGGGAACACTCTAGCGAGACTACAGGTGGCTCGGCTATCCCAATGGATACCTCCACCGGCGTCTGTGTTCAAGGTAAACGTTGATGTTGTTGTTTCACCGAATCAGAGAAGAAGGGTTGCTCCAACCATATGTCATGATCACAATGAAACATTCCAAGGGGCGTCGGCCATTGTATTCAAAGGTATAAGTGATCCAACAACTCTTGAAGCACTAACGGTGTGTGATGCCTTAGCCCTTGCGAATGATCTCAATGTCCAAAACATATATGTGGACTCAAATTGCAAGGTGGTGGTGGATGATATCAAGCAAGGAAACCCGCCAAGCTATGGAGCTATATTACATGAGATCATAGATCATAAAAACTCATTTACTTCCTGTACTTTTGTTCATGAGTTTAGGAGCTCGAATTTCGAGGCTCACAATTTAGCGAAGCATGTTACTAGACTAGGGGTTGGCCGCCATGTCTGGTTAGACAATCCCGATGATCTTGCATTTATTCGTGTAAACATTGGTCTTAGTTAAATAAAGCTTCGCCAGATAGTCTTAAAAAAAGATGGCATTGATGGGTAATGTTTTATAACTTTGGGAATAATTTATGTGTCATACTAACAAAAGCAATAACCCCTTTACTATTAGATAGGTATAGATATAGCTCTCGCGCTCACCTTGCTACATACGTTTGTGGTAATAGGCTGGCTCATCTACAGCGGTATCAGTTTGCTTTTGTGTATGTTCCAGCAATCGATGCTCAAAAGCTTTGTCTAGTCGGTTTTTCCTTTTTTTCTCCTTAGTGCTATATTTGTTTGTTTTTAGTTAATAATATTTTTTTTTGCAAATTATTTTAAATGTGTTGACTTTAGTTTAATTCTCAGACTCTTAAAAATATATGAATAATTTTCTAACTCACAAAAACTTTTTTGATTTTTTTATGAACTAACTTCAAAGTCATGAGTTTTGTTCAATTCTATGAATATTTTAAAAATCAAAATCTATTTTCTAATTTTGTGATCTTTTTTCAAATTTATGAACTCAAAACCATTTTTAAAATTCATGTATGCTAGTCTCAATCAAATTTCAAAGAGAAAGCTGGCTTGATAGAGCCGAGTCGAAGGGGGCCGGTAGTGCTCCGTTTGAAAACTGCAATGCGGGTAGCCGAAGGGGTGTAGAAGAGCCTTATTAATGGGCCCAGCAGGTCTCTCATTCTCATCTGATCTGTCCATATAAGTTGAGCACCGGAGCCTTTTCGGCCCATCGTCGTCGCCTACCTTCCGTCCGCTACACCCGCGAAAACCCTAGTATACCTCCGGAGGCCGCTTCCCTGCTCCCCGCCACGCCGGGCGAGATGAAGGGCTGCGACATCGAGGCTGCAGCGCCGACGGGGGCGCTGTACGCCGGGATGGCGGAGAGCCCCGAGCTGCGCTGGGCGCTCATCCGGAAGATCTACGTCATCCTCTCCCTGCAGCTCCTCCTCACCGCCGTCGTCGCGGCCGTCGTCGTCAAGGTCCGCGCCATCCCGCACTTCTTCGTCTCCTCCTACGCCGGCCTAGGGCTCTACATCTTCCTCCTCATCCTCCCCTTCATCGGTGAGCCTTCAAACCATGTCTCCGCCATCTTTTTTCTGTTATGAATTTAATCTCTCTTGGGGTTTCCATCCGATCCGATTCTACGGAGGGTTTCCGTCACCGCGAGCGTCCCGAATACACTATATCCCATTCTTGTTACTACTGCATTTACAAGAAGGGAAAGTTGTGGTTGTTAGCTTTTGAGCGACTTCGTGAGAGGACATGACGAACTATAGTTTTCCCTTTGCCTGCTCTGCTCTGTTCTGAATTACTTTCGGATGCCGTCCTATCCCCGCAAAGCTATGGATTCTTGGTTTTACAGCTCCTACTTTTTTACAGTAACGTCCCATCCATGTACTCCTAATGTTGCTTTACTAGACTAGAATGGGACGTGGTTGCTCTGTGAATTGCAGCTGGTAAATCGATTTCTTACTAAAATGCTTGTTAATTTGTTTTTTATGCAGTGCTCTGCCCTTTGTACTTGTACCGCCAGAAGCACCCAGTCAATCTGCTGCTGCTTGGCGTCTTCACAGTGTCCATCAGCTTCGCCGTGGGCATGACATGTGCCTTCACTAGCGGTAATTGCCTTCCCACCATCTATTCTTTCTGCTCCTAGATAGTTTGTTCTTGAGTCACTCTGCTCTGCTGCTTATGTAAATCAGCATCCTCTAATGCCCCTATCATTAATTGTGTTAATTCATTAGATATGAGTATATGAGTAGTAGATATTTTGCTACTATTAGCTTGCTCATCATCACTAGCGTTTCGTTGGGGAATAAAAAAAAGTGGACTCGGTTTAGAAATACACTTTGCCGCCAATTCGCCTTGGCCATGCAAATGGTACACACTCAGGCAGTCCATGTGACTATTGTTTAGGTTTTCCCCCAGTCTTGTGATGAGAGCCAAGTTGTACCTGTTGCCTGTTGGTCAACCTTTCATGATATGTTTGTCTGAGTTAAGCATTTGCAATCTTGCCAGCTAGTAGGATTGCTCTATGAGAAGTCCTTGATTTGCTATTCTCAGCTGTTCCTATTTCAACTCAGAAAATTAGCAAATAGCGGTAAACTTTTGCTTTTCATAGAACATTGGTTGGATCTTACATATTTGTTTACCGTTTCTTTCTGCCACTATTTGTTGTAAGATATATACATAATGATGTGATAATATCAATTTGATCGTAAGGGGCGTTTGGTCCAATTATATGCCAGCCAACCTGCTCAAGTTGCATGGTTTTGGCAAGGACGTGGGTTAGGTTGCGCAGCTAGCTTAAACTTTCATCGAAATGAAATAAAAGGGATTTTCACATGATATACAAACTACTGTGGTGACACGACTACTGTGCTAATTCATAGGTTATTTTGAAGGTAGTCCATGCCTGCATGTGCTAGATAAATCTAAATAGATTAATCTTTTGATTTAGACAAAGTTATCTTGTCGGGCACCCTGTTATCTGTCATCCATTTTTGTTTGCGTCACCGTTCTTACCATCTCATTTTTCGGTTGTACCAATAATTCTGAGGTTCGTTCTAGCTTGGATCATATCGCAGGAGCTTGCTGATAGTTTGCTTCTTTTTCAATGCGTCGCTGCTATTTACATGAAAGTGCTTTACTAATTGGTCAGATTTACATGAAAGCCTCGTTGGTAAAGAGATGTATGAGATGATAAGATAGAAATTAGTTCATTTAATTAGTAACTAATTTTGCCTGCTCTTATATGATATAAATAAACCGCTAAAATAATCCACCATGCACACAGGCAAAGTCATTTTGGAGGCTGCGATTCTTACAACGGTGGTTGTGTTGAGCCTCACTGCCTACACCTTCTGGGCTGCAGGGAGGGGCAAGGACTTCAGCTTCCTTGGTCCTTTCCTATTCGCTTCTCTCATCATGTTGCTCGTCTTTGGATTCATTCAGGTCAGATGCGTATGTGGCTCAGATCAATTATATATCTTCTCTTCTACTCTCTTCGTCTCAAAATAAATGACTTAACTTTGTACTAGATTTGTACTAACGTTAGTACAAAATTGAGTCATTTAGTTTGGAACGGAGGGAGTAGTTACATGTGTCCTTCATATATTGCCAGTCTTCTCTATGCTACAACCAATACTTATCATGACTTCTGTATGCAGATCCTCTTCCCGCTTGGCAAGCTCTCTCACATGATCTATGGCGCGCTGGCGGCACTCATCTTCAGTGCCTACATTGTCTATGACACGGACAACATCATCAAGCGGTACACATATGACGAGTATGTCTGGGCCGCTGTCTCGCTCTACCTTGACATCATCAATCTGTTCATGGCCCTGCTGACCCTGTTTAGCGCGGGTGACAGCTAAAGCGCACATCGCCCTGCCCCCTGTTCCCGACTTCACAAGTCCTTGACTTGAAGAATTGTATAGGTTGGTCTCACTAGCATGGTGAAAATGTTGCTTAGTAGTTTAGTTGAGCTGATCCCTAGAGAGAAAACATTATAAAACTGCTGTGCGTAGGTTCTATGGATGGTGGATGTGACGTTGGATTTAGTTAGGTGTGCTACTGGCACGAGACCTTGACGCTTTTCACATGCTTGATTGGTGGTGTGCTGCTGTGTTTACCATATCATTTCTACTATATTGGTTTCAGATATCATTTGTGTGGCCATGTGATTTCTCGAAGAGGACAATATGTTTCCTACGAAATAACCTGAAAGTAAGACCGATTCACAGGAGCGAGTGTATATGCGTATGTATAAGCATCCGCGCGTGTTAAAAAAAAAGGGAATGTGTTTTTCCTTTTGCAACACGCTTGAATTGGGAGTATTCAATGACTATTGACTTGGTACTGTATGTACCTTCAAAAATGGCCATGCTTGTAGATTTTGTAAGAATAGAAACGAAAGTGTTTGTGTGAATGATCTCTTTTTCATTGATCTTGATATATTTATACAAGGATTTGAGACGCGAGTAGCAAAAGGCGTCCGTACGGACGGATGCGTCCGTACGACGTTTAGACTAATAACGGACTAATCACGTCCTAATGACGGTTCGCTAATTGCGGTACAGTTTTAGTCGGTTCGCAACACTCCCCCTTGTACAACGCCGTCTTCAGTAATCCATTATTGAAAGCCCCTTGTATATACATCAGTCAATTCTTGAGAATCTTCCCCAAAAACCCTGTGGAAAAATTATGAGGAGAAATGTATAGATATGTTGTTAAAACTCCTTTAAACCTAGTGGAAAAAGTGACAAGGAGAAAATGATACAACATATAGTGATTATTGTCTCTTGATAACTCATATGAGAAAAACCTTCAAAGAAGGAGACAATTATTAGTGAGTTTTAGAGGGCAATAAATATGCTTTAGATACTTTCCTTTAAAAACATTCATAGGAAAAATAGAAAGTATAGCATATGATCTTAATGAAGATATTGCCTCATTAAAAACATTATGAGAGAAAATTTTAAAGAAACTCATAATGAAAAGAGTGCAATGAGATGTGCCATGAAAAACTCCTTTAAAACCTAGTAGGAAAAAATATAAGGAGAAATATGATATGGCATGCATCAATGCTTGTATTTAATTGTCTCGTTAAAAACCTTTTATGAGAAACCTGTTGGAAAAACTCATAAAGGAAAAGAGTACAATATTCATTACCTGATGATAATTAAAGGGTTATATTTTCAGGAGATTTCTCCCCCTGAACTTTTCAAATCACGAAGTCGTCTCATACCAATTTCATGAATGTATTTTTGGAATGTTGAATTCGGTAAAGACTTTGTGAACAGATCTGCTAGATTGTCACATGATTTAGTTTGCAAAATATCAATTTCTCCATTTTTCTGTAATTCATGAGGATAGAACAATTTAGGAGAAATGTGTTTTTTGATATTGCTTTTTATATAACCCATTTGCATTTGAGCAATACAAGCTGCATTATCTTCATAAATAATAGTTGGTGATCCTAATGAACCAACACCACATGTTGTTTGAATGTGGTTAATCATCCTGCGAAGCCATACACATTCTTTTGATGCTTCAAATAATGCAATGGTTTCAGAATGATTAGTGGAGGTTGCTACGAGAGTTTGTTTTGTTGACTTCCACGAAAAAGCAGTTCCACCATATAAGAATACGAAACTTGTCTGTGACCTGGCATTGTGAGGATTAGATAGATAGCCAGCGTCAGTATATCCTACCATAGTCATATCTTGGTTTTTCTGATAGAATAATCCAAGAACTTTCGTGCCATGTAAATATCTAAAGATATTCTTTACTCCCGTCCAATGACGCTTTGTTGGAGCAGCGCTATGTCTAGCTAGTAAATTTACCGCAAATGCAATATCAGGCCTGCTGCAATTTGCAAGGTACATTAGCGCACCAATGGCACTGAGATATGGGAACTCAGGTCCCAATATCTCTTCGTCATTATCCCGAGGTCTAAAAGGATCTTTATTCATATCAAGGGATCTGACAACCATGGGTGTTTTGGTTGGATATGATTTATCCATATTAAATTTTTCCAAAACCTTTTGAATATAAGCAGGTTGGTATACTAAAATTCCCGAGGGAAGGTGCTCAAGCTGTAAGCCTAAGCAAAATTTGGGTTTTCCCAAATCTTTCATCTCAAATTCCGCCATTAGATGATTGCGTGCTTCTTTGATATCAGGTGTACTTCCAATGATATTGAGGTCATCAACGTACACTGAGATGATGCAAAATCCATTTGAGGACTTCTTTATAAATACACAAGGGCAATCATCATTATTTGAGTAGCCTTTCTGAATAAGGAACTCACTTAGTCGGTTATACCACATTCTACCCGACTGTTTTAAGCCATATAATGACTTTTGTAATTTTACACAATATGCGTTGCGATTTTCTTTTGGATTCGGTATTTTAAGTCCTTCAGGGACTTTCATATATATATAAGTATGCTGTCACTACATCCATCAACTGCATAGATAAACTCATTTGTACTGCCATGGATATTAAGTATCGAAACGTTATTCCACTCACAACAGGAGAGTATGTATCATCGTAATCGATGCCGGGTCTCTGCGTGAACCCTTGTGCTACAAGTCTCGCTTTGTATCTCACCACCTCATTGTTTTCGTTCCTTTTTCGAACAAAAACCCATTTTGCTCCCACAGGGAAGACATTTTGAGGAGTAGGTATTACTGAGGAAAATACCTCTCTTTGGTTGAGCGAGTGCAATTCTGTCTCAATTGCTTCCTTCCATTTAGGCCAATTAGGACGCTTGAGGCACTCCGTGACGGTCTTTGGTTCTGGATCCAGTTGAAGGGTTTTAGCAATTTCAGAGGCAAAATATATGTCGACAATTGTAGTCTCTCTATTGTATGATTCTCCTTTGTTATATAGTTTATGGAAATTTCTTTTATACCTTCAGACTCTATGTGATTTCCCACAACAATAGAGTCATGGTGTTCCGATGTCCCAACTATTATGTTTTTATGCGCATTTATGCTGGGTTCAAGATGTTGAGCATCTGGTTGGTGTCCTTCAACTTGAGGTTGAATTGCATTTACTGGTAGAGGAGTTGGTTTCCTCTGTTTCCGCGGAGGCTTTTGAGAAGCTATATTCCGGCTAACCAGATTTCTCCCCCTCTTGCTCTCATTTGGGCTTTTAGTGGTTTTAGTTCGTAACTCCACTCGTTCTGGTGCATTAACAACGGGAATATGCGATTTAGTGACACCTTTATGGTCAGTAAATGCATCTAGCAGATTATTTGCAATGTGTTGCAAATCTATGATCCTCTGAACTTCAGTTTCAGATTCTTTAGTACGTGGATCTAAGGACTGAATGCCTGTTACATTCCAATCTATTTCCTGGCATTCTTTGTGGTTTGATTCTCCCCCTAATGCCGGGAAATGGTCCTCATCAAAAATTGAATCAGCGTAGCGGGCAGTAAACAGGTCCCCTGTAAGAGGTTCAAGATATTTAATAATTGACGTAGAATTATAACCCACATAGATCCCTAGTTTTCTGTGGGGGCCCATTGTGGTACGCTGCGGTGGTGATATCGGTACGTATACTGCGCAACCGAATTTTCGCAGATGGGAAATACTTGGCTGAGTGCCACGTATTAGTTGTAGTGGGGAGGTTGTATGATATGCAGTTGGTCTGATTTGTATCAGATTTGTGGCGTGTAATACCGCATGTGCCCAACAAGATGCTGGTAAATTACAATTCTGTAATAGTGGTCGAGCAACTAATTTTACTCTTTTGATGAGAGTCTTGTTGGAAATATGCCCTAGAGGCAATAATAAATTAGTTATTATTATATTTCTTTGTTCATGATAATCGTTTATTATCCATGCTATAATTGTATTGATTGGAAACACAGTGCATGTGTGGATACATAGACAAAACACTGTCCCTAGTAAGCCTCTAGTTGACTAGCTCGTTGATCAAAGATGGTCAAGGTTTCCTGACCATAGGCAAGTGTTGTCACTTGATAATGGGATCACATCATTAGGAGAATCATGTGATGGACTAGACCCAAACTAATAGACGTAGCATGTTGATCGTGTCATTTTGTTGCTACTGTTTTCTACGTGTCAAGTATTTGTTCCTATGACCATGAGATCATATAACTCACTGACACCGGAGGAATGCTTTGTGTGTATCAAACGTCGCAACGTAAGTGGGTGACTATAAAGATGCTCTACAGGTATCTCCGAAGGTGTTAGTTGAGTTACTATGGATCGAGACTGGGATTTGTCACTCCGTGTGACGGAGAGGTATCTCGGGGCCCACTCGGTAATACAACATCACACACAAGCCTTGCAAGCAATGTGACTTAGTGTAAGTTGCGGGATCTTGTATTACGGAACGAGTAAAGAGACTTGCCGGTAAACGAGATTGAAATAGGTATGCGGATACCGACGATCGAATCTCAGGCAAGTAACATACCGAAGGACAAAGGGAATGACATACGGGATTATATGAATCCTTGGCACTGAGGTTCAAACGATAAGATCTTCGTAGAATATGTAGGATCCAACATGGGCATCCAGGTCCCGCTATTGGATATTGACCGAGGAGTCTCTCGGGTCATATCTACATAGTTCTCGAACCCGCAGGGTCTGCACACTTAAGGTTCGACGTTGTTTTATGCGTATTTGAGTTATATGGTTGGTTACCGAATGTTGTTCGGAGTCCCGGATGAGATCACAGACGTCACGAGGGTTTCCGGAGTGGTCCGGAAACGAAGATTGATATATATGATGACCTCATTTGATTACCGGAAGGTTTTCGAAGTTACCGGGGATGTACCGGGAATAACGAATGGGTTCCGGGAGTTCACCGGGGGGGGGGGGGGGACCCACCCCGGGGAAGCCCATAGGCCTTGGGGGTGGCACACCAGCCCTTAGTGGGCTGGTGGGACAGCCCAAGAAGGCCCTATGCGCCATAGGAAGAAAATCAAAGAGAAAAGAAAAAAAAGGAGGAGGTGAGAAAGGAAAGAAGGACTCCACCCACCAAACCTAGTAGGACTCAGTTTGTGGGGGGGGGGAGACCTTCCCCCCTTGGCTCGGCCGACCCCCTTGGGGCTCCTTGAGCCCCAAGGCAAGGCTCCCCCTCTCCCACCTATATATACGGAAGTTTTAGGGCTGATTTGAGACGACTTTTCCACGGCAGCCCGACCATATACCTCCATGGTTTTTCCTCTAGATCGCGTTTCTGCGGAGCTCGGGCGGAGCCCTGCTGAGACAAGATCATCACCAACCTCCGGAGCGCCGTCGCGCTGCCGGAGAACTCTTCTACCTCTCCGTCTCTCTTGCTGGATCAAGAAGGCCGAGATCATCGTCGAGCTGTACGTGTGCTGAACGCGGAGGTGCCGTCCGTTCGGCACTAGATCGTGGGACTGATCGCGGGATGGTTCGCGGGGCGGATCGAGGAACGTGAGGACGTTCCACTACATCAACCGCGTTCACTAACGCTTCTGCTGTACGGTCTACAAGGGTACGTAGATCACACATCCCCTCTCGTAGATGGACATCACCATGATAGGTCTTCGTGCGCGTAGGAAATTTTTTGTTTCCCATGCGACGTTCCCCAACAAGACTCAGCCAAACCATTTTGAGTATGTACATAAGGCACATAGTGTTCTAAATGAATGCCCATAGCCATGCAATAGTCATTGAATGCACGTGAAGAAAATTCAGCGGCATTGTCCATTTGAATTGTTTTTATCCTATTTTCAGGATGATTTGCTCTTAATTTGATAATTTGAGCAATTAGCTTGGCAAAAGCATGATTTCGTGTGGACAATAGACATACATGTGACCATCTGGTAGATGCATCTATGAGCACCATGAAATATCTAAAAGGTCCTGATAGTGGTTTAATTGGACGACATATATCTCCTTGAATGCGTTCAAGAAAGTTAAGTGACTCACTTTTTACCTTAAGATAAGATGGTCTTATAATTAATTTTCCAGTTGCACATGCGGTGCACACAAAATCTGATGATTTTAGGAAATTTTTTAGTTGGAAGGCTGTGACCAATAGAATTGTCAATAATTTTTCTTATCATCCCTATGCCAAGATGACCTAGGCGATCATGCCAAGTCTTGAATTTATCAAGATCTTGAAAAATTATTTTGTACGCAACATGTGGTACGGGTTTTATATAACTGTAATATAATCCAGATGAAAGTGAGGGGATTTTTTCAAGAATTTGTTTCTTAGACCCATTGCTTTTTGTTAAAAGCAAATATTCAGAATTATTTTCAGAAATTGTTTCCAGATGGAAATTATTTGATCGGAGGTCTTCAAAACTTAGAAGGGTGCATGTAGATTCAGGATACAAGAGTGCATCCTCAATTACAATTGTAGTACCCATAGGTAGAACAAGTGTGGCTCGTCCTGAACCAATAATTAATGCGTCGCGACCGTCGATGGTCATAATATTCCCTTTTTCTCTTAGTTAGAGTTTGGAAATATTTTATTTCCCTTAAAATTGTGTTAGTGGTACAACTGTCCACCAAACATAATTCTTCTTTCATTGGATTATTTTCCCGTAAAATCTATATAGAGTAAGAGAATATTTTAGGAAACTTTATTCATATTACTCACATATAAATATACATATACAAAGTATTCATATTACAGTTACAAATAGAAATATGATATTATGTTTGAATTACATAATACGATTGGTTCGTAGGATTTTATTCTACTTAGAGTTATACAAATTATAACATCCATTATTACAATAAAATAGCTGATAACATCAAATGAGTGATGTGGAGATTATATGAGATCTCCATATGCGTCTTGGGTGTATTCCACCATCAGGTTGTCAATATCAACAAGGTTTTCATCCTTCTGCCTTGTTTCGTTAGGAGCGCTTTGAGAAGCGCTAGCTTCAAGGTTTTCTTTTTGTTGTAAAGCGTTGAAGTGAGCTTCGGCTTTTCCATGAACTTTTTTGCCTTTCCCAGTGGATTTTATGTATAAATCCGCTAGATGCTTGGGAGTTCGGCATTTGCTAGTACGATGGTTAGTACATCCACACCTTTGACAAATCTCGGAGTTGGTGTTTCGGTCATTTTTCTTGAAGTGACCTTTACCTTTAGATTGACCAAAGCTTTTCTGCTTGTTGTTCTTTTTCCACTTTCCATTGAATTTCTTGAAATTCTTTTTGTTGCCCCCATACTTTTTGGTAAACTGAGTGTTAGCATGTGCTTCAGGGAGTGGCATTGAGCCCGTTGGGTGTGTTTGATGATTCTTCATGAGAAGTTCATCATGTTTCTCAGCCTGAAGTAGAGTGTATATGAGCTCAGAATAATTTTTGTATTTTTGTTGACGGTACTGCTATTGTAGTACCCTCATCGAGGGGTGGAAAGTGCACAAGGTCTTCTCAATAAGGTCTTCTTCAGAAATTGCTTGATTGCAAAACCTTAGTTTTGAGTTAACCTTGTGAACTGCAGAGTTATATGCTGCCACAGATTTGAAGTCTTGGAACCTTATGAGGGACCATTCTCTCTGTGCTTCTGGCAGCATAACTGCTCTTTGTTGGTCATATCTCTCCTTGAGGGAATTCCATAAAGCTAGTGGATCTTCTTCCATCAAATATTCTGACTTTAAGTCCGGATGGAGGTGGTGCCTTAAGAAACTTAAAGCTATATATTTGGTTGCCGTAGGGATTTCTTCAGCGCCTTCATCGGGTGTGGTGATAGTGAAACCGAGTTTACGGCTTTCGAGGTCTATCTTTGCATCCATAGCCCATGGTAAATAGTTAGTACCATCTAGTTCAAGTTCATGAAATTCACGATGCATGACGCCAGCCATTTCCTGCATGGTATTTCATGCATGATTTAGTTTTACTATGAGAGTAAAATATAAGTAACAACAAATGCTTTGATGAAGCAAAATTTGCAAGTATAGCTGATGCTTTATACTTATATGTGTAGATCTCATTTTATGTGTATGGCACTTTAAAGATATTCATCGTTGCGGTGTAGATCTTACAGTAATGGAGAGCATATTCTGGTTTTGACCAGTAGATGTTCATATGTCCATTACTTTTGTGTCATATTACATTTTACAAAATCACTTTGGAGGTAATCATCTTGTCAAAATACTGGATGTAGACCTCATAGTGAGAGTGGATAATCTGCAAATTATGCAGTAGATCACACAATTGCCTTGTGATTTGCAAAAATTCAAGGTAGTCACATCAATTCACATATTTGGTAGAGCACTCGAAGATATTGTTTTAGTGATGAGGATAATTTGCAAAATGTAGTAGATGCCTCATCTACCTGGTGATCCCAAAATTTGAATTGTGAAAATAAATTGTTGTACTTGAGAATTACATATTCTAAAAAAAATTGAAAAATGCTGATGCAATCATATAGAATATGTAGACATAGTCTGAGACTTTATTTATTTTAGACGATACATAGTCTAAATATATACAAATTGCTAATACAACAGTGGCAGAGTATAAACTAAGGTTCAAATACAATAGTATATCACACTTAAAAAAACACAAGGCTGCTATGCAATATATGTGCATGGGCTTTTTCCTGATGGAAATGCCCAAAAACACCAGCAGCCTCTACTATTTTTTTCCAGATGTTTTTGGCCTGTTGGGCCTTTTTGAGGAGAATCAGGCCCAGGAGCGACCGACAGTGGGAAAGGGGGGGGGGGGGGGGAGGAGGCGTCGGCCCATTGCACCGACAGCGAGAGAGAGCGTGGAGGGGGGGGGGACCCGGCCCATGGAACTTTGGAGAGAGAGGGAGAGGATAAGAGGCGACCGCATGAGCTAGGTTTCCCCTCTCGGCGCCGCACTCTTCCCCGTTGGCCACCTCTCTCGTTCCCCGCTTCTCTCCCGTCCCCCACGTCTACACGCTCCCCCACCTCACCACGCTCCCCCACAGCACCACGCCGGCCTCCTCTCCACTCTTCCCCACCTCATCACGCCGGCCTCCTCTCCCATGGCAGCAGCCGGAGCGCCCGGCCACCGCCGCAGCCGCGAGGCGGCCCGGTTCAGAGGAGGGGGGATCCTCCCGCGGGGTAGCCGGGGAGGTTGAGGCCCGCCGGAGCCCACGAGCCGGTGCTCAGGCCGGGGCGGGTCCTCTCCAGGGCGGCTGCGAATCGGCGGAGGATGCAGCGGGCTTCCGGCGGTGGAGTTGGTGGTCCCGGGGCGGTTGGTGGTGTTGATGATGAAGCCTCCCCCTCGATTTGCACGCCTGCGGCGGTGTTGGGGTCGTGGATGGGGGTAGTGACCGCATCGGCCGTTGCCGGAGCCGTGGGCTCATTCTTCACACCGGTGAGCCACTGCTCCTCCTCCTCCGTTGGTACTACTTCCCATTCCCCTTTCGAGATTGGGCTATAGCGAGGGAGGAAGAAGAGCATCAGATCCTCATCTGATGGAGTCGGTGTTGGAAGTTGTGCATGCAGGGTTGGAGCGGTCTCGCGTAGGCCGCGGTAGTACAGCGGCGTTGGCGGTGGAACCAATCCAGCGTCTTCCTCGCGGAGAAACGGCGCTGACGGTCCAGCGAGAAACCAACCGGTGGCAGGGGCGACAAGGGTCGGCGCTGGAGGCGCCGGCGCGACCATCTCGACGGGCACATCGTGGGTGCCCGGTCCTTCTTGCTGCACTGGCGGTGCAGGGCCGTGGCAACCACGACGAGAGCGGGCACGGCGGCGGTTCTTCCTTGCGAAGAAGGTGCGTCGAGGGCCACTGGATCCTCCAAGTCCATGACGGCGATGGGTGGCCTGGTGGTCCTGAGCGCGAGGAAATCGACGGCGGTATGACTCCTTCTGGATGAATCGCGCGAAGGCAAAAGCCAGGGAAGACAAGTCTCGTGCCATTGTTCTCACCTTTCTCTTGTCTTCTCTCCCTGTTCTGTGATGTTGCTTTCGCTCTTTTTCTCTGGCAGAGCAGTGCGTGATAACGTGTAAGAATAGAAACGAAAGTGTTTGTGCGAATGATCTCTCTTTCATTGATCTTGATATATTTATACAAGGATTTGAGACGCGAGTAGCAAAAGGCGTCTATACAAAAGGCGTCCATACGGACGGATGCGTCCGTACGACGTTTAAACCAATAACGGACTAATCACGTCCTAATGACATCGCTAATTGCGGTACATTTTTAGTCGGTTCGCAACAGATTTCATGCAGTTAAGCTTAATGTTAGCACTGATTAACGAGGCATTGGGGAATGCGGACAGCTGGCAAGCCGGTGAGCTTCAATGGAGAGACACTTAGTTTTTGTTGGTACGGATTGTCAGCATGGTGTCGTGGACAAATATAAACACCCTAAATTTCGCCCTACATATAGGCTGGTCTTTGAGGCACTAGACAACTCGAACAAATGGGAGGGTCCGTTTGGTGATCTTATCTTTGTCCACATTGTCTGCCCGTACATTGGGCCAAAGGTTGGACGACGGGTGGGGAGATGCTCCAACTAAGAGTAAGGGGGTGTTTGTTTCCACAGACTTTTTGACTTAGGGACTAAAAGAAGTTTCAAAAAATCTCATGTGAAACAAAGGAGGGACTTTTAGGGACTAAAAGAGGGTATTTGAGACTATTTGGAGAAGTCCCCGTGGGAGGGACTTTTTAAGACTTTTTTGACACTTTTTCCAACAATGCCCCTACTTTTAGCATGTTATTTAACAACTACTACTACATGGTCTTTTTCATGTCATTTAATGACCTCTAATCCCTGTTTAGTCCTTGGAAACAAACGGATAGAGACTAGGAACTTTTAAGTTGGGACCAAAAAAAGTCCCGACACTTCTGAAACAAACAGGGCCTAATAGGCAACCCTGTGACAAAGGAACGACATCACAAATAGAGAAAACTATGAATTATTTATTAGCGACAATTTATAGTCTGCTCTCTCGGAAATGTGGAAGTAACGAGGCATTGGGGCGTGACCTATTCACCACTACCGCAAGGGAGCAAATACCCCATGCCCACCGCTCCACTGAGAGCTGCTTGTAGCACGTCACGCGCTCGTGCACCATGGCGATGGCGGACAAGGCGGCACAAACTTGAACACGGCGGTAGCATGGATGGGTGGAGAAAGGGAGGAAAATGATGACGTCTAGGGTTTGGGAACCATAGGTCGGCTTTTAGTAGTCAGGGGTCGAGCGACACGCCAGCAGCATTACCGTGAATGCGGACAGGCAAGCCGGTGAGCTTCAACGGAGACACTTGGTTTTAGTTGGTACGGATTGTCAGTGCGGTGTAGTGGACACATATAAACGGCCTAAAATCCGTCCTACATATGGGCTGGTCTTTTGAGGCACTAGACAACTCGGACAAATGGGTTGCATATGCGAAGGTCCGTTTGGTGATCTTATCTTTGACCACATTGTCCGCCCGTACATTGAGCCAAAGGTTGGAGGACAAGTTGGGAGATGCTCGAACCAAGAGTAAGAGGCAACCCTGTGACAAAGGAACGACATCACAAATAGAGAAAACTATGGATTATTTATTAGCGACAATTCATAGTCAACTCTGCCGGAGTTATGGAAGTAACCTTTTATGAAGTGAGGAGGGGATGTCCTCTGGTAGAAGGTTTGTGAAAGGGCTAATGATCTTAGAGAAAATATTCGCCTGCTACCTAGCAACATGTTGATAGCTTCTCACTTGAATATATCTTAGTATCAAATTTGAACCATTTTTGTCGGTATGGATCTTATCAAGTTGTAGCAATGGAGTGTTTTTTCTTTTTGGAAATTCACCGGGGAAAGAGATTCCCCTCCTGATTTTATATTTCAATAGGGCGCAAACCCCAGGATATTGTTACAACAAAGGGATAAAAGAAAACAGAGTGAGGGAGGGTGATGTCTTGAAAGTGCACATGCTTGAGTTGTACTCTTTCCGAAGTAAGAGTATTGATACCACAAAGAGTTTCGGAAATGACCTTGGACTCTTATAGAGGTTTTCTCGGAATGTGCATGTAAGTTAATTTTGATCCAAAGAAAATAAATGCGAAAGTGAAAATATTGCAAGAGTGTTGTCATCAGAATTAAATTATGAAAAGTAAAAGTAAAGACCAAGAGAGTAATGAAATTAAGCAATGAAATATGTAGTAGGGCTAAGTCGTTCTTAGGGAGTCCAACTTTGCCAATAGTATGTATGTTACTTATTTATGCAAATGTACAACTTTGGGTTAAGATAACCAATCACTATATATGTGGCATGACAATTTTTTTAAGAGGATAACATTTTAATAATTAATAACATGAAATTTGTATTATTATGAAGATTACATAGTTATAATAATAATTAATAACATGAAGATCGCATATTGCTAAAATTTGTATTACTAAAATTTGTATTATTAAGAAGATCACATATTTATAATTAATAACATGATATTTTTATTATCAGTAACATGACATTTGTTCTTAGTCAAGAGGATGTCAGTATTATAATTAGGTGTATGGAATTTTTATAATTAATAACATTGCATTTTTATTAAAAGGAGGATGGCTATTTTATTATTAACTAGTTGATTGTTTTATTGTTGACAACATTACATTTTTATTATCAAGAGGATGGAATTTTTTAAATTAGTAAGAGGACTTTATTTTTATCGGCATGGTAATTTTTTCAGTGACATGAAATTTTTTATGAACTTTGCACAATGGACAAAATAAAGCAAAGAAAAAAATGACAGCATAGCATTTTCGTTTCTAGTCTTGGCAAAAAAAGAGTTCTCCAAAACATGGTTTTCTTTGCCTAAATGATAAAGCCCACACATGTAGCATCTCTACACTTCGTCCACATGCCTTAAGCTCCGCCTGTTCCGGTTTGCACAAATCTGGACGATTGCTGACGTAATTGGAGTGCCATGTAGGCGCAGTGTGCTATGTGGGGCTTAGAGCGTTCACCCACACAGCCTTGCACAACCTGTAGCGCGCGGTTGCCAGCTTCTTCGCGTGGGTGAACCAGTCCTCGCACACACAAACACCATCCGGATCATACCGTGTGGGTGAACTGCTCTTCAACCACACGATGCTCGTACGATGGTAAATATGAACTACATTTTGTTGGAATTATGCCCTAGAGGCAATAATAAATATAGTTATTATTATAATTCATGTATCAAGATAATCGTTTATTATCCATGCTATAATTGTATTGAATGAAGACTCATTTACATGTGTGGATACATAGACAAAACACTGTCCCTAGCAAGCCTCTAGTTGGCTAGCCAGTTGATCAAAGATAGTCAGTGTCTTCTGATTATGAACAAGGTGTTGTTGCTTGATAACTGGATCACGTCATTAGGAGAATCACGTGATGGACTAGACCCAAACTAATAGACGTAGCATGTTGATCGTGTCATTTTGTTGCTACTATTTTCTGCGTGTCAAGTATTTGTTCCTATGACCATGAGATCATATAACTCACTAACACCGGAGGAATACTTTGTGTGTATCAAACGTCGCAACGTAACTGGGTGACTATAAAGATGCTCTACAGGTATCTCCGAAGGTGTTCGTTGAGTTAGTATGGATCAAGACTGGGATTTGTCACTCCGTGTGATGGAGAGGTATCTCGAGGCCCACTCGGTAATACAACATCACACACAAGCCTTGCAAGCAATGTAACTTAGTGTAAGTTGCGGGATCTTGTATTACAGAACGAGTAAAGAGACTTGCCGGTAAACGAGATTGAAATAGGTATGCGGATACTGATGATCGAATCTCGGGCAAGTAACATATCGAAGGACAAAGGGAATGACATACGGGATTATATGAATCCTTGGCACTGAGGTTCAAACGATAAGATCTTCGTAGAATATGTAGGATCCAATATGGGCATCCAGGTCCCGCTATTGGATATTGACCGAGGAGTCTCTCGGTCATGTCTACATAGTTCTCGAACCCGCAGGGTCTGCACACTTAAGGTTCGACGTTGTTTTGTGCGTATTTGAGTTATATGGTTGGTTACCGAATGTTGTTCGGAGTCCCGGATGAGATCACGGACGTCACGAGCGTTTCCGGAATGGTCCGGAAACGAAGATTGATATATAGGATGACCTTGTTTGATTACCGGAAGGTTTTCGGAGTTACCGGGAATGTACCGGGAATGACGAATGGGTTCCGGGAGTTCACCGGGGGGGGGGGGGGCAACCCACCCCGGGGAAGCCCATAGGGCTTGAGGGTGGCGCACCAGCCCTTAGTGGGCTGGTGGGACAGCCCAAAAGGGCCCTATGCGCATTGCAAAAAAAAATCAAAGAGAAAAAAAAGGAGGAGGTGGGAAAGGAAAGAAGGACTCCACCCACCAAACCAAGTAGGACTCGGTTTGGGGGGGGAGTCCTTCCCCCCTTTGGCTCGGCCGACCCCCTTGGGGCTCCTTGAGCCCCAAGGCAAGGTCCCCCCTCTCCCACCTATATATACGGAGGTTTTAGGGCTGATTTGAGATGACTTTTCTGTTGGAATTATGCCCTAGAGGCAATAATAAATGTATAGTTATTATTATAATTCCTGTATCAAGATAATAGTTTATTATCCATGCTATAATTGTATTGAATGAAGACTCATTTACATGTGTGGATACATAGACAAAACACCGTCCCTAGCATGCCTCTAGTTGGCTAGCCAGTTGATCGATGATAGTCAGTGTCTTCTGATTATGAACAAGGTGTTGTTGCTTGATAACTGGATCACGTCATTGGGAGAATCACGTGATGGACTAGACCCAAACTAATAGACGTAGCATGTTGATCGTGTCATTTTGTTGCTACTGTTTTCTGCGTGTCAAGTATTTATTCCTATGACCATGAGATCATATAACTCACTGACACCGGAGGAATGCTTTGTGTGTATCAAACGTCGCAACGTAACTGGGTGACTATAAAGATGCTCTACAGGTATCTCCGAAGGTGTTAGTTGAGTTAGTATGGATCAAGACTGGGATTTGTCACTCCGTGTGACGGAGAGGTATCTCGGGGCCCACTCGGTAATACAACATCACATACAAGCCTTGCAAGCAATGTAACTTAGTGTAAGTTGCGGGATCTTGTATTACGGAACGAGTAAAGAGACTTGCCGGTAAACGAGGTTGAAATAGGTATACGGATACTGACGATCGAATCTCGGGCAAGTAACATACCGAAGGACAAAGGGAATGACATACGGGATTATACGAGTCCTTGGCACTGAGGTTCAAACGATAAGATCTTCGTAGAATATGTAGGATCCAATATGGGCATCCAGGTCCCGCTGTTGGATATTGACCGAGGAGTCTCTCGGGTCATGTCTACATAGTTCTCGAACCCGCAGGGTCTGCACACTTAAGGTTCGACGTTGTTTTATGCGTATTTGAGTTATATGGTTGGTTACCGAATGTTGTTCGGAGTCCCGGATGAGATCACGGACGTCACGAGGGTTTCCGGAATAGTCCGGAAACGAAGATTGATATATAGGATGACCTCATTTGATTACCGGAAGGTTTTCGGAGTTACCGGGAATGTACCGGGAATGACGAATGGGTTCCGGGAGTTCACCGGAGGGGGGCAACCCACTCCGGGGAAGCCCATAGGCATTTGGAGGGGTCACACCAGCCCTTAGTGGGCTGGTGGGACAGCCCACCAATCCCCTATGCGCCAAGAGAGAAAAAAATCAAAGGAAAGAAAAAAAAGGAAGAAGTGGGAAGGGGGAAGGACTCCCTCCCACCAAACCAAGTAGGACTCGGTTTGGGGGGGGGGGGGGGGGGAGAGTCCTCCCCCCTGGCTCGGCCGACCCCTTGGGGATCCCTTGGACCCCAAGGCAAGGTCCCCCTCCCTCCTCCTATATATATGGGGCTTTTAGGGCAGATTTGAGATGACTTTCTCACGGCTGCCCGACCACATACCTCCATAGTTTTTCCTCTAGATCGTGTTTCTGCGGAGCTCGGGCGGAGCCCTGCTGAGACAAGATCATCACCAACCTCCGGAGCGCCGTCACGCTGCCGGAGAACTCTTCTACCTCTCCGTCTCTCTTGCTGGATCAAGAAGGCCGAGATCATCGTCGAGCTGTACGTGTGCTGAACGCGGAGGTGCCGTCCGTTCGGTACTAGATTGTGGGACTGATCGCGGGATTGTTCGTGGGGCGGATCGAGGGACGTGAGGACGTTCCACTACATCAACCGCGTTCTCTAAACGCTTCTGCTGTACGATCTACAAGGGTACGTAGATCACTCATCCCCTCTCGTAGATGGACATCACCATGATAGGTCTTCGTGCGCGTAGGAAAATTTTTGTTTCCCATGCGACGTTCCCCATCATTTTCTACGGCAGCCCGACCACATACCTCCACGGTTTTTCCTCTAGATCGCGTTTCTGCGGAGCTCGGGCGGAGCCCTGCTGAGATGAGATCATCACCAACCTCCGGAGCGCCGTCACGCTGCCGGAGAACTCTTCTACCTCTCCGTCTCTCTTACTGGATCAAGAAGGCCGAGATCATCGTCGAGCTGTACGTGTGCTTGACGAGCCTAGCATGTGCAGACATGGCCTCGGAACACATGAGACCGAAAGGTCGATCATGAATCATATAGCTGATATGATTAGCATAGGGATGCTTACCACTGAAACTACTCTCGACTCACGTGATGATCGGACTTGGGATAGTGTAAGTGGATCATGAACCACTCAAATGACTAGAGAGATGTACTTTTTGAGTGGGAGTTTAGCATATAATTTGATTAAGTTGAACTCTAATTATCTTGAACATAGTCTAAGTCCACTTTGAATGTATTTGTGTTGTAGATCATGGCTCACGCAAGTGTCATCCTGAATTTTAATACGTTCCTAGAGAAAGCTAAGTTGAAAGATGATGGAAGCAACTTTGTAGACTGGGCTCGTAATCTTAAGCTAATCTTACAAGCTGGGAAGAAGGATTATGTCCTTAATGCTGTGCTAGGAGATGAACCACCCGCTACGGCTGATCAGGATGTTAAGAACGCTTGGTTAGTACGTAAGGAGGACTACTCAATAGTTCAATGTGCAGTCTTGTATGGCTTAGAACCGGGACTTCAACGTCGCTTTGAGCGTCATGGAGCATTTGAGATGCTCCAGGAGTTGAAGTTTATCTTTCAGAAGAACGCCCGGATCGAGAGGTATGAGACCTCCGATAAATTCTATGCTTGCAAGATGGAGGAGAACTCGTCTGTCAGTGAACATGTGCTCAAAATGTCTGGGTACTCAAACCGTTTAGCTGAGCTGGGGATTGAACTCCCGCAAGAGGCTATCACTGACAGAATCCTTCAATCACTGCCGCCAAGCTATAAAGGCTTTGTGTTGAACTACAACATGCAAGGGATGAACAAGTCACCCGGCGAGTTGTTTGCGATGCTGAAAGTCGCAGAGTCTGAACTCCGTAAAGAGCATCAAGTGTTGATGGTGAATAAGACCACTAGTTTCAAGAGAAACGGCAAAGGCAAGAAGGGTAATTCAAAGAAGAGCGGCAAGCCTGTTGCCAATCCGACGAAGAAACCCAAAGCTGGACCTAAGCCTGAAACAGAGTGTTACTATTGCAAGGGTATGGGTCACTGGAAGCACAATTGCTCCAAGTATCTCGCAGATAAGAAGGCGGCCAAAGAAAAATCAGGTATATTTGATATACATGTTATTGATGTGTACTTAACCGGCTCTCGTAGTAGTGCCTGGGTATTCGATACCGGTTCTGTTGCTCATATTTGCAACTCGAAACAGGAATCGCGGAATAGACGAAGGCTGGCGAAAGATGAAGTGACGATGCGCGTAGGAAATGGTTCCAAGGTTGATGCAATCGCCGTCGGCACAGTTTCACTTTAGTTTCCATCAGGATTAGTTATGAACTTGAATCATTGTTATTTAGTGCCTGCGTTGAGCATGAACATTATATCTGGATCTTGTTTATTGCGAGACGGTTACTCTTTTAAGTCTGAGAATAATGGTTGTTCTATTTCTATGAGTAACATCTTTTATGGTCATGCACCGAATGTGAGAGGATTGTTCATATTGAATCTTGATAGAGATACGCATATACATAACATTGAGACCAAAAGAGTTAGAGTAAACAATGATAGCACCATATTTTTGTGGCACTGCCGCTTGGGTCATATTGGTGTAAAGCGCATGAAGAAACTCCATGCTGATGGACTTTTGGAGTCACTTGACTTTGATTCACTTGACACGTGCGAACCATGCCTCATGGGCAAGATGACTAAGACTCCGTTCTCCGGAACAATGGAGCGTGCAAGTGACTTGTTGGAAATCATACATACCGATGTGTGTGGTCCAATGAGCGTGGAGGCACGCGGCGGATATCGTTATTTTCTCACCTTCACTGACGATTTAAGTAGATATGGTTATGTCTACTTGATGAAGCACAAGTCTGAAGCATTTGAAAAGTTCAAGCAATTTCAGAGTGAAGTGGAAAATCATCGTAACAAGAAGATCAAGTTCCTACGGTCTGATCGTGGGGGTGAATATCTGAGTTTCGAGTTTGGTACTCACTTAAGACAATGTGGAATTGTTTCGCAGTTAACACCGCCTGGAACACCACAGCGTAATGGTGTGTCCGAACGTCGTAGTCGTACTTTGTTAGAAATGGTGCGATCTATGATGTCTCTTACTGATTTGCCGTTATCGTTTTGGGGTTATGCATTAGAAACAGCTGCATTCACTTTAAATAGGGCACCATCGAAATCCGTTGAGACGACACCATACGAACTGTGGTATGGCAAAAGGCCAAAGTTGTCGTTTCTTAAAGTTTGGGGATGTGATGCTTATGTCAAAAAGCTTCAGCCTGAAAAGCTGGAACCCAAAGCGGAAAAGTGCGTCTTCATAGGTTACCCAAAAGAGACAGTTGGGTACACCTTCTATCTCAAATCCGAGGGCAAAGTGTTTGTTGCTAAGAACGGAACTTTTCTCGAGAAGGAGTTTCTCTCGAGAGAATTGAGTGGGAGGAAGATAGAACTTGACGAGGTTGTCGAACCTCTCATCCCTCTGGATGGTGGCGCAGGGCAAGGGGAAACCTCTGTCATTGCGACGCCGGTTGAGGAGGAAGTTAATGATGATGATCATGAAACTCCAGTTCAAGTTTCTGTTGAACCACGCAGGTCGACGAGATCACGCGCTGCTCCAGAGTGGTACGGTAATCCCGTCTTATCAATCATGTTGTTAGACAACAATGAACCTGCAAATTATGAAGAAGCAATGGTGGGCCCAGATTCCAACAAATGGCTAGAAGCCATGAAATCCGAGATAGGATCCATGTATGAGAACAAAGTGTGGACTTTGGAGATGCTGCCTGAGGGCCGCAAGGCCATTCAGAACAAATGGATCTTTAAGAAGAAGACGGACGCTGACGGTAATGTGACCGTTTATAAAGCTCGACTTGTGGCAAAGGGTTTTTCACAAGTTCCAGGAATTGACTACGATCAGACTTTCTCTCCCGTAGCAATGCTTAAGTCCGTCAGAATCATGTTAGCAATAGCTGCATTTTTCGATTATGAAATCTGGCAGATGGATGTCAAAACGGCGTTCCTTAATGGTTTCCTTAAGGAAGAGTTGTATATGATGCAACCCGAAGGTTTTGTTGATCCTAAAAATGCTGACAAGGTGTGCAAGCTCCAGCGATCCATTTATGGACTGGTGCAAGCATCTCGGAGTTGGAACAAACGCTTTGATGAGGTGATCAAAGCATTTGGGTTTATACAAGTGGTTGGAGAATCTTGTATTTACAAGAAAGTGAGTGGGAGCTCTGTGGCTTTTCTAATATTATATGTGGATGACATATTACTGATTGGAAACAACGTAGAGCTTTTGGAGAGCATAAAAGGTTACTTGAATAAAAGTTTCTCTATGAAGGACCTAGGAGAAGCTGCTTACATTCTAGGCATTAAGATCTATAGGGATAGATCAAAACGCCTGATAGGACTTTCACAAAGCACATACCTTGATAAAGTTTTGAAGAGGTTCAAAATGGAACAGTCCAAGAAAGGGTTCTTGCCAGTGTTACAAGGTACGAGATTGAGTAAGACTCAGTGCCCAACAACTGATGAAGATAGAGAGCATATGCGCTCCGTCCCCTATGCTTCAGCCATAGGCTCTATCATGTATGCAATGCTGTGCACTAGACCGGATGTTAGCCTGGCCATAAGTATGGCAGGTAGGTTCCAGAGTAATCCAGGAGTGGATCACTAGACGGCGGTCAAGAATATCCTGAAGTACCTGAAAAGGACTAAGGAGATGTTTCTCGTGTATGGAGGTGACGAAGAGCTCGCCGTAAAAGGTTACGTCGATGCAAGCTTTGACACAGATCCGGACGACTCTAAGTCGCAAACCGGATACGTATTTATTCTTAATGGGGGTGCAGTAAGCTGGTGCAGTTCCAAGCAAAGCATCGTAGCAGATTCTACATGTGAAGCGGAGTACATGGCTGCCTCGGAGGCGGCTAAGGAGGGTGTCTGGATGAAGCAGTTCATGACGGATCTTGGAGTGGTGCCAAGTGCACTGGAATCAATAACCTTGTTCTGTGACAACACTGGTGCCATTGCCTTAGCAAAGGAACCAAGGTTTCACAAGAAGACCAGACACATCAAACGACGCTTCAACCTCATCCGCGACTACGTCGAGGAGGAGGACGTAAATATATGCAAAGTGCACACGGATCTGAATGTAGCAGACCCGCTGACTAAGCCTCTTCCACGGCCAAAACATGATCGACACCAGAACTGTATGGGTGTTAGATTTATTACAATGTAATTCACATGGTGATGTGAGGGCTAGATTATTGACTCTAGTGCAAGTGGGAGACTGTTGGAATTATGCCCTAGAGGCAATAATAAATGTATAGTTATTATTATAATTCCTGTATCAAGATAATAGTTTATTATCCATGCTATAATTGTATTGAATGAAGACTCATTTACATGTGTGGATACATAGACAAAACACCGTCCCTAGCATGCCTCTAGTTGGCTATCCAGTTGATCGATGATAGTCAGTGTCTTCTGATTATGAACAAGGTGTTGTTGCTTGATAACTGGATCACGTCATTGAGAGAATCACGTGATGGACTAGACCCAAACTAATAGACGTAGCATGTTGATCGTGTCATTTTGTTGCTACTGTTTTCTGCGTGTCAAGTATTTATTCCTATGACCATGAGATCATATAACTCACTGACACCGGAGGAATGCTTTGTGTGTATCAAACGTTGCAACGTAACTGGGTGACTATAAAGATGCTCTACAGGTATCTCCGAAGGTGTTAGTTGAGTTAGTATGGATCAAGACTGGGATTTGTCACTCCGTGTGACGGAGAGGTATCTCGGGGCCCACTCGGTAATACAACATCACATACAAGCCTTGCAAGCAATGTAACTTAGTGTAAGTTGCGGGATCTTGTATTACGGAACGAGTAAAGAGACTTGCCGATAAACGAGGTTGAAATAGGTATACGGATACTGACGATCGAATCTCGGGCAAGTAACATACCGAAGGACAAAGGGAATGACATACGGGATTATACGAATCCTTGGCACTGAGGTTCAAACGATAAGATCTTCGTAGAATATGTAGGATCCAATATGGGCATCCAGGTCCCGCTGTTGGATATTGACCGAGGAGTCTCTCGGGTCATGTCTACATAGTTCTCGAACCCGCAGGGCCTGCACACTTAAGGTTCGACGTTGTTTTATGCGTATTTGAGTTATATGGTTGGTTACCGAATGTTGTTCGGAGTCCCGGATGAGATCACGGACGTCACGAGGGTTTCCGGAATAGTCCGGAAACGAAGATTGATATATAGGATGACCTCATTTGATTACCGGAAGGTTTTCGGAGTTACCGGGAATGTACCGGGAATGACGAATGGGTTCCGGGAGTTCACCGGAGGGGGGCAACCCACTCCGGGGAAGCCCATAGGCATTTGGAGGGGTCACACCAGCCCTTAGTGGGCTGGTGGGACAGCCCACCAATCCCCTATGCGCCAAGAGAGAAAAAAATCAAAGGAAAGAAAAAAAAAGGAAGAAGTGGGAAGGGGGAAGGACTCCCTCCCACCAAACCAAGTAGGACTCGGTTTGGGGGGGGGGGAGAGTCCTCCCCCCTGGCTCGGCCGACCCCTTGGGGATCCCTTGGACCCCAAGGCAAGGTCCCCCTCCCTCCTCCTATATATATGGGGCTTTTAGGGCAGATTTGAGACGACTTTCTCACGGCTGCCCGACCACATACCTCCATAGTTTTTCCTCTAGATCGTGTTTCTGCGGAGCTCGGGCGGAGCCCTGCTGAGACAAGATCATCACCAACCTCCGGAGCGCCGTCACGCTGCCGGAGAACTCTTCTACCTCTCCGTCTCTCTTGCTGGATCAAGAAGGCCGAGATCATCGTCGAGCTGTACGTGTGCTGAACGCGGAGGTGCCGTCCGTTCGGTACTAGATCGTGGGACTGATCGCGGGATTGTTCGTGGGGCGGATCGAGGGACGTGAGGACGTTCCAGTACATCAACCGCGTTCTCGAAACGCTTCTCCTGTACGATCTACAAGGGTACGTAGATCACTCATCCCCTCTCGTAGATGGACATCACCATGATAGGTCTTCGTGCGCGTAGGAAAATTTTTGTTTCCCATGCGACATTCCCCATCAGTGGCATCATGAGCTAGGTTCATGCGTAGATGTCTTCTCGAGTAGAACACAAAAGGTTTTGTGGGAGGTGATGTGCGTTTTGCTGCCCTCCTTAGTCTTTTCTTGATTCCGCGGTATTGTTGGATTGAAGCGGCTTGGACCGACATTACTCGTACGCTTACGAGAGACTGGTTTCATCGTTACGAGTAACCCCCTTTGCTCAAAGATGACTGGCAAGTGACGGTTTCTCCAACTTTAGTTGAATCGGATTTGACCGAGGAGGTCCTTGGATGAGGTTAAATAGCAACTCATATATCTCCGTTGTGGTGTTTGCGTAAGTAAGATGCGATCCTACTAGATACCCTTGGTCACCACGTAAAACATGCAACAACAAAATTAGAGGACGTCTAACTTGTTTTTGCAGGGTATGATTGTGATGTGATATGGCCAATGATGTGATGTGATATATTGGATGTATGAGATGATCATGTTGTAATAGAAATATCGACTTGCACGTCGATGGTACGGCAACCGGCAGGAGCCATAGGGTTGTCTTTATACTAACATATGTGCTTGCAGATGCGTTTACTATTTTGCTAGGATGTAGGTTTAGTAGTAATAGCATAAGTAGCACGACAACCCCGATGGCAACACGTTGATGGATGATCATGGTGTGGCGCCGGTGACAAGAAGATCGTGCCGGTGCTTTGGTGATGAAGATCAAGAAGCACGTGATGATGGCCATATCATGTCACTTATGAATTGCATGTGATGTTAATCCTTTTATGCACCTTATTTTGCTTAGAACGACGGTAGCATTATAAGGTGATCTCTCACTAAAATTTCAAGACGAAATTGTGTTCTCCCCGACTGTGCACCGTTGCTACGGTTCGTCGTTTCGAGACACCACGTGATGATCGGGTGTGATAGACTCAATGTTCACATACAACGGGTGCAAAAAAGTTGCGCACGCGGAACACTCGGGTTAAGCTTGACGAGCCTAGCATGTGCAGACATGGCCTCGGAACACATGAGACCGAAAGGTCGATCATGAATCATATAGCTGATATGATTAGCATAGGGATGCTTACCACTGAAACTACTCTCGACTCACGTGATGATCAGACTTGAGATAGTGTAAGTGGATCATGAACCACTCAAATGACTAGAGAGATGTACTTTTTGAGTGGGAGTTTAGCATATAATTTGATTAAGTTGAACTCTAATTATCTTGAACATAGTCTAAGTCCACTTTGAATGTATTTGTGTTGTAGATCATGGCTCACGCAAGTGTCATCCTGAATTTTAATACGTTCCTAGAGAAAGCTAAGTTGAAAGATGATGGAAGCAACTTTGTAGACTGGGCTCGTAATCTTAAGCTAATCTTACAAGCTGGAAAGAAGGATTATGTCCTTAATGCTGCGCTAGGAGATGAACCACCCGCTACGGCTGATCAGGATGTTAAGAACGCTTGGTTAGCACGTAAGGAGGACTACTCAATAGTTCAATGTGCAGTCTTGTATGGCTTAGAACCGGGACTTCAACGTCGCTTTGAGCGTCATGGAGCATTTGAGATGTTCCAGGAGTTGAAGTTTATCTTTCAGAAGAACGCCCGGATCGAGAGGTATGAGACCTCCGATAAATTCTATGCTTGCAAGATGGAGGAAAACTCATCTGTCAGTGAACATGTGCTCAAAATGTCTGGGTACTCAAACCGTCTAGCTGAACTGGGGATTGAACTCCCGCAAGAAGCTATCACTGACAGAATCCTTCAATCACTGCCGCCAAGCTATAAAGGCTTTGTGTTGAACTACAACATGCAAGGGATGAACAAGTCTCCCGGCGAGTTGTTTGCGATGCTGAAAGTCGCAGAGTCTGAACTCCGTAAAGAGCATCAAGTGTTGATGGTGAGCAAGACCACTAGTTTCAAGAGAAACGGCAAAGGCAAGAAGGGCAATTCGAAGAAGAGCGGCAAGCCTGCTGCCAATCCGCCGAAGAAACCCAAGGCTGGACCTAAGCCTGAAACAGAGTGCTTCTATTGCAAGGGTATGGGTCACTGGAAGCGCAATTGCCCCAAGTATCTGGCAGATAAGAAGGCGGGCAAAGAAAAATCAGGTATATTTGATATACATGTTATTGATGTGTACTTAACCGGCTCTCGTAGTAGTGCCTGGGTATTCGATACCGGTTCTGTTGCTCACATTTGCAACTCGAAGCAGGAACTGCGGAATAGACGAAGGCTGGCAAAAGACGAAGTGACGATGCGCGTAGGAAACGGTTCCAAGGTTGATGCAATCGCCGTCGGCACAGTGTCACTTCAACTACCATCGGGATTAGTGATGAACTTAAATCATTGTTATTTAGTGCCTGCGTTGAGCATGAACATTATATCTGGATCTTGTTTATTGCGAGACGGTTACTCTTTTAAGTCTGAGAATAATGGTTGTTCTATTTCTATGAGTAACATCTTTTATGGTCATGCACCGAATGTGAGAGGATTGTTCATATTGAATCTTGATAGAGATACGCATATACATAACATTGAGACCAAAAGAGTTAGAGTAAACAATGATAGCACCATATTTTTGTGGCACTGCCGCTTGGGTCATATTGGTGTAAAGCGCATGAAGAAACTCCATGCTGATGGACTTTTGGAGTCACTTGACTTTGATTCACTTGACACGTGCGAACCATGCCTCATGGGCAAGATGACTAAGACTCCGTTCTCCGGAACAATGGAGCGTGCAAGTGACTTGTTGGAAATCATACATACCGATGTGTGTGGTCCAATGAGCGTGGAGGCACGCGGCGGATATCGTTATTTTCTCACCTTCACTGACGATTTAAGTAGATATGGTTATGTCTACTTGATGAAGCACACGTCTGAAGCATTTGAAAAGTTCAAGCAATTTCAGAGTGAAGTGGAAAATCATCGTAACAAGAAGATCAAGTTCCTACGGTCTGATCGTGGGGGTGAATATCTGAGTTTCGAGTTTGGTACTCACTTAAGACAATGTGGAATTGTTTCGCAGTTAACACCGCCTGGAACACCACAGCGTAATGGTGTGTCCGAACGTCGTAATCGTACTTTGTTAGAAATGGTGCGATCTATGATGTCTCTTACTGATTTGCCGTTATCGTTTTGGGGTTATGCATTAGAAACAGCTGCATTCACTTTAAATAGGGCACCATCGAAATCCGTTGAGACGACACCATACGAACTGTGGTATGGCAAAAGGCCAAAGTTGTCGTTTCTTAAAGTTTGGGGATGTGATGCTTATGTCAAAAAGCTTCAGCCTGAAAAGCTGGAACCCAAAGCGGAAAAGTGCGTCTTCATAGGTTACCCAAAAGAGACAGTTGGGTACACCTTCTATCTCAAATCCGAGGGCAAAGTGTTTGTTGCTAAGAACGGAACTTTTCTCGAGAAGGAGTTTCTCTCGAGAGAATTGAGTGGGAGGAAGATAGAACTTGACGAGGTTGTCGAACCTCTCATCCCTCTGGATGGTGGCGCAGGGCAAGGGGAAACCTCTGTCATTGCGACGCCGGTTGAGGAGGAAGTTAATGATGATGATCATGAAACTCCAGTTCAAGTTTCTGTTGAACCACGCAGGTCGACGAGATCACGCGCTGCTCCAGAGTGGTACGGTAATCCCGTCTTATCAATCATGTTGTTAGACAACAATGAACCTGCAAATTATGAAGAAGCAATGGTGGGCCCAGATTCCAACAAATGGCTAGAAGCCATGAAATCCGAGATAGGATCCATGTATGAGAACAAAGTGTGGACTTTGGAGATGCTGCCTGAGGGCCGCAAGGCCATTCAGAACAAATGGGTCTTTAAGAAGAAGACGGACGCTGACGGTAATGTGACCGTTTATAAAGCTCGACTTGTGGCAAAGGGTTTTTCACAAGTTCCAGGAATTGACTACGATCAGACTTTCTCTCCCGTAGCAATGCTTAAGTCCGTCAGAATCATGTTAGCAATAGCTGCATTTTTCGATTATGAAATCTGGCAGATGGATGTCAAAACGGCGTTCCTTAATGGTTTCCTTAAGGAAGAGTTGTATATGATGCAACCCGAAGGTTTTGTTGATCCTAAAAATGCTGACAAGGTGTGCAAGCTCCAGCGATCCATTTATGGACTGGTGCAAGCATCTCGGAGTTGGAACAAACGCTTTGATGAGGTGATCAAAGCATTTGGGTTTATACAAGTGGTTGGAGAATCTTGTATTTACAAGAAAGTGAGTGGGAGCTCTGTGGCTTTTCTAATATTATATGTGGATGACATATTACTGATTGGAAACAACGTAGAGCTTTTGGAGAGCATAAAAGGTTACTTGAATAAAAGTTTCTCTATGAAGGACCTAGGAGAAGCTGCTTACATTCTAGGCATTAAGATCTATAGGGATAGATCAAAACGCCTGATAGGACTTTCACAAAGCACATACCTTGATAAAGTTTTGAAGAGGTTCAAAATGGAACAGTCCAAGAAAGGGTTCTTGCCAGTGTTACAAGGTACGAGATTGAGTAAGACTCAGTGCCCAACAACTGATGAAGATAGAGAGCATATGCGCTCCGTCCCCTATGCTTCAGCCATAGGCTCTATCATGTATGCAATGCTGTGCACTAGACCGGATGTTAGCCTGGCCATAAGTATGGCAGGTAGGTTCCAGAGTAATCCAGGAGTGGATCACTAGACGGCGGTCAAGAATATCCTGAAGTACCTGAAAAGGACTAAGGAGATGTTTCTCGTGTATGGAGGTGACGAAGAGCTCGCCGTAAAAGGTTACGTCGATGCAAGCTTTGACACAGATCCGGACGACTCTAAGTCGCAAACCGGATACGTATTTATTCTTAATGGGGGTGCAGTAAGCTGGTGCAGTTCCAAGCAAAGCGTCGTAGCAGATTCTACATGTGAAGCGGAGTACATGGCTGCCTCGGAGGCGGCTAAGGAGGGTGTCTGGATGAAGCAGTTCATGACGGATCTTGGAGTGGTGCCAAGTGCACTGGATCCAATAACCTTGTTCTGTGACAACACTGGTGCCATTGCCTTAGCAAAGGAACCAAGGTTTCACAAGAAGACCAGACACATCAAACGACGCTTCAACCTCATCCGCGACTACGTCGAGGAGGAGGACGTAAATATATGCAAAGTGCACACGGATCTGAATGTAGCAGACCCGCTGACTAAGCCTCTTCCACGGCCAAAACATGATCGACACCAGAACTGTATGGGTGTTAGATCTATTACGATGTAATTCACATGGTGATGTGAGGGCTAGATTATTGACTCTAGTGCAAGTGGGAGACTGTTGGAATTATGCCCTAGAGGCAATAATAAATGTATAGTTATTATTATAATTCCTGTATCAAGATAATAGTTTATTATCCATGCTATAATTGTATTGAATGAAGACTCATTTACATGTGTGGATACATAGACAAAACACCGTCCCTAGCATGCCTCTAGTTGGCTAGGCAGTTGATCGATGATAGTCAGTGTCTTCTGATTATGAACAAGGTGTTGTTGCTTGATAACTGGATCACGTCATTGGGAGAATCACGTGATGGACTAGACCCAAACTAATAGACGTAGCATGTTGATCGTGTCATTTTGTTGCTACTGTTTTCTGCGTGTCAAGTATTTATTCCTATGACCATGAGATCATATAACTCACTGACACCGGAGGAATGCTTTGTGTGTATCAAACGTCGCAACGTAACTGGGTGACTATAAAGATGCTCTACAGGTATCTCCGAAGGTGTTAGTTGAGTTAGTATGGATCAAGACTGGGATTTGTCACTCCGTGTGACGGAGAGGTATCTCGGGGCCCACTCGGTAATACAACATCACATACAAGCCTTGCAAGCAATGTAACTTAGTGTAAGTTGCGGGATCTTGTATTACGGAACGAGTAAAGAGACTTGCCGGTAAACGAGGTTGAAATAGGTATACGGATACTGACGATCGAATCTCGGGCAAGTAACATACCGAAGGACAAAGGGAATGACATACGGGATTATACGAATCCTTGGCACTGAGGTTCAAACGATAAGATCTTCGTAGAATATGTAGGATCCAATATGGGCATCCAGGTCCCGCTGTTGGATATTGACCGAGGAGTCTCTCGGGTCATGTCTACATAGTTCTCGAACCCGCAGGGTCTGCACACTTAAGGTTCGACGTTGTTTTATGCGTATTTGAGTTATATGGTTGGTTACCGAATGTTGTTCGGAGTCCCGGATGAGATCACGGACGTCACGAGGGTTTCCGGAATAGTCCGGAAACGAAGATTGATATATAGGATGACCTCATTTGATTACCGGAAGGTTTTCGGAGTTACCGGGAATGTACCGGGAATGACGAATGGGTTCCGGGAGTTCACCGGAGGGGGGCAACCCACTCCGGGGAAGCCCATAGGCATTTGGAGGGGTCACACCAGCCCTTAGTGGGCTGGTGGGACAGCCCACCAATCCCCTATGCGCCAAGAGAGAAAAAAATCAAAGGAAAGAAAAAAAAAGGAAGAAGTGGGAAGGGGGAAGGACTCCCTCCCACCAAACCAAGTAGGACTCGGTTTGGGGGGGGAGAGTCCTCCCCCCTGGCTCGGCCGACCCCTTGGGGATCCCTTGGACCCCAAGGCAAGGTCCCCCTCCCTCCTCCTATATATATGGGGCTTTTAGGGCAGATTTGAGACGACTTTCTCACGGCAGCCCGACCACATACCTCCATAGTTTTTCCTCTAGATCGTGTTTCTGCGGAGCTCGGGCGGAGCCCTGCTGAGACAAGATCTTCACCAACCTCCGGAGCGCCGTCACGCTGCCGGAGAACTCTTCTACCTCTCCGTCTCTCTTGCTGGATCAAGAAGGCCGAGATCATCGTCGAGCTGTACGTGTGCTGAACGCGGAGGTGCCGTCCGTTCGGTACTAGATCGTGGGACTGATCGCGGGATTGTTCGCGGGGCGGATCGAGGGACGTGAGGACGTTCCACTACATCAACCGCATTATCTAAACGCTTCTGCTGTACGATCTACAAGGATACGTAGATCACTCATCCCCTCTCGTAGATGGACATCACCATGATAGGTCTTCGTGCGCGTAGGAAATTTTTTGTTTCCCATGCGACGTTCCCCATCATTTTCTACGGCAGCCCGACCACATACCTCCACGGTTTTTCCTCTAGATCGCGTTTCTGCGGAGCTCGGGCGGAGCCCTGCTGAGATGAGATCATCACCAACCTCCGGAGCGCCGTCACGCTGCCGGAGAACTCTTCTACCTCTCCGTCTCTCTTACTGGATCAAGAAGGCCGAGATCATCGTCGAGCTGTACGTGTGCTGAACGCGGAGGTGCCGTCCGTTCGGCACTAGATCGTGGGACTGATCGCGGGATAGTTCACGGGGCGGATCGAGGGACGTGAGGACGTTCCACTACATCAACCGCGTTCACTAACGCTTCTGCTGTACGGTCTACAAGGGTACGTAGATCACACATCCCCTCTCGTAGATGGACATCACCATGATAGGTCTTCGTGCGCCTAGGAAATTTTTTGTTTCCCATGCGACGTTCTCCAACAGTGGCATCATGAGCTAGATTCATGCGTAGATGTATTCTCGAGTAGAACACAAAAGTTTTTGTGGGCGGTGATGTGCGTTTTTCTGCCCTCCTTAGTCTTTTCTTGATTCCGCGGTATTGTTGGATTGAAGCGGCTTGGACCGACATTACTCGTACGCTTACGAGAGACTGGTTTCATCGCTACGAGTAACCCCGTTGCTCAAAGATGACTAGCAAGTGTCGGTTTCTCCAACTTTAGTTGAATCGGATTTGACCGAGGAGGTCCTTGGATGAGGTTAAATAGCAACTCATATATCTCCGTTGTGGTGTTTGCGTAAGTAAGATGCGATCCTACTAGATACCCATGGTCACCACGTAAAACATGCAACAACAAAATTAGAGGACGTCTAACTTGTTTTTGCAGGGTATGCTTGTGATGTGATATGGCCAACGATGTGATGTGATATATTGGATGTATGAGATGATCATGTTGTAATAGATAATATCGACTTGCACGTCGATGGTACGGCAACCGGCAGGAGCCATAGGGTTGTCTTTATACTAATGTTTGTGCTTGCAGATGCGTTTACTATTTTGCTAGGATGTAGCTTTAGTAGTAATGGCATGAGTAGCACGACAACCCCGGCGACACGTTGATGGAGATCATGGTGTGGCGTCGGTGACAAGAAGATCGTGCCGGTGCTTTGGTGATGGAGATCAAGAAGCACGTGATGATGGCCATATCATGTCACTTATGAATTGCATGTGATGTTAATCCTTTTATGCACCTTATTATGCTTAGAACGACGGTAGCATTATGAGGTGACCTCTCACTAAAATTCCAAGATGAAATTGTGTTCTCCCCGACTGTGCACCGTTGCTACAGTTCGTCGTTTCGAGACACCACGTGATGATCGGGTGTGATAGACTCAACGTTCACATACAACGGGTGCAAAACAGTTGCGCACGCGGAACACTCGGGTTAAGCTTGACGAGCCTAGCATGTGCAGACATGGCCTCGGAACACATGAGACCGAAAGGTCGATCATGAATCATATAGATGATATGATTAGCATAGGGATGCTTACCACTGAAACTATACTCAACTCACGTGATGATCGGACTTGAGCTAGTGTAAGTGGATCATGAACCACTCAAATGACTAGAGAGATGTACTTTTTGAGTGGGAGTTTAGCGAATAATTTGATGAAGTTAAACTCTAATTATCTTGAACATAGTCTAAGTCCACTTTGAAAATATTTGTGTTGTAGATCATGGCTCACGCGACAGTCACCCTGAATTTTAATACGTTCCTAGAGAAAGCTAAGTTGAAAGATGATGGAAGCAACTTTGTAAACTGGGCTCGTAATCTTAAGCTAATCTTACAAGCTGGGAAGAAGGATTATGTCCTTAATGCTGTGCTAGGAGATGAACCACCCGCTACGGCTGATCAGGATGTTAAGAACGCTTGGTTAGCACGTAAGGAGGACTACTCAATAGTTCAATGTGCAGTCTTGTATGGCTTAGAACCGGGACTTCAACGTCGCTTTGAGCGTCATGGAGCATTTGAGATGCTCCAGGAGTTGAAGTTTATCTTTCAGAAGAACGCCCGGATCGAGAGGTATGAGACCTCCGATAAATTCTATGCTTGCAAGATGGAGGAGAACTCGTCTGTCAGTGAACATGTGCTCAAAATGTCTGGGTACTCAAACCGTTTAGCTGAGCTGGGGATTGAACTCCCGCAAGAGGCTATCACTGACAGAATCCTTCAATCACTGCCGCCAAGCTATAAAGGCTTTGTGTTGAACTACAACATGCAAGGGATGAACAAGTCACCCGGCGAGTTGTTTGCGATGCTGAAAGTCGCAGAGTCTGAACTCCGTAAAGAGCATCAAGTGTTGATGGTGAATAAGACCACTAGTTTCAAGAGAAACGGCAAAGGCAAGAAGGGTAATTCAAAGAAGAGCGGCAAGCCTGTTGCCAATCCGACGAAGAAACCCAAAGCTGGACCTAAGCCTGAAACAGAGTGTTACTATTGCAAGGGTATGGGTCACTGGAAGCACAATTGCTCCAAGTATCTCGCAGATAAGAAGGCGGCCAAAGAAAAATCAGGTATATTTGATATACATGTTATTGATGTGTACTTAACCGGCTCTCGTAGTAGTGCCTGGGTATTCGATACCGGTTCTGTTGCTCATATTTGCAACTCGAAACAGGAATCGCGGAATAGACGAAGGCTGGCGAAAGATGAAGTGACGATGCGCGTAGGAAATGGTTCCAAGGTTGATGCAATCGCCGTCGGCACAGTTTCACTTTAGTTTCCATCAGGATTAGTTATGAACTTGAATCATTGTTATTTAGTGCCTGCGTTGAGCATGAACATTATATCTGGATCTTGTTTATTGCGAGAAGGTTACTCTTTTAAGTCAGAGAATAATGGTTGTTCTATTTCTATGAGTAACATCTTTTATGGTCATGCACCCAATGTGAGAGGATTGTTCATATCGAATCTTGATAGCGATACACACATATATAACATTGAGACCAAAAGAGTTAGAGTTAACAATGATAGCGCCATATTTTTGTGGCACTGCCGCTTATGTCATATTGGTGTAAAGCGCATGAAGAAACTCCATGCCGATGGACTTTTGGAGTCACTTGACTTTGATTCACTTGACACGTGCGAACCATGCCTCATGGGCAAGATGACTAAAACTCCGTTCTCCAGAACAATGGAGCGTGCAAGTGACTTGTTGGAAATCATACATACCGATGTGTGTGGTCCGATGAGCGTAGAGGCACGCAGCTGATATCGTTATTTTCTCACCTTCACTGACGATTTGAGTAGATATGGTTATGTCTACTTAATGAAGCACAAGTCTGAAACATTTGAAAAATTCAAGCAATTTCAGAGTGAATTTGAAAATCATCGTAACAAGAAGATCAAGTTCCTACGGTCTGATCGTGGGGGTGAATATCTGAGTTTCGAGTTTGGTGCTCACTTAAGACAATGTGGAATTGTTTCACAGTTGACACCGCCTGGAACACCACAGCGTAATGGTGTGTCCGAACGTCATAATCGTACTTTATTAGAGATGGTGCGATCTATGATGTCTCTTACCGATTTGCCGTTATCGTTTTGGGGTTATGCATTAGAAACAGCTGCATTCACTTTAAATAGGGCACCATCAAAATCCGTTGAGACGACACCATACGAACTGTGGTATGGCAAAAGGACAAAGTTGTCGTTTCTTAAAGTTTGGGGATGTGATGCTTATGTCAAAAAGCTTCAGCCTGAAAAGCTGGAACCCAAAGCGGAAAAATGCATCTTCATAGGTTACCCAAAAGAGACAGTTGGGTACACCTTCTATCTCAAATCCGAGGGCAAAGTGTTTGTTGCTAAAAACGGAGTTTTTCTCGAGAAGGAGTTTCTCTCGAGAGAATTGAGTGGGAGGAAGATAGAACTTGACGATGTTGTCGAACCTCTCATCCCTCTGGATGGTGGCGCATGGCAAGGGGAAACCTCTGTCGTTGCGACGCCGTTGAGGAGGAAGTTAATGATGATGATCATGAAACTCCGGTTCAAGTTCTGTCGAACCACGCAGGTCGACGAGACCACGTGCTGCTCCAGAGTGGTACGGTAATCCCGTCTTATCAATCATGTTGTTGGACAACAATGAACCTGCAAATTATGAAGAAGCAATGGTGGGCCCAGATTCCAAGAAATGGCTAGAAGCCATGAAGTCCGAGATAGGATCCATGTATGAGAACAAAGTGTGGACTTTGGAGGTACTACCTGAGGGCCGCAAGGCTATTAAGAACAAATGGATCTTTAAGAGGAAGACGGACGCTGACGACAATGTGACCGTTTATAAAGCTCGACTTGTGGCAAAGGGTTTTTCACAAGTTCAAGGAGTTGACTACGATGAGACATTCTCACCCGTAGCGATGCTTAAGTCCGTCAGAATCATGTTAGCAATAGCTGCATTTTTCGATTATGAAATCTGGCAGATGGATGTCAAAACGGCGTTCCTTAACGGTTTCCTTAAGGAAGAATTGTATATGATGCAACCCGAAGGTTTTGTCGATCCTAAGAATGCTAACAAGGTGTGCAAGCTCCAGCGATCCATTTATGGACTGGTGCGAGCATCTCGGAGTTGGAACAAACGCTTTGATGAGGTGATCAAAGCATTTGGGTTTATACAAGTGGTTGGAGAATCTTGTATTTACAAGAAAGTGAGTGGGAGCTCTGTGGCGTTTCTAATATTATATGTGGATGACATATTGCTGATTGGAAACAACGTAGAGTTTTTGGAGAGCATAAAGGATTACTTGAATAAAAGTTTTTCTATGAAGGACCTAGGAGAAGCTGCTTACGTTCTAGGCATTAAGATCTATAGGGATAGATCAAAACGCATGATAGGACTTGCACAAAGCACATACCTTGATAAAGTTTTGAAGAGGTTCAAAATGGAACAGTCCAAGAAGGGGTTCTTGCCAGTTTTACAAGGTACGAGATTGAGTAAGACTCAGTGCCCAGCAACTGATGAAGATAGAGAGCATATGCGCTCCGTCCCCTATGCTTCAGCCATAGGTTCTATCATGTATGCAATGTTGTGCACTAGACCATACGTTAGCCTGGCCATAAGTATGGCAGGTAGGTTCCAGAGTAATCCAGGAGTGAATCACTTGACAGCGGTCAAGAATATCCTGAAGTACCTGAAAAGGACTAAGGAGATGTTTCTCGTGTATGGAGGTCACGAAGAGCTCGCCGTAAAAGGTTACGTCGATGCAAGCTTTGACACAGATCCGGACGACTCTAAGTCGCCAACCGGATACGTATTTATTCTTAATGGGGGTGCGGTAAGCTGGTGCAGTTCCAAGCAAAGCGTCGTAGCAGATTCTACATGTGAAGCGGAGTACATGGCTGCCTCGGAGGCGGCTAAGGAGGGTGTCTAGATGAAGCAGTTCATGACGGATCTTGGAGTGGTGCCAAGCGCACTGAATCCAATAACCTTGTTCTGTGACAACACGGGTGCCATTGCCTTAGCAAAGGAACCACGGTTTAACAAGAAGTCCAGACACATCAAACGACGCTTCAACCTCATCCGCGACTACGTCGAAGGAGAGGACGTAAATATATGCAAAGTGCACACGGATCTGAATGTAGCAGACCCGCTGACTAAACCTCTTCCACGGCCAAAGCATGATCAACACCAGAACTGTATGGGTGTTACAATGTAATTCGCATGATGATGTGAGGGCTAGATTATTGACTCTAGTGCAAGTGGGAGACTGTTGGAATTATGCCCTAGAGGCAATAATAAATATAGTTATTATAATAATTCCTGTATCAAGATAATCGTTTATTATCCATGCTATAATTGTATTGAATGAAGACTTATTTACATCTGTGGATACATAGACAAAACACTGTCCCTAGCAAGCCTCTAGTTGGCTAGCCAGTTGAACAAAGATAGTCAGTGTCTTCTGATTATGAACAAGGTGTTGTTGCTTGATAACTGGATCACGTCATTAGGAGAATCACGTGATGGACTAGACCCAAACTAATAGACGTAGCATGTTGATCGTGTCATTTTGTTGCTACTGTTTTCTGCGTGTCAAGTATTTGTTCCTATGACCATGAGATCATATAACTCACTAACACCGGAGGAATACTTTGTGTGTATCAAACATCGCAACGTAACTGGGTGACTATAAGGATGCTCTACAGGTATCTCCGAAGGTGTTCGTTGAGTTAGTATGGATCAAGACTGGGATTTGTCACTCCGTGTGACGGAGAGGTATGTCGGGGCCCACTCGGTAATACAACATCACGCACAAGCCTTGCAAGCAATGTAACTTAGTGTAAGTTGCGGGATCTTGTATTACGGAACGAGTAAAGAGACTTGCCGGTAAACGAGATTGAAATAGGTATGCGGAAAGTGACGATCGAATCTTGGGCAAGTAACATACCGAAGGACAAAGGGAATGACATACGGGATTATATGAATCCTTGGCACTGAGGTTCAAACGATAAGATCTTCGTAGAATATGTAGGATCCAATATGGACATCCAGGTCCCGCTATTGGATATTGACCGAGGAGTCTCTCGGGTCATGTCTACATAGTTCTCGAACCCGCAGGGTCTGCACACTTAAGGTTCGACGTTGTTTTATGCGTATTTGAGTTATATGATTGGTTACCGAATGTTGTTCGGAGTCCCGGATGAGATCACGGACGTCACGAGGGTTTCCGGAATGGTCCGGAAACGAAGATTGATATTTAGGATGACCTTGTTTGATTACCGGAAGGTTTTCGGAGTTACGGGGAATGTACCGGGAATGACGAATGGGTTCCGGGAGTTCACCGGGGGGGGGGGGGGGGGCAACCCACCCCGGGGAAGCCCATATGCCTTGAGGGTGGCGCACCAGCCCTTAGTGGGCTGGTGGGACAGCTCAAAAGGGCCCTATGCGCATTGGAAGAAAAATCAAAGAGAAAAGAAAAAAAACGGAGGAGGTGGGAAAGGAAAGAAGGACTCCACCCACCAAACCAAGTAGGACTCGGTTTGGGGGGGAGTCCTTGCCCCCTTTGGCTCGGCCGACCCCCTTGGGGCTCCTTGAGCCCCAAGGCAAGGTCCCCCCTCTCCCACCTATATATACGGAGGTTTTAGGGCTGATTTGAGACAACTTTTCCACGGCAGCCCGACCACATACGTCCACGATTTTTCCTCTAGATCGCGTTTCTGCGGAGCTCGGGCGGAGCCCTGCTGAGATGAGATCATCACCAACCTCCGGAGCGCCGTCACGCTGCCGGAGAACTCTTCTACCTCTCCGTCTCTCTTGCTGGATCAAGAAGGCCGAGATCATCGTCGAGCTGTACGTGTGCTGAACGCGGAGGTGCCGTCCGTTCGGCACTAGATCGTGGGACTGATCGCGGGATAGTTCGCGGGGCAAATCGAGGGACGTGAGGACGTTCCACTACATCAACCGCGTTCACTAACGCTTCTGCTGTACGGTCTACAAGGGTACGTAGATCACACATCCTCTCTCGTAGATGGACATCACCATGATAGGTCTTCGTGCGCGTAGGAAATTTTTTGTTTCCCATGCGACGTTCTCCAACACATGTGTGCATATGTGGTAACTAATTAATAACACATGACAACAATGGTTGACCATACATGGCAACAATTGTTGAATGGCATGTGGCAACTAGTTAATCACGCATGACAACTATGGTTGACTATACGTGACAACTATGATGTGACCACACATGGCAACTAGTTAATCATACATGACAACTATGATTGACCATATATAAAACTATGATTTGATCACAAGTGGCAACTACCGTTAATTAGACACGACAACTAGAATTAATCAAAACAGAGAAGTTGACATGCTTTACGACTAAAGTTGCCATCCCCAGGTAACTGAAGTTTCCATAAGAAAATGTCAGGGGCAGAATTGCTTCGTGCCACACGTGCGGGGTGAGATGAGTAGTTGTTGTTGAACGTGTGGCACGAAGTAGCTGCGCACGGACGTGTGGACGGTTCTAATGTTTGCCTACAGAGAATCGTGTGTGCTGCCTTCTGGATATGCCACACAGGATCGTGTGATCAAATGTTCAATATACCACATGTGTGATGAATATTGCAACCCTTTCTTTAACAGTGAAAATATATCCATGGAAATTTCCTAAAAATGTTAGATCACACAAGGCAGTGTTTTTTAGGGACAAAAGAAAGTTTTTTAATAATACCATTTTTTTATAAAATTATCCACTTGGCATTTTTATAAGGGCGCTGCTACGTGTCGGGCGGAGTGCTAGCCGCCAGATCTAGTTGTAAAAAGTGGCTGACGGGCCTTTTGCAACATAGATTATGTTGCAGATTTTTTTGTAACAGAGAGCATGTTGCAAAAACGTTTGAAGATGTTTTTGCAACATAATTGTTATAGAATATTTTCTGCGACAAGGATTGTGTTGTGGAAACACTTGTTTTTTTTTGCAACAGATTTGTTATAGTATATTTTTTGTAACAAAGATCCTGTTGCGGAAACATTTTTAGATTTTATTTTTGCAATAAAGTTGTGCCAGTTGACGTGACAAACATGGACACCTTGTGCGCCCCGATATACAAGTATTAGGCTCGGTTGATCGGACGCGCAGCTCTCGGCATAGCGCGCGGCGACGTGAGAGCTATAATCAACCGACTGAATGGAAGTATTTTTCCTTTCATAAAGTAGCATGATAGTTTTTACCTTTTTTCATATTCATGGCAATTACAAAATTTTATGTTTTTCTCTCTTTTCTATAAGAAAAAACTGTTTTTTTTTCATGACATTAAGAAAACAAAAATAAAAGGTTGACATGATTATCTATACCTAATAATTAAGAGGCTATTGCTTCCGTCGGAAAACCCACCGCGACATTTTTATAAAAAAGCCCCTGTAATTTTTGTTATTCAACCCGCGCTCCATCATTTATCTGCAACGCAAAAGGAAAAAACGATTCGCTGTAAAAATTATACCCGTACGCATCGCCTCCTTCCGTCGACCCTGGACCACCCTGGCCTGTACCCAGGCCACCGCCGCGGCCGACCTCAACCGCCACCGCTGCCGATCTCAACCCACCCGTCTCCGCGGCCGTACCTCTCCCCGCTAACTACCCCCGTTGCGGCGCTCGAGCGCATCGCGTCGACCCTGGTCCACCCTGGCGTGAGCCCAGGCCGCTGCTACACCACTCGCCGCCGCGGCCGACCTCAAACACCACTGTTGTCGATCTCAACCCACCCGCCTCCGCGGCCGTACCTCTGCCCGCTTGCTGCCCCCGTTTCGGCGCTCGAGCACAGCTTCTGGATCAAATCAACGCGACAGCTACAGTGACTGGGGATGATGCGTCAACGGCGGCGGAGAACTCCGAGGTTATGGCGCGGCAACGGCAACTCCTTATGGCCAGATAGAGGCGCCTAACCCTTGCTCCCCTCATCGTATCCCCTCCTCCGGCAGGAACTCATCATCTGGTGAGACCCCCTCCCCATGCCTCCAACCGTGTGCCAAGCACCGGTAAGAAATTTTGTTTTGTGGGGATTTGTTTGCTGATGAATGAATGTATTGAATGTAAGATTGCATTGTTGTAGAGACAGAGAATGGAACACCATCTTCAGTTTGTCATCTGATCCCACATTCTCTACCCCATGAGTGAAATAAGATAACAGTCCATTGATCAATTCACGTAGCCTCTTTGTTTTGATTTGCTTGTCCCGCTCAATTTCTCATCATGGTGGAATTAACAATGGACGGGTTGATTTCTCAACAAAATAGGATAGGACTGACTACATTAGTTAGTTAGCTTATTATCTATACCTAATAATAAAGAGGCTATTGCTTCCTTCGGAAAACCCACCGTGACATTTTTATAAAAAATCCCCTATAATTTTTGTTATTAAACCCGCGCTACATCATTTATCTGCAACGCAAAAGGAAAAAACGATTCGCTGCAAAAATTATACCCGTACGCATCGCCTGCTCCCGTCGACCCTGGGCCACCCTGGCCTTTGCCCAGGCCGCCGCCACACCACTCGCCGCCGCGGCCGACCTCAACCGCTACCGCTGCGGATCTCAACCCACCCGCCTTCGCGGCCGTACCTCTCCCCGCTCACTACCCCGTTGCGGCGCTCGAGCGCATCGCGTCGACCCTGGTCCACCCTGGCGTGTGCCCAGGCCGCTGCCACATCACTCGCCGCTGCGGCCGACCTCAACCACCACTGTTGTCGATCTCAACCCACCCGCCACCGCGGCCGTACCTCTGCCCGCTTGCTGCCCCCGTTTCGGCGCTCGAGCACAGCTTCTGGATCAAATCAACGCGACAGCTACATTGACTGGGGATGATGCGTCTGCTCGATGCAGAACGGCGGCGGAGCGAAGTAATTGCAGGTGGAGGCGGGCCTCCATGGCTCACACGGGGAACTCCGAGGTTATGGCGTGGCAACAACGACTCCTTATGGCCAGATAGAGGCGCCTAACCCTTGCTCCCCTCATCGTATGCCCTCCTCCGGCAGAAACTCATCATCTGGTGAGATCCCCTCCCCATGCCTCCAACCGTGTGCCAAGCACCGGCAAGAAATTTTGTTTTGTGGGGATTTGTTTGCTGATGAATGAATGTATTAAATGTAAGATTGTATTGTTTTAGAGACAGAGAATGGAACACAACCTTCAGTTTGTCATCTGATCCCACATTCTCTACCTCATGAGTGAAATAAGATAACAGTCCATTGATCAATTCACGTAGCCTCTTTGTTTTGCTTTGCTTGTCCCATTCAATTTCTCATCATGGTGGAATTAACAATGGATGGGTTGATTTCTCAACAAAATAGGATAGGACTGACTACATTAGTTAGTTAGTTTATTATTTTAATAAATCAAAATGATTATAAAAAAATTAAAAGTGTGTGGTATTTTTTTCTTCCGTTGCAACGCACGGACACTTTTGCTAGTTTTAATAAATCAGAATGATTATAAAAATATTAAAAGCGTGTGATATTTTTTTCTCCCGTTGCAACGCACGGGGCCTTTTGCTAGTACAAGACGAATCATGCATATTATTTGCTGTAAAGAAATCTTGACATGATTATAGATTATGACTCATACAGAATTGATTTGCTGATATTGTTGTAGATTAATGTTAGTTTTACAACTCATATCATACAAATTAGCTATATAAATACAAAATTCATCGACAGATTGCAAATTATTCTTTTCGCCGGTTGAGGCGTGGACTCGGTCGGGGACGGAGCACCACCGTTAATTTTCTTCATCTCCATGCTCCTGGCAAAGGGCCGGGCTGCAGGCTGCTCCCAACTACGTATGATGGTAGGCGACAGACCGGGAGGAGACTGTAGAGAATGCGGCGTCCGGCGCGGACAACTCAGGGAAGGATGGAGGAGCGCCTCTGCAGCGGCCTCCACCACGGTTCAGTCTCCCGGCGGCAGCTGGCGAGGCTCCGCGCCGTCGGGAGCCTTCCCTGCGGCGTTGCTCCACCAGGGATGCAGATCCTTGCCCGACTCGGTAGTTTGCGTGGGTGTAGACGACCGGCCGGCCAACAGCAGCGTGCGGGGAGACAAGGAAAAGAGGAACTTGCAGGCTGCAGCGGCCGGCCAGCGCTTGCAGAGACGAAGGAGGATGTATATTTTTGCTTGTTTGTCTGCATGGCCAACCCTATAGGGCGCGTTGTCAGTGATCAAGTGCACTTCTACGATGAGATAGGCAGGGCTATGTGCGAGGGAGGGGGAAGGTCTCCTATGGAGGTGCGACAACGCTAAGATTCTTCGACAGGTCTCCTTGCGAGGTGGGAGTGTGGGGGATTTTTCTGCCGTGGTGAAGACGAGGAAGATGACGCTTCATGCCATTAGTTTGACAGCTACACACTAAGGATCAGATTGTTGTCGAGCCGGGTGATATTTAATTTTGCCATATCATATGGCTGGCCATGGTGCTTTCCAAAAACTAAGAGGGAGAGAAGGTCTTCCAGCTCAGCTAGTTTTTACCATGCTTTGGAATGGTTGGTATAGTTTAAAAAATTCTCGTACTGAATCCAAGTCAACACGCACCCTACTTAATTTTTATATACAAATAAGTCAAACAATTTTGAAACTTTTTTTAACGAAAATGGTCCAGTGTTATACTCATGTTTAAAGTTGTGCCGAGAAATGACATTGATAGTAATCTGTGCCTAAAATAACAAAATTGGATCTATATAAAAGTTACTAGTGAAGATTTTTGAAATTGTAATTTCATAATTTTGCTAGGAAGAACATCGAAGTTATTTCTTCGCAAAACTTCATACGTAAGTAGAACACTCAACCATGTTTGCAACAAAAATGTGTCGGAATTATATGTTTTTAGTTAAATTGTTATATAGGTGCCTCTAGAATAATGTTCCTAAAATCCGTTCCTTGTCGGTTACACTATGGTGAATGATAATGCTGATGGACCTACTACTTTGTGATTTTTCAATGTCTCGACATTCTCTCATATCAATAAATGTTGCCATGGAAAAATTGTTATGGTTTTAAGCATTGTTAAGGAAATCGGTAACTTAAAGTTGCTCGTTCGACTTGGGGGTAGTGATTAATCGGTGAATTATCCTATTAACTGGATTTATCGATCGCTCATTAATCGATAGATTAAATAGGAACATACGAACATATTATAGTATTTTATGTATTATACCCGGCTCTCATGCTCTCAGCTATATAATATACCAAAATATGGTACCGTTTGATCAAATCCTAGCTATTGAGGAGCGAGAGGATGATAGGAGAAGTTAGATGGCAAAAATATGGGCTTTGCTTGCCCATGAATTAATAGGCCAATGGCGATTAATCGGCCTGACATTTGATTATTAGTCTAATGGGCCAGTTAATCGGTACGATAGGCCATTTAATTGGACTTACAAGCCATTTAATCAACTTGACAAGTTAACACGATGGATAGGTGCTATTCGATTCAGCCACCCAATAAGTAGCGATTAACCGGCCCATTAACTGATTAATCGGGTAAATTTTTGAACAATGACTTTTAACAGAAAAATATTATAGTTTTAATCAAAATTTGCCATATGTCAATACGTTCTGCCATGTATCATTTACAGTTTTGATCATACATTTGACATGTCGACATTTTTTCTACACTTCCTTTACGTAAAACATGGTAATTTAAAAAAATCATGATCACTAGACAATTGATTGTTTTGGTAGGTCTCAAATCTTTTGTCATGGTAATTTTAGTTTTTTCAAGAATCTGATGTTCACATTCATATATACCATAATGACAAATTTTATGTAAAATTCCATGGAAAAACTCTTTTTCTTCAAAATGGCATGGCAAACTCTCTTATTTAGATCATGGAAATTTTCTTTCTTTGTAACATGGAAAAAACTACTATTTAGGGGACCATGGTAACTTAACTTCATGGATCATGGTGAATGTAGTTTATGGATCACGACATTTTCTTGTCTTTACAAATATGGAAAATATATTTTTTATGGGACAATGGCATTTTAATTTCATGGATCAATACAAATGTAGTTTATGGGCTTTGTTTTTTTTTCACTACATGAATGAGCTGAATAAAAATATTTCACATGCATGAAAATTTTCTTATACAAAAGCATCACAATTGTAATTAAATACCATGGAAATTTTGTTATGCATCATCAAGGCAATTTTGTCATATTTTGCATTTTATGATATTTAATTCAAACATGGCATTTTTTTTATAAAAAACGTGGAAATTGCAATTAAATACCATGACATATTTTAATAGGCGTCTGCCATGACATCTTTTGTTCTATTTTTTTTGCGGGTAAAACACTTCAATACTCACAGCACACCAGGGTTACAATCAGAGGCATTCAGTTCTAAAACCTCTGTAGGACCAGAGCCTAACCAAGTAATAGTCCTAGCTTCAGAACGAGCAAAGTTTGCTAAAGAATTGGTAACCCTATTTTGTTGTCTATATATATGAGTAATTGAAGTTTCACGGAGGCTCCTTAGATGCTTTATCTCGCGCACCAAGGAGCAGTAGAGGGATCTATCATCATCCCTAGATTGGATCATCTTGACGGCCAGCAGAGAGTCCATCTCAATTGCAATCGGGAGCTCAGTTCGTGATAATGCCAGCGAGAGTCCTTCCATACATGCCCCCAATTCAGCTTCTAACGGATCACGACAGTTGAAGAGCTGGCGGCATGAAGAAAATATGATCAGCCCATCACTGTCCCTAAGGACCATACCACTGCGAGCATCTGCCTTGTCATCAAAGGAGCCATCACAATTCAGTTTGGTCCATCCAGCCTGAGGTTTGGACCACGTCCTGCCTTGCCCAACAGCTATGATTTCATGAGCATTTGTAGGACCAACCGGGGTTTTACCCTTCACTGAAACTGGAGGAACGTCCTGCTTGAGATTAGAGAGAGTGTCGAAATAACTCACCAGGAATTTGCACGAGATGTCAGTCGGAGGAGGGATCTTGTCATGAACAATCTCATTACGCACAAACCAAATCCTCCAAAGAACTAGGAGGAATTGTGGGCGGTTCTGGGGCCTCATATTTACCAGCGCATTCAGCAACCATTCAGGATCAGTATGGATCACCTCATTATAGCTCGGGATGGGCCACACACTCGACATCTTCTTCCACAACTCAACCGATTTCGGGCACACTAAGAATGGATGGAAGTTATCTTCATCACCTCTCCCACAGATTGGGCAAGTAGGGCTGGATTCTAGTTGCTGGCGCCACTTATTATTCCATGTCGGAAGTGAATCAGTGGCAAGCCGCCAGGCAAAATGTTTCACAGTGGCATTCTATTTTTTGTTCTAATTTGTGTGTACTGTTCATTCTATTTTTCCGTGGCAACTTTTGTTCTACCTTGAGTTTGTACAGTTCATTCTATTTATTCATGGCAACTTTTGCCATGTCAATTCTGGGATATTGCCATGTGCATTATCTATGATTTTATTGTAATTTTTTGTGATTTTTTTTTAGAATTCAGAATGTTGTAAAACCTGTCATTGTAAAAACAAATAACATAATGACAAATTGTCAAATAGTTTATTCTACTCAAATAGCAATGTTTTTGGAAATTTCCATTTGTTACAAAAACTCATGGCATATTTAAAGTGAATAAGTGTAAAGAGTGTAATATCGTCATGTGGCCAAAAATGAAATTTCCGTTATTCTATTTATATGCATTGGCATTCTTATGACTTACCACACGTCAAATTTCCACTTGTACGTCTCCATGTTTCAAATATTCTAGTAGAACAAGGTAGCCTCCACCCTTCAACCAACGTACAAAAGAAGCCAAAATTCGAAGCCACTGGAGAAAGCAGAGCACCATGCATCTGTCGTTCAACCAACGTGGAACCGCGTAAAACCCCAATTTCCAAGAAGCAACCGCGAAGCAATCCGACCGTCCTGCAGTGCATCTGCCTATATAAGTGGAGCATCGTCCTTGTCGGCGTCACCACTCGCTTTGCTCCTCCCCACTCGCTTTCCTCCACACCCGCGAAAACCCTACCTCCTGAGGCTGCTTCCCTGCTCATCGCGTCGCCGGGCGAGATGTCCGGGCACCAGAAGGGCGGCGACATCGAGGCAGGGACCTCCAATGGCACTGCTGGCACCGCGCCGCCGGCGCCGGCGCAGGCGCTGTACCCCGGGATGGCGGAGAGCCCCGAGCTGCGCTGGGCGCTCATCCGGAAGATCTACGTCATCCTCTCCCTGCAGCTTCTCCTCACCGTCGTTATCGCGGCCGTCGTCGTCAAGGTCCCTGCCATCCCGCATTTCTTCGTCTCCTCCTACGCCGGCCTTGGGCTCTACATCTCCATCCTCATCTCCCCCTTCATCGGTGAGAATTTAAAGCAGCAGCATATTTTCTTGTACGAAAATTTCTACGTTGGAGGTTTCCGCGGCCGTCTAGAATATATTCCATTCTTATTAAATACTGTTGCATTTACAAGAAGGGAAACTTGTGGCTGTTAATCTTCGAGGGTCTTTGTGAGAGGACAGGAGTAGCTAGCTTTCACTTTGAGTGCTCTGCTCTGAATTACCTTTGATGCCGCCTCATAGATATGTTGCTTTCTCCCCCCAAAGCTATGAATCTGTGGGTACAACTCCTGAAGTTTGCAGTGAAATGCAGCATGTACCCTTAGTTTTGCTTTCCTAGAATGGGACGTGGTTGCTTTGTAATTTGCAGTGCTATGCCCGTTGCTAAAATGCTTGTTAATTTATTATATGCAGTGCTGTGCCCGTTGTACTTCTACAGCCAGAAGCATCCAGTCAACCTGCTGCTGCTCGCCCTCTTCACAGTGGCCATCAGCTTCTCTGTGGGCATGACATGTGCCTTTACTAGCGGTAATTGTCTTCCCACCATGTATTCTGTTCCTAGCTTGTTATTGAGTCCTCTAATAATGCATCTCTCGTTGTGTTAATTCATTAGATATTCATGACTAGTAGACATTTTCCTACCATTAGCAGGGCCGTTAGTCACTACGTACGGCAATTGCCAGGGCCATGCAAAATGTTAGGTGCATACTGCGAGGCAGTCCATGTGACTGTACTTGATGCTATTTCCCAGTCTTGTTGAGGGCCAAGTTGTAGCTGTTGGTCACCCTTCTATGATATGCTTTTCCGAGTTAGAAGCATTTGTAGTAATGCCAGCTAGCAGGATTGCTTTTTTAGAAGACCTTACTTTGCTATTATCATCTGTTAGCATGTATCGTTTGGTCAGATCCATTTTCGTAGCTCATTTTAGCATGCATATGTGTTTTATTGTTGGGTTGTCGTGATGGTTTTTCTTTGATGAAGAAACCACTAAAATAGTCCGACATTTACGTGCACACAGGCAAGGTCATTTTGGAGGCTGCGATTCTTACAACGGTGGTTGTGTTGAGCCTTACTGCTTACACTTTCTGGGCTGCAAGGAGGGGCAAGGACTTCGGCTTCCTTGGTCCTTTCCTATTTGCTTCTCTCATCATGCTGCTCGTCTTTGGATTCATACAGGTCCGATGCAATTTCTCTAGTTTGGTGTGTCCTCCATTTGTCTATCAGTCTTCTGTATAATTCAGCTTCCTTGGTAATTGCTTCTCATAATATGCAGATCCTCTTCCCGCTGGGCAAGCTCTCTCACATGATCTATGGCGCGCTTGCAGCACTCATCTTCAGTGGGTACATTGTCTATGACACGGACAACGTCATCAAGCGTTACAACTATGACGAGTATGTCTGGGCTGCCGTCTCGCTCTACCTCGACGTCATCAATCTCTTCATGGCGCTACTGAACCTGTTTAGCGCCGGTGACAGTTGAAGCCCATTGCCTTGCCCCCGTTCACGAGAACTTGATTTGAAGAGTTGTATAGGCTGCTGGTCTCGCTGCGATGGTCAAGATGTTGCTTATTAGTATAGTTGAGTTGATACCTAGCTAAGAGAGGAAATTTAAAATAACTGATGTGCGTTGGTTCTATTGTATGTATGGTGATGTGCTACTGAGTTTACGATATTATTTCTTACTATGACTGTTTCTGATATCATTTATGTGGCCACGCGACTTATGGATGAGTACAATATTTCTTCTCAGCACGGATATGTTGTGCCAAGCTAGGGTGCACCCCTGTAGACACGTCCCAAATAACGTGTGTATGCTACGAGGAGGATTAATATTAAAAGCTATATGAAGAGAATGCGATACAATCCTAGCCAACGGACAATGAAGAAAGAGATGTTTGATAGTTTTATTCTGATCACAAAAACTACATCTCCTATTACCCTCCCAATTACAATTGGTCTCTTGGCCCGCCGTACGTGTGCAATCAGTAACAAGAATACGTTTCCCCCTTGGTAACACGTTTGAACCAGGCCATTCAATGGCTAACGTGGTAGTGTACGTACCTTCAAAGAGGATGGTGCTAGTAGATTTCATCCAACTAAGCTTCATGTTACCATTGATTAATGAGGGACTAGTGCGCAACCGATTCACCACTACTCAATGGGAGCAACCCCCCAACAACCCCCCCCCCCCCCCTCCTTTCTGGCGAGCTCGGCACACCGCTCCTTTGAGAGCTGCTTGTACCACGTCACCTCACGCGCTCATGCACCATTGCGACGGCGGACGGCGAGCTCGGGCGGGGACGACATAGGCAGGGACACGACGGCAGTATGGATATGCGAAGAAAAGGTGGAGAAAGGACGTCGGCTTGGGTTTGACGACGAAACTCGGATTTTAATAGCGGGTGGAGGCTCCTCTGGGGCATGCCAACTGCCGCGCCATGAATGCAGGTAGACGTGCCGGTGAGCTTCAATGGATACGCTTGGTTTCTCCATGAATTGTTAGTCTGAAGTGGCAGACACGTCTGGGCAGCCCTAAATCTGCCCCACATATGAGCTGGCATTGGGGGCATCCGACAGTTCAAACAAGTGGGTTGCGTATAAAGGGTCCGGTTGGATAGTCTTTTTTTTGGCAACTGTCCGCCAAGACTAAAAGACAACCTTGGGACAAAGGTACCACATCACGGACAGAGCAAACTATGGGTTATTTTTGAGCAATAATTCAGAGCCTTGCTCATGTATACCACTTACACCAATGACCGGAATGTTTTCTCCCTTTGGTAACACGTTTGCCTCATGACTTCAATGGCTAATGAGTTGCTAGCGGACCGGGATGCGGCGCTAGCATGGATGGATGGAGAAAAGGAGGGAAATGACGACAACTAGGGTTTGGGGGCTGGAGGGTGTCATGTCTGTCCGGTCGAACGGACGTCATTGGGGGGAGGGGGTTTGAAGGGGAGAAGGAGGGGGGTGCTAGCCGTTTGGAGATGCTCTTACAAGGAACTTCCAAATGTAGAAAATTTGGAGCATATATAAGACTAAATCTGAAACATTAAAACGCCAACGTTACAAAAAAATTGACAACAAATACATGTGGCGGGCCCACCAAAATGACCGCCAGTAGTACTTGCCATCCATGGGCCAGTCATCCCAAGAAATACCATTGGCATAGACCTACCAGGCTACCATTGATACTTCAGTTATCAGTGGTAGCAGCCACTGGTATTTTCGTCCAGAGTGGCCATAGGGCCAAATATAAGGATTACATGTGGCAAACGCAAATGCCTACCAACCATTGGTAAGGATCCGCCTATTGAAAGTTTCCTAGTCTCCCTCCCTCCCTCTCTCTCTCTCTCTCACCCGGTATCTGCATCTCCCCAAGCGCGACTCAATCTGGTGGCATGCACCCACCAAAGAGAACGCGATGGAAGAAGAGTGCCCTATAGCTAGTGGCCAATGAACCACGCACGCGCTACACACATAGTTGTTGGTCAGTGTCCTATTTAGATGCAATTTATCTGGAATGATTTAACTAGGGATGATATATGAAGTGTATTTATATGCAATTTATCTTGAATGTTTTACCTGAAAGCGTATTTATATGCAATTTATCTAGAATGCTTTACTTTTTTTTTTGGAGAAACCTAGAATGCTTTACTTGGAATATATTTATATGCAATTTATCTGTGATGACTTAAATAGAATGTACTTTGCTATGAAAAATATGCAACTTATATGCAATGTTTTAACTGGAATTATTCCTCTTATTTTAACCCTAAATACACTGGAGGTGGTTTGGCTTAGCTAGCGTCCTCCTGTGCAGTTAGGCCTGTTTGGAACCATAATAGATTATGATAATCTGGATTATGAAGATAGATTATATAATCTGGTTTATAAAAATAATCTAGGTGGACATGTTTGGAGGCCAGATTATATAAACTGTAATCCACGTTTTACATTGTATAATGACATGTCTGCCCTTTGTTTGTTTTTTCGAAAAAAGAGAAGGGTGGCGGTGGTAGGAATGTAATTATCTCCAACTTTATAAGGGCAATGGTCATTAGCAATCCATAATCTGATTTTAGCAGGTATAGAGTAGATTATGAGTTTTTAATAATCTAGCCATCTAGTTTTTATAATATACATCATAAGTTGTCCTGTTTGGAGACATAATAGATTATAAAAACTGGATTATATAATCTGGGTGGTTCCAAACAGGGCCTTAGCCAACCACCGGCCCATCATCTGCATCCCACTACAGCCGCCAAAATAAATCTGTTGCGCTGCCTCCAACTATCCTTGTCATTGTCGGCATTATCGGTCGTTGTCGACCTCGTCAATGGTCACGACCAGGTCAACAATTGCGAGGCGGCACACATACACGGTGTGGTGTGGCCGTGCTTCCCATGCTACCCCAACTGTCTCGTTAATCTTGATGTCGACATTATCAATCCAGATCGGCTATTTCATCTTGAACCTCGCATTGCGTGATGTCGATAGGAGTTTGTAGTAAGTAGAAAATTTCTCCTCGAGGAGAAACCAAGGTATCAATCCATGGAAGCGATGGTATTCCGCACTGGAATCATTTTAGAAACACAAATAAAACTTCGCTTGTGTCCTAAACAGTTCTAATAAGTGCACCCACCTTGCTAGCCTTGTAGTTGCACAAGAAGATTAAACCTAGGTACCATAGATTAGGAATCATACGGATTAGTTGGTATAAAAGCTATGGATTAATGTTAGTTGTACAAAATATCATACAAATTCATCGAATAGATTGCATATTCTTCTATGCACCGGTGGGGATATGGATTGTGCCAGGAGGGAGAAGCCCTAGGAAGAAGCACAACCGCTACCTTCATTATCTCCATTCTCCTTGCCAAGGGCTAGGTTTGGCGGTTGACCCCTGCAATTGGCGGGCAACAGAGCGGGTCGAGAGAATGCAGCGTTCGGCACAACAAATTCCGGGAAGGGTGGAGGATTGCCTCGATCGCAAACTCCAACACGGAGTAGTCCCCCTGCACTGCCTTTTGCGGTCTCCACAACAGTGCAATGTCCCTCCGACAACTGGACGCGGCTCCACACCTTCTAGAACCTTTCCCGCGGAGTTTCTCCACCAAGGGTGTCGGGTGCGGACTATTCCTAGATGTTGTCGGATCCTTCCATGAGGCAGCACTTTTCGTGAGTGTAGACCTATAGTTTTTATTCGATTCCATTTTTATTCGCACAGGGGAGGGGGGTATTCTGTTCTAAAAGAACTCGGTAATTCCTGCTTTTTCGCCCAAAATTGTCAAATGATTTTGGAGTTCCATTTTGTTAACATCTACATATATATATGGTTGTAAATTATAAGCTATAATTATAAGTAAACAAGTTTAGTAGGGATGAACAACAATTATTTTTAAATAAACAATACAAATTGCTTAACAAATATGGTTGGCAAGCTCACATAGAGGTAAACCTCGAAGCATAGAAACATCCATCCAAATATCGATATTACCTTCAATATCATCTTCGGGACGAATATCGAAGGTTATTTTTATATCCTCTTTAAATCCATATGCCTTGGCTAGAGCTTCCCAATTTAAGCAACCAAAATGCGAGTGATTAATTGCATTGTATAGTTTAACCCGAAATTTGAAATCATGCTTAGTCCTTAGGTGAGCTCTTCTCGTCTCCACATACTCACTATCTTGGAAACCGAGCATCTCCAAAACATATCGTCTTGCATGGCAGAGGATGTAATAATCGAATTGTCAAAGATAGAAATTACACATTGAAGCAAAGAAACACAACTCATGATTAATTATAAAAAAAAAACTTGTCGTCATTGCGTACCATAAAAACATCAAAGGTCTCATCTATCTTGATGGTGAAGAACCTAACGTTTTGCAGGTGAGGCCTGTCGCACAGACCCTCATCTTCACTGCATAAATCACACTCAGGGATCCCATTAGCGTTAGACATTTCCTCTATTCATAATTCAAAGATTAAAAATCGACGACAATTATAAAAGAAACTATTAAGAATAGGTTGAGTTTCAATGTGTCAAGGCTTTAGTAAAAAAACTCCAATATATCATAATGTATATGGTGCGCACTCCATCACATTGATAAGGTAGTGTATGTGATGGACACTCCTCTCGCCAGAAATTTCGATCATTGCTGCTGGAAGCTCCTCCCTTCATCCCTGCGTGCATTACCAAATTGTGTAGCACACGAGAAAGAAGGAGGAAGCGACCCCACAACAACAGTCAGGATTCTTCCTCCGATATTTCGATTGACGGTGTTGGTCGCTTCCTTTCCCTCTCTCACACATTATACCAAGGTATATATAGCGAGGAGAGGAAGAGGAAGCAACCCCATGACAAACAGTCAGGATTCTCCCTATGATATTTTGACGTCAGTGTTGGTAGCTTCCTCTTCCTCTCTTGCGCATTATACCAAGGTATATATCACGACAAGAAGAAGAGGAAACGATCACCAGGACAACCGTCGGGATTCCTCCATCAAGAATATACTAAAAATCACACAGGAGCTCCAACAGACTGAAAGTCAACCCAAATCATAAGTCAAAAACATTATATTTGTGGAGTAATGGGAAATCACGAGCACTTGATATTTCCTACTTTATAGTAAATGTCATGCTGAAATCCATAAAAAAGTTTGGCATGACCATTGCTGTCGTGGGTATAAGTTTGACAGTAGATGTGTAGGGTACGAAAGGATGGGCAGAGCCTTAGCTACGACGAGGTTGTATGAGTTCAGGCCCCTCTACGGTGGAGGTAGTAACCCTATGTCTCAGTGCTCTTGGGAGCTTGTTGTCGAGTGAAATATGGATTACAGTGAATTGCTAACCCTTGCACCAGTGGGGAAGGGCGGCTTATATAGAGTGCGCTGCCCTTCACAACGGTTAGGTCCAGAGGGGTGGAGTAGTGGCGAATAAATGCCTACGTTACAGGTAACGTATGTCTTAAATGCTAATAAAGGCACATGGAAACGTATGACCGTTTCCCTCCAGGGGGGTTACGGTGTACAGAGTGGAATCCAGTCGGTTAGTTTGATACACTCCGAATGCTCATCTCCGACTGGATGGTGGAGGATTCATTACCGACTGGATGATGGGAAGTCCTTAATTCAGTCGGAACTGACTAAGGGCCCTTACCCCTTATGAAGGGTAGTCCTTGGGTAGGACTTATAGGGCAGCCCTATGACCCTACCCTAGGACTATAACCCTATCATTAGTCCCCGAATGGATTGGGGTTGGTACGACGAAGCAATGCTTGGAGTACGGATCCGACTGGTACGGATGCGACTTTGGCGTTGTTTGCCTCGATCCATTTTACCTTCTTTGACCAACGTTCCGAGTGGATGTACTTGTGAAACGGACTGTCCGGGACCGAGTGCTTCCGTGGTATCTTTTGACGTGACCAGTCAACTGACAGCGGCGGATTTTCCGGGATCCTCAAATTTCGGTTGCCGCGCGCTCAGCGGGGATGACGACATCGCAATCGAGTAGCACTTGACGCCTCGATTCCCGCGCCTTCATCTTCTCCACTAATATCGCAGCAACCGGTCGGGGGATAAGATTTCGGGGCCACTTGCTAGTGACCCAGTCGGAACCCTATTTAAACTTCTGCGGCGAGGGTTTTTCGTCACACTCGCCGGATAACTTGCATTTGCTCCGCTTCTCTCGCCATCTCCTGCGCATCTCAAGCTCCTTCTATCTCCTTCTCCCTCGCGAATCCGCAGCCTCCGCAATGACGAAGGGGCAGACTAGCAAGCTAGAGGCGCGGAAGAAGAAGGGGAAAGCGGCGGCTCCTGCTCAGCGGCGGCAGCGAGCGCTACCGGCGGGGTGGATCCAGGGGGATTTCCTCCCCTCCACGGTGACGGAGGAGAACTTGCTGGAGTTGGTGGAGCACGGAATGATTGCGCACAAGTCGTGGAGGTTGCCGGCGGAGGGCGAGACCGAGCTGGCGCCCCGGGAGGGGGAGCGCGTGTTGCTGCTCAGCCACGTGCACCGAGGTTTCTCTCTGCCCCCACATCCCTTCTTCAAAGGTATAATGAACCACTTCGGGGCGCAGCTCCACCATTTTCCCCCAAATGCCATAGCTCATCTCTCTGCCTTCGTCGTGTTGTGCGAGTGTTTCATCGGCTGTCCTCCCCATTGGGGGCTTTTCAAACACATTTTCTCTGCTAGATCCCAAACCATCAAACGACTTAACCAGTCGGATGATAAAACTCACCTTCTCCAGCTCTGCGGAGGCTTAGGCTTCCAAAAGAAGAGTAAAAGTAGCTATCCCGCTCTTCAGTTGAGTGAATCTGTTAGGAACTGGCAGTCGACATGGTTCTACTGCGAGGACGTTGCTTGCCCGAATGCCACAACAGGATTGCCTCCTTTTAGCTTAGACCGACCGGCTCCGCCTAAGCAGCTCGTGCTCACGAAGGCGGAGAAGATCCATATCCAGCCTCTGGTCGATGCACTTGTAGATGTCGTCCAAAGGGGAGTCACCGGCATAGATTTGCTCGAGGTTTTCCTGGGCCGGCGCATCCAGCCTCTACAAGCTCGACGCCACGCCATGTGGCACTACACGGGGCCTGAGGACTCCACTCGGACCAACGTCGAGTGCGTGACCGGGGAGACGGTGGCGTCGTGCGTGCTCAACATCACAGGCGCCTGCGAAAACCCCAGAGGGGCCCGACGAGTGAAGGCCTTCCGCGCGGACAACCCTCCTCCGAATGAGGCGAGTACAACTTGTCGAGTGTACACAATTGTCTTAGATTTATCACTTTCTTGAATCACTGTCTGACGTCTGATGTTGTCGACTGTATCTTGTGCAGGAGTGGACTAACTGGTTTTCCCCTGTCTCGAACGGGAATCCGGCCGAGGAGGAGGAAGGTAGCCAGGAGGGCAGCGTGGAGAGCGCCGAGTACGTCTCCGACAGTGGGGAGACGGAGGAGGAGTCCGAAGAAGAAGAGGAGGAAGATGAAGAGCAGAACTCGCCACCCCCACCGCCAGAGCTTCGAACCAAACGCCGTCATGAACCCGCGGCTCCTTCGGCCCCTCCAGCATCCTTGAGTGCCCCGCCAGCCGCTCCTGTGGTTCCGAGCGCCTTACCAGCCGTTCCCGTGGTTTCGGGTGCTCAGAGCACCAAGAGGACCAGGGACGCTGCTGCTGAGCCTGCGGGTCAGCCCTCTAAGGTGGCCAAACCAAGTGGATCTAAGCCTCGGAAGGCTTTGCCGCGGATGAGGGTCACAGTTCCCGTCACCTCAATGTAAGTGCATTGTTCTTCTATCTTCTTCCGGTATTCGATTGAACCCCTGTTTATTGGTTGAATGAATTTCACTCGACAGAGTTGCCACCTCTCCGGCACGCCAGGGGGACGATCCCATGGACATGGACAACGTTGTCACATCCCAGCCAGGTGCGTCGTGGCGATTCCAAGAGTTTACATTATTGCATCACGAATTCTGTCTTTGGTCTTGCCTTTTTCCTGTGGTCTCACGCCGTTCAGTCGGGTTTCCCTCAGGGGTGATTTATGTGGAGGAGGGCGACCAGGGGAGGTATGAGCAAGCTGCGGTGCCTGTCCTTGAGGCTGTTCCACCGGTTACTACTCTTGCCATGGACGCGCCGCCGACTGAGGCGATGCCGTCGACTGAAACGGCGCTGATCGCTGCTGAACCGACTGGAGCAGGCCTTGGGATGCCCAAGGAGTCTCCTACGATGCCAGGTCCGTCAACTGTCCAGTACAATGTCCAGCGCCTCCCGGAAGATCAGGTGGGAGCTGCCAAGGGGGCCATGGTGCAGGCGGAGCTGATGGCGGGAGAGGCCAAGAGAGCGTACGACTCCATCGCGTCCGTGTACAAGCGAAGCTTGGAACTGCAGGACGGTATTCGAGTAAGTGGGCTAGTAAGTATTTACTTTCCTCTTCTAACCCAGTGGGTGTGAGCAATGCACTCGGATAGAGTATGATTGTTTTGCAGTGGGTTCACTCTTAGTGAACCTAGTAGGTGTAGTCCCCGAGACTTCTGTCGAGTGCTTGCACCAGTTGTCTTTATACACATTTCCTTTAACTTGATCAGATCAAAAACTAATCTGTTCGAATGTTACTCGGAAGGACTGCCTCTGCTCCATAAACAAGGAAGAACGGGGATCGCCCTGTAGATCTATTTGGGGTTGTGCGGAGACCCCAAAGCACCGAAGGTAGCTTGGTGACCCATGCGCCAGCGGCATGTCGCACCTCTCGCAGGAGTCGAGGCTTCAAACCTTGCAGAATAAGTCCATTCGCCCGCTCTGCTTGCCCGTTTGTTTGGGGATGCGCCACAGATGCAAAATCCACTCGGATACCTTGGCCTGTACAGAAACCTTTGAATCTGTCCGAGTCAAAGTTTGTTCCGTTGTCAGTGATTATGCTGTGAGGTACCCCGAATCTGGAGATGATGTCCCTGACAAACTTGATGGTCGTTAGGGCGTCAAGCTTCTTAATGGGCTTGGCTTTGATCCACTTTGTGAACTTGTCGTCTGCCACCAACAGATGTGTGAATCCCCCTAGGCCTGTCCTGAATGGACCGACTGTATCTAATCCCCATACCGCAAACGGCCAAACAAGAGGGATTTTCTTCAACGCAGATGTTGGTTTGTGGGACTTGTTAGAGTAGAACTGTCAGCCTTCACATCGGTCGACCATATCTTTCGCCATTTCATTCGCGTGCAGCCAAAAGAAGCCAACTCCGAATGCTTTGGCGACGATTGCTCTTGAGGAGGCGTGATGACCGCAGATTCCCGAGTGAATTTCTTCCAGGATCAACTGTCCCTCCTCAGGGGAGATGCATCGTTGAAGGACGCCTGGAATGCTTTCCTTGTACAACTGGCCATCAATGACAGTGAACGACTTTGACCTGCGGACGTTCTGTCTGGCTTGGACTTCGTCTTCCGGTAATTCTTGCCTCAGGATGTATGCGATGAATGGCACAGTCCACTCGGGGATGACAGCAAGAATCTCCATGATCAAATCAACCACAGCAGGGACTTCGACTTCAGTCGGGTCTGTGGAGCTCTTTGGTTGTACTGGTTCCTCTGTGAAGGGATCTTCTTTAACTGAGGGTAGGTGGAGGTGCTCGAGGCAAACGTCACTCAGGACTGGTCTCCGAGTGGATCCGAGTTTTGCCAACTCATCAGCTGCTTGGTTTTTCAGTCACGGAACGTGGTGGAGTTCCAGACCTTCAAACTTTTCCTCGAGCTTTCTCACTGCATTGCAGTACGTGGTCATGGTGGGGTTCCTGACGTCCCACTCCTTCATCACTTGATTGACCACCAAATCTGAATCGCCATAGACCATCAGGCGACGGACGCCGAGTGAGATGGCCATGCGCAGTCCATAAAGGAGAGCTTCATACTCTGCCTCGTTGTTGGAGGAATCAAAGTGTATCTGCAGCACATACATGAGTTTGTCGCCCTTTGGCGATATGATCACAAGCCAGCGCCGGAGCCATTCAACATCTTGGACCCATCGAAGAACATTGTCCAATGAGCCGAGTAGATGTGGGTCGGTTGCTGTTGTTCTACCCATTCTGCTATGAAGTCAGCCAGAGCTTGAGACTTTATAGCTTTCTTGGCCTCGAACTTGATGTCGCAGTACAACATCTGCATTGCCCATTTCGCCACTCGGCCCGATGCGTCCCGATTGTGGAGGATTTCCGACAACGGAGCATCAGAAATGACAGACACCGAGTGGTCTTGGAAATAATGAGCTACCTTCTTCGAAGTCATGTAAATCCCGTAGATAAGTTTTTTGATAGTGGGGATACTTCTGCTTGGAAGGAGTCAGGACTTCGGAGACATAATACACTGGCCGCTGAACTTTGTATGCTTTGCCTTCTTCTTCTCGTTCGACTGTGAGAACAGTGCTGACGACTTGATTTGTAGCCGCGATGTATAGAAGAAGGGGCTCTTTACTGAGCGGAGCAGTAAGAACCGGCTGGGTGGAAAGTAGGACTTTGAGGTCGTCGAGTGCGACTTGGGCTTCGTCTGTCCACTCGAAAGTATCCGATTTCTTCATGAGTCGGTACAGAGGAAGCGCCTTCTCGCCGAGTCGACTGATAAACCTGCTCAAAGCCGCTAGGCAACCTGTGAGCCTTTGAACATCGTGTATTCTGACCGGCCGCTCCATTCGGACGATGGTCCCGATCTTTTCGGGGTTGACATCGATCCCTCGTTCGGAAACGAAGAAACCGAGTAACTTTCCGCTGGGAACACCGAATGAACACTTGGCTGGGTTGAGCTTGATATCGTACGTACGAAGGTTGGCGAATGTTTCTGCCAAGTTAGTCAGCAGGTCGGAACCTTTGCGTGACTTGACTACAATATCATCCATATACGCCTCCACATTCCGACCGATCTGGTCGAGGAGGCATTTTTGGATCATGCGCATAAAGGTTGCTCCTGCATTCTTCAAACCAAATGGCATAGTGATGTAGCAGAAGCACCCGAATGGGATGATGAAGGCTGTTTTTAATTCATCGGGGCCATACAGACGGATCCGATGATAGCCCGAGTAGGCATCAAGAAATGACAAACGCTCGCAACCCGCAGTCGAATCAACAATTTGATCGATGCGGGGGAGCGGAAAATGGTCTTTCGGGTAGACCTTGTTGAGATGCTTGAAGTCGATGCACATTCGGAGCGACTTGTCCTTCTTGGGCACCATGACAACATTGGCGAGCCACTCGGAGTGGTGTTACCTCGCGAATGAAGTTGGCTGCCAAAAGCTTGGCCACCTCTTCTCCGATTGCCTTCCTCTTGTGCGCGGCGGACCGACGCATGCGTTCTCGGACAGGCCGAGCGGCAGGATCCACGTGCAGTCGGTGCTCAGCCAACTCCCTGGGTACACCTGGCATGTCAGAGGGCTTCCATGCGAAGATGTCCCAGTTCTCACCGAGGAACTGGATGAGCTCGACTTCCTATTTAGGATCGATAGTGGTGGAGATGTTCATCGGGGCAGCGGTGTCGTCCGTCGGGTGGATGCTGACCTTCTTCGTCTCTCCCGCCGACTAGAATGCGGACTCCGAAGCTGGCTTCTTCGAACGCATCAAGTCAGCGGGGTCGACTGTCTTCTTGTACTCGTCAAGCTCGAGGACAACCATCTGCTGATCGGAGATCCTCGATCCCTGCTGCAGACACTCCTCGGCCCGCTGCCGATTGCCTGTGATAGTGATCGCACCTTTCGGGCCTGACATCTTCCACATAACATGGACGGGCCATGAAACGTGCATACGTCGGGCGGCCCAGAATCGCGTGGTACGCACTCTGGAAGTCCACCACGTGGAACGTCAGCTTTTCCTTGCGGAAGTTCTTGTCGGAGCCGAAGACAACGTCCAACGCGATCTGGCCGAGTGACTTGGCCTTTCGTCCAGGGACGACTCCATGGAACTGCATGCTGCTCTCGCTGAGTTTGGACATCGGAATGCCCATCCCCTTGAGAGTGTCGGCGTACATGATGTTCAAGCCACTGCCGCCGTCCATGAGGAGTTTGCGCAGTCAGACTCCTTCCACCACCAGGTCGACGACCATAGCGTGCCTCCCTGGGGTGGGTACGTGTGCTGGATGATCCGACTGGTCAAAGGTGATCGCAGTCTGAGACCATTTGAGGAACGTGGGGTTGGTCGGCGTGGCCATGTTCACCTCCCTGTTCACCAGCTTTAGTCGACTCTTGCTTTCAACGTCAGCAAAAATCATCAGTGTTGCATGGACTTGGGGGAACGGATCCTCCTTGTCCTCCTCATCCTGTTCATTGCCCTTTTCACTCGGTTGCCCTTCGCCGAACCCTTGGATCAGGAGGCGACATTGCCGAGTGGTATGCTTCGGATATATGGGGCTGCCCTCTTCATCCATCTTCGTGTGTACCGGACATGGCTGGTCCAGGATGGGGTTATTGAACTGCTTCTTCTAGGGGGTGAATTGAGCCTTCCCCTTGCCTTTGAACTTGGCATTGGTAACAACTGCGGCTTCTGCCTGCGGAGTGGATGGAGCTTTCTGCTTCTGCTTCCGAGTGTTGTTCCCATCTCCATCGGCGACTGCTTTGTGCTTGCCGCTACGGATGCGGTCCTCTTCTTCGCCATTTGCATAGCGTGCCACTATCTCCATCATCTTGCTCATGGAGATGTCGCCGGTTCGACCGAACTTCAGGTACAGATCTCTGTACCGCACGCCTGCCTTGAAGGCGCAGACTGCTTGGTGCTCTGTGACGTTCTCCACCGTGTGGTAGAGGGTCGTCCAACGCTGAATGAAATCGCGCAGGGGTTCATTCTGCTTCTGGACACAGTGCTGGAGCTCCACGAGGCCAGCAGGGCGCTTGCACGCTCCTTCGAAGGTCCTAATGAAGACTCGAGCCAGATCTGCCCAGCTGTAGATGCTTGAGGGAGCCAACTGGTTCAGCCACGCTCGTGCCGAGCCGTCGAGCATCAGAGGGAGGTGCTTCATGGAGACGTGGTCGTCCCCTCCTCCGATCTGGACTGCCACTCGGTAGTCGTCCAGCCACGTTTCTGGTTTGGACTCTCCTGTAAACTTGCTGATCCCCGTCGCCAATCGGAAGTTGGGAGGGATGTCAGCCGAACGAATGGCTCGACTAAAACACTCGGGACCAGAGACGATGGTCCTGCTTCCACTCGGACGGTCCATATCGAGACCATCGCGGTGGGCTCGGCCCCTGTCGACCCTCCGCTGGGCGATATGCCCTCTCGCTTCGGGCCTTGGATCGTAAGTGTCACCGACTGAATGCCGATCATCATGATGTCGGTGCCCGTAGGGCCCACCCCGCGGAAGGGTGCACGAACGGCGACGATCTTCGGGATTTATGGAACGGCTGCCTCCCCTGTGTCGCTGATGAGAACCAGGGCTGTGAACTGATCGATGCTTGTTCGCATGAACAGAACTATTGTGGACCCTGTTGTGCGACTGGGAGACCGCCGAATTTTGCTGCTGCGCCGTGTGCAGCAGGGCACGGATTTGCTCGATCCCTCTGCCAGCCTCTGAATCAGTCGGCTGGAGAGAATCGGCTATCTTGGCGGCGGCAGCCAGGTTGAGGACGGGCGTGCGATACACCTCCACGTTGCTCCGCCGAGTGTGCCGACTGGCAGAATGGCGGGGATGACGGCGAGCGCCGGATGTTTCGCCGACTTCGTGCTCGTTCCGGCCAGATTGGCGGGGACTTTCATGGGAGTTGGCCATGTGCACTTCAGTTGCAGGCCCGCGACCCAAGTACTCGGAAGGAAAGTCAGTCGAAACTGAGTCCGAGCGCTGGGACGGCGGTGCAACCACAACCGACTCTAGGACCGCCACTTGCGAGGACGCGTTCTGGCGCACCTGGGCGTGTTGCACCCAACGTTGGAGCCGCGGACGGCGGGACCGCTTGTTGCGGCGCGCGATGACGGCACAGGTCGACACCGGAGCCGATTGCTGGAGAAGAAGAATACCGCGGGCGCCGGCACGGAAGTGCGTAGCCCCGCGGCTGGGGAGTGCCTCGACGTCGAGAGGAGCATCCCGAAGCCATGCCGAATCGTCGACGATGAAGGAGAGAGTGCCGAAGAGGATCTCGTGACCCATGCTCAAATCTCCACCGGATGACATGATGAAAAGATGTAGTCGCAAACTCGCCGGAAGTCGCTTAGACGCCTGCCCCATGATGGGCGCCAACTGTCGTGGGTATAAGTCTGACAGTAGATGTGTAGGGTACGAAAGGATGGGCAGAGCCTTAGCTACTACGAGGTTGTATGAGTTCAGGCCCGTCTACGATGGAGGTAATAACCCTACGTCTCAGTGCTTTTGGGAGCTTGTTGTCGAGTGAAATATGGATTATAGTGAATTGCTAACCCTTGCACGAGTGGGGAAGGGCGGCTTATATAGAGTGCGCTGCCCTTCACAACGGTTAGGTGCACAGGGGTGGAGTAGTGGCAAATAAATGCCTACGTTACAGGTAACGTATGTCTTAAATGCTAATAAAGGCACATGGAAACGTATGATCGTTTCCCTCCAGGGGGGTTACGGTGTACAGAGTGGAATCCAGTCGGTTAATACACTCCGAATGCTCATCTCCGACTGGATGGTGGAGGATTCATTACCGACTGGATGATGGGAAGTCCTTAATTCAGTCGGAACTGACTAAGGGCATTACCCCTTATGAAGGGTAGTCCTTGGGTAGGACTTATAGGGCAGGCCTATGACCCTACCCTAGGACTATAACCCCATCAATTGCTAAAAGAAGACATATCGAGCGTCTGAAATTGGCTGGAACAGAAATGAATCAACATTTCGACAAAACATAAGCACTAGGAGGTGCTCCGTACAAAGTCATACACACATGTCCAATAATGACATATAGCATTCTTTGATGACAAAGTGATAATGACGTAAAAGTAATTAAAGTGTCCAACACATTTCTGTATTCAAAAAAACTATTTGATACATAAAACATTTCTACATTAATAAAACATATTTGATGCCTAAAATATTTAAAGGTATTTCTATTTCTGTTACTAGTTTTTATATTTTCTATTTTCTGTCCAACACATTTATATTTGATTAATATTTTTTTACTAAAAAATTTCTATTTCTATTACTAGTTTTTATATACTATTCTATAACTATTTTTTCTATTTTCTGTTCTATTCTATTACTAAATTTGTTAATAAAAATTTCTATACCTAAAACATTACTTAATTAGGAGAGAGGAGGTGGGAGGAGTGGGGATTGAAGATGAGAAGGAGGGAGGAGGGTAGCACGAGGAGGGTGAGAGGATGGCAATGGGAGGAGGGAGGAGAGAGGAAGAGGAGGGAGGAGGGAGGAGGCCGGTTGGAGGAGGAGGGGAGGAGGGTTGCGGGAAGAAGGAGGAGGTATGAGAGAGGAGGGAGGAGAGACGAGGACGGCGAGAGAAGGATGGAGGGAGATACCTCGGGAGCGACGGTGGCGGCGGTGGGCGAAGGCGCCGACAACAATGATGGGATACACGGTGAGAGTGTCAGAGGGTGAGAGAGACATGAACGGACGCATAGGGTGTGAATAAGGTGACCTTAGTAGTAGCATGGGGTATCTACTCGCGCTATGGTTAAAATATTAATTGTAGTGCATGTTGAGCAGCCGTGATGTAGCCCGCGCTGCTACTAATCCTCTATCTATAAGGTATCTTCTAATAGTGTATGTTTAATAACCTTCGGATAACGCAAAATGAAATAAACCATGTGGTGGGACAATGTTAGGTTAAGCTCCCTACCGCTAAGCCAAGTGTCGAGTATGCATAACGTATACGTATGACGCCTATGATTATTTGACATTGTGCTGTTGTGTGAATTCAAAATTTCGTATGGTGACAAATTTTCATGGGGCCACCGAAATTTCCGATAACCGGTGACTTAAGGCATGAAATATGGAGATATCACCATGCGTATGCCCCAGTGAATCCACGCAAGCCAGAAGAAATGAAACCGGTGACTTAGGGCAACGAAAGCACTAATGTGTGGTCCAGATTTTCCAGTGTCCCATGTCAAGCAGACAAGCACACTAGGCTTCTCTTGCTTTCCTATGTCAAGCACACTAAGGCTTCTCTTGCTTTTCCCATGCATACCGCTCTTTTCTCTTCTCTCTGTTTGCTTTTCATTTGGGGAGGCTGGCTCTTCTGTAAGCATCACCTTTGGTCTGCAGGCAGCAACTTTCGCTGAGCTGGGCTTTTTTTAGAGAAAAATTTCCATTCTACTTCTCCGTACGGAGTAGAAATGAATATATCCAGACGTAATTCTAGATACACCAATTTCTTTTCATTTTGACGACAAGCAATTCCGAACGAAGAAAGTATTCATCAACTATTAAGATAGTACAAAGAAAACCAGAAGTAAAAATATATATATATTCAAATTTATAGATCATCTAGCGACGACAAGCGGCAGGAGAAACCCTAGCACAATTTGCAGGGTACGAACTTTCGCTGAGCTGGGCTTATTGAGACGGACGTGGTAACTGGGGCAGTAGTCCACCGGAAATTCGGAACGAGAAAAAAATTACAGTGTCGATGACCGGGCAGCCGCGGCATGCGGATAGCAAGTAAAAGTGAAAGAAAGTTCCTGGGAGGAGAAGAGGAACGTGAAGCGGCCAGCACGAGGAGGAGATGGATATGTCCATGTCAAAAAAACAAAACAAAAACACCAAGTCCATCTCAATCAAAAATAGCAATAGGCCATGTCATCAATCGGTCGAGGGTGTCTCGACCAATACGCTTCAAGTACATGGATTATGTGTTTCTTTGCTCACCAATAGGCTTCAAGTTACAAAATCAATCTATGATTGGATGGTTCGAGAGACAGCGATATCGATCCCCAGCTCATCAAGATTCAAGTCCTGGTGTTTGCATTATTCCTGAATTTATTTTGGGATTTTCGATGATACAATTTCAGTGGTAGGAGACGTCCTTCCGTCGATGATGAGGCTCCTACGATGACTTCGTAAATTTCAAAATGATACGCCGGATCAGTCTCTCGAAGGTAGCACTTGCATTTGTAATATATTAAAAAAAGGCTTTAATTACATGGATCATGCGTTCTTTTATAAAAATGAGTGTGTTTCATGTGCTATGTATAAAGTTATTTTATAACGAAAAGAAATTAGCATGGTGCTTAAAAGAATGAAGGGAATAAGAAGAACAAAGATTGCCCTCGAATAAAGAAAGGAAAAATAAAAATTCCACGGTGGACTCTACTACTCCGTCCGTCACGGTTTAGAAGGCACGCTTGAAAAATCTCTGAAACCAAGGTAATCACCGATTGGTTGTGTGATGTAGAGGTGTAGATGCTAATGCGCCTAATCAACTGAAAAAATACTAGTACTAATGTGTGAGCAGCAAATTGGAAGGCCGCATGCATGAGTAATACTAGTACTAATTAATAGGAGTAATTGCTTTCGTGCCTTAAACCTTGTCTATTTTAAAAACGCACGCAAGTTTAACTGTGCCTTCTAAGGCTGGTCATAGTGGGAAGTATCATATAGTAGTATCACGCATATGATACTATTGTATGATACTACCTCTATAATGCATAATATCATAAACTAGTATCATAGATGACCTTATTTATTGACATGCATGACACATAGTACCATAGCATTTAACATGTTATGGTATCTACCTATATTACTCTAACCCTCTTTCTCTTTTTTAATTATCTGTCACATCAACATGTTTGCTAGTCCCAAGTATATGTTACCACTTAAGTTACTTCCACTATGACCAGCCTAAACCGTGATGAAGGGAGTACTACAAACCTCGTTAATTGATGAAGTTTCAATTATGTAATAACAAACGTAGTATTGTAATAGCATCAGGACGGGGCTCTGCCCTCCCTTCGCACCTCGTGGGAGTCAACAATCATCATTTCAACATGCACATCAACCCTTCAAGGATCAGTGTGCCTTCCAAAACCAGTCTACACTATTGCACATGCCTACGATAGTCTATTGTTGGAGGAAGATTTCTGGCTTTACCATAAGATGATATGATAAGCGATATCTTGTCGGACGTGGGTGTTGGAAATATGCTTTAGAGGCAATAATAAATTAGTTACTATTATATTTCCTTGTTCATAATAATCGTTTATTATCCATGCTAGAATTGTATTGATTGGAAACTCAAATACATGTGTGGATACGTAGACAACACACTGTCCCTAGTAAGCCTTTAGTTGACTAGCTCGTTGATCAAAGATGATCAAGATTTCCTAACCATAGACAAGTGTTGTCACTTGATAACGGGATCACATCATTAGGAGAATCATGTGATGGACAAGACCCAAACTATGAACGTAGCATATTGATCGTGTCGTTTTATTGCTATAGTTTTCTGCATGTCAAGTTTTTGTTCTTATGACCATGAGATCATATAACTCACTGGCACCGGAGGAATACCTTGTGTGCATCAAACGTCACAACGTAACTGGGTGACTATAAAGGTGTTCTACAGGTATCTCCGAAGGTGTCCGTTGAGTTAGTATGGATCAAGACTGGGATTTGTCACTCAGTGTGACAGAGAGGTATCTCGGGGCCCACTCGGTAATACAACATCACATACAAGCCTAGCAAGCAATGTGACTAAGTGTAAGTCACGAGATCTTGTATTAAGAACAGAGTAAAGAGACTTGATGGTAACGAGATTGAAATAGGTATGCGGATACCGACGATCGAATCTCGGGCAAGTAACATACCGAAGGACAAAGGGAATGACATACGGGATTATATGAATCCTTGACACCGAGGTTCAACTGATAAGATCTTCGGAGAATATGTAGGATCTAATATGGGCATTCCAGGTCCCGCTATTGGATATTGACCGAGAAGTACCACGGGTCATGTCTACATAGTTCTCGAACCCGCAGGGTCTGCACACTTAAGGTTCGGTGACGTTTCGGTATAGTTGAGTTATGGATGTTGGTAACCGAAAGTTGTCCGGAGTCCCAGATGAGATCCAGGACATCACGAGGAGCTTCAGAATGGTCCGGAGGTAAAGATTGATATATAGGAAGTCCTGTTTTGGTCACCGAAAAAGTTTCGGGCTCATCGGTAGTGTAGCGGGAGTGCTGGGAGGGGTGCCGGGGAACATCGGGAGGGGTGTCATGCCCCAAGGGGTCTCATGGGCCATGGGAAGAGATAAACCAGCCCCTAGTGGGCTGGAATAAGTTTCCACCAAGGCCCATAAGGATTGAGAAGGAAAAAAACACAAGGTGGAAATAGTTTCCAAGTGGGAAGGTGGAATCCTACTCCAAGTAGGATTGGAGTAGGACTCCTCCACCTCCAATTTCGGCCAAACCTTGAGGGTTTGAGGCTGCCTCCTCCCCTCACTCCCTCCTATATATACTAGAGGTATTGAGGGTTTTTTGAGCCTCTAGATCGTATTTCTGCAAAGCTTAGGCGAAGTCCTGTCGTAGTAGATCATCACCACCACCGGCGCGTCGTCACGCTGCCGGAGAACTTTTCTACCTCTCCATCCCTCTTGCTGGATCAAGCAGGTGAAGATCGTCATCGAGCTGTACGTGTGCTGAACGCGGAGGTGCCGTCCGTTCGGCACTAGATCGGAATGGATCATGAGACGGATCGCAAGACGGTTCGTGCAACGGATCGTGAGACGGTTCGTGGGATGGATCGCGGGACCGGTCGTGGGACGGTTCGTGGAACGGTTCGTGGGGCGGTTCGAGGGACGTGAAGACGTTCCACTACATCAACCGTGTTTCTTAACCCTTCCTGCTGTGCGATCTACAAGTGTACGTAGATCCAAATCTCCTCTCGTAGATGGACATCATCATGATAGGTCTTCGTGTGCAGACAAACCTTGCGGGCACAAATTATGGACAAAAGTGGGTTAAAAATATTACTCCACAAGTGGCACAAATTATGGACAAATTATTGATGATCTGTAGTGTATGTTTAGCTCATATACCACTAAAAAGAGTCGCATACACCACAAGCAGTGACGGAGCTACACACGGACAAAACAGTCTCTCATGGCTCGCCCAGCCCTAGACTAATATATACTGCATCCTCAGTAAACTAATATAAAAGTATTTAGAATACTATTTTAGTAACCTGAATATTTTTATATTAGTTTATTCTTATATTAGTTTATACAGGGAGTACAAATGAGTGAAGGCAAGTTTGTACAAAATTATGGGATTCCGTGTAGACTAATCCGCTTGGCCCCTCCAACATTTTAACTATAGCTCCGCCAGTGACCACGGGGCCATTCAACCATCAAAATTTAGGTTATTATTATCATTTTAATCCTCAGAAATTCAAATGCAGCACAAAAATCCAGAGGCTTGACCTGGTGTCATGATATGGATACAGATGCCGTGGTACAATTTTGAGAATATTTCCCAAAAGTTGACATATAGACTACTTAAAAATTAGATAATCTCCAAATAAGAAACTAGGTTTCAAGAGCGGACTGATCCTGTTTGTATGCAAAGCGAGCGCTGCTTCATTCATTCGCCCTTAAATTTTGTGCACGCTCAACATGTCAAAATTCATATTTTCTAGGTCCGTTGCTATATTTCAACTATTAAGTACATTTATTTTATTTAATGCATATCATTAAAATTTGGACTGCATGTACATGCAGCTATGACCAAAAGTAGATTAAAATATACTATGATGATTTTTCGTATATGTTTTGCCTAAATACCACAAATTAAAAGCAGTCTCATAACCTCGTGGGTTGAGATCTGGTCACCAACATGTAGATTATTGCAAGTTTATTCTTTAGGAATTCAAACGAAGCCAAAAATCCTGAGAGTTGCCATGATGTCATTGTATGACCCTTAAAGGCTACTAGTTCGTTGCCCGTGCGTTGCTACGGTGTCATGCATATACTCTGGTTCAACACCAGTTTTGAAACATACCTTTAGGATCCTCATAAAAACTAAACAATATTGTCAACCTTTTCTTTACAATTAAATCACTATTTTCGTTTACCGTCAATTTATATTTATTGCACTGATGTACATGCTTGCATAATTTGCTACATCATGGGTTGACAACGCCTTATATTTGGCTTTTGTCATTGGATATCGAACCTATACTTGGGAAAGGGGTGCTTCCTTGTTGTAAGAGCTATGCAATAACCTTAAGACTCGGATTAGCAGCCTAGTATATGAGAAGCCATGCATTTATCCCAGTGTCGTATATATATCAAAATTATGTGTTATGTCTTAATTAGAAGAACTCCGGAAATCTACCAAATCGAAAAACAACAAGCACACGAGCACATTTCCAACTTCCAGAAATAAAGAAAAACAGACACAAAACTAAAGGCAAATGGACATAATTCCCATCATACCAATATGCATGATAGTTGTTTTGTGCATACATTCATGTTCGAGACGAATACCTTTTGTGTGCATACAAATGCCGCAAAAGCAGCTTGTCTAAAAATAGCAAAACTAAGAAGAGAAATAAATAGCCTTCTCTGCTCCTATTGCTCTTTTCAGTTGTTTTTGGTTAAACAATATATTGATCACACCGTTGCAATTGATCTGCAAGACTGATTCTCGAGGCTCAAACCTCAATTGCAAGATTGAAATGAATAGCAATCTGTTGATCAAAACCGTTTGCGTCTCCATATTCTTCTACCCGATCCACCATGGAACATACAGTAATCCTTTATGTACAAAGAAGAGTATGTATTTTTTGCCAGAAGAAAACAAAGCAGACTATGTACTTTGTGACAGGAGAGGTGATATTACAAGCTAAAAAAATGCTCCCTCCGTCCCAAAATAAGTGGCTCAACTCTATACTAACTTTAAAATTTGTACAAAGTTGAGTCACTTATTTTGGGATGGGGGAGTAGTAAACAAGTAGCATGCCTCTTACATAACATATTAACACACTAACTTCACATATCATATCATGTCACAATGATGAGCGAACAATTTAATATAGCAGAAAATATAAATAAATGTAACCACTATGAAACAAACAGTACTGGAATGAACCATGTATCTATTTGACTGGAATGATACATGAACATGCTACAGTAGACAATATTTCTTATCATATATTTCAAACACTAATTTTCCATACTGCAAGCAGCTACCTATAATAGAAAAATAAATAAAAATGATATTTTTTTGGCAACAACACCTTGAGATCACCGCATTGGCATGGATGACTTTCTAGTGCAATGATTATAAAGAGTTCTTTTAGTGATTATGCACACCGAAAGCAGTCTCGGCCAATATAAATTAAAACCAAGCCACAATCATTTAGATATTAATATGCACAAACCTATATGGAGCGTGGAAAACTCCCTGTGGCTGTGTAGAGGTGCATTTTTGTGTTTGTTAAAGCTGATGGAAGATATTTATTCCACTGTAACTAAAGAGGGCCTAATTTGCAACTTGTAAGCAGTAGAACCTGAAAAACTTGTGCCCTGATTCCTTGCAAGCTGGGATGGCAAGACTAATATTGGTGGAGATCCGTTCATTACATGCAACAATGGTTGGTTCCAAAAAAAGAAAGCCTCATAATCTATTAATATTTAGACCGATAATATTTAAAAAGAAAACTGCTATCAAAACATGAACGAACGTTGGTTCAAGCCTCTAAGATGCAAGGATTTACTGGGAGAAGCATATAGATTTCCAAAGGAAAGAACTGAGCTCCATATCTCTCTCATGCATTATTTGTTTTCATTACATTCAAAGAAAATGATTGCTGGGAATGTATGTTACCTTGTTTTGTGGCACGTAAGACTTCTCTGCTCATACCTTGTAGACCAAAGCGTAAAATCTGAAATAGTGTTCTGAATAGTATCTAGGGGGGAGTGCATCTCGTTACAGAATACAAGCTTCTAGAGGATGGCGAGGGTGACGGTAGACCAAGTGTTGACGTAATATGACTAAAGAAGTAGGGATATATCAATAGAAACATATATAAAGCCAAATTGGAACAACATCGAGTGAGACATCAACATGTTGCGATCATAGTGCGGGGAGGAGCTCAACACCGTACCAAGGAGGGCGAAAGTGGGAGAGCCGGTCTTGCGGCGCCATGAGGAGGGGAACAGAACTGGGAGATGACATTAGCGGCTTTGGCCTGGGATCTATGGATGCAGCTAGGGAGGCGTACGGGAGGTGGAGAGACGGACGTGCGTGGGCCTCTAACGGATCGATCGTGGGCGGCGTGAAGAAAAAAAATAGATCGTGGGAGTATCCGTACCGAGAAAACCGATGTGTGAGACGACGCGTACGTGCTCAAAAGAAGGTCGAACCATCACGACGGCCCGTACGTTGCCACGGGATGAAAAAAAATCCTAGATTAAATAATTATGTTAGTTCAGAAATGTGTTGATTATGATGGCATGTTGTCACTTCTCCCCCCACGTAATTGTCATTTCATTGTAACCATTGTCAACTTGCAAGAAGACAAAGTAATATGTAATCTTCTTATGTTATCATTCCTTACCTTCATTTTCGATATTGTATTTCTATGAATATATATTTATCAAATAAAAATATTTTTTTGATTTGTATACCTGATGTGCGAACAACGAAGGATGTACTCAGTGAAAAAAAATGTTTGCCCCACCTTGAACTTAAAAGAATGTGCGGCTTATTTTTATTCAAGAACAATCACTTGAGAAACCAAATGTCTGCTAACTTCAACTCTACACTTCAGAAAAGAGAGAGTTTGGAACTACATCTGCAACATGAGGAATTTTTTTCTTTATTATTTGAAAAAGGGAGAGACCTACCCAGTTTTTATTGTATGAAGCAATATAGATATACTTGTGATCTACCTACAACACTAACCAAAAGGCACTATCAAACCGTAATATCGCTTATGATCATCTAACAAAGTAAAATCAACCGGAAACACTGAAAGCTACACAACGACATAAAAAGATATGGAAGAAATATGTACCTTTTTGTAGATAATAAAAGAGATAGTGCTCCTAGCCTCTTCATCGCGATCATATGAAAACTAAGAAATTACCCTGGCAGATCTTATGTGCCTCAAAGAAGAATCAAGTTTCTTTTAAAGCTCCTCGGGCTGTTTTGAGTTTGTGATGCCGAGTGATCCAAGACCTTCATCAAGCAAATTTATGCAATTGTCCTCAAATTAGAAGATCTTTGAATTTTTTTTCTCTAAACACATCTCCTGTATTCTCAATACTAACTGCATTCACACATGAAGCAGAAAAAGAGGCGCAATACTTAAGCTGCTACAGTACATGTATCTTAGGAATAGCAGTTTCGAACAGTATAGTTCCCCTTTTCCTTAATAAAAATTAAGGCAAGGCAACAATATGAAGAACCATCAGTATATCTATCAATTGGATGTGTATTTCATACTGTCGTGAAATAAATATTCTGTGAAGATAAAGAGGCAAACATCAGAAAATAAGAAGACTGAATAAAAAACATATGATGACTGGAAAACCCAAATTCATATTCCATGTCCTCACCATAATGTGATGGTTTTCAACGATACTGCTAGAGCATAATGGTTATAGGCATCCGAATGTTCTTATGCATTGTCAAGCTGCACAGAATCTCTGTTGACTTTGCTTCTAGAAAATAGCTACCAAATAGTATACTTCCGCTCCTTTCCTTTATAAAACTTTATGCAAGGAAGTCACCGAGCTACATGTTGTTGGACTTTCATGTTTAAAGTAGAGAGACCTAAAATTATCCTGGTTGTACGCAAGTTCCACCAGGTCAAGATAGATGAAAACATGAATAAAATTTTAATACACCAATAAAACTCATGTGTGTGTTTTGATTGCTTCAAGTAACACAATGTCTATATGGATGGTGCATATTTGTTTTCCCAATGAAGATTACCCCACGAAATAAACAAAGTATTCGCAAGGCAGTGCATTTTCACAGAAATAAACATGCGCAAAATGTTGTTGTGGTCTACGGATGCTAGTATCTCATCTTCTCGAAAACTAATTTACTCCTGTAGGGCTTGTCACTTTTGATCTGACAACGACTTTAGATCACAAATGCAACGGGGCAAGTAAATTTTGGTTTTCTAACACAAGCACTACTCCAAGACAAATGCAATATTTCAGATCATACGTACACATGATTTTTCTGAAAATAATGGATGGAACAGAGGGACCAATGATGTGATTATTTACCGAGTAATAGACTGACCAATCAGATGGTCAAAGCGAGAGGTGTGAGAGACGGAGAGCGTTGTATGCCGCCGCTTGCTAGATTTCCACCAGTGACCTTGTCAAGCTAGCTGCTCCTGCTCCTCTCATGGTCCCACCGCCTCTCTCCATCCAAAGGCACCAGCCAATCTCCCCAGGGCAATACACTCCCCTGCAAAACAGCAAAAGAAGGCAAATTTGTGAGCAGCAGGAGCAGGCATGCTACAAATTCCACGCTCTGCAGAGAGAGAGAGGTCAAGAAGTACACGCAGAGCGGTACCAACTTGTGGAGACGAACACCAAAATTTCAACGCATCCGCGTAACAAGTTGTGATCTTGGGTGCATCTGGGTTCCATGTCCCGTGAACACGGGGAGAAATTACAGAGACGAGCGATAGGGGGGAGTGGGCGGGCGGGGGGTTGGACCTGGAGCAGGAGAGGAAGACGGAGAGGTCGCTGAAGGCGCTGGCGGCGACAGCGCCGGTGAGCCCCAGCAGCGACAGCGCCGGTGAACCCCTGCAAAAAGTGAAGCTTCGCTGCACAGAAAAATCATATTACCTCAGATTCTTAAAATTCCAAGTTGCACACAATGATTGGCATGACATACCACAACTATACAAAGAACACTGAGCGCTACATCTAGGGTTGACCTACATGCTGGCAACTGAGGAATGTGTAAGAAAAATCAACACAAAGTGATGCGATATTCCATAGAGAAATATCAACACCCCACTAAATTTAGACGATGTTCGTGTGTGAAATTTTCATGTGAAAAAGAAAACTGCAACATATGAAACAACTATCTAGGTCTGGAGCTGCCAACATATGAAACACTTTTTTAATACCACCTAGCTTAGAAGATCAATCATAATCCCTTTAGGCTAGTTCTATATGACACAAGGTGTGGGAATGTTTACATGTGGATCTTAATCTAAACAAATATGACTACTGATAAAGAAAAATTATATCATCCTCACCTGTGCCATTAATTAGTTAATGCGCAAACAGTTGTTGGCATAGTCGTCCCTGCGAAGGTAACCGCGCCGTCCACCCTTCCATGTGCATGCATTCCCCGCGGTTGCACAATTCAACTCGCCCTTACTTCTGCCACCCCAAAATTCAGTAGTAGTTGTTCCCTACAATGCAAAATTCTTTAAGAAAATTGAGAAGTACAACAACCCTACATACATCAAAAGCTGATGGAACAGTCTTATGCAGTAGTTTGCAATGACAAAATGAAACGCGTCAAGAATGCTCGTAGTCAGCTCAAAACTCCGAACACCAGCAAGGCAGCGACCATTTTCTCCAACCTGAGAATTAAGAACTCACCAAGATTGTTTCCAATCCCCATCTCAAATTCCAACAAACTTCAGCCCAAAAGTCCATCCATTTTATGGGTAATGATAGACAAGCCTGATTAGAGCAGTATTACATCAACCGGTATTCGGAGTTGCTTTTTGGTTTGGAGAAAAATTGAAGATCTTAAGCAAAATACGTTGAGTACTAAAAGAATGAAGGTACATGGTAGTGTTGTAACTCCTTGTATACCAAATATTTCATGGTTTTTTCTTCAAGATGTAGATCTCAAAGTACACAAAAATAATCAAGTTTCGTGGTAGTTATAATAGCTCATTTCATTTCCAATGAAAATTCAGAGGTGTTCTTTAAACTAAAATATAATACCTTAAAAAAATAAAAAAATAGGTGTTCCCTTAAAAAAATGTGGAGACAACAAACTATCAAGTTCTTCTATCTATATGTAACCATGCATCACTAAGCTCAATATAACTCACTTCTAGCCGAAGTCAATATTGCACCTTCCATATGGAACCCATTCCCATGTCTATGCATTTCCACGGTCAAAGTTGATTGCAATATTTCTATGAGTATCTCTACAGTTGCAATATCATTAGCTTCCGACTTCTCGCAGTTGCTCCCCTGATATAGTTCAAGCAAGAAAAAATATTCAGTAAACTGAAATGAAAACATCCTAGGGAGTAGAGGGGCTCAGTGTCAAGTAATGGTTTTAGGTAACTATCTGGTTCAACCAGGTATGCCAATGCGTATGTCGTCTCCCATATTTTTACCTTCTAATAATCATGGAAAATGATTCACTTCTCATTACGTGATATAATTAATTGTATTGTGGTCAGCAGCAAGAGGAATGTCTAAATGAGCAGCAATTCAAATAAAACTAACGTCTCTAGGATTGTGTTCTGAAAATTTAGAAATGGAAGACGAGGTAAATTTTCCAACATCCACTACACTTTTTATGATGAGTGGACTGGCAATCATAATTTATTGATGGGCTATGTGTGTTATATTCGGCAACCAAAATGACATACTAATTGTGGATTGCGAGAAAGAATCTCTGTGTGTGAACTATTTTCCTGCTTGCAAACATGCGGCAACACATTTTCATTTTCATTTTGTCAGTGTATTGTTACTAATTGGTGTCCAAACAAAGTATTTTAACTGTACTATTCTATTATTCATTCAGAAGTGTGATGTAGTTCGAACATAACATGTGGCAGGCTACATAAATCACAAGAAGAAAGTAACAACTGACCAAGCATGTGTCTGCACGATTTGAAACTACAACATCTCTCCCATTTCTTTTTTCATTGGTCATTGACAAGTGTCAGCATTACAAGTGTTGAGGCCACTTTCCCAATTTGCAACCTCCAATTAAACATGAACCGAATTGAGATTCGTTCTGGACTACTGGAAATATTAGCTATGTGCAAAGAATAAATATTATATCAGTACAAAATAATTTTGCTTTCAGTGGATGTGTGTATGTTGATGAAAAAAGAACAAGAAGAGAAATTAGAAGAGATGGGTGGATAACATACCTCAAAGGCGAGGATGACTCAGCCATGGTGCAGGAAGAACACGAAGTGGCTTGTTAGATTGAAGCTCCCCGTGAGCCACCTCCCTGTCGGCACCTCCAGCCTCGCGGCGCCGCTACCACCCTTCTCCTCCAACGCAACCATTGCTTACTGGAACACTGATGGGCTGGAGGTGAAGCCGTCTCCCATGGTCCGAACTCCTCCCAGAGTCAATTACATATATCTACAACCAGTCAACATGGTGTATAGAGGTTAGTGACAGCAACTGAACTGACGGTCAGAACCGAGCAGCTAGCAGAATGGTCAGTTACCTTGGTGCGATCAAAGAGGTAACCAAGCCAAAAACATGTGAAGCAAGATAGATAAAATTCATACCGTTGACCAAAGTATCTGCAGTTCTTGGCTTTAGGACTTTAATCACAACATCTTTCTGTGAGCTCATCAACCTAGCCCCATGAACCTGGATAACAATTTTTTCACCTCGTTACTTGGATGCAAGATTGAAGTAGGCTATACAAATGCTCTCAACGGAAACATGTGCTACTGAAGAATAAGTCATTCACACTGGATCAATGTAAGCAACATGTCATGCTCGGCGCTGCATGAAAGAAAGTTGGTGCTGATGGCATGAATTGCAGAATCATATAGACATGAGTATGAAATACCACCTTGCTGATCATGACGCTGCCAACATGCTCATCTCCCGTGTCCTACACGCGCAGCTGGGGCACCACCGAACCAGAGGACGGCGATCTGCACGAGAGAAAGGGAAGAAGTCAACCTCCCTTGCAGAAATAGAAAGGCGGGGATGGGTGCAGCCGGCGAAGACGAGGGCGCCGTCGACCAGGAGGACGGCGACGGCACCCAACCCTACTTCGACCAGGAGGACGGCGGTGGTGCCCAACCCTACTTCGACCAGGAGGACGGCGGTGGTGCCCAACCCTACTTCGACCAGGAAGACGGCGGCATCGCCCAACACTACTTCGACCAGGGAGACGGCGGCGCGGAGGGCGTCCCGCTGCGCGAGCGAGGCGGGGGAAGGCTGCGGCTCTGGCTGCGGCCTGGGCTCGGGGGAGGAGGGGGCAGCGTCGGGCCAGGATGCGGGGGACGAGGAGGCGGGCGCGAGGGGCCAGTCGGTGCCGGGTCCCTCGGGCTCCGCGGCGGGGCGCTCGATCCTGCGACGCTTCCTTTGGTTGGGGCGAGCACGGGTGGGGCGGGAGCCTCCGGCGGGTGGCACGGGAGCCGAGGCGGGGGCGGGCCGGCCGCTGCGCCAGAGGGAGTGCAGGCAGAGCACCTCCTCGGCAAGGCGGCGCTCCTCGTAGGCATCGTAATGCGGGGGGACGGCGGCGGGGCGCGGTGGCTTCGACGCGTCATCGGGGGCGGCGAGCGAGGGATTTGGGGGGCGGTTGCGCTCAGGGAGGGAGAAGAAGAGAAAAGGGCGCAGGTTGAATCGCCAGGTCGTGCTAGCGACGGGGGGTGGATCGCCAGGTCGTGCGTGCGTGCGCGGTAGGAGGGGATCCCTGTTGGTTGAACCATCACGACGACGGCAGATCCCCTTTAATAGTAGAGATTGTAAAAAATTAAGAATGCTTTGCAGAAGTTCATGTAGACTGCTTAGAGCAACTCTAGCAGACCCTGCATCCGGCCTGCCCGCAAAACGCGTTTGGAGTTCGCGCAAAACCGTTTTTACGGGCCGGCGCGGGCTGACACAGATGCAGACCCCGCATAATGGACCCGTAAAAAAGCATATTCATGGAATATACTTTTTATAAGGGTCGGCTTCTGCGGGTTCTGATCTGGCGCAGCTCCTCCCGGCCCGTAAAACTTAGATTTGCAACTTAAATTGATCTATCATAATGCTTTTCTTTCCTTTTGCAACAACATAGAAACTACTACCTGCCAAGCTATTCGCTGCACTTTCAGGTTGAATGCGTGCGTGCTGATCGGAACCATAGAATTTGGGGAGGAACTGGTGGATTCGACGATTTAGGGAGGAACCGGTGGATTCAGCATGTGCGTGCTGATCGGAACCATAGAAACTACCCGCCAAGCTATGCGCTGCACTTTCAGGTTGAATGCTGTTAGCAAATGCATCCGGCTGCCACTGGAACGAGATCTTGTAAGTCACGAGATCTTGTATTAAGGAACGAGTAAAGAGACTTGATGGTAACGAGATTGACATACGGGATTATATGAATCCTTGACACTGAGGTTCAACTGATAAGATCTTCGGAGAATATGTAGGATCTAATATGGGCATCCAGGTCCCGCTATTGGATATTGACCGAGAAGTACCTCGGGTCATGTCTACATAGTTCTCGAACCCGCAGGGTCTGCACACTTAAGGTTCGGTGACGTTTCGGTATAGTTGAGTTATAGATGTTGGTAACCGAAAGTTGTTCGGAGTCCCAGATGAGATCCAGGACATCAGAAGAGCTTCGAAATGGTCCGGAGGTAAAGATTGATATATAGGAAGTCCTGTTTTGGTCACCGAAAAAGTTTCGGGCTCATCGGTAGTGTAGCGGGAGTGCTGGGAGGGGTGCCGGGGAACATCGGGAGGGGTGTCACGCCCCAAGGGGTCTCATGGGCTATGGGAAGAGATAAACCAGCCCCTAGTGGGCTGGAATAAGTTTCCACCAAGGCCCATAAGGATTGAGAAGGAAAAAAACACAAGGTGGAAATAGTTTCCAAGTGGGAAGGTGGAATCCTACTCCAAGTAGGATTGGAGTAGGACTCCTCCACCTCCAATTTCGGCCAAACCTTGAGGGTTTGAGGCTGCCTCCTCCCCTCACTCCCTCCTATATATACTAGAGGTATTGAGGGTTTTTTGAGCCTCTAGATCGTATTTCTGCAAAGCTTAGGCGAAGCCCTGCCGGAGTAGATCATCACCACCACCGGCGCGCCGTCACGCTGTCGGAGAACTCTTCTACCTCTCCATCCCTCTTGCTGGATCAAGCAGGTGAAGATCGTCATCGAGCTGTACGTGTGCTGAACGCGGAGGTGCCGTCCGTTCGGCACTAGATCGGAATGGATCATGAGACGGATCGCAAGACGGTTCGTGCAACGGATCGTCAGACGGTTCGTGGGACGGATCGCGGGACCGATCGTGGGACGGTTCGTGGAACGGTTCGTGGGGCGGTTCGAGGGACGTGAAGACATTCCACTACATCAACCGCGTTTCTTAACCCTTCCTGCTGTGCGATCTACAAGTGTACGTAGATCCAAATCTCCTCTCGTAGATGGACATCACCATGATAGGTCTTCGTGTGCGGACAAACCTTGCGGGCACAAATTATGGACAAAAGTGGGTTAAAAATATTACTCCACAAGTGGCACAAATTATGGACAAATTATTGATGATCTTTAGTGTATGTTTAGCTCATATACCACTAAAAAGAGTCGCATACACCACAAGCAGTGACGGAGCTACACACGGACAAAACAGTGTCATGGCTCGCCCAGCCCTAGACTAATATATACTACACCCTCACTAAACTAATATAAAAGCATTTAGAATACTATTTTAGTAATCTAAACATTTTTATATTAATTTATTTTTATATTAGTTTATACAGGGAGTACAAATGAGTGAAGGTAAGTTTGTATAAAATTATGGGATTCCGTGTAGACTAATCCGCCGGGCCCCTCCAACATTTTAACTATAGCTCCGCCAGTGACCACGGGGTCATTCAACCATCAAAATTTAGGTTATTATTATCATTTTAATCCTCAGAAATTCAAATGCAGCACAAAAATCCAGAGGCTTGACCTGGTGTCATGATATGGATACCAGATGCCGTGGTACAATTTTGAGAATATTTCGCAAAAGTTGACATATAGACTACTTAAAAATTAGATAATCTCCAAATAAGAAACTAGGTTTCAAGAGCGGACTGATCCTGTTTGTATGCAAAGCGAGCGCTGCTTCATTCATTCGCCCTTAAATTTTGTGCACGCTCAACATGTCAAAATTCATATTTTCTAGGTCCGTTGCTATATTTCAACTATTAAGTACATTTATTTTATTTAATGCATATCATTAAAATTTGGACTGCATGTACATGCAGCTATGACCAAAAGTAGATTAAAATATACTATGATGATTTTTCGTATATGTTTTGCCCAAATACCACAAATTAAAAGAAGTCTCATAACCTCGTGGGTTGAGATCTGGTCACCAACATGTAGATTATTGCAAGTTTATTCTTCAGGAATTCAAACGAAGCCAAAATTCCTGAGAGTTGCCATGATGTCATTGTATGACCCTTAAAGGCTATTGTAAAAAATTAAGAATGCTTTGCAGAAGTTCATGTAGACTGCTTAGAGCAACTCTACCTGACCCTGCATCCGGCCTGCCCGCAAAACGCGTTAGGAGTTCACGCAAAACCGCTTTTGCGGGCCGGCGCGGGCTGACACAGATGCAGACCCCACATAATGGACCCGTAAAAAAGCATATTCATGGAATATACTTTTTATACGGATCGGCTTCTGCGGGTTCTGATCTGGCGCAGCTCCTCCCGGCCCGTAAAACTTAGATTTGCAACTTAAATTGATCTATCATAATGCTTTTCTTTCCTTTTGCAACAACATAGAAACTACTACCTGCCAAGCTATTCGCTGCACTTTCAGGTTGAATGCGTGCGTGCTGATCGGAACCATAGAATTTGGGGAGGAACTGGTGGATTCGATGATTTAGGGAGGAACCGGTGGATTCAGCATGTGCGTGCTGATCGGAACCATAGAAACTACCCGCCAAGCTATGCGCTGCACTTTCAGGTTGAATGCTGTTAGCAAATGCATCCGGCTGCCACTGGCTCTGTTGGCCGTAGTTATGTTGGGCGACCTGATTGCTGACGGCAGGAACCTCGGCTTGGTTGACATTGTAATTTACCCCACCAGAAGGCGCAACAAGACCATGGTTTGCAGTTCCAACCTGAAGAGCAGCACTAGCTACGCTGGCTTGCGCGACGGCCTGCTGGTACACTTCTAGCTATTGCCACTCCTGCTTGTCGGTGTCAAAGTACCACCCTGGGTACTCGGCGTAGAACATCATGTACGTTGGTCGGGTACTCCGAAGCGGCCCCCGGTCCCCAACCGGATGCAATACCCGCGGTGGCGCTCTCCTCCGCGATCGTCTCCAGCCCGACCTGCGCCGAGTTGTGCAGGTAGGAAGCACCAAACTGCTGGTGCTCCTCGTCGGCCGTCTAGGCAGCGTCGACCTGGTACCACTGCTGCGTGGCCTCGTCGAACTTCCACCCGTGGTACATGCTCTCCAGGTACCTGGGATCCGCGGGGTCGACGGCAGCGCCGATACCGCCGAGCTGCGTGGTCGTGCTATGGTCCGAGCTCACCCCTGCAAAGGGGGGAGAGGAGAGGAGATGTGGTTGATGGGAGAAAGCGCCGGATGAAATGTTCCCCCACCAACCGCTTCCGCTTATATGCAAGGCACCGCAGCCGCGAGGGGGAAACCCACGTTTTACCGGGTTGGGGTTGGGAATTTGCCGCGCCTCCAAAATTTTTTACGGGTCGGGACGGAATGTGGAGTCTGATCGGGCTAGTTTTTCCGCCCCGACCCGCATTTTGACGGTTATTTTACGGATCGGGGCGAGATGCCAGATTGAACCGTATTCGAGAAAGAAACTAGATTCCAAGAGGGAATGGGCAGGTTTGCATTGGAAGTGACAGCTGCTTCCTCTGTTGTCCTTCAAAATTTTCTCATGCTAAACACGCACAATTGCATGTAACATGTCAAAATTGGTATTTTTGCGGGGCGGTTTGCTATATTAAGCCATTAAGTGCCTCTCTAGAATTTCCTAGATATAATTGGACTTTGAATTACAGGTGCATGCAATTATAGACTAAACTGAGTTCGAAAAAATATATTTTTGGTGTTTAGTATATGTTTAGCCCATAGCAAAACAAAGTAAAAGTTATCCCAAAGGCCCGACCACGGAGATATAGGTTATTGCCATTTTAATTATTATAAATCTAAAAGAAATCCAAAATTTTGGAGACTTGGCATGGAGTCATGCATGATATGGTCACTAGCTAGGGGATGTGGTAGAAATTTGGGAATATTTTGCAAAAAAAATCATGTTGACTACTTACAGACCGGTCCATCTCTGATGAAGAAACTAGGTTTCAAGCAGGAACAAACCTAGTTTGTATCTGAAGCGATCGGGTGAATTCTAAAATGGAGGATGGGTAAGTTGTCATTTTAAAGTAAAAAACGGAGGTTGTTGTATCAAATAGTTCATTTACGAAATTGGTATGGTTTAGATGCTTTCGCTCGTGGAAACTACTGTACATAGTGACTCTACTGCCTGGTCCAAAGATTCAAAGGTCATAAGAGTGATTCGATATATACAAAGTCAAGTTCACATAGATTATATATTAGCGAAAGCATGTCTATAGAAAGATACACACAAACATTAACTTGTGAGGTCCGTTGGACGAAGATTATACCACAAGTAAAGCATATTTCGAACTGGTATGTCGTGTAAAGTGCGTTAACAATGACTAGACGATCACTGAAATCTTATAAATTTATTTATTATGTTTTAAAATGTTTGTCCTTGAAACTCATTCCACTCTCAACAAACACTATTAATTACCCGTCACATGTAAAAAAATTGGATTCCGTAGACGCGTCCGCGGACCGGTGTCGGTCACCTCTCATTTTTCTTCTGCTGCAACACACTTCACATAAGCAAAACCCTATTTACATACTAATCTGCGTAGATAAAATTCATCGTACATAGATAAAAAGTGCTCCATTCGGATAAAAACTACCCTAGTTCTACTCGTTGTCCGAGATGTAGATGACCCCGTGCATGATGGACCGTTCTCATGGTCATTTGTGGTGGGGCGCAGCTCCGGCTTCTCTTTCTCATCGTCCTCTTTTAGTTACGCAAAGTTTCGATGAGGTGGATATGACAGTGGCTCGTCGTCACCTTCCGCTTTGAGCGGATCGAGTCGAGGATGGCGCCTTGCTCCGCCTCAAATTACACTATCACCTCCACGGCTTTGGCGTGTTGGACCATCGCATTTGCCTCTTCCATGCCTAACCCGCTCATCTCAACATCCATAGCCACACCTCCTACTCCCTCCGTCCAGGTGTATAGGGCATGCGCGTTGTTCTAGGTCGTTAATTTAACTATTTAAATATATATTATATGTAATAAATAATATACCATTAGATTCATGTGAGGGTGTAGTTTCTGAATATGTATTTTTTATCACATATAATATATATTTAGTTAGTTAAATTGACAACCTAGAACTACGCGCATGCCTTATACACTTGGACGGAGGTAGTACTCCATATCCTACAGACCCACCCTCTCCTCCCATGGCACTACCTCCCCGTCCTCCTCAGTTAACCTATATATTGTGGTCTTATTGGTTTAGTAGGATAAGTGGAGACACAAATGAGATGACATGTGTTGAAATAAAAATAAAAACACATGGACCTATTATGGTCTTTAGTCATTTTTTTAGAAAAGGAGGATGACCGCCGGTCTCTGCATCTGCGAAATGCATGCGACCATTTTATTGATTATTTTCGAGAACCTTACAAAGTAGTACAACAATATGCCTGAATCCGTCATCTTGGCAACATTTGCCGCTACTCCTATCCATATGATGAAGGGGTGCAAGCTGAGCCAAATACTCAGACCTCTCACCTAAGCCTAACATCTAAAGCCGGAGGCCCCGACCGAGACACATACCCGGTTAGGGGCACAAACCGGTCTGACGCACTCACATGTGTCGCCGCCACCATCTTCCACCAGTTCATCTTCAGAGCAGATTGAGGTGCCAGCCTTGGCAGGTGCCTCCGCCATCGACGCCACCATGACGCCAAACGACGACCTCCACCTAGTCATGATTATAAGATTAGAGGAGTGGCAAGCAGGGAGGCACCGGATTGTCGCCAGGGCATTGCAGAGCAGGCAGGGGGTGGAGTAGCGCCCAAGAGGGCGACAACAAGGAGTGGTGTCGTTCTAGCCAGCCAAAGTTCGAGTTTGTCCATGCGTGCGTCCCGAAGAAGAAGAAGCGAGAGGATATAAAGAAAAAAATGTGGTTTAAAGGATCTGTTATGTCTGATGCCTCGCATGACTGTATATTCGTTTTAGGGGCGTTTTTTTTTAGATGATGTTTTACCGATCTGCTATTAAAGATACCGAGGATGACAATGGGTACCCATTATCCACATACCCGACGGGTAAAATCCCTATTAGGGCAAGGGTATGGATAAAAAACCATGGATACATAAATGGAACAAATTTAAAACTCATCGGATATAATGGATATGAATATGATTTAGTATACCACATATCCATGTACCCATGTACCCTCATATAATCTAGAAAATTAAGCCTTAAATATTATTTATTCACATTTAAACATATTATATGTATATAAATCACGTAACTAGCCAGGGTTCATAATGTGCTGCTGTTTATGAGTGTGTTTCTATCACAAAGTGTTGTTATTTATAAATTATTATTATAAAATGTTGTTTATGACTATGTATACTTAAATTAAAATGCTTCAAATCTAAGTAATTTTGTCCATGAGTACCTGCTTATCCCGACAAGTGATGGATATGGAAATATTTTTTACCCGTGAGTACCCGTTTATCCCTGACGGGTGACGAATATGATTTTTTTTATATCCGCCAACAAATATGGATACAAAAGATGGGTAAAATTTGGAGAGGCGGATAAGGATATGGAATGGCTCTGTCCATAACCAAATCCAACGGATGCCATCCCTAGATACCCGAACCCCGTTTTCTCAAGGAGGAACCAGAAACGTTCCCACGGGCCACTGTCCATTTCTGGCTGACCAATGGGCCCAGCAGGTCAGTGTCATCTGATCTGACTATATACCGCGTCCGTCCGCTTTGCTCCTCCCCTACCAGTCCCCCACTCCCCACTCGCCTTCCGTCCTTGAGCCACGCCCGCGAAAACCCTACCTCCGGAGCCATCGCCGGGCGAGATGAAGGGCGGCGACATCGAGGCGGGCTACGCCGACGCCGCGGCGTCGAAGGGGGCGGCGCTGTACCCCGGGGCGACGGAGAGACCCGAGCTGCGCTGGGCGCTCATCCGGAAGGTCTACGTCGTCCTCTGCCTGCAGCTTCTCCTCACCGCCGTCGTCGCGGTCGTCGTCGTCAGGGTCCGGGCCATCCCGCGCTTCTTCGTCTCGTCCTACGCCGGCCTCGGGCTCTACGTCTTCCTCCTCATCCTCCCCTTCATCGGTGAGGCCTCTGACCATTTCCCCTCCACCTTTTTCCGTTAAGAATTTCTGATCCGATCGATTGCAGCGAGGGTTTTCTCCTTTTTGGTGCAAGAAACAGAGTATGTACGAAATTAAATTGCTCTGTTTCTTTAACAACAGAGTACAACATGCAGCAAGTGCATTTTTTTAGTATCAGAAAACAAATACTACTATGTTGCATCCAATTTGGGAGATCTGAAGAAGATTCTCGTTTTGCTCTCTGAATGAACTAGCCGCTGGAGCTCTTGCCTGAATTTATGCCTGCAAGCATAAAGACTTGGAGTGATTCCCCTGAAAATAAAAGGTCGTTCCGCGACGCGATACTGCTAGTAGTATGAGTGCAATTGCCCCCCCCCCCCCCCCCCCCCCCCCCAAAAAAAATAAAACTTTCATTATGTCTGATTTTGAGGGCCTTGGTGAGAGGACAGGACTAACTTTCCCTTTGCGTTCTTTGCATTCTCGTCCCCACAAAGCTTTGCGAACTCTTTACTTTTGCAGGAAGGAACGTCCCATGCACTCTTAATTTTGCTTTACTACTGTGAATTGCAGCTGGGGTATAATCTGTTACTAAAATGCTTCTTAATGTTTTGCATGCAGTGTTGTGCCCGTTGTCCATCTACCGCCAGAAGCACCCAGTCAACCTGCTGCTGCTTGGTGTCTTCACAGTGGCCATCAGCTTCTCTGTGGGCTTGACATGTGCCTTTAACAGCGGTAATTGTCTTCCCACCATCAGACTATGTAAATCTGCTTCTGCTGCCAGCTCCTAGCTTGTTCTTGAGTCAGTCTGCTGCTTATGTAAATCAGCACAATGCTATCGTCAGAATATGATAGCTCCTGCACCGTCAGATTCTTGAGTCACATCTGCAAGTTCCTAGCTTGTTCACCATCTGCCTTTAATGCCCCTCATTGTGTTAATTCATTACATATACACGGCTAGTACAAATTTTCCTACAATTAGCTGGCTTGTTAGTCACCATGTGCAGCAATCGATAGTTTCCTACTGCTATTGTGAAGCGTTTTGTTTGCGTGTGCACTGGGTTCAGAAATACATGTGCTGTCAATTTGCCATGGCCATGCAAATGGTAGAGGCGGCCAAGCAGCCCATGTGACTGTAGTTGATGCATTTTCCTAGTCGTGTTGAAGGCTAAATTGTAGCTGTTGGTCACCATTTATGATTGATATGCTAGTCTGAGTTAGAAGCATTTGTAGTATTAACAGCTAGCAGGATTACTTTTTTATTTGTAGTATTAACAGCTAGCAGGATTACTTTTTTAGAAGACCTTGCTTTCCTATTTTCAGCTGTTATTATCTGAACTCAGAAATTGGCAAACAGTAACCTTCGCTTTTCAAAGAACATTGGTTGCATCTTGCATATGTGTTTACTGTTTCTTTCGGCCACTATTTCTTGTAAGATACAGTGTTGTGATAGTATCAATTTGATCTGAAGGGCCGATTTGTCCAATAACATGGGAGCTGACAAGCTAAAGTTGACATGGTTTTGGCAAGGACGTGGTTTAAGTTGCAGGGCTAGCTTAAACTTTTATCAAAATAAAAAGGATTTTTTGATTGATATATCATACTAGTGTTGTGACAAGACAATAGATGCTTCAAAGGTTTTTTAAAGGTACTCAATGCATGTGCTTGTTAAATATCATTGGATTGAAGTGATTGAAAATGCATATTTTTATTTATTTATATAAAGTTATATTGTCAGGCACTCTATGATCTATCATCTATTGTGTTTGCATCAGTGTTCATGCCACTGTATTTTGGGGTTGTAGCAATTGGATAGTTTCCTACTAGCTATTATTGTGAAGCATTTTGTTTCTGTGTGGACTGGGTTCAGAAATACATGTGCCCCCAATTTGCCATGGCCATGCAAATGGTACACACTCAGCCAGCCCATGTGACTATTGTTGATGCATTCTCCCAGTCTGTGTTAAGGGCCAAATTGTAGCTGTTTCACCTTTTAATATATGTTAGACTGAGTTAAGCATTTGCAATATTGCCAGCTAGTAGGAATGTGGGATTGCTCTTTGAGAAGACCTTGCTTTGCTATTCTCAGCTATTACTTTTTTAATTCGGAAATTAGCAAATAGCAGTAAACTTAGCTTTTCATAAATCATTCATTGCATCTTACATATTTATTTGTTGTTTCTTCCTGTCAATATTTGTTGTATGATACATAGTGATGTGATAGTATCAGTTTTTGATATAAAGGGTGGTTTGGTCCAATAATATGCCAGCCAACCTGCTCAAATTGTCATGGTTTTGGCATGGAAGTGGCCTAGATTGCCACACTAGCTTAAACTTTTATCGAAATACAAGGGATTTTCACATGCTATATCAGACTACTGTGGTGACAAGACAATAGATGCTTCATAGGTTCTTTTAAAGGTACTCCGTGCATGTGCTAGATAAATTTCATTGGATTAAAGTAATTGAAAATACATAATCTTTCCATTTAGAAAAAACAATGTTGTCAGGCACCCTGTGTTTGCGTCAGCATTCCTACCACTAATTTTGGTGTTTTACTAATATTAGTTTGGTTGTACAGTGCATCACTGCCATTTACTTCAGATTTTAGCATGCATGTGCTTTATTGTTTGGTCAGATTTACTTGATAGTTTCTTTGATAAACAGATGTATGCGATGATAAGAAGCAATTACTTCATTTAGTATTCCTGCTCTTATATACGTACTCCTATATGATATATATGTGTTTTTGTTCTTTGTCCTTGGATGGTTTTTCTTTGATAAAGAACCGCTAAAGTAGTCCGCTATGTGCACAGGCAAGGTCATTTTGGAGGCTGGGATTCTTACAGTGGTTGTTGTCTTGAGCCTCACTGTTTACACCTTCTGGGCTGCGAAGAGGGGCAAGGACTTCAGCTTCCTTGCTCCTTTCCTATTTGCTTCTCTCAGCATGTTGCTCGTCTTTGGGCTCATTCAGGTCAGATGCCGTCCATTCCCTTATCTATCACTCTTCAATGCTCTACGATGAAATGTTGATCATGACTTGTATATGCAGATCTTCTTCCCGCTGGGCAAGCTGTCTCACACGATCTATGGTGCGCTGGCGGCGCTCATCTTCAGTGGCTACATTGTCTATGACACGAACAACATCATCAAGCGTTACACGTATGACGACTATGTCTGGGCCGCCGTCTCGCTCTACCTTGACATCATCAATCTGTTCCTGGGCCTGCTGACCCTGTTTAGGGCGGCTGACAGCTAGGCGCGTCGCCCTGCCCCTGCTCTCTCGTGCTTCAAATCCCGTGGACGAATGTGGTATCCTGACGAGTCCCTTGACATGAAGAATTGCATAGGCTGGTCTATCTTGCTGGCACGGTGGAGGTGCTTCTTAGTTTAGTTGAGTTATTAATCCCTATTAGTAGAGAGCAAACATAAGAAAACTGCTGTGCGTCGGTTGTATTATACGGATGGTGGATGTGATGCTGGGTTTAGGGGGGGCTTGACATGCTGGACTGCTGGTGCTGCGTTTCTGATATCATTTGTGTAGCCGTATGACTTCTGGACGAGAGCAATATTGTTTCCCAGCACTTATGAATTTGTGGATGGTATTTGTCCTGGACTATATGTGAAATAGACTATTCTACGCCAGAGCAATCTTCATATGTGGTCGTCAACATATGACATATAGAGGTTGCGTCGACAAAACGCAAACTCACATTACATGTGTGTTCCACCTGCCATTGACTACAAGGTTCTTTTCATCGAAAAACTAAATTTGGAACATATTTGATTCAGACTTCAGTTCGAACACAAAAGGAAGGATTGTTCATTGCAGACCTTTTACATCGAATTGTGCATAAAAAACACGTCGTGGTAGATCCATCATTTTCAAAGCAAAGCACAACCAAACAGTTCTCATTTCTTGTCAGACTTTTTCACCTCCCAATACATCCATAATAAGACCGCATGCCAAATGAGAATGTTTTTTTTAAGAAGAAACTGGCCTCAATACTCTCATGGCATTATATGGTTTTTGAATCGCGAGTCTCGTCTAGTTTGTACATGTATATATGTACTCTTAAATGAGAATTTATGTTTATTTTTAATTTTTTATTGGCTCAACATTACAACTAAATTAAAATGAAACCAAGCCCTAGTAAATACAAATTACCAAACCAAATGGAGTACTTGCTGCTCATCTCTAGATATATTTTCTAGTGACATCAAATAGAAAAACTACTATTTATGAAACTTCCTCGGTTACTGCTCATGTACGTGCCGACTCTCATGAGCGAGGCACCATGAGGCGGTGTCGGCGATCCCGTCGGCATGGCGGCACAACAGATTTTGGAAGAGTTAAGAGACTAGCTGTGAGAGAGAGATTGAGAGAGAGGGGATACGGAAGGGCTGCGCCGACGGTCTAGGCCCCCGAATTGGTGGCATGGGCCGATGGAGCCAACACCACTAGTAGTTGTTTTATTTCCTTACTAATTTATATTTTAATTAAGATATTTTTTCCATTTATGTGTCATTTAGCTAATATATACTCTATTTAGCTTATTTTAAAATTTAGGTTGCTTTTTAAATTATGTTTCACTTAATTTACGTTTCATTTAGATTATTATTTTAGTTTAGACTTAATTTACTATTTGTATTCCATTTAAGTTTCAAATTTACATTTTATTTAGCTTATTCTTTCATTTATGTTTCATTTAATTTACCTTTTAGTTTATGTTATTTTTAAAATATGTTTCATTTAATTTATAATTTATTTAGGTTTTAAATTATTATTATTTAGGTTATATATATGTGTAGGAGGTATGAACAATAGAGATGTTGCCATATACTTACTGGTGACGTGTCTAAATAGTACATGCCAGCATTAGTGGAAGTACCATTGGCATGAAATTAATAGCACATCCCACCACTAATATGGGTCTGGTTAGGATACTCCGTCCCACTCACTTGTGATGTGTACAACTTAATCCATGTTACATGTATCGTATTGCATGTGAGGTAAATATGTGCCAACGACACCGATATTTTAAAAAAAATAGCAGTGACATGGATTAAAAGTGGAGCCACTATTTAAGATTGTATATAAGCATTTCTGCACTAGTGATCTAAACCATTGCTCATGTGACAGGAACACACAATGATTGTTCATTGCGTTCCTGTTACATCGAATTGTGCATAACACACAAATCATGCTAGATCTACCATTTTCAAAGCGCTCCTGTTACTCTTTGTGTTTTCTCGGTTTTCTTTTGTTTATTCATAAGAGTTTTCTCGTTATACTTTAGTTTCCTCTGTTTTTCTTCGCTTTGTTATGTTTCTTTGCAACTTTTCATCACTTTTCTTTTTTTCTTCAACACATATCAAAAATATTCAGTGCACAGTGTACATTTTCAGTGTGGATGTGAAACATTTTCTCGACACACGTTCTACATTTGTAAAATACACGATATACACATTTATTTAGTAACATGTTATGAACACTTTTTCGAATACATGCTAAACATTTTTAATGTGCGAATGTTTTATAAATAAGAGTACAATTTTTTCAACATATGTTTTTGATGTTTATTTTTTCCATACACAATTTTTAATTATTCGTATACAGAAGAAACATTTTCTATATACACATTTAACAGTTTCCAAATACATGATTATAATGTTTCACAACTTTCTTTACGTGAGATAATTTATATTGTTTGATCTCTACTTTTCCTATACACATTGAACTTTTTTTATACACCAGGAACATATTTTATATACACATTTAACATTTTTACAACGGATGACTAACATTGTTTTAAACCATATTTTGTTTTATGTCTACCTTTTCCATACATATACCATGTTGTCTGTAGTACATACGGAATATTTTTTTATATACACGTTTAACATTGTTGAAATACATGATTAACATTTTTTAAGGTATATTTTTTGGTATCTGCTTTATTCCATACACATCGTACCTTTTGTGTACAAATTTAACCTTTTTTTAACAAGTACACCTTTAACTTTTTGAAATTCCTGATTAATTTTAATAAAAACACTGAATTTGGTTTTGTACTTATTTCCATGCACATTTTACAATTTTTGTACACATTGAAAACCTTTTCCATACACATTTAACATATTATAGATGCATGATTTAACGTTTTTCAATCTTCGTACATGTATTGATTTTTACAATATATATATGCAGAATATAACCAGATTTCAAAAAATGTTTCCTAATTTGAAAAATATTCTCATAATGAAAAGTATGTTCATGAATGTTTTAAAGTGTTAGAAAATATAAATAACATTCATGGTATTGGAAAAAAATTCGGGGTTTCAAAAATTCCCCAAATTTAAAAAATATTAATGGATTAGGGCACGTGCGGAAGTGATGAATTAGGGCATGTGCGAAAAAAAAATTGGGTTTCAAAAATTTCCCAAAGGATGGCTCGGCCAGGGACCGGACATGTCCATACCCCCCCCCCCCAGGGCACGTGCGGCAAGGAGGGCCACAACCCAGACTTCGGGATCCGATGTTACACGCGCGTCAATCTGGATCCTCTCCTCCCTTTTCGTCATGATCCTGCCTGTGTGTGCTGTGTTTGTTCAGTATCTGACAAAATGTTTCGAAAGATGTTCAGTTATGCCTACATGTATGAAGAAATAGGTGGATTATTTGCCCATCTAACAAATAGTCATGTCAGATACTGAGATGATCCTTGGTCACGATGTATAAACCACTAGCAGATACTGAAACCAATGTTTCAATTGTCCCGAGTAAAAGACAGGGTCATGGCAGGGTATGCAATTCTGAAACAAATATGTCACCTAGCTGTGCCTTTGGCAAACACCAATACTTGTATGTAGGAAACCTTACTTGCCTTGAGATTGATTGAATCTTATCGTAGCGTAGGTAGACAAAGCTAGCTCAAATCACTGGATTGATTGATGGATTAGCAAGATACATGTATATGGAAGCTTATTGGATAGCCACTCGAAGGTAATTAAGGTGCTTCATATTCATATTTCTTCAACTCATGGTTGTTACAAGCTATGTTTATATTTCCTCAAATCACAGTCATTAGAAACAAGGATCTACATGCATTTAGATACGCTTATATAGCACCTGACTAAGTAGACTTAGGATTTCTCTACTACTTGTACAAGCAATCCCTGCCCAGCTCTAACAGTCAGTGAGGTGAGATCTTTAGGCACAAAAAGAGAGGACTAATTGGTTAAGTTGTATTTTCCTTGACACCATTATCTACTGCAGGTTATTGAATATATACCATTTTTGCAAGAGGGAAAAAATAAGTTGTGTTCAGGTCAGGCCCAGATGCAACACATCCCATTTTTTTTTTGAAATGATCTTTACTTGACTACAAGGTAACCAGTTGAAGGATGCTACATTATGATGTTTTTGCTCTGTCACTAAGCTTGAGAACTTGAACTTAACCAGCATTAGAATGAAACTTTAGTTATAGTTATATGGGATACGAGGACTGTATGAGTAACGTGATTCGTTTTTGTAGGATGTAGTTGGAACTTGGATGCAGAGGAATGGCAATTTGGCTGCTGAAGTCTAGTGCAAGGAAAATGCTAAGGACTCGTGGTAATGAAAAAGAAATGTTGCCCAATTGTTTATTGTTTGTCTGGTTGTGGTCATAGTGTATTTTAAGCCCATATGATTTTCTATGGCTGTGAATTATTTATTGACATCTATGTAGAAACAGTATGATTAAGTTTGTTTCAGCCAACAAATGGACGCTCCAGTTTCTACTTATGTTTGTTTGCCTATAATTTCCTTAAGACGACATGCTAACTTATCATTAAAAGTGTCACCTTAATATTACTCGTATTTGAATCATTTACAACATATAATGCTTTCGACATTGAAAGGTCTTGCATCTTGTGAGGCTACTAATAGGAGAAATGTAGTTTTCTGTGTTGGCGAGCTATGCAAGAACGGTGGTGCTGTAGCACTGAAGTACATATATTACTTGAAATGACATACATTTCATGACCAACTTTACAGAAGCTCCTCTCTGGAAACAAGGGGCAAATGATATATAATGGGGCAATATTTCTAGAGGTTGAACTCTTATTATGCGTTGAATGCTGTCGATTTTGAAGAGAATAATGAGACATGCTACCTACTCTATTCTTCCATGCATAACTACATATGCAGCTCTACCTTGTCATCAATAATTTTATTTTTTTTACTTTTTTCATTTCTCAGCACACTGATTTATACACTGTAATTATGCAGCAGCCAATTGCACCAAAGCGAGCTACCAAAAGGGTCAAGTGGATAGAAATACATATGGATGTGACTGGGGTTAGCAGGGAGGTGAACAACATGGACTAGCAGTAACTGGCCTAGGTTGATACTCGCTTGGTTGAAGAGCCATGCTACCCTCGTTGTGTATAATTTTGATTGCTCGACGAGACTCACCGCAATGCGATGATTCTTCATAAGAAAATTCTTCGAGAGGACCGGGTATTTTTCTGCCTATCGAACAAGAAGAAGAATGAGAGCATGAACACTCGATAGAGTGGCTACGATGTTTGAGGCACCGAGTAACTGTAAGGTGACAATAGTAAAAAAAAACATGTATGAGAACAGTTGTGTTATTGCAGCAATATTCACAATGGGGGATGGTGCCGGCATGAACTTTGGATAATGACATGGTCGCTGGCTTGATCTACTTTTCAAATGTGTGCGCAGGCATAAAATGGGTCGCGGGCGTTGGACGCACTGCCGACCCAAATTTTAAACAGGACGAACATCGAGCGGGCGACTGACCAAACGGATAAAAAACAGACAAAAACACCGTCTGTTTGGGTCGGCGCATTGAAGTAATACATTTGCCTTTATTTATAGATTGTCATGCATTCAACTATGCATTTAAAAAAATGTTCACATATTTCATAAAAAATAATAATTCATAAAAAATAATAATTCAATTTTTTTAAATATACATTTAAAAAATGGTCACATATTTCATAAAAAAATCATAATTCTGGTAATGTTCAAGAATTGAAAAATGAAATGTAAAACAAAATGAAAACTAAAAGAAGAAGAAGGAAACAATCGTAAGCAAAAAAAAACATTCTAGAAGCCTCCGAAAACAATTGCAAGGAAAGCTAGGAAGTGAGTCGGGCCATGTAGTAGTGTATCTGTCGCCAGGGTTACACGGCCGGGAATAGAATCCACCATAAGGCCTTGTTCGGTTCTTTTAGAATTGAAGGGGTTTGAAGGGGATTGGAAGGAATTAAATCCCCTACAAATCAAATTTCACCTCAATCCCCTCCAATCCCCTTCTTGGTGGGATTAACCGAACAAGCCCTAAACGGGAGCCCATTCCTCGACCTCAGTCGACCCTGAATATACGTCCTTCGATAGCTTAGAGTTTTTTTTTTCTTTTTTGCAGAAAAGCATCCAATTTATTCATCTTCAACCATGGTAGTACAACGAACATAAAAAATAATAAAAATTACATTCAAATTCATAGACGTCCTAACAACAACTATAAGCACTGAAGCGAGCCGAAGGCGCACCGCCGTCATCGCCCCTCCCTCATCGGAGCATGACAAAACTTGTTATAGTAGACAGTCGGGAAGTCATCGTGCTAAGGCCCCGTAGGACCAGCGCACCAGAATAGCAACCATCACCGATGAAGAGTAACGGTGATTGAAAAGATCCAACTTAAAAACACACGAGCATAGACGAGCGACGAATAGATCCGAACAAATCCACCAAAGATATAGATCCACCGGAGACACACCTTCACACGTTCATCAACGATGCAAGATGCACCATCGAAATGGGGACCGAACAGAGAGAACATTATTTCATCTTCAAGGAGTTACCGTCGTCTCACTTTCTTAAGGAGGACACAAACCCTAACAAAAACTTAAAAACATATCTAAATATCAAGTCCTCCCACCTAAAAGGGGCGTGATGCACCGCGCCTCAATGACCCTAAGACCACCGAAGACGAGGTGGATCAGCGGAGGTGCCGGCGGGATGCGAAGAAATCCTAATTTTGTCAGGGAGGCGGCGTCTTCCTCCTCAGTTCACGCCCAAGCTTCCAAACCCACCGTTATCAACCCCGCCAATTAAGTCAGGTCAATCGACCAAGACATACTACTGCTGTGGAATTCCACGCACCAGACGACGACGATTTACGGCTCTTTCCTCCAAGTGCTAGCTCTGTAGTATACACGCTCGCCGCGACTGGCGGACAAGCTCGATCGCGCGCGTAGCATACGGGTTATGTTTGGCGCGTCTTCCACGTACGAGCCCGCGGGGAAGAAGGTCTACGCACCGGGAACGTCACGTTACCGTGTGCCGTGCCACTGCCTAGCTTGTGTGCGTGTATAAATAGAGGGTGAATGCTTGGTTCATTTCATGCAAAACACACCTACGTACAAGAGCAGCAGCAGCAGCATAGTTCAATTTAAGAAGATGGCAGAGCATCGTGCTGCGGCCTACCTGGTTACCGTGGCGTTGGCCCTTGGTGTGCTGGCAAATATTCCTGCAGGTAATTCGGATTTCTCACAGGCTCAGCATGCATGGTGCACGTAGTATGTACCATCATTAGAGCATGGTTAAATAGTATACATAGCCACTTGCTGAATATAAGCCATTGTCATATCATTTTATAGATAATATGTCTAATACTTGATTTGAAGAGTGTATTATTATTTTTATCATATGGCCCGTTTTTCATTCTTACAAAGTATCTACGAGCATGTGCTAGAGCTGGCTCTTTACCTTCTCTATTCCCTTCTCTTTCCTTCAAGTAAATAAAAATATATTAGTTTATTTTTTATAACACGATGACTCGATTTTATTGTACTTGCTCTTAATAGTACGTTCATTTTTCTCTGCATAATGAGCTTAATTTGGCCCACGTGGACATGACACAAACAAGCAATGGTACGTGCGCCATCCGTTGAGCAAAGCGAGACTAACCAGGGTCTGCGCGTTTCATGATTGAAAACACACAGCGGTGCAGTCCATCGGCGTGTGCTACGGCGTGAACGGCAACGGCCTGCCCTCGGCGAGCGAAGTCGTGCAGATGTACCAGTCCAACGGCATCACCGGCATGCGCATCTACTTCCCGGACGCCGACGCCCTCCAGGCCCTCAGCGGCACCAACATCGAACTCATCATCGACGTGGCCAACGAGGACCTCGCCTCCCTCGCCTCCGACCGCTCCGCCGCCGTCGCCTGGGTCCAGACCAACGTGCAGGCCCACCAGGGCCTCAACATCAAGTACATCGCCGCCGGCAACGAGGTGGGCGACCAGGGCGGCGACACGGGGAACATCCTCCCGGCCATGCAGAACCTTGACGCCGCGCTCGCCGCCGCAGGGCTCGGCGGCATCAAGGTGTCCACGTCGGTGTCACAGGGCGTCACCGCCGGGTACCCTCCCTCCCAAGGCACCTTCTCCGCCAGCTACATGGGGCCGATCGCGCAGTACCTGGCCAGCACCGGCGCGCCGCTGCTCGCCAATGTGTACCCCTACTTCTCGTACGTGGGCAACCAGGCGCAGATCGACATCAGCTACGCGCTCTTCACGTCGCCGGGCACCGTGGTAACGGACGGCGATAAGGAGTACCAGAACTTGTTCGACGCCCTCGTCGACACGTTCTACTCCGCGCTCGAGAACGCCGGGGCCGGAAGTGTCGGCGTGGTGGTGTCGGAGAGCGGGTGGCCGTCGGCCGGCGGCACGGCGGCGACCACGGACAACGCGCAGACGTACAACCAGAACCTGATCAAACATGTCGGGCAGGGGACGCCCAAGAGGTCCAGTGCCATCGAGGCCTACGTGTTCGCCATGTTCAACGAGGACAGGAAGGGCCCCGCTGACACGGAGAAGCACTTTGGGCTCTTCAACCCCGACAAATCGCCGGCGTACCCCATCAGTTTCTAGACCGGGCATATCGATACGTTCATACGTTACATTTACATATAGCAAGATAATCAACATTAGCTTGCTTATTATAGTTAATGTCCTCAATTGGGCTTGAATAAGTTGTCTCTATACTGTAGAATGCGAACATCATGCTTTGCATGGATGGTGAAGAAGCTCAAACTATTTAATGGAGACAAATTATATGAGGCACAAGTCTCCCAATTCTCGGTTGCTAAGGTTGGTTGGGGCTACTTTGAGAGCTATTCCGGGCGCTTCTGTCTGGCAATATTTTCCTCACCGAAAAAAGAGAGCTTTATTTCAACAAGAATACCGAATTTTACATTGTTCATTACAAGTAATTGTTCAACGCAATCAGGGTGAGGGCCCCATATACGTAGGGCAGCTGCCGAGGAATTCAAAACAATCAGTGCACTGTTTCAAAAATAGGCTTGATGAAATAGACATGTCTGTAAAGATGCGGACTATCGGCCTTCGGATAGAAAGACCGTATGAAGCTTTACGGTTCCTTGAGATTGGCTTTGGCTGAGGAAGAACGAACTTAAGGGAGCTGACTTTCGTCCTCTAACCCAACCAACCACACAGACCGAAAATGAAAAAAGCTCCGCCAGGTATTAGTAGATTTGAGTTATAGCCCAAGCAGCCAACTCAAGAGCCGCTTTATTGATCACCCCACAAATCTTCTGAAAGATAAATTAATTGAACGGGTTCTTGAGGCCATCGAGGCCTATGTGTTCACCATGTTCAACGAGGACAGGAAGGGCCCCGCTGACACGGAGAAGCACTTTGGGCTCTTCAACCCCGACAAATCGCCGGCGTACCCCATCAGTTTCTAGACCGGGCACATCGATACGTTCATACGTTACATTTACATATAGCAAGATAATCAACATTAGCTTGCTTATTATAGTTAATGTCCTCAATTGGGCTTGAATAAGTTGTCTCTATACTGTAGAATGCGAACATCATGCTTTGCATGGATGGTGAAGAAGCTCAAACTATTTAATGGAGACAAATTATATGAGGCACAAGTCTCCCAATTCTCGGTTGCTAAGCTTGGTTGGGGCTACTTTGAGAGCTATTCCGGGCGCTTCTGTCTGGCAATATTTTCCTCACCGAAAAAAGAGAGCTTTATTTCAACAAGAATACCGAATTTTACATTGTTCATTACAAGTAATTGTTCAACGCAATCAGGGTGAGGACCCCATATACGTAGGGCAGCTGCCGAGGAATTCAAAACAATCAGTGCACTGTTTCAAAAATAGGCTTGATGAAATAGACATGTCTGTAAAGATGCGGACTATCGGCCTTCGGATAGAAAGACCGTATGAAGCTTTACGGTTCCTTGAGATTGGCTTTGGCTAGGAAGAACGAACTTAAGGGAGCTGACTTTCGTCCTCTAACCCAACCAACCACAGACCGAAAATGAAAAAAGCTCCGCCAGGTATTAGTAGATTTGAGTTATAGCCCAAGCAGCCAACTCAAGAGCCGCTTTATTGATCACCCCACAAATCTTCTGAAAGATAAATTAATTGAACGGGTTCTTGAGGCCATCGAGGCCTATGTGTTCACCATGTTCAACGAGGACAGGAAGGGCCCCGCTGACACGGAGAAGCACTTTGGGCTCTTCAACCCCGACAAATCGCCGGCGTACCCCATCAGTTTCTAGATGGGGCACATCGATACGTTCATACATTACATTTACATATAGCAAGATAATCAACATTAGCTTGCTTATTATAGTTAATGTCTTCAACTGGGCTTGAATAAGTTGCCTCTGTACTGTAGAATGCGAACATCATGCTTTGCATGGATGGTGAAGAAGCTCAAACCATTTAATGGAGACAAATTATATGAGGCACAAGTCTCCCAATTCTCGGTTGCTAAGGTCGGTTGGGGCTACTTTGAGAGCTATTCCGGGCGCTTCTGTGTGGCAATATTTTCCTCACCGAAAAAAGAGAGCTTTATTTCAACAAGAATACCGAATTTTACATTGTTCATTACAAGTAATTGTTCAACGCAATCAGGGTGAGGACCCCATATACGTAGGGTAGCTGCCGAGGAATTCAAAACAATCAGGGCACTGTTTCAAAAATAGGCTTGGTGAAATAGACATGTCTGTAAAGATGCGGACTATCGGCCTCCGGATAGAAAGACCGTATGAAGCTTTACGGTTCCTTGAGATTGGCTTTGGCTGAGGAAGAACGAACTTAAGGGAGCTGACTTTCGTCCTCTAACCTAATCAACCGCAGACCGAAAATCAAAAAAGTTCCGCCAGGTATTATTAGATTTGAGTTATAGCCCAAGCAGCCAACTCAAGAGCCGTTTTATTGATCACCCCACAAATATTCTGAAAGATAAATTAATTGAACGGGTTCTTGAGGCCATCGAGGCCTATGTGTTCGCCATGTTCGACGAGGAAAGGAAGGGCCCCGCTGACATGGAGAAGCACTTTGGGCTCTTCAACCCCGACAAATCGCCGGCGTACCCCATCAGTTTCTAGACGGGGCACATCGATACGTTACATTTACATATAGCAAGATAATCAACATTAGCTTGCTTACCCCTTTCATTAAAAAAACATTAGCTTGCTTATTATAGTTAATGTCCTCAACTGGGCTTGAATAAGTTGCCTCTATACTGTAGAATGCGAACATCATGTTTTGCATGGATGGTGAAGAAGCTCAAATTGTTTAATGGAGACAAATTATATGAGGCACAATTCTCCCAATGCTCGGTTGCTATGGTTGGTTGGGGTACTTTGGGAGCTATTCCGTGCGCTTCTGTCTGGCAATATTTTTCTCACGGGAAAAAAGAGAGCTTTATTTCATCAAAATTACTAAATTTTACATTGTTCATTACAAGAAATTGTTCAACGCAATCAGGGTGAGAACCCCATATACGTAGGGCAGCTGGCGAGGAATTCAAAACGATCATGGGCTCAACTGGGCTTGAATAAGTTGCCTATATACTGTAGAATGCGAACATCATGCTTTTGCATGGATGGTGAAGAAATTATTGAATGGAGACAAATTATACGAGGCACAATTCCTCCAATGCTCGCTTGCTAAGGTTGGTCGGGGTACTTTGAGTGCTATTTCGGGCACTTCTCTCTGTGGTATCTTTGTGTGATACTCCCTCTGCAAACTAATATAAGAACACTTAGATTACTAAAGTCGTGTTCTAAATGCTCTTATATTAGTTTACAGAGGGAGTAGTATTTTCTTACAGGAAATGAGAGGTTTCATTCCAGAAGACTATCTAAATTTACATTGTCCATTACAAGTATTGTTTTCAAGGCAATCAGGGTGAGAAACCACCAAGGTATTAATAGATTTGAGTTCTAACCCAAGAAACCAACTCATAAGCCACTTTGTTGCTCTCCCTCCAAATCTTTTGAAGGATAAAATCATTAAACTGGTTTTTCAATAACTTAAGCCCTTCAAAGATATGCCAGATTCATCCCAAGAACTGGCTCTTTCTCTTAAAAATGTTGTCTTCACTGTCTACTTTTAGTATAATTGGTCCCCAGTGACATCTCTCAGTAACTGAAGCCCCATCAAACACGTCGTGGCTTCGCTACTTATTTCTAGATGTTCGGAGTAGCCGATAAGACTGGGTTGCATGCATTGTTTCGGGCAATAATACCCACACAGTTTTCACCTGTGTTTTGTAGAAAAAAACATTTAAGTTCATTTTTCTATAACAAAATTTTCTTAATATCAAGATACTCACAATGATGCTTACGAGTTGAAGATACACCAAAATGATAGTTTTTGAAAAATAACTTTTTAATCTTTCGGCTTTCTTCATCGTAAATATACACACAACCCAAAGTTCAATATTCATATTGAATTTTATGAGAAAATATATGAGGAAAACTTATTTAAACCCTATTCATATTATTTATACATTTTCGATCTTTTACTTATCACTTCCTTATTAATTTCCCCTACATTCTTCATTTTAACGTATTGATTCTTTTCGCATTATCACCTTATTTTATTATTTAATTTATCATTCTAAACTTGTTTTTATATATTTTATTTTATTACTATTAATCAACATGTAAGGGTAGATAATATTTTGGCACCCTGATTAGGCCATTACTTTATATTTAACCATGTTTGGCAAGTGGTCATACATATTTGTTTATCACTTTTTCTTCTTAATAACAAGAGAACAAATAATACTTTAAAAAGTGTTAATATTCAATATACCAATCTAGAAAGTATATATTTGTTATTTAATTTTTTGGTTATAAGCATATTATAATAAAATGTTCGTTTTTGTTTATTTTTACCATTTTGAAGATTTTACCACCTTAACCCATTTTTGGTTATATGGTCGGTCCAATATATTAGTTTGACTAAAATATTTACAAACAAAAATCAATTATTTAGACTAAACTTTTCTAATTATTCAGATTTCCCTAATTATGGTCTTAACCTGGTATAGTTTTTATTATTATTACCAACTGCATAGTAAGACTGCTATATATTAAGATATAATTATGTAATCTTAATATGTGTTAGAAAATTCCTTGAAAAAGTTAATCATATATTACAAGGACTTTGGAGTAGTTTTTTTTTGTTAGACGCTACACTTTTTCTTGGTTTAACCAAACTAGTCGTCAACCCGTGCATTCGCACGGTCTAGTATATTGAGAAAATTGACTTGCGGGCTACATAAATACAATATTAAAATGGTTATTACATTCTAATGGTACAATTTAACTAAAGATATTATGTCCATTTGCAAACAAATTGTAATACCACTCCCTTCTTTGTGGATGACAATCAACAACTTTGTGATTATTTAGAATTTGTTCATCTAAAGACCTGCACACATAGGACTATGGAAATATCTCTAAAATAAAAGTTATTTATTAACTCTTCTCAAAGATCATTCCTCAAATCCGAGCATTTGCATTGGGAAAATATATATTTTAAACAATACCGAGAAAGAAGTCTGGACTTTGATCTAGGTGAAAGCATTTATAACCTAGCAAGGCTGATACTATATAGATGTAATTGAGAAAATGACAATCATTTGAACTTTCTCAAACACGCATTATTTAGCCCCAGCTGAAGGCCCGACACTGTGTGCAGGTACCTAAAATCAGTCAGTGAACTATGACAATTTGAAATACAAATGGAGAGCAGTGTGATTTCACCCACATACCTCATGCAAGCACATGGTTAAGAAAGCTAGTGCACTGTTTTTGGGCCAGTCGCTCTGAGCCGATCTCCGATGAAGGTTCACCCGTGTGAGTTGAGAACCACAATCCACAAGGTTGTATGGACAAAACCCTGTGGTTTAGTACCCCTCCATGCACACAGTTTAATCTGATACTCGCTTCGTCAACAAATATAAGTGTTTAAATGACTCTTTAGTGATGTAAACGCACTTATATTTCTTTACATAGGGATTATATATTAGCGATGGACTGAACCTTCTTGGATGAATGGAATTAACAACTTATCATATATATATCATAGTGCCCTGAAACAACTTATAATAGCATATTTATGTTAGAAACTTGTACGCTTGTACCAATAAAACACATCTTCATGAAGTAGCAGTATCATGCCAAGACTAATAAGTTCATCACTTTTAGGGTTAACAGAGCAGCCAAATTACACTAAGCTACAATTTTGATGAACCCTTCTCATGGCTAATTGCACTGGTCATATCACCACACAATTATTTTGAACCTTGCATAACTGAAAATATATGATTCCCATATCAATCTAACCGAACAATCTATCAGCCCTACTTATATCATGAATCCTAGTTATAACGATTTAAATTTGATCTTTATTTGCAAAGCGGGAGAAAAACAGCTTCAAATATCTAAATTAATCCGATAACTGTTTGTAAAAAGAAAATAAGAAAGCAATAAAATTTGACATGTAAAAGAACACAAACTTTTGAAGGTTAGTACTTATTTACTCTTTCGTGATGCTCACCTGATGGGCATAGTTTTGATATGACGTAATCTCCATGATCCAAGATTATACGTGAGAACATTGGGGATTGTATTCTTGGAGAGCACACCACTATGAAAGGACATGATATATAAAATCGATGATCCTTATCTCCGAGAGCACACCAGATCCATGTCCAGACATACTTGCGGGAGAGAGAAATCATGTATTTGATGGAAAGATTATACATGAGAACAATGGGGATTGAATTCTGGGAGAGCACAGCACAACGAAAGGACATGATATAGAGCACACCATATCCATGTCCCAACTTACTTACCGGGGAGAGAAATTCCATCCATGTGGCAAGATCGCCTTGTGTTTTTTAACCAAGAGATAAGAGACGGTGGAATAGTAGATAGCTTGAGATGGAAATCATATCTCCTTGGACAGGCTTTACATGAAAGCAAACCTGATCGAGTATAACAGCAGCGTAGGATCCATACAATTGCACCACCATCGCTTCGACAACAGCAGCGGCGCATGCATGATCCATGTAATGACATCACCATCTCACTGGCAACGTTGGCGGCTCGGCGTGAATGGTCCATGCGACGGCATCATCATCTCGTCGGCATTGGCGGCGGCATGGCATGTGCGTGCTGATTAATTTACCCATGAAGGAAAGGGCTGGGCGTGCACAACCACGATTGAAACCCTTCGTAACAATTGTGTTGGCCTGTATAGAGCACGGTTCATATTTCTACAAACGTGAGATGAAAGGACTGTGTGCCTTCTATTTTTCTTTGGCCAAATTAAGCAATATCAGCCAAAAGTTACATTTGTTTTAAAAAAAAGGGGTACATCGGTTAATCTGAACCGTAATAACTTGGTCCCACCAGATAAACGGATTGTAATTTTTGATTAATGTGAGAATTTGTTGGGAGTCTAGAATTAGTATATGTATAGATAGATGTATAGATTGTTTTGCGTGAAATCAAAAGTTTTTACACACTAATTTTGCCACTTAGATGGATTATAAATATATGTTGGTGTTTTCTATTGTAGGTTTATGTAGTACCAATGTTGAGAACCATCAAGACCATTCTAGACTGCACGTTTTGTTGACTTTGTGTGCAAGTAAATAGAGGAGTAGTTATGTTTTTTACTAAATAAAAATTACGCAGTGTGAAAATACCTATGAATGGTTTGTCGTATAATAATTGCATGTATTGTTTACTGGGTTTTCATGGCCACATATGCCTTCCATGCTGTTGGGTTCAACAATCAACTAACATCTCATGATAGTTTATAACTGGTGTTGAATTATCATCATTTATTTCGCAATATTGTAGCATTAAGCATTTCTTGGCGAGCCATAAGATGGACATACTTATATGTAAGTATCTCTTGTAAAATATGAGAAAAACAACATCCCTCTAAAGCCCAAAGTTCCGTTTCTACTAATTGTTTCCCCCTTGCTTGGCTCTTACTTAAATGGTAGTTGTGTAACAAGTGAGTGGGTCCCATTAGAACGCCCGTGATTTCTCACATCAACTTCATGAATTAACTTTAACATATAAGGGCTTCCCTATTAGAACAAGTTGCTCAAAGGTGTCACCTGAAAATATACCAATATTCTTGGCTTGATAAGCAAAAAATATAAAAATCTTTATATGTACTTAGTAAAACATTACCACTTGTAACAGGCATGCATGGAAAATTATGGTCATGTTATTTTATTTTATTTTTGAACCTGACACACAAACCAATGTGCAATTCGATCACCCCCCCCCCCCCGTCCCCCCCCCCGTCCCCTCAAACAAAAGGGATCTGCACATATCACTTTAGATCGCCAACCCAACACATAAAGATTATTAGATAGTTTTTACTTTAAAAAACAACAATGTAGATACACAAGTTGTTGTTTGTATTTGCTGGCTTGCGACGATAGATGTGAAATATCTTCAATATATACAAACTATGATCCATCCGCGAGACGCCCTAGTATGTTCATAGTGCACTCCTCCTCGAGTCAGCTATATGTTTCAATGAATTATTTCTTACCATAATTTTTTGCAATCTCAGAAGTGTTACAAATGATATTTTTTTACAATGGTAGCGATAGTCACAGTTATAGATCATCACATTATGCTTCCCTACAAAATATAAAAATAGAATTCATTTCCGATCATTTTTGGTCATCAGTAGGTCTATCTTGACGTCTACAGTTGAACTTCCATTTTTATATATTTTTACTTTTTCATAATTAAACCTAGCTGGCTGGAGTTATGGAACCGGCATTTATTTTCATGTCACAAAAGATATTTTTAAATCATAGTCGCCTTTCAAGTCATCTGATTAAAAATTTAACCATCCTAGTCTACTGGCTCCGTCATATCTTTAAATGACTCAAGTTCTTATTATTTGTTAGGAAACCGGTCTCGATGGCTTGTTCACCATACAAAAACGAGGTTAAAATAATGGCATCACTACCATTAAAAAAATCATCTAATTAAAATATAGCCATCCTAGTCTACTAGCTCTGTCATATTAAAGAAAACGTTGTGAATCTAAAAAACATCCATATAAAAAAAGATTCATGAAAATTATAAAATGATTCACAAATGTGATTTTGTCAGAATTATTAAAAAATGACCACAAATTTTAACAATGTTTTATGGATCAAAAATCTAGAAAACCGATGGAAGAAGAAAACCGATGAAGACGAAACCAAATGCAGAAAATGAACAAAAAACAAAGTAAAAAAACAAAAAGGCGAAAATGAAACAAAAAAAAAACCAACATAAAATAGCCGAAGCATAGAAAACCGAATGATAAAACATGTAAGATACCCCTGAAAAAAAGTCCGTGGGAGCCTATATTTGGCCACCTCACCGCTGTAGCGGGCGATTTGTACCGTTTAGCTGCTGTTCATCACACCTAGTGAGAAATTTGCTGAAGCTGTTCTATAAAGTAGGCTAGGGTCTCTTGAATGATTAACGTTTCAGGTTTTGTTTTCGAGACATAGTACAGAAGTAGAAGTATGGTCATAATTAACATGCCTTATGACAACCGTGTCAATGTTTTAAAATCGCAGATGCTCATAAGAATTAGATTGCGTGAAAGCATTTACCTTTTCAGTTAGTCCGCGCGTCTAAGAAACGCTTGACATGAGATGCCGTTAGTTGCGTGGCAATCACGATGGCTGTGTGAATCGTGCGCTGATCAAGGGCTTACTGACTTCACTGTTAACGCCCGTGACGAGAGACAAGTAGCTTCGCTAGTGGCAGGAAGCAACAAAGCGCGCACTGTCCAGGCCGGCCACCATCGGCCGCAGCCCGCAGAGACTGGCCAGCAGGTCAGCGGTCTGCGCGTCGAGGAAATTCCACGAGACGGACAAAGCACTGTATATCTCTCCAAGCTCTCAGAGATGGAGCGCGGCCTGTAATGGCACGGCGACGGCCTCATCGATCGAGTCAGTCACCGCAAAACGCGCATGATGAATATGGCCGGACTGGATGGTGACAGGCGTTCAACACGTTTCCACAGGCCAAACAACAAGTTGCGTCGGTGGCCGGTCTCATGACAGCAATACAAATACAGTAGTACTAGGTGTTATGGCAAGTGGAGGAAAATGGAAACCGATACGAAGCTAATGGTACACTGGATCGAGCGCGAACGTGTATTATGACGCCAAACTGAGATTTCTTTTTTGTCTATATTAGACATGGGCGTACTTGGTACGTACATCCCATGCAAATAAAGGGTAAGACACCTCAGAAATACACAGAGATAATTAAGCGAGGAGGATGGCGAAGCAAGGTGTTGCTTCCACGCTTGCAGTGGCGCTCCTCCTTGTTTCCCTCGCAGCATTTCCAGTAGGTATATGCTTACTAATTAATACTCTGTCCAAAACACGTGTAGGTTCATATGGTTAATTCCGAGCGAGGAAATATCAGTCTACGCATGTATATCGATATATTTTGTTGAATCGTTTATACAGATTTATTCCGTCCCAGCATCGTTATATATTTATACTATCCCTCCGTCCAACCAAAGTAAAAAACTAGCGGTCACGGTTTCTACTGAGTAGTTGGATGCCACACATTTTGTTTGGGGATGTGTGCGTATACAATCAGATACTTCCTCCGTCCCAAAATAAGTGTCTTAAGCTTAATATAAATTTGTACTAAAGCTAGTATAAAGTTGAGACAGTTATTTTGGGACAGAGGAAGTACGAAATATTCCATTCATTTTGTTTTAATAGATCCATTTTTTTCTTATTCTGAGCCCCAGTCACTGTGTGAGAAAAAGAATTTATAGCACTCAACATATTCTATTTTTTCAGCCCAAGATCATCCACCCATATATTTAGCTTAATTCCACACCCCGTAATAGGTTTAATTTTTGAATCAATGATCTGTTTTTCAATCCGTTTGCGGATCTGGATTCATGACATTTAAGTTCTTCAAACAAGATCAATAATGTAACTTATATGATACCCCTCCATCTATATATATAGTGCCTAATACGTCTTTCAAGGTAGTGTTCAACCAAGGGTAAACTTAATAATAGATGAGATGTATGATATAGAAGTTATATCATCACAAACTTTTTTCTTGAATTCGATGGTACGCTTTATGCATGTGACATGTATGTCATATAATATTGTGGATGGAGGGAATAAACCGGATTTTACATGCCATTTATATTTTGAAAACAAGATCAATTTTGGACATGGTTCGAACAAGTTCAAATTCGGATGTTGATACAATAGTGAAACTTATATAATACTCCCTCCGTCTATATATATAGTGCCTAATACGTCTTTCGAGATAGTCTTCAACCAAGGGTAAACTTACCAATAGATGAGATGTATGATATAGAAATTATATCATCACAAACTCTTTTCTCAAATTCGAGTGTATGCTTTATGTGACATGTACGTATCTCATATAATATTGTGGATGGAGCGAGTAAACCGGATGGTACGTGACTTTCTATTTTTTAGAACAATATCAATTTTGGACATTGTTCGAACAAGTTCAAATTCAGATGTTGATAAATAATGAAACTTATATGATACTCCCTCGAGGGTGGAAGTATCATATAAAATAGATGAGATGTATAATATTTATATAGTGCCTAATACGTCTTTCGAGGTAGTCTTTGACCAATGATAATTTTTTTAACATATGAGATGTATGATATAAAAATTATATCATCACAAACTCCTTTCGCATATGAATTCGAGGGTATGTTTTTTATGCACCTATGTTAAGGCTGTTCATAGTGAGAGTAACTTGGCTAGTAGTAATATAGCGTTTTTCAAGACAACATAGCTGATGTGGCATGTAGTTAATGAGGAAAGAGGTGTTTAGAGTAACATAAGGCTGGTCGTAATGGGAGTATCATAAGAGCAAGTACAATAGAGCTGAGTCAGCTGGCTATAAGGAATAAACTAATATATTTTTGTTTAGTTAGAGGAAAGAAAAGAGGAGAGAGAAGGTAAGCGGGCTCTAAGCTAAGAGTCAGCTCTAGCACGTGCTCCTAGGCATTTTGTGAGTATGAAAGATGGACCATATAATGAAGAAGTAGTACACTTTTGTAATGAACTATTGTACATGTTGGCTATAAGATGGGCTATAGATGACATGCCAATGGCTTATAGTCAGCAGCTGGCTATACTATTGTACTTGCTCTAAGTAGTATCATGCATGCCAACTAGGCATATTTGATGATGTGGCATGAAATTAAATGAGGAAAGAGAGGGTTGAGTATCATATTATGATACCGTATTATATTAAATGTTGTGCTACTATGTGTCATGCATGTCAATAAATGAACTATTCCATGATACTAGCACATGATACTATGCATTACAGACGTAGTATCATACACTAGTATCATATGCATGATACTACTATATGATACTCTTCATGACAACCAGCCTAATATGTTACCATAACATAACGTTTTTCAAAATAAGATGAATCTATAAGATAATAAATGAATCCATCTATGACATTAGTTTTAAGTTACTTTGCACTATGAAGGTAGTAACTCAAACTACTTCCTTCATCTCGATGTATAAGGCAGACATCTAACAAAAATTAAATAATCTCAAAATACTTAGGCCTGATGCATTAACTTTCACCTTGTTTCTTGTTTTTTGACATGAATAAAGGAATCAATCAATAAGAGACGTGGGGCGTGTATGTTTTTAATGACTTGAGACTAACTAACACGACATGCAGTGGTCAATTGATTGAGTGCAATGATACTAATTACTACCAAATTACTCTTATTTTCCTGTCTCTGTCTTGACCGTGATGCACAATATGTTAGAGTTAACCTTGTTGTGTAAGCTTTCGTCATATTTATTTATTAGTGTCATGCATGTTATCACGTCCAACACTAGTTTGGCTGCGGGCATGTAATCACGAAGAGAAGGGATCGTGTGCGTATATGCAAGTCAGCAGTGTGTGTCGTTGGGTTTGTTAGTAGTTTGCATGGATATATTAGCTGCATGCATCAAGCTCCGTGGAATCCGAGCGGCCGAGTTGCGTAGCAGAAAGAGGTGGAGAAAGAAGCGGGCACATTCAGTTGTGGCATGCGCCGGCTGCATGAGCTCTTAACCATGTTCTGCAGAAAACTTGGAAGTGAATCAAGCTGTGCGTGCTAGTGCGGGTAGTGGAGCATTATTAGTGGACCAGGCTAATAGGCTTGATCGTGTGTGTGTGCGCCAGCTGTGTTATAAAGCTCTGTAATCATTTTATGTACTTTGACCAAGAGAGAACAAGAAAAAAGCACAAGTGCGTGTGCACCAGACTCTGTGTGTTCTTCTCCCGTTGGTGTTGTGTATTGTGTGAGTCTTCTTCTTCCTTCAACCTCCAGCTCGCGTGTGTGTGTTCCTTCCTCCTTTGGGTAGCCCCAACATTTGGTATTCAGAGCTTCGTTGCGATCCTGTCGGCGGCCATGGCCCTTGTTCCTTACGGTGCTGGAGGAAGCACGGTATCGCTCCCGGTGCCGATGCTCACCGGTGACAACTACACCGTGTGGGCGATCAAGGTGGAGGCGAACCTCAACGCGCAAGGGCTGTGGGAAGCGGTGGTTCCGGCGGAGGACTCGGCGGCGGCGGTCATCGCGAAGAAGGACAAGCCGGCGAGGGCATACCTCCTCGGAGCGCTCTCCGAAGACATCCTGCTGCAGGTGTCGTCGAAGAAGACGGCGGCAGAGCTGTGGGCGAGCCTCAAGACGAGGTTCGTCGGCGCGGATCGGGTGAGGGCGGCGCGGCTAGCCACTCTCCGCGGCGAGTTCGATCGCCTGCGCATGGAGGGCGGCGACGAGCTGGACGCGTACGCCGGGAGGATCAACGGCATGGCGGCAAGGTACGCGGCTCTCGGAGCGACGCTCGACGATGCGACAATGGTGAAGAAACTGCTCGACACCGTGCCGGACCGGTTGTACGCAGCGGTGGCCGGAATTGAGCAGTTCTGCGACGTCGACAACATGCCGTTCGAGGAGGCGCTCGGGCGGCTGAAGGCGTTCGAGGAGCGGACGAGGCGACACACTCAGGATAGCGGCGGACAGGACGGCAACCAGCTCATGCTCACGGCAGCGCAGTGGGAGGCGCGGAAACGTGAGCGTGGTGGCGGTGGCAAAAAGAGGGGCAACTTCGACATACGCAAGGTGCGCTGCTACAACTGCCAAGATTACGGGCATTTCTCGAGGGACTGCACCAAGCCAAGGAAGGAGCAGGCCCATCTCGTCGCCGTAGACGCCGACGACGAGCCGGCGTTGCTTTGAAGGTCCACGCGAAGGTGATCGAATAAATGACAACAAGGTTAAGGAGGTGATTGTTAGAGTTAACCTTGTTGTGTAAGCTTTCGTCATATTTATTTATTAGTGTCATGCATGTTATCACGTCCAACACTAGTTTGGCTGCGGGCATGTAATCACGAAGAGAAGGGATCGTGTGCGTATATGCAAGTCAGCAATGTGTGTCGTTGGGTTTGTTAGTAGTTTGCATGGATATATTAGCTGCATGCATCAAGCTCCGTGGAATCCGAGCGGCCGAGTTGCGTAGCAGAAAGAGGTGGAGAAAGAAGCGGGCACATTCAGTTGTGGCATGCGCCGGCTGCGTGAGCTCTTAACCATGTTCCGCAGAAAACTTGGATGTGAATCAAGCTGTGCGTGCTAGTGCGGGTAGTGAAGCGTTATTAGTGGACGAGGCTGATAGGCTTGATCGTGTGTGTGTGCGCGAGCTGTGTTATAAAGCTCTGTAATCATTTTATGTACTTTGACCAAGAGAGAACAAGAAAAAAGCACAAGTGCGTGTACACCAGACTCTGTGTGTTCTTCTCCCGTTGGTGTTGTGTATTGTGTGAGTCTTCTTCTTCCTTCAACCTCCAGCTCGCGTGTGTGTTCCTTCCTCCTTTGGGTAGCCCCAACACAATATACTCCGAGATGGAGGAAGTAGTGATGTAGTATTATATGCATGACACTAGTCTAAATTTTTTGTATGCAATTTGCACTGCTCATCGGGCCGTCGGATCGTGAGAATTAAGCATTGATGCGACAAATTAATATCTATTGCTAACGCCACAAATCAAGCTCATTAGCTCTTGGCGCACTTTATTTCAGTTCACTCCATCAGTGTCTGCAACGGCGTGAACGGCGACCCGCTGCCGGCGCCAAGCGACGTCGTGAAGCTCTACCAATCCAAGGACATCAACGCCATGCGGATCTACGCTCCGGAGAGCAATGTCCTCACGGGCTCACGGCGCTCAGCGGCACGCGCACCGGCGTCCTCATGGACGTCGGCGACGCGCTACCTGGCCTAGCCAGCAACACCACCACCGCGGATCGGCTTGGGACAAGGCCAACATCCAAGCCTTCCCGGGCGTCTCGTTCCGCTACATCGCCGTCGGCAACGAGGTCATGGACAGCGCCGGGCAGAAGACCATCCTCCCCTCCCGGCCATGGAGAACATACAACAGGCGCTCAAGAATGCCGGCCTCGAACGCAGCGTGAAGGTATCGACTTCTGTGCGGTTCGACGTGGTCAAAAACACTTTCCCGCCATCCAAATGTGTGTTCGCAGACAAATCATTCCGACATCCTGGCGAACACCGGCGCGCCGCTGCTGGCCACCGTGTACCCCTACTTCGCCTACGCGAGTGACCTGCAGAACATCAAGCTCAACTTCGCTACTTTCAGGGGACGCGACAATTTGAACGACAGTGGGCTGACATACACTAACCTCTTCGACCAAATGGTGGACACCATTGACGCCGCGCTGTAGGATGCCCGCAAGCGTGGGATTAAGGTCGTGGTGTCGGAGAGCGGGTGGCCGTCGGCGGGCAGTGCTGATGAGATCGGGGCGACGCCGCAGAACGCGCAGGCGTACAACCAGGGGCTGATCAAGCACGTCCGTGGGGGCACGCCGAGGATGCCCGGCATGCTGGAGACGTACATTTTTCGCCATGTTCAACGAGAATAATAAGACGAGGAAAGAGACCGAGAAGCACTTTGGGCTGTTCAATCCGGACATGCATGTCTCCGGCCTACACAATTACTTCCTGAGTGCGACAAACGCTAGCTGGATATTTCCTATTCGAATAAGCTGCCTGTTAAATGCAAAATGCATGCATGTCAGTCAACCGCTCGTCCGTTTGTGTTACTATATTCTACTCCTTCCTCCGTTCCTAAATATAAGTCTTTTTAAAGATTGTACTAGGAAACTACAAACAAATATATATAGACATACTTAAAATATACATTCACTTATTTTATTTCGTATGTAGTCATCTAATAAAATATAACCAAAGACTTACATTTAGGACGAGAGGGAGTAATTTTCTTTATATAAATCTCAAATAAAACAAGTAACAATAAAGAAAATACAGATTGAATTCCACTTTTTACATGTCATATTTTACCCTCCTTTTGTTGACGTTGTGCCAATTTTTGCCCCACCTATGCATTTGTCCTCCTACTGTGAGGGAGAAGACACGACGGACCCATTTACCTCCAGAGTCTTAACCCTAGGGTGAAAAGACCAGACACATCAAAGTATTTTGTATTTTTGACACTCACCCTATTCTTTTTATTGCTTCTTGTGTTATTTGTACTGTCATGATGTTGATGAATAGATTGAAAATCTTTCCTACTAAAAATAAAATAAACATCAAAAGGTTTTTTGTCTATGAGAGGGTCATTTAACAGCCTTACGAAGGTCAAACTTGATGGGAGAAAGCACAAATTACTCTAACTTGTCGAACAAGCTGATCACAATGGTGAAATTATGAGCTAGGATCTTCAAAGATTTAGAATTAGGTCTTAGCTATGTTGCAAACACGCTTAAGATTGCAGCCAGCAAGACGGTAGTGCCCAACAAGGGAGATGGAGAAACACTATACCAATTTTCAACAACCTTGGTCGAGAAAGCACTCAAAAGTAACCGGAGGCCTTCCATGCTAGTCGCGGTTGGGCACGACCATGTCCACCATGGGGGCGTATTGCAAGCCACTAACAGCCTTGTTGAAGAGGTTGCCGATAGTGCATGAAGAAATGTTAGCACTAATTATGTGAGAGGAACCTGTTGGGGTGCATGCTACTGCGGCTAAATCCATTCTCAGCATAAATCATGGAGATGTAGACGTCAGACCATAAGCCCTTGACGAGTTAAACGATGAAGGACTTGGGGCGATCCGTCAGTAGCTGGACACAGACCATGGGCTTGTCAATAGCAATCATAGTGACACCTCCAGGGAGCCGCACCACCTTTTCATTCAGAAAGAGCATCCATCGGTGGAGGAGGCATAGAGAGGTTGTCGTCCATGCAAAGATGAGAATTCTCCGTCGAAGCCCAACAGAGTCCGAGTCGTGACACTCATTGTAGCTGCCATTGTCGTCCTAAGAAGAAGGTGCTAACCCTTTGCCGGTGGGTCCTCAAGGTGGACAACCAATGGTGTGGCCAAGGAACCAAGACCAGTGTAGCCATGGACGGGGATGGATTGAGGAACATCAATAAGTCTCCTTGCCTTGTCCTCGATGAGAACAACGTCGAGACCGACATGAGTAATGCAGATTGGATCGATGGCCATGGAATGAGAGAACAAAACAATGGACTGGACGATGTTGGTGGAGAACTAGAATTCTGCACAATTTCATCTCTGAGCTTCTCATCCTCTCTCATAAAGGGAAATCAACATCAATATGGTGCTCCTTCTGGAGGAATTCTGCCTATCCACCACTCAAACAACAAGTATCTTTGATCAGTTTTGACCAATATGACTTTGTTAGGGGATGCTTTATTGCGCAAAACTTTCTCTACGCGGCTAAGCTTGTTCAATTTTGCCATTGTGGCAAATGTCATGATCTAAAACATGTCTTCCATAAAGCTTTTGATTCTATTTCTTGTGACACTCTATCTCAAGTGTTGGGTCCAAAAGCTTTCCCTCCAAGATGGTTGGGTTGGACCTCCTGCCTTAACTCCTCCAATCAGTCAGTTTTTCTATTTAATAAGAAGCCTAGCTGTGGATTCGATGTGGTAGAGGGATGACTTAGCGCTTGCGACGAGGGACTCTTGGAGCACCTGGTTGTCCATTACCTTCCTTGTGTGCCAATCCAATACGTTCACACTTAACTGATTATTCCACGGGCCTCCACATCAATTTTGACAAGAGTAATTTGTTCCCATTCATGTCTTTTTTTTTTTGCAAAAGTGTTCCCATTCATGTCGATAGTCATCTTTCGAGACGCTCGAAAAATCTTCTCCGTTGCTCCATTTCTTCCTTCCCATGTACTCCATCCGGTCCTTTTTATTTCACGTATTATATTTTTGCCAAGACAAATTTTGCATCATATTAAAAAAATATCAACATATACAATATATATATATATATATATATATATATATATATATATATATATATATATATATATATATATATATAGTAACACTATTCATCATCCAGGGTGCAGAATAAGTTATTCTTCACCCGAGGTAATTTTACGATTGTTTCTTGCATAAATTACATATGATATACAAATAGTTACATTCATATTGATTCACAACATAAAATTTGACATAAAAAAACAAAATTATGGGTCACAAGACCTGAAAAATTGTTTTTTATGCACATTTTACACTACAATTTTACGTTCAAAAATATACGTAAGATAAAATAATTTTACGGTGATTATGTATTTTCTTACGTTTCCTTTTTGTGTGTGAAGTAAGATAAAATTTATGGGACGTAAAAATACGATGCATTGATATTAAAATAGGAGGGGGTGAAGAATAACTATTCCTCACCCAGGGTGACGAACAGCGCGAATCTCTCTCTCTCTCTCTCTCTCTCTATATATATATATATATATATATATATATAGGAAAAATACATCCTATATATAAACTCTATTCATCACCTAGGGTGCAGATTAAATTATTCCTCACTCGAGGTAATTTTATGATCATTTCATAAATAAATTAAATTTCAAATGCAAATAGATACGTTTATATTGATTCACTACGAAACATTTGACATAAGAAAACAAAAATATAGGTCATAAGACCAGAAAAATCACATTTTATGAATAATTTACACTATGTTTTTATGTTTGTAAGTTTACATGATATAAAATATTTTTTACGGTGATTATGTATTTTTTTACGATCTCTTTTTACGTATGAGATAAGATTAAAATTTCAGAAACGTAAAATTATAGTGTGTTGATGTGAAAATAGAGGAGGGGGGGGGGGTGAAAAATAACTATTCCTCACCCAGGGTGAATATAACATTATTGATTTGGCATTGTGAATATTGATATTTTTTTCTATAAATTTGATCAAAGGAATGATAATTTAATTTGGGACAAAACTCATATGCAGCAAGAAAAAAAAGACACTGTTGACTGGCTATCTGAGTCCCCGCGGCACGATGGCTGCATCTACAGCGGCCGAGGAAGGACTCACAACTCGACTGAGCAGCTAGTGGACTACGATCGGGTGTGAAACCACTGCATAGAAATTAAACAAGTCCATGAGACAAGTAGCACGCTCGCACACAAGAGACAAGTAGCTTCGTTAGTGGCGGGAAGCAACAAAGAGCTGTCCACCAAGCCACCATGCATCCCAGCCATCGATTGATACCCGTTCAACAAATAGCCGGTCTGGACTGGATGGTGACACCCGTTCAACGGGTTTCCACGGGCCAACGAACAAGTTGCGCGTGCCAGCACTAGCTTGGCACTTGGCACGTACGTACAGTAGCCGCTATGTTAGTGGTGGAAAATGGAACGGATAAGGGATAAAGAGACTCATGGTGGACTCGATGGACCATCAACCAACGTTGGAACGTGTATTGCGCCAAACTGCAGCGCAGTAGTGCTGAGAATTGGCTTATAAAGATACGTGTGTTGTGCCTGGTATTATACATACACTGCATTGCGTTGCATGCAAATCGAAGATCGTAGAGAACAATCGACGATCGATGGCGAAGCAAGGTGTTGCTTCCGTGCTTGCAATGGCGCTGGTCCTTGTTTTCCTGGCAGCATTCCCTACAGGTATCATATATATGAGTATCTAATATGATTAAGATGCATCTGCATCAACAATTTTTCTTGTAAGTGTTCCTGGAAAATTATTTAATGCACGATATTTTGCATAAAAGAGTGCAGTTCTCACCGGGCAGCTAACCCCAGCGGACATACAAAAGCAGGTTCACTATCTCATCCTGTTAAAATAACATGTATTCGAGGAACTAATTTTCGCTGATTGTATTCGATCGACAACTCAAATTCTCTAATTTGAGACGCAACGAAACTGTTTTTTTATATATTGGAACTGTTCCATGTAACAGGGGTGCACTCCATCGGCGTGTGCAACGGCGTGATCGGCAACAACCTGCCCGCGCCCAGCGACGTAGTCAAGCTCTACAAATCCAAGGGCATCAACGCCATGCGCATCTACGCGCCGGAGAGCAACGTCCTCAAGGCGCTCAGTGGCACGGGCATCGGCGTCCTCATGGACGTGGGCAACGGCGTGCTCCCCAGCCTCGCCAACGACCCCTCCGCTGCGGCCGCCTGGGTCAAGGCCAACGTGCAGCCCTACCCGGGCGTCTCCTTCCGCTACATCGCCGTCGGCAACGAGGTCATGGACAGCGACGGCCAGAAGACCATCCTCCCAGCCATGAAGAACCTGCAGGGAGCGCTCGCCGCGGCCGGCCTCGGCGGCCGCGTCAAGGTGTCCACGTCGGTACGGTTTGACGTGGTCACCGACACCTTCCCGCCCTCCAACGGCGTGTTCGCGGACCTTGACTACATGGGGCCCATCCTGGACTTCCTGGTGAGCACCGATGCGCCGCTGCTGGCCAACGTGTACCCCTACTTCGCCTACAAGGGTGACCCGAAGAATATCAAGCTCAACTACGCCACCTTCGCGCCGGGCACCACCGTGAACGACGACGGCAACGGCCTGACCTACACTAACCTCTTCGACGCCATGGTCGACTCCATCTACGCCGCGCTGGAGGACGCCGAGACGCCGGGCGTGAAGGTCGTCGTGTCCGAAAGCGGGTGGCCGTCGGACGGCGGGTTTGGAGCGACGGCCGAGAACGCACGGGCGTACAACCAGGGGTTGATCAACCACGTCGGTAATGGCACACCCAAGAGGTCCGGTCCGTTGGAGACGTATGTCTTCGCCATGTTCAATGAGAACGAGAAGAAAGGGGATCCGACGGAGAACCACTTTGGGCTGTTCAATCCCGACAAGTCGCCGGCCTACTACATGCGCTTCTGACGAGTGCAGGAAACCCTGAATATTTTCTGTTCCAATAAGCTGCAATGCAAGTCAACCACCCCTGTGTGTGTTTTAAGTTCTAACTTATTTTAATCTCCAATAAAACAAGTCATTTTTTAAATAAATTCCATTTTCTATATGTCATATTTCACAAGAGGGGATCTTTTCGAACCTGGATGTATATACACCCTATATGCAAAAATAAAATAGCAATTCAACGAAAAGTCAAAAACACCTGAAAATACTTTCTAAATTAAATTGACCTTTTATTGTACTTGTAAGAAAAATTCCACAAAAAGAAAATTATACTTTCACTTCTTTTCAAAAAAGACAATTTTTTGATCAAAATAAGGTGAATAGTGACCTATATTAGCAAATAAATTTTCTTTTTTTGCCCGGAAGTCAATGTTGACTTTTTTCATGAAAATTTATATACTAGTACAAAACAAAGTCAAGTTTAATCTAAAAATACTTGAAAACTATTTCGACCTTCTAATAAATTATTAAAAATCTGCATATAGGATGCATATACAACCAGGAACGTAAGTGTATTTCCCTTATTTCACATTCAAATTTGTGTAAGTGTGTCAAATTTTCATCCATCTATTCGTTATGCTCCGTAACCTGTGTAGTAGTACGGGCCTACTCATGCCAACATAGAAAGCAACTCAGCTGACAACATGAAAACACGGTCTTTTCAACACAATGGAAACATGTTTCTTCTTCCAGTTTTCATCAAAATCATTAATTGTGGCTATATATGGACAAATAACACGATACCCAGGGGTGATATGATGAGACCTTTTGGTTGTCGGTCCAATAAACCCCCTCCTTATCTCGCAGCTCGTTGATCAAACCTCTGCAACTGGGCAAAAAGGTCGCAGAGGTATGTCTACTTGTAGAAAACATGGCTTGTTGGTTTTTGTTAGATCAGAGCAACAATCCCGGTCGACTTGCGAACCGGGACTTATGTGGGCATTAGTCCCGGTTCGAGCGGCCGGGACGCCGATCGAGCCTCGGCGGGCATCAGTCCCGGTTCGTCTGGGACCTTTAGTCCCGTTTCTAGCCACGAACCGGGACTAAAAGGCAGTCGGACGGGGGGTTTGGGGCGACGGCCGAGAACACACGGGCGTACAACCAGGGGTTGATCAACCACGTCGGCAATGGCACACCCAAGAGGTCCGGTCCGTTGGAGACGTATGTCTTCGCCATGTTTGATGAGAACGAGAAGAAAGGGGATCCGACGGAGAACCACTTCGGGCTGTTCAATCCCGACAAGTCGCCGGCCTAGTACATGCGCTTCTGACGAGTGGAGGAAACCCTGAATATTTTCTGTTCCAATAAGCTGCACTGCAAGTCAACCACCCCTGTGTGTGTTTTAAGTTCTAACTTATTTTAATCTCCAATAAAACAAGTCATTTTTTAATAAATTCCACTTTCTATATGCCATATTTCACAAGAGGGGATCTTTTCGAACCTGGATGTATATACACCCTATATGCAAAAATAAAATAGCAATTCAACGAAAAGTCAAAGACACCTGAAAATACTTTTTAAATTAAATTGACCTTTTATTGTACTTGTAAGAAAAGTTCCACAAAAAGAAAATGATACTTTCACTTCTTTTCAAAAAAGACAATTTTTAACCAAAATAATGTGAATAGTGGCCTATATTAGCAAGTAATTTTTCTATTTTTTGCCCAGAAGTCAATGTTGACTTTTTTCGTGAAAATTTATATACTAGTACAAAACATAGTCAAGTTTAATCTAAAAATACTTGAAAACTATTTTAACTTTTTAATGAATTATTAAAAAAATCTAAATATAGGATGCATATACAACCAGGAACGTAAGTGTATTTCCCATATTTCACATTCAAATTTGTGTAAGTGTGTCAAATTTTCGTCCATCTATTCGTTATGCTCCGTAACCTGTCTAGTAGTACGGGCCTACTCGGGCCAACGTAGAAAGCAACTCAGCTGCCAACATGAAAAAACACGTTTTTCTTTAACACAATGGAAACATGTTTCGTCTTCCAGTTTTCATAAAAATCATTAATTGTGGCTATATATGGACAAATAACAGGATACCCAGGGGTGATATGATGAGACCTTTTGGTTGTCGGTCCAATACACCCCCTCCTTATCTCGCACCTCGTTGATCAAACCTTTGCAACTGGAGAAAAGGTCGAAGAGGTCTGTCTATTATTAGAAAACATGGCTTTGGTTTTTGTTAGATGAGTACAACAATCCCGGTCGACTTATGAACCGAGACTTATGTGGCATCAGTCCCGGTTCGAGCGGCCGGGACGCCGATCGAGCCTCGGCGGGCACCAGTCCTGGTTCGTGTGGGACCTTTAGTCCCGTTTCTAGCCACGAACCGGGACTAAAAGGCCCCACTCGTAGTGCAACCCCATTAGTCCTGGTTCGTGTTTGGAACCGAGACTATTGATCAGTCCTCAGTCCTGGTTCTAGTCACCAACCCGGTCTAAAAGAATGCCTATATATAAGCGCGTCCTTGTCCGCTTATTCCTTTGTTTTTTGGCCGGCTAGCGTGTGGGAGGTGTGTGCTACTCCGTGCTCACCTCCTATGCACATGAGGTGTTTGATGAAATTCCCGAGCCACACTTAAGCTTTCACCTCTCTAAGCTCGACCTCCAAGCAACTTTTCCCACAAGATTTGTCTATGTTTGGCGGTGTACCAACTACACAAGTGTTTCAAAAGGTTAGCAACTTCATCCTTTCATCTCTTACAACTAGTTTAGCTCATGTCAAATGCTCTAGAAGTAGAGTCATTTGTGGGTTTTAGTGGACGAATGTATATATGGGAGATCATTTGATTTAGATGCACAATTTGAACTCAAATTAACTTCTTAGAGTTTGCACATGTGTAGGGTGCCGTCCCACCCCCCGTCCTCACCGTCGTCGATCACCCGTGTCGATCTCGTCACGACACCACCGTGGTGAGCCTCTTGTTCTTATCTTATTTTTAAAAGGAAATTTTTTTGACTTGTATGATTTAGATAGCTACTTGTATAATTTCCTTACTTTTATTATTGTTTGTTATTACATTTGATCACTATTGTAATTTGGTTTTAATGTGATGATGAACTTGTATTAATTTGGCCACTTCTCTATTCATGATGTTCTATAAGGGTTTTTGATATACTTAATAATATAATGCACACAGATGAACCGGCAATGGATGTACGGTGACCGATGCACCTCCGACTACATTGATGGCCTACATAATTTTCTCGGAGTGGCTAACGCAAACAAGCAGAATGGTTTGATGTATTGTCCATGTATTGTCCGTGGGAATACGAAGGATTACTCTTCCTCGAAAACCCTTCAGTTGCACCTGTTCGAGAAGGGTTTCATGCCAGAGTATAATGTTTGGACCAAGCACGGAGAAAGAGGGGTTATGATGGAAGACAATGAAGAAGAAGAGGATGATGACAACTATCCGGATCCTATGTTCCCTGAATAAGGTAATACTGCAACGGTGAAGCTGAAGATCAAGAGGCACCAGATGTGCCCGCTGATGATGATCTTCGCTGGGCCATTATTGATGTACACAGAGAATGCAAAAGTGAAAGGGTGTAGTTGAAGTTCGATCGCGTGTTAGATGATCACAAAAAAGGGTTGCATCCAAATTGCAATGATGGCAACACAAAGCTCGGTACCACACTAGAATTGCTGCAATGGAAGGCATAGAAATGTGTATCTGACAAGGTATTTCAGAAGCTATTGAAAATAATGAAGAACAAGCTTCCAAAGGATAAAGAATTGCCTGACAGTATGTAAAAAACAAAGAAGGTTCTCTGCCCTGTAGGATTAGATGTGCAGAAGATACATGCATGCCCTAATGACTGCATACTCTACCACGGTGAGGAGTACGGGAATTTGAAAGCATGCCCGCTATGTGGTGCATTGCGGTATAAGATCATGCGAGATGACCTTGGTGATGTTGAGGGCCAACGCCCCAGGAAGAGGGTTCCTGCCAAGGTGATGTGGTATGATCCTAAAGTACCATGGTTGAAACGTCTGTTTAGAAACAAAGAGCATGCCAAGTTGTAGCGATCGCATAGAGAAGGCCGTAAGAAAGACGGGATGTTGAGAGTACCCGCTGACGGGTCGCAGTGGAGAAAAACCGAGAGAAAGTGGCGGGACTTTGAAGATGACGCAAGGAACATATAGTTTGGTTTAAGTGCAGATGGCATTAATCCTTTTGGGGAGCAGAGCAGCAATCATATCACTTGGCCTGTAACTCTATGCAGATATAACCTTCCTCCTTGGTTGTGCAAGAAGCGGAAGTTGATGACCCACAAGTGTAGGGGATCTATCGTAGTCCTTTCGATAAGTACGAGTGTTGAACCCAACGAGGAGCTGAAGGAACTGACAAGTGGTTTTCAGCAAGGTATTCTGTGCAGGCACTGAAATTATCGGTAACAGATAGTTGTGTGATAAGATAGTTCGTAGCGAGTAGCAAGTAACAATAGTAACAAAGGTGCAACAAGATGGCCCAATCCCTTTTGTAGCAAGGGACAAGCCTGGACGAACTCTTATATGAGGCAAAGCGCTCCCGAGGACACATGGGAATTTCTGTCAAGCTAGTTTTCATCATGTTCATATGATTCGCGTTCGCTACTTTGATAGTTTGATATGTGGGTGGACCGGTGCTTGGGTGCTGCCCTTACTTGGACAAACATCCCACTTATGATTAACCCCTCTCATAAGCATCCGCAACTACGAAAGAAGAATTAAGACAAAGTCTAACCATAACATTAAACTAGTGGATCCAAATCAACCCCTTACGAAACAACGCATAAACTAGGGTTTAAGCTTCTGTCACTCTAGCAACCCATCATCTACTTATTACTTCCCAATGCCTTCCTCTAGGCCCAAGTAATGGTGAAGTGTTATGTAGTCGACGTTCACATAACACCACTAGAGGAAAGACAACATACAACGCATCGAAATATCGAACGAATACCAAATTCACATGACTACTTATAACAAGACTTATCCCATGTCCTCAGGAACAAAAGTGACTACTCACAAAGCATAATTATGTTCATGATGAGAGAGGTCTTGAATAGCATTAAGGATCTGAACATATGATCTTCCACTGAGTAATCCAACTAGCATCAACTACAAAGAGTAATTAACACTACTAGCAACCTTACAAGTACCAATGAAAGTCGCAAGACGGAGATTGGTTACAAGAGATGAACTAGGGTTTGGAGATGAGATGGTGGTGATGAAGATGTTGATGGACATGAGTCCCCTCTGATGAGAGGAGTGTTGGTGATGACGATGGCGACGATTCCCCCCTCCGGGAGGGAAGTTTCCCCGGCAGGACGGCCGTGCCGAAGCTCTAGATTGGTTCTGCTCAAGTTCCGCCTCGTGGCGGCGGTGTCTCTTCCCGAAAGCCTTCTTCTAATTTTTTCTGGGACGAAACCCTCCTTATAGCAGAAGATGGGAGCCGGAGGGGTAACAGGGGGCGCACAAGCCACCCAGGCGCGACCAGGGGGTAGGCCGCGCCTGGCAGGCTTGTGGCCTCCTGGTGGCTCCCCTCCAATACTTCTTTCGCCCAGTATTTTTTATAAAATCCAAAATAATTCCTTGTTGATTTTCACGGCTTTTGGAGTTGTGCGGAATAGGTATCTCAAAATTGCTCCTTTTTCAGACGAGAATTCCAGCTGCCGGCATTCTCCCTCTTCATGTAAGCCTTATAAAATAAGAGAGAAAAGGCATAAGTATTGTACCGTAATGTGTAATAACAGCCCATAAAGCGATAGCGATAAATATCAACATAAAAGCATGATGCAAAATGGACGTATCAACTCCCCCAAGCTTAGACCTCGCTTGTCCTCAAGCGGAAGCCGAGATCAATAAATATGCTCACAAGTTTAGAGATAGAGGTGTCGATAAAACAAAATACGGACATGCAAGCATCATGATCATATTTAGAATAGCAATATCGTCATATAATCTCTTATGCTAAAGTGACAATTCCTTCACAAAGTAAAGTATGGATCAAGAACCTTATTGAGAATTAACAACCAATAGTCTTTAGTCATTGAAGCAATTGCAATTTATCATAACATCGGAAAGAGTCAAATAAGAGCTTGTAAAGCAAATCCACATACTCAATCATCCTTTTGTCTTCTACAATTGCTAAAACTCACGTGGTACTCATGATATCAAAGTTTCAGTTGGACATAGAGAAAGATAGGGGCTTATAGTTTCGCCTCGCAACTACTTACCTCAAGGGTAATGTCAACAATAATAATTCATGAATACTTACTTCCAAGTTGACATATGAATATAGATCTTTCCCTAGCACATGACGTTAGCCAAGATAATGGCGAAATATGGAATTGGTGTCGATCACCATGACTCTTTTAAGGACAAAACGTAAAGGTACAAGATAGGCCCTTCGCAGAGGGAAGCAGCGGCTGTCATGCAGTTTTGAGGTTTGGATGTGTGACCTCTTAGTGTGGAGGAACGTCACTTTATATTGCCTCCTGTAATAAAGAACTTTATTATGCAGTCTGTCGCTTTTATGTCTTCCTCGTCACATGTTCATACAAAGCTTATTTTCCATACACTAATAGATCATACATATTTAGGGAGCAATTTTTATTGCTTGCACCGATGACAACTTACTTGAAGGATTTTCTTCAATCCATAGGTAAGTATGGTGGACTCTCATGGCAAACTGGGTTGAAGGTTTATGGATGCACAAGTAGTATCTCTACTTAGTGCGGAAGGTTTGGCTGATATGAGGTGGAAGCAAGCGTCACAGGCTAAGGGATCTCTAGTCATATAACATTGTTCGGAACCAACCAAACATAATTCATTATGTTGTCTTCCTTGTCCAACATCTACTTCTAAGCATGTAATAGTTTAATGAGTGTTCACAATCATAGACGGTGCCCAAGATGATATATTTATATGTGAACCTCTCCTTCTTTATTACTTCCTATTAATTGCAGGAATGACCAAGGTCTATGTTTGTCCACCCACAACAATTTTCAATCATCATTCCTTTTATATGTGAAGTCATCACTTCCCATAAGATCATTACTACTTCTCAAACAACAGCGCCAGAAATTGGCACGTTGATGGAGATTTGGCTTGCGTTGGTTTTTCCCTTGAAGAGAAAATGGTGATGCAGCACATGAGCAGTAAGTATTTCCCTCAGTTTGAGAACCAAGGTATCAATCCAGTAGGAGAATCTTGTCAAGTCGAGAGTACCTGCGCAAACACAAAAGAGCTTGCACCCAACGCTATAAAGGGGTTGTCAATCCCTTCAAGATTGATTTCAATGTGAGATCTGAAGGCGGAAAGTGCAACGAAGTAAAAGTGTAAGGCTGAAAATATGGTGTGAAGTAGACCCGGGGGCCATAATGTTCACTAGAGGCTTCTCTCAAAATAGCAAATAATACGGTGGGTGAACAAATTACTGTCGAGCAATTGATAGAACCGCGCAAAGTCATGACGATATCTAAGGCAATGATCATACATATAGGCATCACGCCCGAGACAAGTAGACCGATACTTTCTGCATCTACTACTATTACTCCACACATCGACCACTATCCAGCATGCATCTAGTGTATTGAGTTCATGACAAACAGAGTAACGCCTTAAGTAAGATGACATGATGTAGAGGGATAAACTCAAACCAATGATGAAAACCCCATATTTTCACCCTTGATGGCAACAACACGATGCGTACCTCGCTACCCCTTCTGTCACTCGGTGAGGTCACCGCACGGTATGAACCCAAAACCAAGCACTTCTCCCATTGCAAGAATCATACATCGAGTTGGCCAAACAAAACCCACAACTCGAAGAGAATTACAAGGATATGAAATCATGCATATAAGAGATCAGAAGAAACTCAAATAATATTCATGGATAATCTGATCATAAATCCACATTTCATTGGATCTCGACAAACACACCGCAAAAGAAGATTACATCGGATAGATCTCCATGAAGATCATGGAGAACTTTGTATTGAAGATTCAAGAGAGAGAAGAAGCCATCTAGCTACTAGCTATGGACCCATAGGTCTATGGTGAACTACTCACGCATCATCGGAGAGGTCATGGTGTTGATGAAGAAGCCCTCCGTATCCGAACCCCCCCTCCGGCAGGGCCCCAGAACGTGCCCCAGATGGGATCTTGCGAAGATAGAAGCTTGTGGAGGCGGAAAAGTGTTTTCGTGGATCTCCTGATTTTTTTTGGGATTTTAGGGAATTTATAGGCGAAGGAGCTAGGGCAGGGGAGGCCCAGGGAGCACACAAGCCTGGGAGGCGCGGGCCCCCCTGGCCGTGCCATGCGGGCTTGTGGCCTCCCCCGGGACCCCCTGCCTTGGTTCCCAAGCTTTGTGTGCGTCTTCTGTTCCGGGAAAAAAAAATTTCGGAAGTTTTATTCCGTTTGGACTCCGTTTAAAATCCTCCTCTGAAAAGGGTCAAAAACACGGAAAAAACGGGAACTAGCACCTGGCACTGAATTAATAAGTTAGTCCCAAAAAAGATATAAAAGGCATACAAAACATCCAAAGTTTGACAAAAGAATAGCATGAAACCATCAAGAATTATAGATACGTTGGAGACGTATCAAGCATCCCCAAGCTTAACTCCTGCTCGTCCTTGAGTAGGGAAGTGATAAAGACTGAATTTTTTATGTGGAATGCTACCTAGAATGGTTGTCCTTTGTAACTTCTTTCAGGTGACATGAATGTTCAGATCTGTAAGATTCAAAACAATAGTTTGCTATTGACACGAAAACAATAATACTTCAAGCAAACTAGCAAGGTAATCATGAAATTTTGAAATAAGAAGGCCAAAGAAAGTTATCCCTACAAAATCATATAGTATGGCTATGCTACATCATCCTCACACAACTAACTTAAATCATGCACAACCCCGGTATTGGCCAAGTAATTGTTTTTGCACTCTTTCTTTCTCAAACCTTTTATAACTATCACGCAATACATGAGCGTGAGCCATGGATGTAACACTATAGGTGGAATAGAGTGTGGTGGTGGTTGTGAGACAAAAATGGAGGAGATGGTCACATTGACTCGGCGTATCAAAGATCTATGGAGATGCCCATTAATAGATATCAATGTGAATGAGTAGGTATTGCCATACAAAGGATGCACTAGAGCAATAAGTATGTGAAAGCTCAAAAGGAGAACTAGTGGGTGTGCATCCAACTTGCTTGATCACGAAGACCTAGGGCAAGCCCATCATTGGAATATACAAGCCAAGTTATAAAATAAAGATTCCCACTAGCATATGGTGGTGACGAAACAAGAGGCTCTCAATCATGAAGAACATGGTGCTATTATGAAGCACAAGTGTGGAAAAAGATAGTAGCATTGTCCCTTCTCTCTTTTTCTCTTTTTTTAATTGGGCTCTTTGGCCTCTTTTTCTCCCCCTTTTTTTTATTGTGGGCCACTTTGGCCTCTTTTTTTATTTCCTCACATGGGACAATGCTCTAATAATGATGATCATCACACTTTTCTTTACTCACAGCTCAAAGCTTAGAACGATGATGACTCTATAGGAAATGCCTCCGGCAGTGTACCGGGATGTGCAACGATCTAGCTTGGTGTATGACGTTGAAACATCTCGCTAGCTATCTTACGATCATGCAATGGCAATATGAGAGTGACGACACAAGTCATGAGACGGAACGGTGGGAGTTGCATGGCAATATATCTCGGAATGGCTATGAAAATGCCATAGTAGGTAGGTATGATGGCTATTTTGAGGAAGGCATATGGTGGGTTTGTGCACTGGCGAAAATTGCGCGGTACTAGAGAGGCTAGCAATGTTGGAAGGTGAAAGTGCATCTATACCATGGACTCATATTAGTCATGAAGAACTCACATACTTGTTGCGAAAGTTTTTATTAGTAATCGAAACAAAGTGCTAAACGCATACTCCTAGGGGAAGGGTTGGTAGGTGTCAACCATCGCGCGATCCCGACCGCAACACAAATGATGACAATCAATAGATAAATTATGCTCCGACTTACTAACATAGCGGTTCACCATACGTGCATGTTACGGGAATCACTAACTTCAACACAAGTATTTCTAGATTCACAACACCCTACTAACATAACTCTTAATATTACCAATTCCACGTCTCAAAACTAACTGTGAGGAATCAAAACTTCTCTTTCTACTCATTGCACATGAAGATGGAGGTTTTTGTATCCTCTTTGGGTACCTATCACTTTTGGGACTACTTTCATAGCACAAGCCAACTACAAAGTTATGCACCGCCGTGCTCTAAAAGATCTAGGTGAAGCACATAGAGCAAACACTAGTGGGGACAGGGCCTATAGCCCCGGCCCGTAAGGGGCTTTAGTCCCGGTTCACCAACCGGGACTAAATGTTGGAATTATGCCCTAGAGGCAATAATAAATGTATAGTTATTATTATAATTCCTGTATCAAGATAATAGTTTATTATCCATGCTATAATTGTATTGAATGAAGACTCATTTACATGTGTGGATACATAGACAAAACACCGTCCCTAGCATGCCTCTAGTTGGCTAGCCAGTTGATCGATGATAGTCAGTGTCTTCTGATTATGAACAAGGTGTTGTTGCTTGATAACTGGATCACGTCATTGGAGAATCACGTGATGGACTAGACCCAAACTAATAGACGTAGCATGTTGATCGTGTCATTTTGTTGCTACTGTTTTCTGCGTGTCAAGTATTTGTTCCTATGACCATGAGATCATATAACTCACTGACACCGGAGGAATGCTTTGTGTGTATCAAACGTCGCAACGTAACTGGGTGACTATAAAGATGCTCTACAGGTATCTCCGAAGGTGGTAGTTGAGTTAGTATGGATCAAGACTGGGATTTGTCACTCCGTGTGACGGAGAGGTATCTCGGGGCCCACTCGGTAATACAACATCACACACAAGCCTTGCAAGCAATGTAACTTAGTGTAAGTTGCGGGATCTTGTGTTACGGAACGAGTAAAGAGACTTGCCGGTAAATGAGATTGAAATAGGTATGCGGATACTGACGATCGAATCTCGGGCAAGTAACATACCGAAGGACAAAGGGAATGACATACGGGATTATACGAATCCTTGGCACTGAGGTTCAAACGATAAGATCTTCGTAGAATATGTAGGATCCAATATGGGCATCCAGGTCCCGCTATTGGATATTGACCGAGGAGTCTCTCGGGTCATGTCTACATAGTTCTCGAACCCGCAGGGTCTGCACACTTAAGGTTCGACGTTGTTTTATGCGTATTTGAGTTATATGGTTGGTTACCGAATGTTGTTCGGAGTCCCGGATGAGATCACGGACGTCACGAGGGTTTCCGGAATGGTCCGGAAACGAAGATTGATATATAGGATGACCTCATTTGATTACCGGAAGGTTTTCGGAGTTACCGGGAATGTACCGGGAATGACGAATGGGTTCCGGGGGTTCACCGGAGAGGGGCAACCCACTCCGGGGAAGCCCATAGGTATTTGGGGGGGTCACACCAGCCCTTAGTGGGCTGGTGGGACAGCCCACCAAATCCTATGCGCCAAGGAAGAAAAATCAAAGAAAGAAAAAAAAAGGAGGGGAAGTGGGAAGGGGGAAGGACTCCCTCCCACCAAACCAAGTAGGACTCGGTTTGGGGGGGGGGGGGAGAGTCCTCCCCCCTGGCTCGGCCGACCCCTTGGGGTTCCCTTGGACCCCAAGGCAAGGTCCCCCTCCCTCCTCCTATATATATGGGGCTTTTAGGGCAGATTTGAGACGACTTTCTCACGGCTGCCCGACCACATACCTCCATAGTTTTTCCTCTAGATCGTGTTTCTGCGGAGCTCGGGCGGAGCCCTGCTGAAACAAGATCATCACCAACCTCCGGAGCGCCGTCACGCTGCCGGAGAACTCTTCTACCTCTCCGTCTCTCTTGCTGGATCAAGAAGGCCGAGATCATCGTCGAGCTGTACGTGTGCTGAACGCGGAGGTGCCGTCCGTTCGGTACTAGATCGTGGGACTGATCGCGGGATTGTTCGCGGGGCGGATCGAGGGACGTGAGGACGTTCCACTACATCAACCGCGATCTCTAATCGCTTCTGCTGTACGATCTACAAGGGTACGTAGATCACTCATCCCCTCTCGTAGATGGACATCACCATGATAGGTCTTCGTGCGCGTAGGAAATTTTTTGTTTCCCATGCGACGTTCCCCAACAGTGGCATCATGAGCTAGGTTCATGCGTAGATGTCTTCTCGAGTAGAACACAAAAGGTTTTGTGGGCGGTGATGTGCGTTTTGCTGCCCTCCTTAGTCTTTTCTTGATTCCGCGGTATTGTTGGATTGAAGCGGCTTGGACCGACATTACTCGTACGCTTACGAGAGACTGGTTTCATCGTTACGAGTAACCCCCTTTGCTCAAAGATGACTGGCAAGTGACAGTTTCTCCAACTTTAGTTGAATCGGATTTGACCAAGGAGGTCCTTGGATGAGGTTAAATAGCAACTCATATATCTCCGTTGTGGTGTTTGCGTAAGTAAGATGCGATCCTACTAGATACCCTTGGTCACCACGTAAAACATGCAACAACAAAATTAGAGGACGTCTAACTTGTTTTTGCAGGGTATGATTGTGATGTGATATGGCCAATGATGTGATGTGATATATTGGATGTATGAGATGATCATGTTGTAATAGAAATATCGACTTGCACGTCGATGGTACGGCAACCGGCAGGAGCCATAGGGTTGTCTTTATACTAACATATGTGCTTGCAGATGCGTTTACTATTTTGCTAGGATGTAGCTTTAGTAGTGATAGCATAAGTAGCACGACAACCCCGATGGCGACACGTTGATGGAGATCATGATGATGGAGATCATGGTGTGGCGCCGGTGACAAGAAGATCGTGCCGGTGCTTTGGTGATGGAGATCAAGAAGCACGTGACGATGGCCATATCATGTCACTTATGAATTGCATGTGATGTTAATCCTTTTATGCACCTTATTTTGCTTAGAACGACGGTAGCATTATGAGGTGATCTCTCACTAAAATTTCAAGACGAAATTGTGTTCTCCCCGACTGTGCACCGTTGCTACAGTTCGTCGTTTCGAGACACCACGTGATGATCGGGTGTGATAGACTCAACGTTCACATACAACGGGTGCAAAACAGTTGCGCACGCGGAACACTCGGGTTAAGCTTGACGAGCCTAGCATGTGCAGACATGGCCTCGGAACACATGAGACCGAAAGGTCGATCATGAATCATATAGTTGATATGATTAGCATAGGGATGCTTACCACTGAAACTACTCTCGACTCACGTGATGATCGGACTTGGGATAGTGTAAGTGGATCATGAACCACTCAAATGACTAGAGAGATGTACTTTTTGAGTGGGAGTTTAGCATATAATTTGATTAAGTTGAACTCTAATTATCTTGAACATAGTCTAAGTCCACTTTGAATATATTTGTGTTGTAGATCATGGCTCACGCAAGTGTCATCCTCAATTTTAATACGTTCCTAGAGAAAGCTAAGTTGAAAGATGATGGAAGCAACTTTGTAGACTGGGCTCGTAATCTTAAGCTAATCTTACAAGCTGGAAAGAAGGATTATGTCCTTAATGCTGCGCTAGGAGATGAACCACCCGCTACGGCTGATCAGGATGTTAAGAACGCTTGGCTAGCACGTAAGGAGGACTACTCAATAGTTCAATGTGCTGTCTTGTATGGCTTAGAGCCGGGACTTCAACGTCGCTTTGAGCGTCATGGAGCATTTGAGATGTTCCAGGAGTTGAAGTTTATCTTTCAGAAGAACGCCCGGATCGAGAGGTATGAGACCTCCGATAAATTCTATGCTTGCAAGATGGAGGAAAGCTCGTCTGTCAGTGAACATGTGCTCAAGATGTCTGGGTACTCAAACCGTCTAGCTGAACTAGGGATTGAACTCCCGCAAGAAGCTATCACTGACAGAATCCTCCAATCACTGCCGCCAAGCTATAAAGGCTTTGTGTTGAACTACAACATGCAAGGGATGAACAAGTCTCCCGGCGAGTTGTTTGCGATGCTGAAAGTCGCAGAGTCTGAACTCCGTAAAGAGCATCAAGTGTTGATGGTGAGCAAGACCACTAGTTTCAAGAGAAACAGCAAAGGCAAGAAGGGCAATTCGAAGAAGAGCGGCAAGCCTGTTGCCAATCCGCCGAAGAAACCCAAGGCTGGACCTAAGCCTGAAACAGAGTGCTTCTATTGCAAGGGTATGGGTCACTGGAAGCGCAATTGCCCCAAGTATCTGGCAGATAAGAAGGCGGGCAAAGAAAAATCAGGTATATTTGATATACATGTTATTTATGTGTACTTAACCGGCTCTCGTAGTAGTGCCTGGGTATTCGATACCGGTTCTGTTGCTCACATTTGCAACTCGAAACAGGAACTGCGGAATAGACGGAGGCTGGCGAAAGACGAAGTGACGATGCGCGTAGGAAACGGTTCCAAGGTTGATGCAATCGCCGTCGGCACCGTGTCACTTCAACTACCATCGGGATTAGTGATGAACTTGAATCATTGTTATTTAGTGCCTGCGTTGAGCATGAACATTATATCTGGATCTTGTTTATTGCGAGACGGTTACTCTTTTAAGTCTGAGAATAATGGTTGTTCTATTTCTATGAGTAACATCTTTTATGGTCATGCACCGAATGTGAGAGGATTGTTCATATTGAATCTTGATAGAGATACGCATATACATAACATTGAGGCCAAAAGAGTTAGAGTAAACAATGATAGCACCATATTTTTGTGGCACTGCCGCTTGGGTCATATTGGTGTAAAGCGCATGAAGAAACTCCATGCTGATGGACTTTTGGAGTCACTTGACTTTGATTCACTTGACACGTGCGAACCATGCCTCATGGGCAAGATGACTAAGACTCCGTTCTCCGGAACAATGGAGCGTGCAAGTGACTTGTTGGAAATCATACATACCGATGTGTGTGGTCCAATGAGCGTGGAGGCACGCGGCGGATATCGTTATTTTCTCACCTTCACTGACGATCTAAGTAGATATGGTTATGTCTAATTGATGAAGCACAAGTCTGAAACATTTGAAAAGTTCAAGCAATTTCAGAGTGAAGTGGAAAATCATCGTAACAAGAAGATCAAGTTCCTACGGTCTGATCGTGGGGGTGAGTATCTGAGTTTCGAGTTTGGTACTCACTTAAGACAATGTGGAATTGTTTCGCAGTTAACACCGCCTGGAACACCACAGCGTAATGGTGTGTCCGAACGTCGTAATCGTACTTTATTAGAAATGGTGCGATCTATGATGTCTCTTACTGATTTGCCGTTATCGTTTTGGGGTTATGCATTAGAAACAGCTGCATTCACTTTAAATAGGGCACCATCGAAATCCGTTGAGACGACACCATACGAACTGTGGTGTGGCAAAAGGCCAAAGTTGTCGTTTCTTAAAGTTTGGGGATGTGATGCTTATGTCAAAAAGCTTCAGCCTGAAAAGCTGGAACCCAAAGCGGAAAAGTGCGTCTTCATAGGCTACCCAAAAGAGACAGTTGGGTATACCTTCTATCTCAAATCCGAGGGCAAAGTGTTTGTTGCTAAGAACGGAACTTTTCTCGAGAAGGAGTTTCTCTCGAGAGAATTGAGTGGGAGGAAGATAGAACTTGACGAGGTTGTCGAACCTCTCATCCCTCTGGATGGTGGCGCAGGGCAAGGGGAAACCCCTGTGATTGCGACGCCGGTTGAGGAGGAAGTTAATGATGATGATCATGAAACTCCAGTTCAAGTTTCTGTTGAACCACGCAGGTCGACGAGATCACGCGCTGCTCCAGAGTGGTACGGTAATCCCGTCTTGACAATCATGTTGTTAGACAACAATGAACCTGCAAATTATGAAGAAGCAATGGTGGGCCCAGATTCCAACAAATGGCTAGAAGCCATGAAATCCGAGATAGGATCCATGTATGAGAACAAAGTATGGACTTTGGAGATACTACCTGAGGGCCGCAAGGCTATTCAGAACAAATGGATCTTTAAGAAGAAGACGGACGCTGACGGTAATGTGACCGTTTATAAAGCTCGACTTGTGGCAAAGGGTTTTTCACAAGTTCCAGGAATTGACTACGATGAGACTTTCTCTCCCGTAGCGATGCTTAAGTCCGTCAGAATCATGTTAGCAATAGCTGCATTTTTCGATTATGAAATTTGGCAGATGGATGTCAAAACGGCGTTCCTTAACGGTTTCCTTAAGGAAGAGTTGTATATGATACAACCCGAAGGTTTTGTCGATCCTAAAAATGCTGACAAGGTGTGCAAGCTCCAGCGATCCATTTATGGACTGGTGCAAGCATCTCGGAGTTGGAACAAACGCTTTGATGAGGTGATCAAAGCATTTGGGTTTATACAAGTGGTTGGAGAATCTTGTATTTACAAGAAAGTGAGTGGGAGCTCTGTGGCGTTTCTAATATTATATGTGGATGACATATTACTGATTGGAAACAACGTAGAGTTTTTGGAGAGCATAAAAGGTTACTTGAATAAAAGTTTCTCTATGAAAGACCTAGGAGAAGCTGCTTACATTCTGGGCATTAAGATCTATAGGGATAGATCAAAACGCCTGATAGGACTTTCACAAAGCACATACCTTGATAAAGTTTTGAAGAGGTTCAAAATGGAACAGTCCAAGAAAGGGTTCTTGCCAGTGTTACAAGGTACGAGATTGAGTAAGACTTAGTGCCCAGCAACTGATGAATATAGAGAGCATATGCGCTCCGTCCCCTATGCTTCAGCCATAGGCTCTATCATGTATGCGATGCTGTGCACTAGACCGGATGTTAGCCTGGCCATAAGTATGGCAGTCAGGTTCCAGAGTAATCCAGGAGTGGATCACTGGACGGCGGTCAAGAATATCCTGAAGTACCTGAAAAGGACTAAGGAGATGTTTCTCGTGTATGGAGGTGACGAAGAGCTCGCCGTAAAAGGTTACGTTGATGCAAGCTTTGACACAGATCCGGACGACTCTAAGTCACAAACCGGATACGTATTTATTCTTAATGGGGGTGCAGTAAGCTGGTGCAGTTCCAAGCAAAGCGTCGTAGCATATTCTACATGTGAAGCGGAGTACATGGCTGCCTCGGAGGCGGCTAAGGAGGGTGTCTGGATGAAGCAGTTCATGACGGATCTTGGAGTGGTGCCAAGTGCACTGGATCCAATAACCTTGTTCTGTGACAACACTGGTGCCATTGCCCTGGCAAAGGAACCAAGGTTTCACAAGAAGACCAGACACATCAAACGACGCTTCAACCTCATCCACGACTACGTCGAGGAGGAGGACGTAAATATATGCAAAGTGCACACGGATCTGAATGTAGCAGACCCGCTGACTAAACCTCTTCCACGGCCAAAACATGATCGACACCAGAACTGTATGGGTGTTAGATTTATTACAATGTAATTCACATGGTGATGTGAGGGCTAGATTATTGACTCTAGTGCAAGTGGGAGACTGTTGGAATTATGCCCTAGAGGCAATAATAAATGTATAGTTATTATTATAATTCCTGTATCAAGATAATAGTTTATTATCCATGCTATAATTGTATTGAATGAAGACTCATTTACATGTGTGGATACATGGACAAAACACCGTCCCTAGCATGCCTCTAGTTGGCTAGCCAGTTGATCGATGATAGTCAGTGTCTTCTGATTATGAACAAGGTGTTGTTGCTTGATAACTGGATCACGTCATTGGAGAATCACGTGATGGACTAGAACCAAACTAATAGACGTAGCATGTTGATCGTGTCATTTTGTTGCTACTGTTTTCTGCGTGTCAAGTATTTGTTCCTATGACCATGAGATCATATAACTCACTGACACCGGAGGAATGCTTTGTGTGTATCAAACGTCGCAACGTAACTGGGTGACTATAAAGATGCTCTACAGGTATCTCCGAAGGTGGTAGTTGAGTTAGTATGGATCAAGACTGGGATTTGTCACTCCGTGTGACGGAGAGGTATCTCGGGGCCCACTCGGTAATACAACATCACACACAAGCCTTGCAAGCAATGTAACTTAGTGTAAGTTGCGGGATCTTGTGTTACGGAACGAGTAAAGAGACTTGCCGGTAAACGAGATTGAAATAGGTATGCGGATACTGACGATCGAATCTCGGGCAAGTAACATACCGAAGGACAAAGGGAATGACATACGGGATTATACGAATCCTTGGCACTGAGGTTCAAACGATAAGATCTTCGTAGAATATGTAGGATCCAATATGGGCATCCAGGTCCCGCTATTGGATATTGACTGGGGAGTCTCTCGGGTCATGTCTACATAGTTCTCGAACCCGCAGGGTCTGCACACTTAAGGTTCGACGTTGTTTTATGCGTATTTGAGTTATATGGTTGGTTACCGAATGTTGTTCGGAGTCCCGGATGAGATCACGGACGTCACGAGGGTTTCCGGAATGGTCGGGAAACGAAGATTGATATATAGGATGACCTCATTTGATTACCGGAAGGTTTTCGGAGTTACCGGGAATGTACCGGGAATGACGAATGGGTTCCTGGGGTTCACCGGAGAGGGGCAACCCACTCCGGGGAAGCCCATAGGTATTTGGGGGGGTCACACCAGCCCTTAGTGGGCTGGTGGGACAGCCCACCAAATCCTATGCGCCAAGGAAGAAAAATCAAAGAAAGAAAAAAAAAGGAGGGGAAGTGGGAAGGGGGAAGGACTCCCTCCCACCAAACCAAGTAGGACTCGGTTTGGGGGGGGGAGAGTCCTCCCCCCTGGCTCGGCCGACCCCTTGGGGTTCCCTTGGACCCCAAGGCAAGGTCCCCCTCCCTCCTCCTATATATATGGGGCTTTTAGGGCAGATTTGAGACGACTTTCTCACGGCTGCCCGACCACATACCTCCATAGTTTTTCCTCTAGATCGTGTTTCTGCGGAGCTCGGGCGGAGCCCTGCTGAAACAAGATCATCACCAACCTCCGGAGCGCCGTCACGCTGCCGGAGAACTCTTCTACCTCTCCGTCTCTCTTGCTGGATCAAGAAGGCCGAGATCATCGTCGAGCTGTACGTGTGCTGAACGCGGAGGTGCCGTCCGTTCGGTACTAGATCGTGGGACTGATCGCGGGATTGTTCGCGGGGCGGATCGAGGGACGTGAGGACGTTCCACTACATCAACCACGATCTCTAATCGCTTCTGCTGTACGATCTACAAGGGTATGTAGATCACTCATCCCCTCTCGTAGATGAACATCACCATGATAGGTCTTCGTGCGCGTAGGAAATTTTTTGTTTCCCATGCGACGTTCCCCAACACTAAAGGGGCGGGAATAAAGGCCTAACCTTTAGTCCGGGCCCTGTTCCAAGCCGGGACTAAAGGTGCTCCACGTGGGCGCCTCGGAGCGCCCTCAGGGGCACGCCCTTTAGTCCCGGTTCTTTACACGGACCGGGACTAAAGAGTTTCAGATTTTGTTTATTTTTGGGTTTTAGGGTTTTAGGGTTTAGGTGTTCGGGAGATTAACGTGATGCCTCGTTTGGTATTCGGGAATTAGTTTTCATATAATTCTAAATAGAAATAATTATGCATATATATATAAGATTAACTTATCTCTTACAAGCGAGCATATATATACAATTATATGGAGATCTGAATTATCGGGACTAGAGCCCGTCTATTCGATTACATGGACGAACATCAGTAATGGCCCCTAGCTACACTAAATCGTCCTTTGTCATCTATAGCTTCCGTCCTCAGAAAGGTCGCAAGCTCCTCTGCAACAGCAATTGCGCGTTGCTCTGGTAGGACCTTCTCCCTCATGGCCGTGTACTATATAAAAAGAGGAGATGAATATGAATATCAATCATGATAACAAAGAATGACGGGTAAAAATAGAGGTGTGAATGTTCATTGCTTACGTCGAATCTGTGATCCTTGTGCTCAGAGGTAAACGTGCGAATGGTCTCGCAAACATAGTATCCGCATAGATGCGTACACCGTGGCTGCTGGTCGCACTTTACGAGAATAGAATATATATAATCAAAATAATAATCTAGCATCATAAATGTATTGAAAATAGAAGTATGTCATACTACTACTTACCTGAGCCGCTCTAAAGGTCAGCTTCTCAGGCTCGATACCGGGAGTCACGCACTTGAACCGCTTCCAAACCCTGCCCGACAAGGATAATGATTTGCTATGTTTTTCATTAATTGATATATCAGAAAATCATCGAAAGAGACCGATAGAGCGCAAGAATGATTGAAATTACCCTTGGAGCATGTCCTGCAGGCTTTGGAGCTGTTCCAAGTGTCTCGATAATGGGTCGAAGGCATCAACTCTTCCCTTATCAATTTGAATGTCCAACAGAATCCAATGGAAGCTGCACATGTATATATATATATATGTGTGTGTCAGTAACTTATCAGTTACACTTATAAGTGAATGGACACAACAGAGTAAAGACCCTCACCTGAAGTTGTATGGAAAAAGTATGTGGTCACAGAAATTTTGATCTGTTAGAAACCTTAGAAAGTTTTCCTCCGTCTCCTTGGGTTTATCAGTTAGCGTCGCTATATGTATTTTATCTGGGTCAATAAACCCAATATTTAGGATGTTTCTACTTTTACAATCCAGAATCTTCATTCTGCATAATAGAGTACAAGTTATATATAGACAATGAATTGAAATAACTAAACAAGTTATATGTAGACAACGAATTGAAAAACTTACAGACAATAGCAACTCATAAGCGATTTGTCGAGGGCGTCGACATTGTACATCTGGAAGAGTTCATCAAAGTCGATATGGATTTCTTCGGGGCGGCCGTAGTACTCCCGTGGGACACTCACCACGATCATCGTTCTCCCATTCTTTGATTCAGTTAAGTACCATGTATGCAAGTAACGCATATTTGTTGGGAGATCATCGTTGCTGACCAAAGGCGCTCCCATGACAAACTGTGGTTCAGGGGCTACCACAGCCTTGGGTAACATGTCGCCTTGGGAAGCCAGAATGTCTTCCACCGGGATACCCCATTCATCCGCCCACTTCTTTGCTAATTCCAAATCTTGCCCCTGCACCGGAGGGGGGACATTCTCGGGTAACACCCTGAGGGGTGGGATCGACTGTTTGGCCTGTTGTCCAAGCTGAGGAACGTCTGATTTTTTTCTTGCTTGTAGTTGAACTTGATTTGCTCCCACTTGCACTTGCACGTGATCTGCTCTTTTTCACTTCCTTCTGCAATGTGCGTGTATAGTCATCAGGCTTATGGTGTAAGTCATACTGTGATGGAAGGTTCGTGAAGTATTTTGCAAATGCTATTTGCTTCTCGGTGTATTCCGGGCGGGGCTCAGGTTTCTTATTTTTCATCTGCGCATCATGATGTTTCTTTGCTATCCTGGCGTTTTCCTCGGGGCAGCGATCATAAGGTCTGATAGGAAGATTAGCATGAGGTACCTTTGGGAGGGGCGACAGTTTGCGCTTTGGGGGGCTCCGTCGCTTAGAAATCGTCGGCAGAGCGTTCTTGCTGGCACGCTTCCGCTTAGTATCCGGAGCGGGCGGCGGCGGAGACGGACGACCCAAGTCCGGCGGTGGTGATCGAGACGGACTCGTGTTGTGCTGGTCGACGTCATGTGGAGGGCTTGGAGGTGATGGAGGTGTAGGTGACCTACGACGACTCGGAGGCGGTGTTGTCCTTGGGGCCGAGCCTGGAAGCTTGATGTAGTTCTTGTCCCATAGGATGACTCCACCCAGTACTTCTCCGAGTGTCCTCTCATCTTCGGGTCTAGCTATGTTGACCTCCATATCATGAAACCCGGCCATGATTTCATCCACCCCGACTTTAGCAAAGCCAGCTGGAATCTCACGGCCATGCCAGCGTGCATCAGGGCCAGAAGGTAAAGCTTGTCCGACGGCCACCTTCTGATGGAGTTCACATGATGTTGACTCCTTGATTCCATCCACGGGGTAGCCGGGATCGCCCTCTATCATTCTTCGTGCATCGTCGGAAGGGGCCTCAGATTCAGCCACGCTGCTTTTCCGTTTAGATGGGGCGCCGGTAATATCAAGTGCAGGATCTTCCTGGCGCGCTACTCCTCTAAGCTCATCAATCTGCTTCTGTTGCTCGTTAATCCTGGCAAGCAACTGGTTGAACTTGTCATTCTCCTCATCGTGTTGCCGCTTCTTTGCTCTCGCTCGGTTTCTGTAAGTGTCTTGGTATCTGGCAAACCCAAGCCACCACGGGTAAGAAGGACCGGAGCCTCGCGTTCGTCCTCGATGTTCGTCATTGCCGAGGACCAGTGTGAGCAAATCTTTCTCTCTATCTGCAGTGAACTTTTTTTTTTCCCTCCTTAATTTCTTGCACTATCTTTTTCCAATTCTCCCTGGGTATCCTAAGACCGTCACTGCAGATGAGGTCCCCTGTTTCTTCGTCGTACGAACCACCATGCGCAAGGAACCAATTTCTTGCTCTCAATTCCCACTCATCACGGAGTGGTTCAGGTACGATGCCTTTAGCTAGCAGATCTTGCTCTTTCTTATCCCACTTTGGGATGGCAGTCTCATAGCCCCTGGCCCCAGCTTGTGGTGATATTTCTTCTTGTCGGCATTTATCTTGTTCTTTTCTGATAATGCCTCGGCATCTTCTGACTCCTTGTACTCTTGAAATGCCTTCCAGTGATTCGCCTGCTTGGCTAGATACCCCTCGAATACTGGCACTTTCTTTGTCTTCAGATAGTTTTTCCATAGCTTCTTCTTCCAGCTACGGAACAATTCAGCCATCTTCTTTAGAGTCCACTGCTTGACTTTGGCCCTCAGTTTGTCTGCGGCGTCTTCATTCTCACATTCTGGCAGGTTGAAATGTGACATGAGATCATTCCAAAGATTATCTTTGTACCTTTCGGCGACATAGTCACTATCGGCTGCCCCTTTGCGCTTGTTCCACTCCCGAACGCTGATCGGGACGTGATCCCTAACGAGAACTCTGCATTGCTTCTTGAATGTGTCAGCAGCATTTTTAGGAAGCTTGGGTTCGCCCGTAGGCAATATCACCTCAAAGGTGTAATGCGTCCGTTCATCCAACTTTCTAGTCGGGCCTCGTTTCGTAGCTTTGCTCGATGTGGAGGCCTAAGAGGGAGAAACATTCGTCAAATGAATGTACATGTATACAATATAGAGCTATCTCCAATATTTTGCACATATTACAAGTGATTGTCGAACTTCATATGTATACCTCGCCGGACTTTATTATTTCTTCACCGGCTTCTCCACCGGCTTCTCCATCAGTGGAGCTATCACCTTCTCCGTCATTGGACCTATCTCCTACCCCATCGGCTTCATCTTCGTGTCGGTCGACCTCCATTCCATATCCGGAGGGGTTTAGATATGACGACGGAGATTCAGCTGGTTCAACGTCAGGGCCGTCTTTGATTATATCTTCGAGAAGTTCTTCCTCTTCGTGGTTCCTCATATGTGGATCCATAGTTCTGCAAAAAATGGACATTTGATTAACTAATAAACTAACAAACTATATAAGAGGGGTTGGAAACTTCGAAGTGTCATTTTATATAGGAGGACCTTTAGTCCCGGGTCTTGGCTAGAACCTAAACTCTAAAATATGTCTAACGGATTCTCTTAACCTTTAAGGATTTAACAAAATGGCGACATTCTAGATGTGTAGAAAATGATCCTATTTTTCCTGATCTCATCTACCCTTCTATATGTCACATTGTCTAGTGTCAAAGGACTTTGTTGAACTTTGTACCAAAAAAGAATTATTCTATCAGGAACTCCGTTCCAAAACAACTTTAGTCCCGGGTCGTGGCTCCACACGGGACTCCTAGATTTCTGCATAGTATTCAAAGTAGGAGTACTTTTCCAATTTGAGCATTCAATAAGCAAAACCAAATCGTAAAATAAAGTAGTATTCAAATTAGCATGCATTCAATTATAAGCAAATACATCATCTCTTTTGTCCGTACATCGTCGAATATTATCACTAATACTCCTCGAATACTATCATACATATAGCATCACTGATACATCTAGAACCGTAGCGCCCGACGGGTATCGTCGCGGGCGGTGGACACCCAAAGAGAAGGAACCATCACAGGATCATAGCTCCAGTGAGATCCCCGAAGAACCTGCCAGGTATGCTCGAACCTGCCCTCCAATGCAACCATGTAGCGACGGACGTGCTCATCCTCCTCGCTGACACGGTGACGTACCACCTCCGCGGTGTCCCGAAGCCTCGGCACCGTCACTGGCCTACGCGACCACCACCAAACAAGGATCGGATCAACAACGGGCTGGCTCCTCACCAACCTAAGCCCCCCGGAAGGTAGCACCTCCCAATACCAACCGGGCGGAGCCCAATCCCGGACAGGGCCCCTCTGATCAAGCAGGTGTCCTCCGCCGAGTCGATGACGAGGATGCGGGATAGGCATCATAAAATGAACTAAAAAAATAAACTAGTTCTATTAATTTTCTTGCTAAAAATAAACTATTAACACTTAAGCATATACAATAGCAAAATTAAACTATTAACACTTAAGCATATACAATAGCAAAATTAAGCAATAATCTAAGAAACACTATTAACACTTAAGCATATACACTATACAATAGCAAAATTAAATGACAAAAATATATATTTCTTCTTCTTGTAACCCTAACCTAATTTTTCCTCTTCTTCTATTTCTCCTCTTCTTCTACTTCTTCTTCTACTTCTACTTCTCCTCTTCTTCTACTACTTCTCCTCTTCTCTTCTTATACTTCTCCTCTCCTCCTCTTCTAATTTTTTCTCTTCTTCTACTTCTCCTCTTCTTCTATTTTTCCTCTTCTTCTCCTCTCCTCCTCTTCTTATTCTCCTTTTTCTTCTTTTCTTCTCCTCCTCTTCTTATTTTCCTTTTTCCTAATTTTTTTTTTATTTTTGTTCATATTTCTTCTTCTTGTAACCCTAACCTAATTCTAAATATTACTAACCCTAATAATCTAGCACAAACCTAATAACAATAGGAATTAAATGACAAAAAAATCCTTTTCTTTTTCTTGTTTTCTTCCCTTTTTCTTCTTTTCTTCTCCTTTTTCTTCCTTTCTTCTCCTTTTTCTTCCTTTCTTCCGTTTTTCTTCTTTTCTTCTCCTTTTTCTTCTTTTCTTCTCCTTTTTCTTCTTTTCTTCTCCTTCCCTTTTTCTTCTTTTCGTCTCCTTTTTCTTCTTTTCTTCTCCTTTTTCTTCCTTTTTCTCCTTTTTCTTCCTTTCTTCTCCTTTTTCTTCCTTTCTTCTCCTTTTTCTTCTTTTCTTCTCCTTTTTCTTCCTTTCTTCCCTTTTTCTTCTTTTCTTCTCCTGTTTCTTCTTTTCTTCTACTGGCCGGAGTGTTGGGGAGGAGGGGGCGGGGGGCTTACCGGCCGGAGGTGTCGACGGCGCGCGGCGAGGAGGGCGGCGCGTGGCGAGGAGGACGGCGGCGACGACGAGGAGGACGACAGGAGGCGGCGAGGAGGACGGCGGGCAGCCTGACGGCGTCGTCGAGGTCGTCGGTGTGCCGCGCCGGGCAGGAGAACGAGAGGAAGAAGAAGAGAAACGAACGATTTGGGTTGGAATTTTTCTAACTCCCTCTTATATAGGTGGATCTTTAGTCCCGGTTCGGGGCTCGAACCAGGACTAAAGACCCCCTTTAGTCCCGGGTGGAGCCACGACCCGGGACTAAAGGCCCTTTTTCGGGCAGACCAGAAGGCGGGAAGCAGGTGCCTTTAGTCCCGGTGCGGAGCTCCAACCGGGACTGAAGGGGGTCTTTAGTCCCGGTTGGAGCCACGCACCGGGAATAAAGCCCCTCCTCGGCAGGCGGCAGGCGAGGGGCTTTAGTCCCGGGTCGTGGCTCCACCCGGGACTAAAGCCCCTCCTTGGCTGCATGATAAGTTTAGTCCCACCTCGCCCAGCGAGGGGGACTAACACTTGTTTATAAGCCCCGTCGCAGCTACTCCATCGAGCTCCTCTCTAAATCAGGCTGATGGGCCTAAACTGAATGTAAATTTAAAAGTTGAAACTTAAACCTGAATTCAAAGTGAGCTCACTTTGAATTTAGGTTTAAGTTTCTTTACAATTCTCCTACAGTTTCAATTTTTTTCTATTTTCAAAATTAACTATTTTGTTATTTTCAATTAAAAACTATGTTTAATAAAATTCTTTTTGCATATTTGAGAATTTGACAAAACTATGATAATGAAAAGTGTTTGAAATTGAATAAATAATTCAAAACTATTTTCTATTTTCAAAAATAATTATTTTGACTATCCAAACTATTAACTATTTTGTTATTTTCAATTAAAAACTATGTTTATTAAAATTCTTTTTGCATATTTGAGAATTTGACAAAACTATGATAATGAAAAGTGTTTGAAATTGAATAAATAATTCAAAACTATTTTCTATTTTCAAAAGTAATTATTTTGACTATCCAAACTATTAACTATTTTGTTATTTTCAATTAAAAACTATGTTTATTAAAATTCTTTTTGCATATTTGAGAATTTGACAAAACTATGATAATGAAAAGTGTTTGAAATTGAATAAATAATGCAAAAATATTTTCTATTTTCAAAAGTAATTATTTTGACTATCCAAACTATTAACTATTTTGTTATTTTCAATTGAAAAGTGTTTGAAATTGAAAAGCACTACAAATGAACTTTGAAAATGTTGAAAGTTGGCATGCTATCATCATTTCACCCACATAGCATGTGTTAAAAAGTTGAGAGGGCTACGACAAAAACTGGATGCACTTCGTGTACAAAACGGACAATCTCTCTCGAAGTATGAGGGTTTCGAACGAGAACTCATCTCTTATAAAGGGATTTCATTTTTTGAACTCCATACTTTTTGTGTGTTCAAAATGCACCATTCAAAGGCACATCACAAAATTTCAACAATTTCTGACATCATTTGGTATTCTTCGTGCATTTACTTATTTTTTTTTTTGAGCTAGTTGACCCTGAAATTGAAAAGCACTACAAATGAACTCTGAAAATGTTGAAAGTTGGCATGCTATCATCATTTCACCCACATAGCATGTGTTAAAAAGTTGAGAGGGCTACGACAAAAACTGGATGCACTTCGTGTACAAAACGGACAATCTCTCTCGAAGTATCAGCGTTTCGAACGAGAACTCATCTCTTACAAATGGATTTCATTTTTGAACTCCATACTTTTTGTGTGTTCAAAATGCACCATTCAAAGGTACATCAAAAAATTTCAACAATTTCTGACATCATTTGGTATTCTTCGTGCATTTACTTTTTTTTTTTGAGCTAGTTCACCCTGAAATTGAAAAGCACTACAAATGAACTCTGAAAATGTTGAAAGTTGGCATGCTATCATCATTTCACCCACATAGCATGTGTTAAAAAGTTGAGAGGGCTACGACAAAAACTGGATGCACTTCGTGTACAAAACGGACAATCTCTCTCGAAGTATCAACGTTTCGAACGAGAACTCATCTGTTACAAAGGGATTTCATTTTTTTGAACTTATTTAAACTCCATACTTTTTGTGTGTTCAAAATGCACAATTCAAAGGCACATCACAAAATTTCAACAATTTCTGACTTCATTTGGTATTCTTCGTGCATTTACTTATTTTTTTTGAGCTAGTTGACCCTGAAATTGAAAAGCACTACAAATGAACTCTGAAAATGTTGAAAATTGGCATGCTATCATCATTTCACCCACATAGCATGTGTTAAAAAGTTGAGAGGGCTACGACAAAAACTGGATGCACTTCGTGTAAAAACGGACAATCTCTCTCGAAGTATCGGGGTTTCGAACGAGAACTCATCTCTTACAAAGGTTTATTAAAATTCTTTTTGCATATTTGAGAATTTGACAAAACTATGAAAGTGAAAAGTGTTTGAAATTTAGTACATTCCATACATGCATTACATAAAAGGTTTAATACATTATTACATTATTGCACCAATATTCCTATCTATTATTTCTGTTTTCTTCTCGGTCGTAGCCATGGAGAATCTTCATCATTGAGTAGGATGCGTGTCTCAGTTTTCACTTTGAATGGCAGAATTTCATGGAACTTATTATAATCTACTGACATGTCTGTCTTGTCATCTACTCCCAAAATGTTTCTTTTCCCTGAAAGAACTATGTGGCGTTTTGGCTCATCGGACGATATCTTCTTTTGCTGATTTCTTTTTCTCGTTTTTGTAGACATGTCCTTCACATAGAAAACCTGATCGACATCATTGGCTAGGACAAATGGTTCGTCCATGTACGCAAGATTGTTGAGATCCACTGTTGTCATGCCGTACTTTTGGTCTACAACTACCCCGCCTCCTGTCAGCTTTACCCATTTGCACCGAAACAACGGGATCTTAAAAGTAGGTCCATAGTCAAGTTCCCATATCTCCTCTATGTACCCGTAATATGTTTCCAAACAGTGCCCATTCTCGTCTGTTGCATCAAAGCGGACACCACTATTTTGGTTGGTGCTATTTTTATCTTGGGCAACCGTGTAAAATGTATTCCCATTTATCTCATACCCTTGGAAAGTACATATAGTCGAAGATGGTGGCGTGGCCAAACAGTACAGCTAATCTCCAACGGTGTCGTCATTCATGAGATGTGTCTGCAACCAACTGCCGAAAGTCTTCTCGTGTCCCCCTTTAATCCAAGAGTCAGCCTTCCCCGGGTTTTCGGAGCGTAGAATATTCTTGTGTCTCACGATATACGGAGCCACCATGGTGGAATTGTGTAGAACTGTGTAGTGTGCTTGAGAGAAAGAATGCCCGTCCATACATACTTTTGCTTTCCTTCCTAGTGTGCCTTTTCCTGTCAGCCTACCCTCATACCGAGATTCAGGAACACCAATCGGCTTAAGGTCAGGAAGAAAGTCCACACAAAACTCAATGACCTCCTCTGTTCCTTAGCCCTTGGAGATGCTTCCTTCTAGCCTAGCACGGTGACAAACATATTTATTTAAGACTCCCATGAACCTCTTGAAGGGGAACATATTGTGTAGAAACACAGGATCGAGAATTCTAATCTCTTCGACTAGGTGAACTAGGAGGTGTGTCATTATATTGAAGAAGGATGGCGGGAACAACAACTCAAAGCTGACCAGACATTGGACCACATCAATCTGTAACCCTGATAGACTTTCTCGATCGATTACCTTATGAGAAATTGCATTGAGGAATGCACATACCTTCACAATTGCCACGCGAACATTTTCCGGTAGAATTCCCCTCAATGCAACCGGAAGCAATTGCGTCATAAGCACGTGGCATTCATGAGACTTTAGGTTTTGGAATTTTTTGTCTTTCATATTTACGATTCCCTTTATATTCGACGAGAAACCAGTTGGGACCTTGATACTGAAAAGGACTTCAAAGAAGATTTCCTTCTCTTCCTTAGTAAGAGCGTAGCTGGCACGCCCTTGAAACTGCCCTGGATGCATGCCATCTCTTCCTTTATGACTTTCCTGGTCCTCCCGTGCTTCTGGTGTATCTTTCGACTTCCCATACAAGCTAAGGAAGCCTATAATATTCACGCAGAGATTCTTCGTCAGGTGCATCACGTCGATTGCCGAGCGGACCTCGTGGACTTCCCAGTAGGGTAGCTCCCAAAATATAGATTTCTTCTTCCACATGAGTACGCGCTTATCAGGGCCGTTAGGAATAGGTTGGCTGCCAGGACCCTTTCCAAAGATTACTTTTAAATCTTTGACCATATCAAATGTTGGGGAACGTCGCATGGGAAACAAAAATTTTCCTACGCGCACGAAGACCTATCATGGTGATGTCCATCTACGAGAGGGGATGAGTGATCTACGTACCCTTGTAGATCATACAGCAGAAGCGATTAGAGATCGCGGTTGATGTAGTGGAACGTCCTCACGTCCCTCGATCCGCCCCGCGAACAATCCCGCGATCAGTCCCACGATCTAGTACCGAACGGACGGCACCTCCGCGTTCAGCACACGTACAGCTCGACGATGATCTCGGCCTTCTTGATCCAGCAAGAGAGACGGAGAGGTAGAAGAGTTCTCCGGCAGCGTGAGGGCGCTCCGGAGGTTGGTGATGATCTTGTCAAAGCAGGGCTCCGCCCGAGCTCCGCAGAAACACGATCTAGAGGAAAAACTATGGAGGTATGTTGTCGGGCAGCCGTGAGAAAGTCGTCTCAAATCTGCCCTAAAAGCCCCATATATATAGGAGGAGGGAGGGGGACCTTGCCTTGGGGTCCAAGGGAACCCCAAGGGGTCGGCCGAGCCAGGGGGGAGGACTCTCCCCCCCCCCCAAACCGAGTCCTACTTGGTTTGGTGGGAGGGAGTCCTTCCCCCTTCCCACTTCTTCCTCCCTTTTTTTTTCTTTCTTTGATTTTTCTTCCTTGGCGCATAGGATTTGGTGGGCTGTCCCACCAGCCCACTAAGGGCTGGTGTGACCCCCACAAATACCTATGGGCTTCCCCGGAGTGGGTTGCCCCCCTCCGGTGAACTCCCGGAACCCATTCGTCATTCCCGGTACATTCCCGGTAACTCCGAAAACCTTCCGGTAATCAAATGAGGTCATCCTATATATCAATCTTCGTTTCCGGACCATTCCGGAAACCCTCGTGACGTACGTGATCTCATCCGGGACTCCGAACAACATTCGGTAACCAACCATATAACTCAAATACACATAAAACAACGTCGAACCTTAAGTGTGCAAACCCTGCGGGTTCGAGAACTATGCAGACATGACCCGAGAGACTCCTCGGTCAATATCCAATAGCGGGACCTGGATGCCCATATTGGATCCTACATATTCTACGAAGATCTTATCGTTTGAACCTCAGTGCCAAGGATTCGTATAATCCCGTATGTCATTCCCTTTGTCCTTCGGTATGTTACTTGCCCGAGATTCGATCGTCAGTATCCGCATACCTATTTCAATCTCGTTTACCGGCAAGTCTCTTTACTCGTTCCGTAATACAAGATCCCGCAACTTACACTAAGTTACATTGCTTGCAAGGCTTATGTGTGATGTTGTATTACCGAGTGGGCCCTGAGATACCTCTCCGTCACACGGAGTGACAAATCCCAGTCTTGATCCATACTAACTCAACTACCACCTTCGGAGATACCTGTAGAGCATCTTTATAGTCACCCAGTTACGTTGCGACGTTTGATACACAAAAAGCATTCCTCCGGTGTTAGTGAGTTATATGATCTCATGGTCATAGGAATAAATACTTGACACGCAGAAAAGAGTAGCAACAAAATGACACGATCAACATGCTACGTCTATTAGTTTGGGTCTAGTCCATAACGTGATTCTCCCAATGACGTGATCCAGTTATCAAGCAACAACACCTTGTTCATAATCAGAAGACACTGACTATCATCGATCAACTGGCTAGCCAACTAGAGGCATGCTAGGGACGGTGTTTTGTCTATGTATCCACACATGTAAATGAGTCTTCATTCAATACAATTATAGCATGGATAATAAACTATTATCTTGATACAGGAATTATAATAATAACTATACATTTATTATTGCCTCTAGGGCATAATTCCAACAGTCTCCCACTTGCACTAGAGTCAATAATCTAGCCCTCACATCACCATGTGAATTACATTGTAATAAATCTAACACCCATACAGTTCTGGTGTCGATCATGTTTTGGCCGTGGAAGAGGTTTAGTCAGCGGGTCTGCTACATTTAGATCCGTGTGCACTTTGCATATATTTACGTCCTCCTCCTCGACGTAGTCGCGGATGAGGTTGAAGCGTCGTTTGATGTGTCTGGTCTTCTTGTGAAACCTTGGTTCCTTTGCCAGGGCAATGGCACCAGTGTTGTCACAGAACAAGGTTATTGGATCCAGTGCACTTGGCACCACTCCAAGATCCGTCATGAACTGCTTCATCCAGACACCCTCCTTAGCCGCCTCCGAGGCAGCCATGTACTCTGCTTCACATGTAGAATCTGCTACGACGCTTTGCTTGGAACTGCACCAGCTTACTGCACCCCCATTAAGAATAAATACGTATCCGGTTTGCGACTTAGAGTCGTCCGGATCTATGTCAAAGCTTGCATCGACGTAACCTTTTACGGCGAGCTCTTCGTCACCTCCATACACGAGAAACATCTCCTTAGTCCTTTTCAGGTACTTCAGGATATTCTTGACTGCCGTCCAGTGATCCACTCCTAGATTACTCTGGAACCTACCTGCCATACTTATGGCCAGGCTAACATCCGGTCTAGTGCACAGCATCGCATACATGATAGAACCTATGGCTGAAGCATAGGGGACGGAGCGCATGTGCTCTCTATCTTCATCAGTTGCTGGGCACTGAGTCTTACTCAATCTCGTACCTTGTAACACTGGCAAGAACCCTTTCTTGGACTGTTCCATTTTGAACCTGTTCAAAACTTTATCAAGGTATGTGCTTTGTGAAAGTCCTATCAGGCGTTTTGATCTATCCCTATAGATCTTAATGCCTAGAATGTAAGCAGCTTCTCCTAGGTCCTTCATAGAGAAACTTTTATTCAAGTAACCTTTTATGCTCTCCAAAAGCTCTACGTTGTTTCCAATCAGTAATATGTCATCCACATATAATATTAGAAACGCCACAGAGCTCCCACTCACTTTCTTGTAAATACAAGATTCTCCAACCACTTGTATAAACCCAAATGCTTTGATCACTTCATCAAAGCGTTTGTTCCAACTCCGAGATGCTTGCACCAGTCCATAAATGGATCGCTGGAGCTTACACACTTTGTCAGCATTTTTAGGATCGACAAAACCTTCGGGTTGCATCATATACAACTCTTCCTTAAGGAAACCGTTAAGGAACGCCGTTTTGACATCCATCTGCCAGATTTCATAATCGAAAAATGCAGCTATTGCTAACATGATTCTGACGGACTTAAGCATCGCTACGGGAGAGAAAGTCTCATCGTAGTCAATTCCTGGAACTTGTGAAAAACCCTTTGCCACAAGTCGAGCTTTATAAACGGTCACATTACCGTCAGCGTCCGTCTTCTTCTTAAAGATCCATTTGTTCTGAATAGCCTTGCGGCCCTCAGGCAGTATCTCCAAAGTCCACACTTTGTTCTCATACATGGATCCTATCTCGGATTTCATGGCTTCCAGCCATTTGTTGGAATCTGGGCCCACCATTGCTTCTTCATAATTTGCAGGTTCATTGTTGTCTAACAACATGATTGACAAGACGGGATTACCGTACCACTCTGGAGCAGCGCGTGATCTCGTCGACCTGCGTGGTTCAACAGAAACTTGAACTGGAGTTTCATGATCATCATCATTAACTTCCTCCTCAACCGGCGTCGCAATGACAGAGGTTTCCCCTTGCCCTGCGCCACCATCCAGAGGGATGAGAGGTTCGACAACCTCGTCAAGTTCTATCTTCCTCCCACTCAATTCTCTCGAGAGAAACTCCTTCTCGAGAAAAGTTCCGTTCTTAGCAACAAACACTTTGCCCTCGGATTTGAGATAGAAGGTGTACCCAACTGTCTCTTTTGGGTAACCTATGAAGACGCATTTTTCCGCTTTGGGTTCCAGCTTTTCAGGCTGAAGCTTTTTGACATAAGCATCACATCCCCAAACTTTAAGAAACGACAACTTTGGCTTTTTGCCACACCACAGTTCGTATGGTGTCGTCTCAACGGATTTCGATGGTGCCCTATTTAAAGTGAATGCAGCTGTTTCTAATGCATAACCCCAAAACGATAACGGCAAATCAGTAAGAGACATCATAGATCGCACCATTTCTAATAAAGTACGATTACGACGTTCGGACACACCATTACGCTGTGGTGTTCCAGGCGGTGTTAACTGCGAAACAATTCCACATTGTCTTAAGTGAGTACCAAACTCGAAACTCAGATACTCACCCCCACGATCAGACCGTAGGAACTTGATCTTCTTGTTACGATGATTTTCCACTTCACTCTGAAATTGCTTGAACTTTTCAAATGTTTCAGACTTGTGCTTCATCAATTAGACATAACCATATCTACTTAGATCGTCAGTGAAGGTGAGAAAATAACGATATCCGCCGCGTGCCTCCACGCTCATTGGACCACACACATCGGTATGTATGATTTCCAACAAGTCACTTGCACGCTCCATTGTTCCGGAGAACGGAGTCTTAGTCATCTTGCCCATGAGGCATGGTTCGCACGTGTCAAGTGAATCAAAGTCAAGTGACTCCAAAAGTCCATCAGCATGGAGTTTCTTCATGCGCTTTACACCAATATGACCCAAGCGGCAGTGCCACAAAAATATGGTGCTATCATTGTTTACTCTAACTCTTTTGGCCTCAATGTTATGTATATGCGTATCTCTATCAAGATTCAATATGAACAATCCTCTCACATTCGGTGCATGACCATAAAAGATGTTACTCATAGAAATAGAACAACCATTATTCTCAGACTTAAAAGAGTAACCGTCTCGCAATAAACAAGATCCAGATATAATGTTCATGCTCAACGCAGGCACTAAATAACAATGATTTAAGTTCATCACTAATCCTGATGGTAGTTGAAGTGACACGGTGCCGACGGCGATTGCATCAACCTTGGAACCGTTTCCTACGCGCATCGTCACTTCGTCTTTCGCCAGCCTCCGTCTATTCCGCAGTTCCTGTTTCGAGTTGCAAATGTGAGCAACAGAACCGGTATCGAATACCCAGGCACTACTACGAGAGCCGGTTAAGTACACATCAATAACATGTATATCAAATATACCTGATTTTTCTTTGCCCGCCTTCTTATCTCCCAGATACTTGGGGCAATTGCACTTCCAGTGACCCATACCCTTGCAATAGAAGCACTCTGTTTCAGGCTTAGGTCCAGCCTTGGGTTTCTTCGGCGGATTGGCAACAGGCTTGCCGCTCTTCTTCGAATTGCCCTTCTTGCCTTTGCTGTTTCTCTTGAAACTAGTGGTCTTGCTCACCATCAACACTTGATGCTCTTTACGGAGTTCAGACTCTGCGACTTTCAGCATCGCAAACAACTCGCCGGGAGACTTGTTCATCCCTTGCATGTTGTAGTTCAACACAAAGCCTTTATAGCTTGGCGGCAGTGATTGGAGGATTCTGTCAGTGATAGCTTCTTGCGGGAGTTCAATCCCTAGTTCAGCTAGACGGTTTGAGTACCCAGACATCTTGAGCACATGTTCACTGACAGACGAGCTTTCCTCCATCTTGCAAGCATAGAATTTATCGGAGGTCTCATACCTCTCGATCCGGGCGTTCTTCTGAAAGATAAACTTCAACTCCTGGAACATCTCAAATGCTCCATGACGCTCAAAGCGACGTTGAAGTCCCGGCTCTAAGCCATACAAGACTGCACATTGAACTATTGAGTAGTCCTCCTTACGTGCTAGCCAAGCGTTCTTAACATCCTGATCAGCCGTAGCGGGTGGTTCATCTCCTAGCGCAGCATTAAGGACATAATCCTTCTTTCCAGCTTGTAAGATTAGCTTAAGATTACGAGCCCAGTCTACAAAGTTGCTTCCATCATCTTTCAACTTAGCTTTCTCTAGGAACGTATTAAAATTGAGGATGACACTTGCGTGAGCCATGATTTACAACACAAATATATTCAAAGTGGACTTAGACTATGTTCAAGATAATTAGAGTTCAACTTAATCAAATTATATGCTAAACTCCCACTCAAAAAGTACATCTCTCTAGTCATTTGAGTGGTTCATGATCCACTTACACTATCCCAAGTCCGATCATCACGTGAGTCGAGAGTAGTTTTAGTGGTAAGCATCCCTATGCTAATCATATCAACTATATGATTCATGATCGACCTTTCGGTCTCATGTGTTCCGAGGCCATGTCTGCACATGCTAGGCTCGTCAAGCTTAACCCGAGTGTTCCGCGTGCGCAACTGTTTTGCACCCGTTGTATGTGAACGTTGAGTCTATCACACCCGATCATCACGTGGTGTCTCGAAACGACGAACTGTAGCAACGGTGCACAGTCGGGGAGAACACAATTTCGTCTTGAAATTTTAGTGAGAGATCACCTCATAATGCTACCGTCGTTCTAAGCAAGATAAGGTGCATAAAAGGATTAACATCACATGCAATTCATAAGTGACATGATATGGCCATTATCACGTGCTTCTTGATCTCCATCACCAAAGCACCGGCATGATCTTCTTGTCACCGGCGCCACACCATGATCTCCATCAATGTGTCGCCATCGGGGTTGTCGTGCTACTTATGCTATCACTACTAAAGCTACATCCTAGCAAAATAGTAAACGCATCTGCAAGCACATATGTTAGTATAAAGACAACCCTATGGCTCCTGCCGGTTGCCGTACCATCGACGTGCAAGTCGATATTTCTATTACAACATGATCATCTCATACATCCAATATATCACATCACATCATTGGCCATATCACATCATAGTCATACCCTGCAAAAACAAGTTAGACGTCCTCTAATTTTGTTGTTGCATGTTTTACGTGGTGACCAAGGGTATCTAGTAGGATCGCATCTTACTTACGCAAACACCACAACGGAGATATATGAGTTGCTATTTAACCTCATCCAAGGACCTCCTTGGTCAAATCCGATTCAACTAAAATTGGAGAAACCGTCACTTGCCAGTCATCTTTGAGCAAAGGGGGTTACTCGTAATGATGAAACCTAGTCTCTCGTAAGCGTACGAGTAATGTCGGTCCAAGCCGCTTCAATCCAACAATACCGCGGAATCAAGAAAAGACTAAGGAGGGCAGCAAAACGCACATCACCGCCCACAAAACCTTTTGTGTTCTACTCGAGAAGACATCTACGCATGAACCTAGCTCATGATGCCACTGTTGGGGAACGTCGCATGGGAAACAAAAATTTTCCTACGCGCACGAAGACCTATCATGGTGATGTCCATCTAAGAGAGGGGATGAGTGATCTACATACCCTTGTAGATCGTACAGCAGAAGCGATTAGAGATCGCGGTTGATGTAGTGGAACGTCCTCACGTCCCTCGATCCGCCCCACGAACAATCCCGCGATCAGTCCCACGATCTAGTACCGAACGGACGGCACCTCCGCGTTCAGCACACGTACAGCTCGACGATGATCTCGGCCTTCTTGATCCAGCAAGAGAGACGGAGAGGTAGAAGAGTTCTCCGGCAGCGTGACGGCGCTCCGGAGGTTGGTGATGATCTTGTCTCAGCAGGGCTCCGCCCGAGCTCCGCAGAAACACGATCTAGAGGAAAAACTATGGAGGTATGTGGTCGGGCAGCCGTGAGAAAGTCGTCTCAAATCTGCCCTAAAAGCCCCATATATATAGGAGGAGGGAGGGGGACCTTGCCTTGGGGTCCAAGGGAACCCCAAGGGGTCGGCCGAGCCAGGGGGGAGGACTCTCCCCCCCCCAAACCGAGTCCTACTTGGTTTGGTGGGAGGGAGTCCTTCCCCCTTCCCACTTCTTCCTCCCTTTTTTTTTCTTTCTTTGATTTTTCTTCCTTGGCGCATAGGATTTGGTGGGCTGTCCCACCAGCCCACTAAGGGCTGGTGTGACCCCCACAAATACCTATGGGCTTCCCCGGAGTGGGTTGCCCCCCTCCGGTGAACTCCCGGAACCCATTCGTCATTCCCGGTACATTCCCGGTAACTCCGAAAACCTTCCGGTAATCAAATGAGGTCATCCTATATATCAATCTTCGTTTCCGGACCATTCCGGAAACCCTCGTGACGTCCGTGATCTCATCCGGGACTCCGAACAACATTCGGTAACCAACCATATAACTCAAATACACATAAAACAACGTCGAACCTTAAGTGTGCAGACCCTGCGGGTTCGAGAACTATGCAGACATGACCCGAGAGACTCCTCGGTCAATATCCAATAGCGGGACCTGGATGCCCATATTGGATCCTACATATTCTACGAAGATCTTATCGTTTGAACCTCAGTGCCAAGGATTCGTATAATCCCGTATGTCATTCCCTTTGTCCTTCGGTATGTTACTTGCCCGAGATTCGATCGTCAGTATCCGCATACCTATTTCAATCTCGTTTACCGGCAAGTCTCTTTACTCGTTCCGTAATACAAGATCCCGCAACTTACACTAAGTTACATTGCTTGCAAGGCTTATGTGTGATGTTGTATTACCGAGTGGGCCCTGAGATACCTCTCCGTCACACGGAGTGACAAATCCCAGTCTTGATCCATACTAACTCAACTACCACCTTCGGAGATACCTGTAGAGCATCTTTATAGTCACCCAGTTACGTTGCGACGTTTGATACACACAAAGCATTCCTCCGGTGTCAGTGAGTTATATGATCTCATGGTCATAGGAATAAATACTTGACACGCAAAAAACAGTAGCAACAAAATGACACGATCAACATGCTATGTCTATTAGTTTGGGTCTAGTCCATCACGCGATTCTCCCAATGACGTGATCCAGTTATCAAGCAACAACACCTTGTTCATAATCAGAAGACACTGACTATCATCGATCAACTGGCTAGCCAACTAGAGGCATGCTAGGGACGGTGTTTTGTCTATGTATCCACACATGTAAATGAGTCTTCATTCAATACAATTATAGCATGGATAATAAACTATTATCTTGATACAGGAATTATAATAATAACTATACATTTATTATTGCCTCTAGGGCATAATTCCAACATCAAATACTTCAGCACCAGTACGGATGACAGGCTTCCCCCGGGGTTCTACCTTGCCATTGAAATGCTTGCCTTTTTTCTTTAAGGGATGCTTGGGCGGAAGAAAACGAAGATTGTACGGGTACACATTCTTCCTACATTTGTCCAGATATATACTTTCTGTCTGATCCAAACAGTGCGTGCATGCATTGTATCCCTTGTTTGACTGTCCTGAAATGTTACTAAGAGCTTGCCAATCATTGATGGTTACGAAAAGCAACGCTCGAAGGTCAAATTCCTCTTGTTTGTGCTCGTCCCACACACGTACACCTGGTTCGGCCCACAGCTGTAAAAGTTCATCAACTAATGGCCTTAGGTACACATCAATATCGTTTTCGGGTTGCTTTGGACCTTGGATAAGCACTGGCATCATAATGAACTTCCGCTTCGTGCACAACCAAGGAGGAAGGTTGTAGATACATAGAGTAACGGGCCAGGTGTTGTGACTGCAACTCTGCTCCCCAAAAGGATTCATGCTATCTATACTCAGACCTAACTATAAGTTTCTTGCGTCGGTTGCAAATCTCGGGAACTCTCTCTCGATTTTTCTCCACTGACGACCATCAGCGGTGTACCTCAACTTATCGTCTTTCATACGATCTTCCATGTGCCATCGCAACAACTTCGCATGATCTTTATTTCTGAACAGACGTTTCCACCGTGGTATTATAGGAGCATACCACATAACCTTGGCAGGAACCCTCTTCCTGGGTGGCTCGCCCTCAATATCACCAGGGTCATCTTTTCTGATCTTATACCGCAATGCAGTGCATACCGGGCATTTATCCATATTATCGTACTTCTCAGCACGGTAGAGGATGCAGTCATTAGGGCATGCATGTATCTTCTGCACGTCTAATCCTAGAGGGAAGACAAGCTTCTTTGCTTCGTACGTGCTGGCGGGCAATTCGTTCATTCTTGGAAGCATCTTCTTCATCAGTACCAGCAACTTTTTGAATGATGAGTCAGTCACACCGGTCTCTACCTTCCACTTCAGCAATTCCAGTGTGCTACCCAGCTTCTTGTGGCCATCTTCACAAGTTGGGTACAACAATTTGTTGTGGTCCTATAACATCTGCTCAAACTACATCCTCTCCTTTTCTGTGTCGCAACCTCGCCGTGCATCAGAAATGACCCGACCAAGATCATCAGCGGGCTCATATGGTTCCCGTTCTTCATCCTGATCTTCTTCTTCATTGTCTTCCATTGCGTTATCAGCATACTCAGGGAACATAGATCGGTAGTTGTCATCATCGTTCTCTTCTTCTTCATCGTCGTCTTCCATCATAACCCCTCTTTCTCCGTGCTTGGTCCAAACATTATAGCCCGACATAAAACCGGACCGAAGCAGGTGGCTCTGAATGACTCTTGAGGAAGTGTAATCCTTCTCATTCCGACATTCAACACATGGACAAAACATATAGCCACCACCATGCTTGTTCGCATCGGCTGCATCTCGAAAAGAATGCACGCCTTCTCTGTAAGCGGCTGTGCGTCGATCACCGTACATCCATGGATGGCTCATCTGCGTTATACGACAGTATATCAAATACAATCACGATCCTAAAAATTAGTACCGCACGGTCTAAACGAGGAAATATAGTTGCTAACCTTTTAGAATAAGTAGAAATAAAGAGGAAGAGGTTTAAGCGTGGCTCAGGCATCTCATATCGTAGTTGTGTTTGGTGAACTGAAGCGGCATCGCTCTAACACACATTTCAACAAACACCTCTAGTGCATGACAAAAATGGAGAGTTAGCACACACCCACACTCTTCCATCCAAGAAAAATGCAAGGAAGAGGGGAGAGGGGGGCTGTGATATATATAGGCAGAGGACTTTAGTCTCGGTTTGAGACACAAATCGGGACTAAAGGTGTCGCACATGCGGGCTGGACACCGCGTAGCCCTTTAGTCCCAGTTTGGGACACAAACCGGGACTAAAGGCTCCTTATGGGCCGGGACTAAAGGCTCGAGGGAGGCATTGCGATTTGGGGCGACGTGGCCGGGCCTTTTGTCCCAGCCCAGAGGCAGGCCGGGACTAAAGGGTCCCGGCCAAAGGCCCGTTTTCAACTAGTGAAAATTATCTAGATCAAAGATATAAGTGAAGCACGATGAGCATTCTAGCAAAATCACGATGAGTGCATGTCTCTCTAAAAATGTGTGCAGCAAAGATGATTGTGACGCAACAAAAATAAAAGACTCCTACGATACAAGACGCTCCAAACAAAACACATATCATGTGGTGAATAAAAATATAGCTCCAAGTAATGTTACCGATGGATTGAAGACGAAAGAGGGGATGCCTTCCCGCGGCATCCCCAAGCTTAGGCTTTTTGGTGTCCTTGAATTTGGCTTGGGATGCCTTGGGCATCCTCAAACTTGAGCTCTTTCCATTCCTTATCCCTTTGTCCATGAGAACATCACGCAAAACTTGAAAACTTCACAACACAAAACTTAAACAGAAACTCGTGATATCATTAGCACAAGAAAACAAACTACCACCTCTTTAGGTGCTGTAGAAACCGTGGATTCCATTTATATTGGTGTTAGATTACTGTATTCTCACTTTTCCATGGCTAGTACCCCACCGATACTATCCATAGTTTCATCAAAACAAGCAACCAACTCAACAAAAACATAACCAGTCAAAACAGACCAATCTGTAGCAATTTGTATACTTCGTATACTTCTGGTACCTCACAAATTCTGAAAAATTACGACTGTCTGGGCAAAAGGCATATCAACCAACAGCAAAAAGAATCAACTCAAAAGCTCTTTCTTAATAAAAATGAAAAATAATCTCGTGAGCGAAAAGTTTCTGTCTTTTTCCAGCAGGATCAAACAACCATCACCAAGACTAGTCATAAAGGTTTTGCTTGGCTCAAACACAAAAAGAAACACAAAAGACACAACCAGAATAGAATTATGATGGTGTGGACGCAACAAAACAGAAAGCAAAAGATAAGTTCATTGGGTTGCCTCCCAACAAGCGCTATCGTTTAACGCGCTTAGCTAGGCATAACGATTTCAATGATGCTCACACAAAAGACAAGAATTGAAGCACAACGGGAGCGTCATAAAGCATGTGAAAATCACATCTAAGTCTAAAATACTTGATATGCATAGGCATTTTATAGGAAAAAAAAATTGGCAAGACAACCAATAGTTACCAAATGCAAGGAAGAAGAAAGAGACAATAGCAATCTCAACATAACGAGAGGTAATTTGGTAACATGAAAGTTTCTACCACAATATTTTCCTCTCTCATAGCAATTACATGTGGGATCATAATCAAATTCAACAATATAGCTATCACATAGGATATTCTTTTCATGATCCACATGCATGCAAAGTTGACGCTCTTCAAAAATAGTGGGATTATCCTCAACTTAAGTCATGACTTCTCCAATCCCACTTTCAATCTTATTGCAAACATCATAATCATCATGAGGCTTGAACAAATTTTCAAGATCATAAGAAAAATTATTACCCCAATCATGATCATTGCAACAAGTAGTGGACAAAGCAAAACTAGCATCCCCAAGCTTATGGTTTTGCATATTTTTAGCATGATTGACACTAATAGGATTTATAGTGAAACCATTGGAATCATGCTTTTCATTCAAGGATCCCTCGTGAATCACTTCATAAATTTCTTCATCACGATTTTCAGATTCACGCATCTCAAGCAAAACTCCATAGAGAAAGTCAAGTGCACTCAACTCACTAGCAATTGGTTCAACATAATTGGATCTCTTAAAGAGATTAGCCAGTGGATGAGGATCCATATCACTAGATTTTCAGCAAGCGAAGATGCAAGCATATTGAAGGCACATAGCACACAAGCAAAGGAAAGGCATACGAAAAAGGCAAATATTTTTGTAAATTTTTGTTTTCAGAAGTGGGGGAGAGGAAAACAAGAGGCAAAAAAAGTAAATGCAAGAGATGAGTTTGTGACACTTACTTGGATGAGTTCTTGACTTGATTCTCCCCGGCAACGGCGCCAAAAATCCTTCTACTACTTCTCAAACAACAGCGCCAGAAATTGGCACGTTGAAGGAGTTTTGGCTTGCGTTGGTTTTTCCCTTGAAGAGGAAAGGGTGATGCAGCACAGGAGGAGTAAGTATTTCCCTCAGTTTGAGAACCAAGGTATCAATCCAGTAGGAGAATCTCATCAAGTCCAGAGTACCTGTGCAAACATAAAAGAGCTTGCACCCAACGCTATAAAGGGGTTGTCAATCCCTTCAAGATTGATTGCAAAGTGAGATCTGAAGGCGGAAAGTGCAACGAAGTAAAAGTGGAAGGCTGAAAATATGGTGTGAAGTAGACCCGGGGGCAATAGTGTTCACTAGAGGCTTCTCTCAAAATAGAAAATAATACGGTGGGTGGACAAATTACTGTCGAGCAATTGATAGAACAGCGCAAAGTCATGACGATATCTAAGGCAATGATCATACATATAGGCATCACGTCCGAGACAAGTAGACCGATACTTTTTGCATCTACTACTATTACTCCACACATCGACCGCTATCTAGCATGCATCTAGTGTATTGAGTTCATGACAAACAGAGTAACGCCTTAAGCAAGATGACATGATGTAGAGGGATAAACTCAAACCAATGATGAAAACCCCATCTTTTTACCCTTGATGGCAACAACACGATGCGTGCCTCGATACCCCTTCTGTCAATGGGTGAGGTCACCGCACGGTATGAACCCAAAACCAAGCACTTCTCCCATTTCAAGAATCATAGATCAAGTTGGCCAAACAAAACCCACAACTCGAAGAGAATTACAAGGATATGAAATCATGCATATAAGAGATCAGAAGAAACTCAAATAAGATTCATAGATAATCTGATCATAAATCCACAATTCATCGGATCTCGACAAACACACCGCAAGAGAAGATTACATCAGATAGATCTCCATGAAGATCACGGAGAACTTTGTATTAAAGATCCAAGAGAGAGAAAAAGCCATCTAGCTACTAGCTATGGACCTGTACGTCTATGGTGAACTACTCACGCATCATTGAAGAGGTCATGGTGTTGATGAAGAAGCCCTCCGTATCCGAATCCCCCCTCCGACAGGGCACCAGAACGTGCCCCAGATGGGATCTTGCGGAGATAGAAGCTTGCGGCGGCGGAAAAGTGTTTTCGTGGATCTCCTGGTTTTTTCTGGAATTTTAGGGAATTTATAGGCGAAGGAGCTAGGGCAGGGGAGGCCCAGGGAGCCCACAAGCCTGGGAGGCGCGGCCCCCCTGGCCGCGCCATGAGGGCTTGTGGCCTCCCCCGGGACCCCTTGCCTTGGTTCCCAAGCTTTCTGCGTATCTTCTGTTCCGGAAAAAATCTTTTCGGAAGTTTTATTCCATTTGGACCCTGTTTAAAATCCTCCTCTGAAAAGGGTCAAAAACACGGAAAAACAGGAACTGGCACTTGGCACTGAGTTAATAAGTTAGTCCCAAAAAAGATATAAAAGGCATACAAAACATCCAAAGTTTGACAAGATAATAGCATGAAACCATAAAAAATTATAGATACGTTGGAGACGTATCAATCATTACATGATCTTTAATGCTTTTGTTCTTTTATCATTATTTTCTTTAGATCATGGCATGAGGCAAGGCCCTTAACTAAAACACTCTTATTTATATGACTCACGAGCTCGAATACATTGGGGGTAACACAAAGCAAAACTCAAACCTAGAACACTAAGAACTTCATTCTATTAGAGAAAGATAAAACCAAAAAGGATCAAACTAAGAAAAACGGTAAAGGCAAAAGATGTGTGGTGATACGATACCGGGGCAAATCCCCCAAGCTTTGCACAAGCCAAGAGGAGCGCCCATACCCGTGCTTAGTTGTCTTCCTTTGAAGGTGATGGTGGTGGAGTTGTCCTGTCTTTTGATTCCAAGAGGGCCATCAATCTTTGATTTATACCTTGGAGTTCTGTGATATGGTTCTGTAGCAAAAAAACTTCACCGGTGAGATAAGTATTACGAACAGGAGTTGTTTCACATAACCTCAAGAGTTCGATCAAGGATGGAGGTAAAAGGTGGAGATAGGGTTGAAGAAAATCCTCGTCCTCTGTTTCTTCCTTGTTGAGCACAGATTGCCCTTCGTCCAACGCCGGATTCTCCTCCTTAGTTTTGCCCTTAGTTTCTTCAAGTAGCCTTTCCTTGGCCTCCATGACCTTCATTTTTTTCAGATCAGCATTTACTTCTTCATAGACTTGAGGGAGATCGTTCTCCCCGACACATTCCTGAGATGACATCCTTGATCTAAATCTACGGCAAAAACAGGCTCGAAACGAAAACAGAGGATATTTGCGCGATGCGAGGGTCAGACCTTTTGGGAGAATATATAATGATTTTTTCCCGACCAAAAGGAGTACTCCGCAAGAAAATGGAGTCCGGGAGGCACACGAGGTGCCCACAAGCCACCCAGGCGTGGCCAGGGGGTAGGCCGCGCCTGGCAGGCTTGTCGCCTCCTCGTGCGCTTTCCGGGCTACTTTAAATTTTCTATTTTTCTAAAAATTCCAAAACGGAGAAAAATTGCTACTGGAAAAGTTTTGGAGTCGGTTTACTTACCGAATCACATACCTATTCGTTTTTGGAGTCCGTAACAGGCTGATAAATATCCCTTATGTACTCCTCCAGAGTTATGGTATTAATAACATTGCTTTCGACATTTATGGGAGTACCTGAGATATAATGCTTGATTCTTTGCCCACTTACCACTCTCGGAAAATTACCTTCCATGTTGTTGATCTTGATGGCACCGGAACGATATACTTCCTCAACAATGTAAGGACCTTCCCATTTAGAGAGAAGCTTGCCTGCAAAAAACCTTAAACGCGAATTGTATAGAAAGACATAATCACCTACATTGAACTCACGTTTTTGTATCCTTTTATCATGCCACCTCATAACTTTTTCTTTGAACAACTTGGCATTTTCATATGCCTGAGTTCTCCATTCATCAAGTGAGCTAATATCAAATAACCTCTTCTCACTAGCAAGTTTGAAATCAAAGTTGAGCTCTTTGATTGCCCAATAAGCCTTATGCTCTAGCTCAAGAGGTAAATGACATGCTTTACCGTAAACCATTTTGTACGGAGACATGCCCATGGGATTCTTATAAGCAGTTCTATAAGCCCACAGTGCATCATCAAGCTTCTTAGACCAATTCTTTCTAGACCTATTAACAGTCTTTTGCAGAATTAGTTTAATCTCTCTATTACTTAGCTCTACTTGACCACTGGACTGAGGATGATAGGGAGATACAATTCTATGGTTGACATCATACTTAGCAAGCGTTTTACGGAAAGCAGCATGAATAAAATGTGAACCACCATCAGTCATTAAATATCTAGGGACTCCAAATCTAGGGAAAATAACTTCTTTAAGCATCCTAATAGAGGTGTTGTGATCAACACTACTAGTTGGGATAGCTTCTACCAACTTAGTAACTAATCAACAACAACTAGGATATGAGTATACCCGTTGGACTTTGGAAAAGGTCCCATATAATCAAAACCCCAAACATCAAATGGTTCAATGACAAGTGAATAATTCATAGGCATTTCCTGACGTTTACTGATATTACCTATTCTTTGACATTCATCACAAGACAAGACAAACTTACGGGCATCCTTGAAGAGAGTAGGCCAATAGAAACCGGATTGCAATACCTAGTGCGCGGTTTTATCTCCCGGATGGTGTCCTCCGTAAGCCTCGGAGTGACACTTCTGTAGGATCTGTCCCTGTTCATGCTCAAGTACACAACGTCTAATAACACCATCTACTCCTTCTTTATAAAGGTGAGGATCATCCCAAAAGTAATATCTCAAATCAAAGAAGAATTTCTTGTTTCGTTGGTATGTGATACTAGGTGGTATATATTTGGCAACAATATAGTTTGCATAATCAGCATACCACGATGTACTACGTGAAGCATTGATGACATTCAATTGCTCATCAGGAAAGCTATCATCAATAGGTTGTGGGTCATCAAGAACATTCTCCAACCTAGACAAGGTATCTGCTACAGGGTTCTCAGCACCCTTCCTATCAACAACATGCAAATCAAATTCCTGTAGCAAGAGAACCCATCTGATAAGTCTAGGTTTAGCATCTTTCTTTTCCATGAGATACTTAATAGCAGCATGATCAGTGTGAATAGTAACCTTGGAATCAACAATGTAAGATCTGAACTTTTCACATGCAAACACGACTGCTAAAAATTCCTTTTGAGTAGTAGCATAGTTTCTTTGGGCACTGTCTAGAGTTTTACTAGCATAGTGAATAACATTCAACTTCTTATCAACTCTTTGTCCTAGAACAGCACCAACATCATAGTCACTAGCATCACACATAATTTCAAAAGGTAAGTTCCAATCAGGTGGTTGAATAATAGGTGAGTTATCAAAGCCTTCTTAAGTATTTCGAAGGCTTCCTCACAATCATCGTCAAAAACAAAATGAATATCCTTAGAGATTGGTAAGAGGCCTAGAAATCTTACAAAATTCCTTAATGAACCTTCTATAGAAACCAGCATGACCAAGGAAACTTCTTATACCTTTAATGTCTGTAGGGCATGGCATTTTCTTGATCACATAAACCTTAGCCTTATCGACTTCAATACCTCTTTCAAAAATTTTATGTTCTAAGACGATGCCTTCATTAACCATAAAGTGGCACTTCTCCCAATTCAAGACAACCTTGATATCTTTACATCTCTGCAAAACTCGATCAAGGTTGCTGAGGCAATCATCAAAAGAAGACCCGTAAACGGAGAAATCATCCATGAAAACCTCAACAATCTTTTCACAAAAATCAGAGAATATAGCCATCATACATCTTTGAAAGGTAGCAGGTGCATTACATAAGCCAAAAGGCATACATCTGTAAGCAACGATACTGAAAGGGCATGTAAAAGTGGTTTTCTCCTGATCAGATTGTGCAACAGGTATTTGGGAGAAACCAGAATAACCATCTAGAAAGCAGAAGTGTGTGTGTTTAGAAAATCTTTCTAGCATTCGGTCAATAAAAGGCAACGGGTAATGATCTTTCCTAGTGGCTTTATTCAATTTCCTAATATCAATCACCATCCTATAGCCAGTAATAATCCTCTGTGGGATCAATTCATCTTTATCATTAGGGACAACGGTAATACCTCCCTTCTTAGGGACGCAATGCACCGGACTTACCCAATCACTATGAGCAACAGGATAGATAATACCTGCTTCCAGGAGTTTTAGTATTTCTTTTCTTACTACCTCTTTCATCTTAGGATTTAATCTTCGTTGATGATCGGCAACTGGTTTGGAATCAGGATAGGTTTTAATTTTGTGCTGGCATAGTGTGAGACTAATGCCCTTAAGATCATCAAGAGTATATCCAATAGCAGCACGGTGCTTCCTCAGAGTTTTCAATAATTTCTTTTCTTCATGCTCTGAAAGGCTGGCACTAATAATAACAGGCGATACGTCTCCAACGTATCTATAATTTTTGATGGTTTCATGCTATTATCTTGTCAAACTTTGAATGTTTTTTTGAAGAATGTTTTGCATGCCTTTTATTTATTTTCTGGGACTAACTTATTAATTCAGGGCTAAGTGCCAGTTCCTGGTTTTTCCATGTTTTTGACCCCTTTCAGAGGAGATTTTGAAACGGAGTCCAAACGGAAGAAAATCCCCGAAAAGAATTTTTCTGGAACGGAAGAAGATCGGGGGACTTGGGAGCCAAGCCAGAAGAGCCCGAGGGGCCCCACAAGCCCCCACCCCGCGACCAAGGGGGGGTGCTATGCAGGCTTGTGGGCCCCCTGGAGGTCCCCTGACCTAAATCTTGCGCCTATATATTCCCAAATATTCCCAAAAAATCACGGGAGCATCGTAATCACTTTTCCGCCGCCGCAACCTTCTGTCTCCGCAAGATCCCATCTGGGACACGTCCTGGTGCCCTGCCGGAGGGGGGATTCATACACGGAAGGCGTCTCCATCAACACCATGACCTCTCTGATGATGCGTGAGTAGTTCACCATAGACCTACGGGTCCATAGCTAGTAACTAGATGTCTTCTTCTCTCTCTTGGATCTTCAATACAAAGTTCTCCATGATCTTCATGGAGATCTATGCGATGTAATCTTCTTTTGCGGTGTGTTTGTCGAGATCTTATGAATTGTTGATTTATGATCAGATTATCTATGAATCTTATTTGAGTTTCTTCTGATCTCTCTTATGCATGTTTTCATATCCTTGTAATTCTCTTTGAGTTGTGGGTTTTGTGTGGCCAACTAGATCTATGATTCTTGCAATGGGAGAAGTGCTTGGTTTTGGGTTCATACTGTGCGGTGACCTCACCAAGTGACAGAAGGGGTAGCGAGGCACGTATCGTGTTGTTGGCATCAAGGGTAAAAAGATGGGGTTTTCATCATTGGTTTGAGATTATCCCTCTACATCATGTCATCTTGCTTAAAGCGTTACTCTGTTCATCATGAACTCTATACACTAGATGCATGCTGGATAGCGGTGGATGTGTGGAGTAATAGTAGTAGATGCAGAAAGTATCAGTCCACTTGTCTCGGACGTGATGCCTATATGCTAGATCATTGCCTTAGATATCGTCATGACTTTGCGCGGTTCTATCAATTGCTCGACAGTAATTTGTTTACCCACCATAATACTTGCTATTTTGAGAGAAGCCTTTAGTGAACACTATGGCCCCTAGGGTCTACTCCACACCATATTTTCAGCCTTACACTTTTTTACTTCATTGCACTTTCCGCCTTCAAATCTCACTTTGGAAACAATCTTGAAGGGATTGACAACCCCTTTGAAGCGTTGGGTGCAAGCTTGTTTGTGTTTGCGCAGGGACTCTGGACTTGACGAGACCATCCTTCTGGATCGATGCCTTGGTTCTCAAACTGAGGGAAATACTTACTGCTCCTGTGCTGCATCACCCTTTCCTCTGCAACGGAAAAACCAACGCAAGCCCAATCTCCGTCAACGTGTCAATTTCTGGTGCTGTTGTTTGAGAAGTAGCAGAAGGATTTCTGGCGCCGTTGCCAGGGAGGAATATCAAGTCAAGAACTCGTCCAAGTAGATGTCGCAAACTCATCTCGTGCATTTACTTTGTTTGCCAGTTCCCTCTCGTTTTCCTCTCCCCCACTTCACCAATTTTCCTTTTTCGTTTGCCTTTTTCGTTCGCCTTTTCGTTCGCCCTTTTTCTCGCCCGCTTTGTGTTTGCTTGTGCGCTTGCTTGCCTGCTAAAGCCCAAATGGCTCCACTAAGGGATTTTGATGCTCACTTTGCGAAGTTAGAGGAGATTGAAACTAGTGTTAAAGGCTTCATCTCTACACAGTTTGAATATAATAGTTACTTCCGTAGAGAGCTGAAGAAGCAAAATTCTTTTCTGGCTTTTATGAGTAGAGAAGTTGATGATATGGCCAAAGAATTCCTTGCACTGAATTCCTAGTTTGTTTGTCTTGAAAAGCTAGTGGGCCAGATTTCCGATAAGCAAGCTACTTTAGTCAATAAAATGGCTGCTAAACCCGAAACTCGTGATGAGAATCACGACGATCTTAAAATGCCTGGTGTGACGCCCATTGAATCTTTGTTTTCTTGTGTGAAACCTAATGATTATGGGGCTGGATATGAATCCACTTTGGTTGAAAAGTTCCCCAATGATTCGGAGTCCATCTATCTTGATGCTAAAAGCATTAAAAGTGGAGTAGAAGACGTTAAAACATTGAGTAGTAATGAAATTACTACCGTGGATTTCAAGGAATTCAATTATGATAGTTGCTCCTTGATTGAATGCATTTCTTTGATGCAATCCATGTTGAACTCTCCACACGCTTATAGCCAAAACAAAGCCTTTACCGATCATATCGTCGAAGCTATGATAAAAGCTCTTGAATAGAAACTTGAATTGGAAGTCTCTATCCCAAGAAAGCTTCATGATGAGTGGGAACCTACCATCAAAATCAAAATCAAAAACTATGAATGCAATGCCTTGTGTGATTTGGGTCCTAGTGTTTCTGCGATTCCAAAGTCTTTATGTGTTATTCTGGGTTTTAATGAGATTGAAGAGTGTTCTCTTAATTTGCATCTTGCTGATTCTACTATCAAGAAACCCATGGGAAGGATCAATGATGTTCTTATTATTGCAAATAGGAACTATGTACCCGTGGATTTCATTGTGCTTGACATTGATTGCAATCCTACATGCCTTATTATTCTTGGTAGACCTTTCCTAAGGACTATTGGTGCTATCATCGATATGAAGGAAGGGAATATTAGATTTCAATTTCCTTTAAGGAAGGGCATGGAACACTTTCCTAGAAAGAAAAAAAGATTGCCTTATGAATCCATGATGAGGGCTACTTATGGTTTGAGCATCAAAGACGACGATACGTGATTCTATCGCTTCTATGCCTAGCTAAGGGCGTTAAACAATAGCGCTTGTTGGGAGGCAACCCAAGGAATTTATCTTTTTATTTCTGTTTTGTTGCATCCACACTTTCATAATTCTGTTGTGGTTGTGTTTTTTGTTTCTTTTTGTGTTTGAGCCAAGCAAAACCTTTATGATTACTCTTGGTAATGCTTGTTTGATCCTGCTGGAAAAAGATAGAAACTTTTCGCTCACGAGATGGTTTTTAATTTTTATTCAGAAAGAGCTTTGGAGTTGATTCTTTTTGCTGCTGATTGATATGATTTTTCCCTAGACCGTCGTAAGTTTTCAGATTTTGTGAGGTACCAGAAGTATACGAAGTATACAGATTGCTACAGACTGGTATGTTTTTGACAGATTCTGTTTTTGTTGAGTTGGTTGCTTGTTTTGATGAAACTATGGTTAGTATCGGGGGGTACTAGCCATGGAAAAGTGAGAATACAGTAGCCCATCATCAATATAGATGGAATTCAAGTTTGCTACAGTACCAAAAGAAGTGGTAGTTTGTTTTCTTGTACTAATGTTATCACAAGTTTCTGTTTAAGTTTTGTGTTGTGAAGTTTTCAAGTTTTGGGTGACATTCTCATGGACAAAGAGATAAGGAGTGGAAAGAGCATAAGCTTGGCGATGCCCAAGGCGTCCCAAGCCAAATTCAAGGACACCAAAAAGCCTAAGCTTGGGGATGCCCCAGGAAGGCATCCCCTCTTTCGTCTTCAATCCATCGGTAACATTACTTGGAGCTATATTTTTATTCACCACATGATATGTGTTTTGCTTGGAGCGTCTTGTACCATAGGAGTATTTTCTTTTTGTTGTTTAACAATCATCCTTGCTGCACACCTTTTTGAGAGAGAGAGACATGCACTCATCGTGATTTTTCTAGGATGCTCATTGTGCTTCACTTATATCTTTTGAGCTATATACTTTTGCTCTCGTGCTTCACTTATATCTTTATAGCACGACGGTGCGTGATTTGGTAGTTGGCTTATGCTATGAAAGTAGTCCCATGTGCTAGGTACCCAAAGAGGATGCCAAAACCTCCATATTCATGTGTATTGAGTAGAAAGAAAAGTTTCGATTCCTCTCAATTAGTTTTGAGACATGAATTCGGTAATATTAAAAGCTATGTTAGCAGGGTGTTGTGAATCTAGAAATACTTGTGTTGAAGTTAATGATTCCCGTAGCATGCACGTATGGTGAACCGCTATGTTAGGAAGTCGGAGCATAATTGATCTATTGATTGTTATCATTTGTGTTGAGGTCGGGATCGCGCGATGGTTTACACCTACCAACCCTTCCCCTTGGAGTATGCGTTTAGCACTTTGTTTCGATTACTAATAAAAACTTTTGCAACAAGTATGTGAGTTCTTTATGACTAATGTTGAGTCCATGGTATAGATGCACTTTCACCTTCCACCATTGCTAGCCTCTCTAGCGCCGCGCAATTCTCGCCGGTGCACAAACCCACCATATTCCTTCCTCAAAACAGCCACCATACCTACCTACTATGGCATTTTCATAGCCAGTCCGAGATATATTGCCATGCAACTACCACCGTTCCGTCTCATGACTTGTGCCGTCACTCTCATATTGCCATTGCATGATCATACTAGATCGTTGCGCATCCCGGTACACTGTCGGAGGCATTTCCTATGGAGTCATCATCATTGTGATCTTCGAGCTGTGAGTAAATAAATGTGTGATGATCATCATTATTAGAGCACTGTCCCATGTGAGGAAAAAGAAGAGGCCAAAGAGCCCAAAAACAAAAAAAAGAAAAAGACAAAGAGAGGCCTAAGAGCCCCCCAAAAAAGGAGAAATGAGAGAAAAGGAGAGAAGGGACAATGCTACTATCTTTTTCCACACTTGTGCTTCATGTTAGCACCATGTTCTTCATGATTGAGAGCTTCTTGCTTTGTCACTACCATATGCTAGTGGGAATCTTTTATATAACTTGTCTTGTATATTCCAATGATGGGCTTCCTCAAAATTGCCCTAGGTCTTCGTGAGCAAGCAAGTTGGATGCACACCCACTAGTTTTTCTTTCGAGCTTTCACATACCTATAGCTCTAGTGCATCTCTTGTATGGCAATCCCTACTCATTCATATTGATATCTATTAATGTGCATCTCCATAGCCTATTGATACGCCGAGTCAATGTGAGCATCTCCTCCTTTTTTGTCTCACAACCACCACCACACTCTATTCCACCTATAGTGCTATATACATGGCTCGCGCTCATGTATTGTGTGATAGTTATAAAAAGTTTGAGAAAGTAAGAGTGCGAAAACAATTACTTGGCCAATTCCGGATTTGTGCATGATTTACATTAGTTGTGTGAGGATGATGGAGCATAGCTAGACTATATGATTTTGTAGGGATAACTTTCTTTGGCCTTGTTATTTCGGAAGTTCATGATTAGTTTGCTAGTTTGCTTTAAGTATTACTGTTTTCATGTCAATAGCAAACTATTGTTTTGAATCTTATGGATCTGAATATTCATGCCACGTGAAAGAAGTTGCAAAGGACAACTATGCTAGGTAGCATTCCACATCAAAAATTCATTCTTTATCACTTCCCTACTCGAGGACGAGCAGGTGTTAAGCTTGGGGATGCTTGATACATCTCCAAGGTATCTATAATTTTTGATGGTTTCATGCTATTATCTTGTCAAACTTTGGATGTTTTGCATGCCTTTTATTTATTTTCTGGGACTAACTTATTAATTCAGTGCCAAGTGCCAGTTCCTATTTTTTTCAAGTTTTTGACCCCTTTTAGAGGATATTTTGAAACGGAGTCCAAACGGAAGAAAATCCCCGAAAAGATTTTTTCTGGAACAGAAGAAGATCGGTGGACTTGGGAGCCATGCCAGAAGAGCTCCAGGGGCCCCACAAGCCCGCACCCCGCGGCCAGGGGGCGCCATGCAGGCTTGTGGGCCCCCTGGAGGTCCCCTGACCTAGATCTTGCGCCTATATGTTCCCAAATATTCCCAAAAAATCAGGGAAGCATCGTAATCACTTTTCCGCCGCCGCAAGCTTCTGCCTCCGCAAGATCCCATCTGGGGCACGTCCTGGTGCCCTGCCGGAGGGGGGATTCGGACACGGAAGGCTTCTCCATCAACACCATGACCTCTCCGATGATGCGTGAGTAGTTCACCATAGACCTACGGGTCCATAGCTAGTAACTAGATGGCTTCTTCTGTCTCTTGGATCTTCTATACAAAGTTCTCCATGATCTTCATGGAGATCTATCCGATGTAATCTTCTTTTGCGGTGTGTTTGTCGAGATCCGATGAATTGTGGATTTATTATCAGATTATCTATGAATCTTATTTGAGTTTCTTCTGATCTCTATTATGCATGATTTCATATCTTTGTAATTCTCTTTGAGTTGTGGGTTTTGTCTGGCCAACTATATCTATGATTCCTGCAATGGGAGAAGTGCTTGGTTTTGGGTTCATACCGTGCGGTGACCTCACCCAGTGACAGAAGGGGTAGCGAGGCACGTATCGTGTTGTTGCCATCAAGGGTAAAAAGATGGGGGTTTCATCATTGGTTTGAGATTATCCCTCTACATCATGTCTTCTTGCTTAAAGCGTTACACTGTTCGTCATGAACTCAATACACTAGATGCATGCTGGATAGCGGTCGATTTGTGGAGTAATAGTAGTAGATGCAGAAATTATCGGTCTACTTGTCTCGGACGAGATGCCTATATGCTAGATCATTGCCTCAGATATCGTCATGACTTTGCGTGGTTCTATCAATTGCTCGACAGTAATTTGTTCACGCACCGTAATACTTGCTATTTTGAGAGAAGCCTCTGTTGAACACTATGGCCCCCAGGGTCTACTCCACACCATATTTTCAGCCTTATACTTTTTTACTTCGTTGCACTTTCCGCCTTCAGATCTCACTTTGCAAACAATCTTGAAGGGATTGACAACCCCTTTGAAGCGTTGGGTGCAAGCTTGTTAATGTTTGCACATGTACTCTGGACTTGACGAGACCCTCCTTCTGGATCGATACCTTGGTTCTCAAACTGAGGGAAATACTTACTGCTCCTGTGCTGCATCACCCTTTCCTCTTCAAGGGAAAAACCAACGCAAGCCCAATCTCCGTCAACGTGTCAATTTCTGACGCTGTTGTTTGAGAAGTAGCAACAGGATATATCTCTTTTTCATCAAGATAAGCATACTTAAGAGTATCAGGTAACTGTTTAAGCTCAAACACAGGATCACCCTTTGGTGGGGGTGGATCTCCAAGCAGCTCAACATGCAAGTTATTCTTAAGGATAGGATGTTGTTCAAAGATAAGTCTATCTATCTCGTTCCTTTCATCCATATGCATATCATTTTCATGCTCAAGCAAGTATTGCTCTAAAGGATCAGTAGAAGGCACATCAATAGAAGCTAGGGCAATAATTTCATCCTTACTAGACAATTATTTTTCATGAGGTTGTCTACCAAACTTGGAGAAATTGAACTCATGTGACACACCTTCAAAGCCAACAGTGATAGTTTGCTTCTCACATTCAATATGAGCATTGGCAGTACTGAGGAAAGGTCTGCCAAATATGATGGGACAAAAGCTATCTTGTGTGGTAGCAAGAACGAGAAAATCAGCAGGATACTTAGTTTTACCACACAAGACTTCAACATATCTAACAATTCCCAAGGGTAGATAGTATCTCTATTGGCAAGCTGAATAGTGACATTAATAGGTTCCATCTCAATAGGTGCAATCTCGTCTTTAATTTCATCGTATAAAGATTGAGGTATTGCACTAACACTAGCACCCACGTCACATAAACCATGATAACAATGATCCCCTATCTTAACAGAAACAACACGCGTGCCAACAACATGCCTATGTTTGTCTCTAGCATGAGGTTTAGCAATTCTAGCAGCATCTTCACAGAAGTGAATATCATGGCCATCAACATTGTCGGATAGGAGATCTTTGATAATAGCAATGCTAGGTTCAACTCTAATTTTCTCAGGGGGTGTAGGTGTTCTAATGTAGCCCCTACCTATCACAGTTGAAGCTTTAGAATGATCCTTTATTCTAATAGGGAAAGGTGGTTTCTCAATGTAAGCACGAGGAACAATAGGATCATTATAAGCAATGACTTTCTCTTCAACTGGATTGGGTTTAACCACATTGACTTATAAGGGAGGATGGTATTTAAACCACTTCTCTTTAGGGAGATTAATATGAGAAACAAATGATTCACATAATGAACCTAATATCTCGGAGTCAACTCCATGTTTAGCGCTAAAATCACAAAAAGTACTTGTTTCAACAAAGGATATAACACAATCGAACTTAAGATTCATACCTGACTCCTTACCTTCATCAAACTCCCAATATTCAGAGTTGCGTTTAAGTATTTCCAATAAATTCCATTTGAAGTCAATATCTCTCTTCATAAAAGAACCATTACAAGAAGTGTCAAGCACGGTGCGATTATCATGAGAAAGCCGAGCATAAAAGTTCTGAATAATAATTTCTCTCGAGAGCTCGTGGTTGGGGCATGAATATAACATTGAATTAAGCCTCCCCCAAGCTTGAGCGATACTTTCTCTATCACGAGGCCAAAAATTATAGATATAATTCCGATCACGATGTACCAAATGCATAGGATAAAACTTTTGATGAAATTCCAATTTCAATCGCTTGTATTTCCATGGTCCAATATCATCACATAGCCTATACCATGTCAATGCTTTATCCCTCAAAGATAAGGGAAAGACCTTCTTCTTGACCTCATCCTCGGGCAAACCTGCAAGCTTAAATAAACCACAAACTTCATCTACATAGATTAGATGCAAGTCGGGATGTGATGTTCCATCTCTTGTAAAAGAATTAGCCAACAATTTCTCTAGCATAACCGAAGGAATTTCATAACAAATATTTTCAGTAGGTGCAGCAGGTTGAGGAGAAACTCCTTGTGCTTCCGTTCGAGGTGAAGATACCCCGAACAAGCTCCTCAAAGGGTTAGTTTCCATAGTGACAAGTGACAATAAATTTCAGCACACTATATAAATGTTTCCTTACCAAATTCCACTTACCAAAGGCGCTTCACTCCCCGGCAACAGCGCCAAAAAAGAGTCTTGATGACCCACAAGTGTAGGGGATCTATCGTAGTCCTTTCAATAATTAAGAGTGTCGAACCCAACGAGGAGCAGAAGGAACTGACACGTGGTTTTCAACAAGGTATTCTCTGCAAGCACTGAAATTATCGGTAATAGATAGTTGTGTGATAAGATAATTCGTAGCATGTAGCAAGTAGCAAGTAACAATAGTAACAAAGGTGAAGCAAAGTGGCCCAATCCCTTTTGTAGCAAAGGTCAAGCCTGGACAAACTCTTATAGGAGGTCAAGCGCTCCCGAGGACACATGGGAATTTCTGTCAAGCTAGTTTTCATCAAGTTCATATGATTCGTGTTCGCTACTTTGATAGTTTGATATGTGGGTGGACCGGTGCTTGGGTACTGCCCTTACTTGGACAAACATCCCACTTATTATTAACCCCTCTCGCAAGCATCCGCAACTACGAAAGAAGAATTAAGACAAAGTCTAACCATAGCATTAAACTAGTGGATCCAAATCAGCCCCTTACGAAGCAACGCATAAACTAGGGTTTAACCTTCTGTCACTCTAGCAACCCATCATCTACTTATTACTTCCCAATGCCTTCCTCGAGGCCCAAATAATGGTGAAGTGTTATGTAGTCGACGTTCACATAACACCACTAGAGGAAAAACAACATACAACGCATCAAAATATCGAACGAATACCAAATTCACATGACTACTTATAGCAAGACTTATCCCATGTCCTCAGGAATAAAAGTGACTACTCACAAAGCATAATTATGTTCATGACCAGAGAGGTATTGAATAGCATTAGAGATCTGATCTTCCACCGAGTAATCCAACTAGCATCAACTACAAAGAGTAATTAACACTACTAGCAACCTTACAAGTACCAATCAGAGTCGCGAGACGGAGATTGGTTACAAGAGATGAACTAGGGTTTGGAGATGAGATGGCGCAGATGAAGATGTTGATGGAGATGAGTCCCCACCGATGAGAGGAGTGTTGGTGATGACGATGGCGACGATTTCCCCCTCCGGGAGGGAAGTTTCCCCGACAGGACGGTCCTGCTGGAGCTCTAGATTGGTTCTGCTCAAGTTCTGCCTCGTGGCGGCGGCGTCTCTTCCCGAAAGCCTTCTTCTGTTTTTTCTGGGACGAAACCCTCCTTATAGCATAAGATGGGAGTCGAAGGGGTAACAGGGGGCCCACAAGACACCCATGCGCGGCCAGGGGGTTAGGCCGCGCCTGGCAGGCTTGTGTCCTCCTGGTGGCTCCCCTCCAATACTTCTTCCGCCCAGTATTTTTTATAAAATCCAAAATAATTCCTCGTTGATTTTCACGGCTTTTGGAGTTGTGCAGAATAGGTATCTCAAACTTGCTCCTTTTTCAGACCGGAATTCCAGCTGCCGGCATTCTCCCTCTTCATGTAAGACTTATAAAATAAGAGAGAAAAGGCATAAATATTGTACCTTAATGTGTAATAATAGCCCATAAAGCGATAAATATCAACATAAAAGCATGATACAAAATGGACGTATCAGAAGTTCATTATGATGGCAATGATCATCCAAGGCCCTAAGCAACCCGGCAACAACATTGATGTGTACCTAAGGCCAATTTTTTTTGACGTTATGTTATTTCACCGGTCTTTCGTAACTTTTGGATCAATTTTTCTTGTGAAAAAACGCGTTTACTTGTTTTTACGCGAAAAAACTCGTTTTCTGTATTTTTGCGAGAGTCATGGTTTTGCTTCAGCAAGAGGCATGATTTTGCCTTCGCGAGAGGCACGGCCGTGCCTCTTGGAAAGGAAAAAACCGCGTTTTAATTTTTTGCGAGAGGCACGGTTTTGCTTTCATGAAAGACACGGTTTTGCCTTCGCGAGAGGCACGACCATGTCTCTCGGAAAGGAAAAAACGCGTTTTCATTTTTTTGTGAGAGGCCCGGTTTTGCTTTCACGAAAGGCCCGGTTTTGCCTTCACGAGCGGCACACCCGTGCCTTTCGGAAAGGAAAAAAACGTGTTTTCTATTTTTTTTACGAGAGGCGCGGTTTTGCTTCCGCGAAAGGCACAGTTTTGCCTGCGGGAGAGGCACGCCCGTGCCTCTCCTGAAAGGGAAAAACACATTTTTTTTTGAGAGGCACGGTTTTTCTTCCGTGAAAGGAACGATTTTGCCTTTGCGAGAGGCACGCCCGTGCCTCTCCCGAAAAGGGGGAAAAAGGCATTTTCTGCTCTCTCTTTTTTTCCACGACAGGCACGGTTTTGCTTCCGCGAGAGGCACGGTTTTGCCTTCGCGAGAGGCACGACCCGTGCCTCTCGGAAAGGGAAAAAACCGTGTTTTATGTTGTTTTCTATCGCTTGAGGCACGGTTTTTCCATCTGTATTTTTCTTCCGGTTTTTCCATAAAAAAGTTCGTCAAAACCTATCAACATGGGATATAGTTTTGAAGATCTCGACGCGAGAAAGCCAACGGTGAAAACGGTTCGAGATTTGAACGCACGGTTTAGGAGATAAAACGATTTGGAAATACGGATCTACGAAAAAAGGGAGAAATTCCAGGTTGCGACAAGTGGCACGCATGCAGTGCGCCACTTGTCACAACCTGTGAAGGTGTAAGTAATCGTTGGAAGGTGTATTTGCTAACTAGTGATTTCGTTGAATAGTGGAAGCCATGTAGAGTACGTTAAGGATTATGAGAGTTCCCTGAAAAAAAGATTTCCTGGGTTCCTAGATTGAATCCAACTATAAAAAAAAATCATGTGAGATTTATGCAAAAAAATAAAAAGTTACATGGGTAATCTACACCGTAATAATTCGGTCTGAGTAAATAAATGGCTCCAATTTTCTAATTAATGTGAGAATTTGTAGGAAGTCGAATTATTATAGACTAGTCGTGAACCCATGCGGCTGCACGGCCTAGCTAATTCATATATATGTACTCCCTATATTGACATAAATATGTGAAAACTTATATTATGCATGTAATAATAGAACTTTTTTGAGTTTATGATACACATTCTAATTCTTTTTTAGGATAGCCAATTCATATATTACTATCGCGGACATGTAATAACATGCAGTGTGAAAACAAAAAGGAATAAAATTTCTCCAAAGAGTTTGGAAATACAATTCCATGTCTTTATGTATTTCATAATCTTAAAGGAGCATGTGATTCATAAGTAAACTCAGCACATGAAAAAAAATCCACAAACCAAATGTGAAATGTTGACTTATTAAGTACCGAGATACTTAAATTAATTTGAAACCAAATGTGAAACGTTGACTTATGGTAGAAGGGAGAAAAGTGTAAATAAATGACTTTTCAATAGAATAGCAAATGATAGAAATAGTAAGTAATATATTAATTTGAACCCCAAGGACAACGCTTCACTGTGTGTATTTTTAAATCATGTTCAAACCATCAAAATTAGTTCACAATGTTATATATATTTGTTCAGTTATCTTGGATAGTCTATGGATTGCAGATAATAAACATTAGATGCAAATGCTAAAAAGGGTAGAAGGTAATATGCTACTAACAATAGAGAAAGTAATACTGCATATCATTGATTGCTAACCAAGATGAAACTATAAAGAGATAAAACTTATAAAATAGAGGATAATTCATTCATGTTCCGTTCATTCATTGTGCTATATGTTGTCGGTTTTTCCTTGAAAGCACGATGGATTTTGGACATGAAATTTTCTTAAATCAAGACTATATTGGAGAGCACTCAGTTTCTCATTGATTATTAGCAGGATGTAGAAAAAGTACTATTATAGATATGTTTATATAAAAGAACTGGGACTGAAAAATTATTATATATCTATAACACATTTGTATATGGCATATATCGTCCTGCATGTGGATGAGATCTATGTGACACATAATACTCAAACCGTATTAATCTCATGGAATTCATATATTTGATGATGTTTACAAAAGCATTTGTTTGCTAGTTATAAGTCCAACATAAGATAAATAAATATTGGTGGTGCTATACTACTTCATAGAGTAAAAATTTAATCTACAAACCAATTTTTTAAAGGCTTCATCATAAAAGTTACGGGGCTGTAGCCACGCCCCCAGCCCTGGCTTCCGTCCTGGTGCAGCTCCAGCATTCAGTTTCTGCTGCTCCTGAGACCGCGCTGCATTCCGCCACCATGAAACCTCTACAGCCGATGACGCCTACCACTCCCTCCGCGGCGCCCACCGTCTTCGCGCCGGGACAGCTGCTGGCTGCACAGTGGGCTTTGGGAGCGTCCCCGAACTCGCCTATGCTGACCTCGCTCGGTCGCGCCTCGCCGCATCAGGAGCCGTGCCGGGACTGGTCCCTGGCCATCAAAGGCATACCTGACGTCCTGAAGCTGGGCTCTTTGAAGCTCGCTTCGCTGCCACCCTCGGTTGAGGCTGCCCCACAGAGTACATGGGAAGATGAAGCCCCCGTGGAGGAGTGTCCCATGGCTGCACCCACTTGTCATGCGTCGCCGCTCTCGCTTCTGCTCCAGCCCCACGTTCCGGAGGTCTGGGACGACGACATGGAGAAGGTAGCTTCCGATGCTCTGGGGCATGAGGTGGCGCTCCTGCCACTTCATATGCAAGAGCCAAACGGGCAGCTGGGCCAGGCGGTCGAGGCCCCATCCGACCCGACCTTGCTGGAGATGGAGACGCCTTCCACGGAGCTCGAGTCTGCGCCGGCCGAAACGCCTATTTTGAGCTCGGTGGAAGATCTCTTCGACAGGCCGCCTGTGCCGCTCCTCCCGCGGCCTGCTGCGATCACACCACGTCCTCGACCAGCTGTGGCTGTGCCCCCTTCTGAGGCACGTCGCAGCGAGCGCCTTCGTGCTAAGCCGGTGATGCACGCTATGGATAAGGCGATACAAGTGCTCCTCAACAAAATGGGCTGTGATGCCGAAGGTTTGCCTCTGATTCAAGCTAGGGAGAAGTACATCAGCAAGTTCAAGACTCAGCTGCCAGACAAGACCATTGAAGGTCTAGCTATGCTTTTTAAGCTGAACGTTCGTAGCATCATGGATGCGGATAATGCGCTGATCGCCATGGGCGGTGCGGGTGGAGCTGATTCTAGCCTTCAGAAAGACTTTGCTTAGATGGAGACCAGGTTATGGTTTCGTGGTTCGATGGCCCCTAGTTTTGGCATGTTTGTCTCAGTCTTGATGTTATGCAATAGCTTTGGGGGCGGGCATGTCACCCCCGTTTTCATCTACTATCTAGCTTTCTTTTCTGAGCTGCTAAGATGATCGGTCCCAACCTCAACGTGGCTGACTGGAACGTTCGAGGCCTGAACGACCAAGCTCGCAAAGACACGGTCCACGCCTTTCTGTCAGACACTCCCTGCCATATCGCGTGTCTTCAAGAGACCAAACTTGATTTCATAGATCAGCAAACTGCGGCCTACATTGGTGGTTTTAAGCTCAGATCATTCGCTCACAAGCCAGCTGTTGGCACACGAGGTGGTATTCTTCTTCTCTGGAATGAAGATCAAGTCTCTGTTACAAACGTTCACATTGGCAGCTTTTTGATCTCCGCCCAGATCACCATCCGTGAGTGCAGCACCTCTTTTCTCCTCACCACAGTATATGGCCCTAGCGTTGACACAGATAAAGGAGCTTTTCTTGCCGAAATCATCGCCACTGCTCCCAACAACGATCAGAAATGGCTCATCCTTGGTGACTTTAACCTCATCCTTCAAGCGGAAGACAAGAACAATGATAAGCTGAATCTTCGTCTCATGGGCCAGTTCAGGCGTGCTCTGAATACTTGCCATCTCAAGGAGATAAAACTACAGAACAGGAAGTTCACCTGGAGCAATGAAAGGGAGAACCCCACTCTCGAGAGGCTGGACCGCGCTTTTTGCAACCCGAGCTGGGATTTGACTTTCGAAAGCCATGTCTTGTACGCTCTTTCGTCATCCTTGTCGGACCACTGCCCCCTCCTCCTTTCCAACCAGAGTGGGCCCCGTAAACCTGCGACTTTCCGCTTTGAAACCTTCTGGACTAAAATGCCGGGTTTCCAAGAGACGGTTCTACAGGCATGGTCAGCGCCCTCTTCTCACACTCAGCCGGTGCACGTAATCAACCACAAGCTCAAGACCACCGCGCTCAGCTTGCGATCCTGGAGCAGGGGTCTCTTCTCTAACTGCAAGCTTCAGCTCCTCATGGCTCTGGAGGTCATTCTCCAGTTAGATGTCGCCCAGGATTCTCGCCCCCTGTCCACGGAAGAGAGGGCCCTCCGTGCTGGCCTTAAAAGACGGATTCTAGGGTTGGTGGCCTTGGAACGCTCTAGAAAACGTCAGGCCTCCAGAATCAACTATCTTCGCGATGGAGACGCCAACACAAAGTTCTTTCATCTGCGGATTAACTCGAGGAAACGCAAGAACCATATCCAAAGGCTCAAACATAATGATGGTTGGCTGGCAACACATGAAGATAAGGAGAACGTCATTCTCGAACACTTCTCCAAGACCTTGGGTCGCCCTCCCCTCCGGCAGCTAGACTTCAATTGGATGGTCGTTGATCCTAGCACCCATGCTTTGGAAGATCTCGACCTCCCCTTCTCTGAGTTGGAAATTAAGGAGGCGATCGATGATATGCCTTCAGAAAAGGCCCCCGGCCCCGATGGATTTTCCATTGCTTTCTTTCAATCATGCTGGGATACTGTCAAAGATGATCTCATGAGGGCCATCACTTCTTTCTCCGAGCAGTCAGCTTCTAATTTCGCCATCCTCAACACAGCTAACATCGTCCTCATTCCAAAGAAGGACGGTGCGGAAGCCATCACGGATTTCAGGCCAATAAGCCTCATCCACGTGGTCCCGAAGATTATCGCTAAAGCTATGGCTCGCCGGCTCGGTCCGAAGATGGATGCTATTGTTTCTCGCTGCCAAAGTGCCTTCATCAAAACAAGAACCATACATGACAACTTTATGTATGTCAGAAACACCGCTCGCAGTCTCCATCGCAGCAAAACTCCGGCTCTCCTCATAAAGCTGGACATTGCCAAAGCTTTCGACACAGTTCGCTGGGACTATCTACTCGACCTTCTGCGCCGTCTCGGCTTTCCTCCTAGATGGCGTGCTCTGCTATCCAGCCTCTTCTCCTCGGCCACGTCTAGAGTAATCCTTAACGGTATCCCCGGTAAGGACATTGCTCACGGCCGAGGACTTCGCCAAGGAGACCCGCTATCCCCCCTGCTTTTCGATATCGCCATCGACCCGCTGCAACAAATTCTGGATAAAGCAACTGCGTCTGGTCTGATGAGCGAAAGTCCTGGAGGTTCACAACATCCTCGGATCTCTCTTTACGCTGATGATGCTGCCATCTTCATTGCCCCTTCGGTGCAGGATATATCCTGCCTGGCAAATATTCTTCAAGGCTTCGGGGAGGTTACGGGCATGGTGACCAATGTGGCTAAGAGCTCTATTGCCCCAATTCGCTGCTCCGATGTTGACCTCACCGCAGTTCTGGCAAACTTCTCGGCGGCTATCACCCAGTTCCCTCTCAAGTATTTGGGGTTGCCCTTGTCGCTTGGTAGACTCAGAAGGACCGACCTTCAGCCATACATTGATAAAGCTGCGTCAAGGTTGAACCCTCTGAAAGGAAGATTCCTAAATCGGGCGGGGTGTTGCACTTATGTGAAATCTGTCCTTTCTTCCATGCCGATCTTCCTCCTGACCGCTATCAAAGTGGATAAAGGCTTCCTAGGGGCTATGGCCAAGATCTGTCGCGGTATGCTATGGGACTGCAAGGAATCTGTCAGCGGTGGGAAATGCAAGGTCAACTGGCAGAAGGTCTGCCGCCCTAAGGAGCTTGGTGGATTGGGGATCCTAGATTTGGAAAGGTTCTCCCGCGCCCTTAGACTTCGCTGGCTTTGGGACGAATGGAAGGCTCCTGAAAAACCTTGGGTAGGTTTTGAAACTCCTAACGATGCCTCAGATAGACAGCTCTTCAACGCCGCGACTCGTGTTACTATCGGGGATGGCAAGAAGGCCTCCTTTTGGTCTTCCTCATGGCTTGACGGCAAGCCACCGAAAGATATGGCACCTCTGATCTTCAAAGCTTCGAGGAGGAAAAATCGAACGGTCCATGATGCCCTTACTGACCATACCTGGGTAGCGGATATTGCGGTGGAGGCCTTCACGGCAGAGCACATTGGCCAGTTCGTCCAGCTATGGGATCTCATCTCAGATATCCAGCTCTCCCCAGATATAGAAGATTCCATCATCTGGACCCTCTCCCCAAATGGATGCTACTCTGCGAGCTCCGCCTATAAGGCGCAGTTCATGACCGCGCTGCCTTGCTCCTTCGGCTCGATTGTCTGGAAAACGTGGGCGCCTCCCAAATGCCGCTTCTTCGCTTGGCTCGCCGTCCAAAATCGCCTCTGGACCGCGGATCGCCTGGCCAAACGTGGATGGCCACACCAGCCCTCCTGCCAGCTATGCCGGTGCTCCCCTGAGACGGCGAGACACATGCTCTTTGAATGCCGTTACTCCAAGAGGATCTGGTCCGCGGCGGCATCCTGGCTCTCCTGCCCGGAATTACTGCTTAGCATGGGCTCTGGTCGCCCCAAGGTGGTGGACTACTGGCAGGCCTTAGCTAGGTCGCCCTCTTCCTCTCCCAAAGGTCTAAAAACGGCTATCATGCTCATCACCTGGGAAATCTGGAAGGAAAGAAATGAGAGAGTCTTCAACAAGAAATCCTCTCTGCCGGTGGTGGTCATGCACAAGATAAGAGAGGTAGCAAAAGATTGGATTCTAGCGGGAGCAAAAAACCTGGCGGATCTTGTGGGCTGATCTGTTTGTTGTTTTTGTTTTTTTCCTTTTCCTTTGGGATGGCCTAAGCCATCCCCACCTTGCTGTTGTTCTTGCTCCTTCTTTATCAATATAAGGCAAAGCTTTTGCCTCGTTTCAAAAAAAAAAAAAAAAATTCTAAGAAAAATTTAGATCCCCAATTTTAGGCCAAAAACTATTTAACCATGACTTTATTAAAATTTATAATTATCTCTGGGAAACATAATACGCACTTTTAGAAATCAACCAGCTCTTAGACATAGTATAAAAAAATAAAAAAAATGTGAATAGGTATCAGAAATATATATATTTTCTATACATGAAAATATCGCATGAACCGACGCTCTTCGGAAATAAATACAGTTCGCCACTCATTGATTCATCATGAGTACAGTCAGTTAAAGAGAAATATATGTTTAATTTAGAAGTTATAGACGCACTTTAATTAGAAGGAACCACATATACATGCAGATTTGACACCAACAGCCGCACCCTTGAGGCAAGTTTAGTAGTAGCATGTTGACCGATCTGCCTGTCTGATCTGTACTTTGCATCGGGAGACATCAGATATAACCGACACATCACATCTGGAGACACTGGATGTGTCCGGCACCAGGCGGCCCATAGATGGAAGTTATTGACGCAGTCGATCATGGTGGCCAATTCTTAGGCCTCTACCAATGAAGGTTTGTTAGCGTGGGTTTATAGATGTTTCGCTGATGTATTATACTAGTTAATGATGAAAGAAAGTAGGGTAGTCTCTTAAGTTATTAATGCCTCTATAATAACGTGCTAAAAAACTATGCATTGACACACGCCTTGTATGCCTTAATTCTCGTCCCTTTTGCTTTAATGCTTCCAGAAATAAATGAGGCATATATCAATTGATGTTACATAACTATGTACAGTATACTCAGGTTATTTCATACTTTCCTAGAGAACTGCTTATCAGGAGTAGTAAGCAACATCATTTATGTTCGATGGATGATGACAATCGTGTTTTCCATGGTTGAGAGAAACATGATCAAAACACGAGAAGATGTATTGGACAATACAACTTTTTCAGATCGATTCCAGCTGTTGATGCAACACTAAAGGCGGCGCGGTGGCCTGAATAACAGACGACGTGACAAGGTAGTGGATTTATGAAGAGCGGTGATTGGGACTGTAGGTGATGCGCCATCATGACGGGCGGCGAATTGAAGAATGATTTTTGCGGCACATACAGACGTGTGTTTTCTCTTTGAATTCGAAATAAATCAGGAGAGTTTGTTAAGGAAATGAACTGGGATATTTTTTTAGGAATAAGCATGACTTTCCAGTGCGTGAACATCAAAGGACACAAAAAAAATTTTGAGACGGGACGCTGTACTTTTTTCGGTCAAGACGCTGATCATCTTTTCTTTTCACCAATTAGATCGAGTTATGTGTGGATAACTATTTCAAGAAAGTAAACATGCTTCTGGGAAAACATGCATGATAGGACGCTGTACATATTTTTTTACACGGCGCTGGACATTGTTTTCTTTTTCACGCAAGGATGTGGATTAATATGAAGACTCATATGGTGCCTCCAATTAGTAAATCCAAAGATTATAGATTATAGATTATAGATTATAGACTATAGCTTATAGATTATGGATTATAGATAGATTATAGATTAGTTGGATATTATTCTTTAGAAATCTCTAACATGATAATTTCATAAAACTATACTATATACTAGAAGCACACTTTCCGAACATATGTACATACATACAAATATATGTGTGTGCACTATATAATTTGTGTTATTGTCACACAAAAAATTCATAGTTTATGCTGTCTCAGTTAATTAATTTAAATTTAGCATAAATAAGTAAATGATATACATTAGAAACGGTAACAAAGAACATTTGTTAATTATATATACTAGATTATGTCCTTAACTCTACCAACTAAGTAATATAATGTATAGTCCTAAATATTTTAGTGTGATAACAAAATAAGAAATAATTATAAAATTTTAGTATAAAGATATTTATTTGATTTTGCCTAAACGAGATCGATGAGTTGGATGCGGCATAGACGGATGTAGTGATGGTCGCGCTCGAGCGCCTCCCTGACTTCCCCGTTGTGCTAGAGTGTCATGAGCTCAACAAGGGAGCCCAATATTGATGCACCATCAACCTCACCCATATAAAGGCGAGGGAGAGGATGGAAAGGGTGGCACGGGCGCTCTAACAGATTAAAGGTGTGTGCGAGGATTTAGTTTTGATAGTTGTTGCTTTCAAAAATCAAGGTTCTTTATGTTATTGATGAGTTCTGTACATACTATGTAATTCTAAATTAATTATCGGCCTAATTCGAAACTATATAACAAGTATTTACTTAATAAATATGAATTTTAGTCACCGACAAAAAACTGATTATGAATTTGATGTTTCCGTATAAAGACACTAGCAGTAGCTCGTGTATACATCAGATGAAATCAAATGTCCAAAAGAGCATACCAAATAAACATATTTTATGTAATCCTATTATGTTCAAGGATGATATTTTATGTTCAACGATGATCGGTGATATTTTAGTACCATGCATATGTTGAACTTATTATGAAATATAAATTGAAAATTTCAAAAATGATACAAATTATATCTTTTTAACGTTCTATAAATACACAAGAAACATTATTAAGCAAATAATTGGATATTATTCTTGACAAAACTCCAACATGATATTTAATGAAACGAAACTAAACATGAACATATGCACATACTTATAAATATGTATTTGTGCACTACATAATTTGTGAAATTGTTATAAAATAATTCCAAGATAATTTATGTTATATAACTTAACTGATTTAAATTTAGCATAAACAAAGTCATGAGTTATACGTGTTAAAACCAATAACAAAGAACATTTTACAAATAAACCAACTAAATTATGTACTTAACTATACAAACTATTTTCAAAGATATATAATTCAAAATATTGTAGTTTGATAACGAAATAAAAAATATTTATTTCGTTTCGCCCTAGTCCCAAATTACTTTGGACCATCCCTGATCAAGGGGCTCGATGTGCCACATCTCGATGTCGTGCTGGTCAGGCTCGAGCTCTACGAGCACAACAACGAAGCTCAAGACCGGTGCACCATCAACCTTAAGCTTGATCACACTCACTAGTGGGGACGGGGCCTTTAGCCCCGGCCCGTAAGGGGCTTTAGTCCCGGTTCACCAACCGGGACTAAAGGCCTAACCTTTTCGTCCCGGCCCTGTTACAAGCCGGGACTAAAGGTGCTCCACGTGGGCGCCTCGTAGCGCCCCAGGGGCAGGCCCTTTAGTCCCGGTTCGTTACAAGGACCGCGACTAAAGATTTTCAGATTTTGCTTATTTTTGGTTTTTTTTGAATGAAAATATTTTTGGGTTTTAGGGTTTTAGGGTTTAGGTGTTCGGGAGATTAACGTGATGCCTCGTTTGGTGTTCGGGAATTAGTTTTCATATAATTTAAATAGAAATAATTATGCATATATATTTAAGATTAACTTATCTTACAAGCGAGCATATATATACAATTATATGGAGATCTGAATTATCGGGACTAGAGCCCGTCTATTCGATTACATGGACGAACATCAGTAATGGCCCCTGGCTACACTAAATCCTCCTTTGTCATCTATAGCTTCCATCCTCAGAAAGGTCGCAAGCTCCTCTACAACAGCAATCGCGCGTTGCTCTGGTAGGACCTTCGTTGTCATGGCCGTGTGATATATAAGAAGAGGAGATGAATATGAATATCAATCATGATAACAAAGAATGACGGGTAAAAATAGAGGTGTGAATGTTCATTGCTTACGTCGAATTTGTGATCCTTGTGCTCAGAGGTAAACGTGCGAATGGTCTCGCAAACATAGTATCCGTATAGATGCGTTCCCCGTGGCTGCTGGTCGCACTTTACGAGAATAGAATATATATAATCAAAATAATAATCTAGCATCATAAATGTATTGAAAATTAATAGAAGTATATCATACTACTACTTACCTGAGCCGCTCTAAAGGTCAGCTTCTCATGAAAGTTACCGGGAGTCACGCACTTGAACCGCTTCCAAACCCTGCCCGACAAGGATAATGATTTGCTAAGTTTTTCATTAATTGATATATCAGAAAATCATCGAAAGAGACCGATAGAGCGCAAGAATGATTAAAATTACCCTTGGAGCATGTCATGCAGGCTTTGGAACTGTTCCAAGGGTCTCGATAATGGGTCGAAGGCATCAACTCTTCCCTTATCAATTTGAATGTCCAACAGAATCCAATGGAAGCTGCACATGTATATATATATATGTGTGAGTAACTTATCAATTACACTTATAAGTGAATGGACACAACAGAGGAAAGACCCTCACCTGAAGTTGTATGGAAACAGTATGTGGTCACAGAAATTTTGATCTATTAGAAACCTTAGAAGGTTTTCCTCCTCCTCCTTGGGATAATTAGTTAGCGTCGCTATATGTATTTTATCTGGGTCAATAAACCCAATATTTAGGATGCTCTTACTTTTACAATCCAGAATCTTCATTCTGCATAATAGAGTACAAGTTATATATAGACAATGAATTGAAATAACTAAACAGGTTATATGTAGACAACGAATTGAAAAACTTACAGACAATAGCAACTCATAAGCGATTTGTCGAGGGCGTCACCATTGTACATCTGGAAGAGTTCATCGAAGTCGATCAGCCTTGGGTATCTTGTCGTCTTGGGAAGACAGCAATTCTTCAACCGAGACACCACATGCAGCCGCCAACTCCTTTGCACTTTCTAAGGCTAGCCCTGCACCGGAGGGGGAACATTCTCGGTTAACACCTTGAGGGGTGGGATCGACTATTTGGCCTGTTGTCCAAGCTGAGGAACGTCTGATTTTTTCTTGCTTGTAGTTGAACTTGATTTGCTCCCACTTGCACTTGCACGTGATCTGCTCTTTTTCACTTCCTTCTGTAATGTGCGTGTATAGTCATCAGGCTTATGGTATAAGTCATAAGGTCTGATAGGAAGATTAGCATGACGTACCTTTGGGAGGGGCGACAGTTTGCGCTTTGGGGTGCTCTGTGGCTTAGGAATCGTCGGCGAAGCGTTCTTGGTGGCACGCTCCCGCGGCAGAGACGGACGACCCAAGTCCGGCGGCGGTGATCGAGATGGACTCGTGTTGTGCTGGCCGACGTCATGTGGAGGGCTTGCACGTGATCTGCTCTTTTTCACTTCCTTCTGCAATGTGCGTGTATAGTCATCAGGCTTATGGTGTAAGTCATACTGTGATGGAAGGGGGTACGATCATAAGGTCTGATAGGAAGATTAGCATGACGTACCTTTGGGAGGGGCGACCGTTTGCGCTTTGGGGTGCTCTGTGGCTTAGGAATCGTCGGCGGAGCGTTCTTGGTGGCACGCTCCCGCTTTGTATCCGTGGCAGGCTCAGGCTTTGTATCCGGAGCGGGCGGCGGAGCGTTCTTGGTGGCACACTCCCGCTTTGTATCCGTGGCAGGCTCAGGCTTTGTATCTGGAGCTGGCGGCGGCGGAGCGTTCTTGGTGGCACGCTCCCGCTTTGTATCCGTGGCAGGATCAGGCTTTGTATCCGGAGCGGGCGGCGGCGGAGCGTTCTTGGTGGCATGCTCCCGCTTTGTATCCGTGGCAGGCTCAGGCTTTGTATCCGGAGCGGGCGGCGGCAGAACGTTCTTGGTGGCACGCTCCCGCTTTGTATCCGTGGCAGGCTCAGGCTTTGTATCCGGAGCGGGCGACGGCGGAGACGGACGACCCAAGTCCGGCGGCGGTGATCGAGATGGACTCGTGTTGTGCTGACCGACGTCATGTGGAGGGCTTGGAGGTAATGGAGGTGTAGGTGACCTGCGACGACTCGGAGGCGGTGTTGTCCTTGGGGCGAGCCTGGAAGCTTGATGTAGTTCTTGTCCCATAGGATGACTCCACCCAGTACTTCTCCGAGTGTCCTCTCATCTTCGGGTCCAGCTATGTCGAGCTCCATATCACTAAACCCCGTCATGATTTCATCCACCCCGACTTTAGAAAAGCCAGCTGGAATCTCACGGCCATGTCAGCGTGCATCAGGGCCAGAAGGTAAAGCTTGTCCAACGGCCACCTTCATGGATATGTTCTTGAATTTCTGATGGAGATCACATGATGTTGACTCCTTGATTCCATCCATGGGGTAGCCGGGACCGCCCTCTATCATTCTTCGTTCATCGTCGGGCGGGGCCTCAGATTCAGCCACGCTACTTTTCCGCTTAGATGGGGCGCCGGTAATATTAAGTGCAGGATCTTCCTGGCGCGGTACTCCTCTAAGGTCATCAATCTGCTTCTGTTGCTCGTTAATCCTGGCAAGCAACTGGTTGAACTTGTCATTCTCCTCATCTTGCTGCCGCTTCTTTGCTCTCTCTCGGCTTCTGTAAGTGTCTTGGTCTCTGGCAAACCCAAGCCACAACGGGTAAGATGGACCGAAGCCTCGCGTTCATCCTCCATGTTCGTCATTGCCGAGGACAAGTGTGAACAAATCTTTATCTCTATCTGCAGTGAACTTTCTTTGTCCCTCCTTAATTTCTTTCACTATCCATTTCCAATTCTCCCTGGGTATCCTAAGATTGTCATTGCAGATGATGTCCCCTGTTGTTTCATCGTACGACCCACCATGCACAAGGAACCAATTTATTGCTCTCAATTCCCACTCATCACGGAGTGGTTCAGGTACGATGCCTTTATCTATCAGATCTTGCTCTTTCTTTTCCCACTTTGGGATGGCAGTCTCATAGCCCCCTGGCCTCAGCTTGTGGTGATATTTCTTCTTGTCGGCATTTATCTTGTTCTTTTCTGATAATGCCTGGGCATCTTCTGACTCCTTGTACTCTTGAAATTCCTTCCAGTGATTCGCCTGCTTGGCTAGATACCCCTCGAATACTGGCACTTTCTTTGTCTTCAGATAGTTTGTCCATAGCTTCTTCTTCCAGCTACGGAACAGTTCGGCCATCTTCTTTAGAGTCCACTGCTTCACTTTGGCCCTCATTTTGTCTGCGGCGTCTTCATTCTCACATTCTGGCAGGTTGAAATGTGACATGAGATCATTCCAAAGATTATCTTTGTACCTTTCGGCGACATAGTCACTATCGGCTGCCCCTTTGCGCTTGTTCCACTCCCGAACGCTGATCGGGACGTGATCCCTAACAAGAACTCCGCATTACTTCTTGAATGTGTCAGCAACATTCTTAGGAAGGTTGGGTTCGCCCGTAGGCATTATCACCTCAAAGGTGTAATGCGTCCGTGCATCCAACTTTCTAGTCGGGCCTCGTTTCGTAGATTTGCTCGATGTGGAGGCCTAAGAGGGAGAAACATTCGTCAAATGAATGTATATGTATACAATATAGAGCTATCTCCAATATTTTTCACATATTACAAGTGATTGTCGAACTTCATATGTATACCTCGTCGGACTTTATTATTTCTTCACCGGCTTCTCCACCGGCTTCTCCATCAGTGGAGCTATCACCTTCTCCGTCATTGGACCTATCTCCTGCCGCATCGGCTTCATCTTCGTCTCGCTCGACCTCCATTCCATATCCGGAGTCGTTTAGATATGACGTCGGAGATTCGGTTGGTTCAACGTCGGGGCCGTCTTTGATTATATCTTCGAGAAGTTCTTCCTCTTCGAGGTTCCTGATATGTGGATCCATAGTTCTGCAAAAAACGGACATTTGATTAACTAATAAACTAACAAACTATATAAGAGGGGTTGGAAACTTCGAAGGCTCGTTTTATATAGGAGGACCTTTAGTCCTGGGTCTTGGCTAAAACCTAAACTCTAAAATACCAGCCGGGCGGAGCCCAGTCCCGGACACTTAAGCATATACAATAGCAAAATTAAACTAGTTCTATTAATTTTCTTGCTAAAAATAAACTATTAACACTTAAGCATATACAATAGAAAAATTAAACTATTAACACTTAAGCATATACAATAGCAAAATTATGAAGTAATCTAAGACACACTATTAACACTTAAGCATATACACTATACAATAGTAAAATTAGATGACAAAAAAATATATTTCTTCTTCTTGTAACCCTAAACTAATTTTTCCTCTTGTTCTATTTCTCCTCTTCTTCTACTTCTTCTTCTACTTCTACTTCTCCTCTTCTTCTACTACTTCTCCTCTCCTCTTCTTCTATTTTTCCTCTTCTTCTCCTCTCCTCCTCTTCTTATTCTCCTTTTTTTTCTTTTCTTCTCCTCCTCTTCTTATTCTCCTTTTTCTTCCTTTCTTCTCCTTTTTCTTCCTTTCTTCCCTTTTTCTTCTTTTCTTCTCATTTTTCTTCCTTTCTTCTCTTTTTTCTTCCTTTCTTCTCCTTTTTCTTCCTTTCTTCTCCTTTTTCTTCTTTTCTTCTCCTTTTTCTTCGTTGCTTGTGCTGGCGGGAGTGTTCGGGAGGAGGGGGCGTGGGGCTTACCGGCCGGAGGTGTCGACGGCGTGCGGCGAGGAGGACGGCGACGCGCGGCGAGGAGTGCGGCGCGCGGCGAGGAGGGCGGCGCGCGGCGAGGAGGACGGCGGCGGCGAGGAGGACGACTGCGACGGCGAGGAGGACGACAGGAGGCGGCGAGCAGGACGGCGGGCAGCCTGACGGCGTCATCAAGTTCGTCGCTTGCCGCGCTGGGCAGGAGAACGAGAGGAAGAAGAAGAGAAATGGACGGTTTGGGTTCGAGATTTTCTAACTCCCGCTTATACAGGTGGATCTTTAGTCCCGGTTCGGGGCTCTATCCGGGACTAAAGACCCCTTTAGTCCCGGGTGTAGCCACGAACCGGGACTAAAGGGCCTTTTTCGGGCAGACCAGAAGGCGGGAAGCAGGGGCCTTTAGTCCCGATGCGGAGCTCCAACCGGGACTAAAGGGGGTCTTTAGTCCCGGGTGGAACCACGACCCGGGACTAAAGGCCCTTTTTCGGCAGACCAGAAGGCGGGAAGCAGGGGCCTTTAGTCCCGGGGCGTGGCAAGAAACGGGACTAAAGTGTTGCCTATATAAACCCTCACCCCTGCCCGCCATATCCCCTGTTTTTTGGTTGTTGAAGTGTGATCATGCCATGCTCTTGCCACTCTAGTTCATGCACATGACGTGTTCGATGAAATGCCCGAGCCACTCTACTTAAGCTTTCTCCTCTCCAAGCTCGACCTCCAAGCTCCATTTTCCTTAATATTTGTCTAGGTTTGGCCGTGCACCAACTGCGAGCACCACCGTGGTGAGCCTCTTGTTCTTATCTTCTTTTTAAAATCTAAAAAATCTTAGTTGTATGATTTAGATACACACTTGTATAAATTACTCACTTTCATTATTTTTTGTTATTTGGTTTTGGTATCCGCCTCCGTCGTCCCTCATCCTGTCTATGATTCGGATGTGGTATATATTATCTTTTATAACTATTTGTTTTATTTAGTGTTTATGACAATTATGACGACCAATGTGACCTATATTTTTTTAATCTAGGAGGTATGTGAACTGGAAATTCCAACCCACATAAAAATTGTTGTCGAGAAGTTAAATTTGGTTGAAAAAGAAAACAAATACTTGAAGAAAAAATTGAAAATAATTGAGGATAATAATATGGAACTCGAGTTGCATGTCGCCGATGTCATCGATGATCGCAAGATGAAGATCGATGCGATGCGGTTGAAGATGGATGCAATGCGCTTGAAGATGGATGAAATGCGCTTGAAGATTAGGAATATTAGAAAATATGCCATTGATAAAGAGGCTTGGTATCAATATGGTGTTGGGTCAATCGTTACCTTAGTTGCGATTTTGATCGCGTTTGTTGTTGCATTTAAATGTTTTACATAGTTGTATGTTGTTTTATGACAGAACTTTATGTATTTATTTTTTGCAATAATAACATTTGATCACTATTGTTCTTTGGCTTTAATGTGATGATGAACTTGTATTAATTTGGTCATATGTTCTGCAATGGTTTTTTGATATATTTAATTTCATAATAGAGATGAATCGCCAATGATAATATTTAATTTCATAATATGGTTTTTTGAACTCCATACTTTTTGTGTGTTCAACAATTTCTGACTTCATTTGGTATATTTCGTGCATTTACTTATTTTTTTTGAGCTAGTTGACCCTGAAATTGAAAAGCACTACAAATGAACTCTGAAAATGTTGAAAGTTGGCATGCTATCATCATTTCACCCACATAGCATGTGTTAAAAAGTTGAGAGGGCTACGACAAAAATTGGATGCACTTCGTGTACAAAACGGACAATCTCTCTCGAAGTATCAGAGTTTCGAACGAGAACACATCTCTTACAAAGGGATTTCATTTTTTTGAACTTATTTGAACTCCATACTTTTTGTGTGTGCAAAATGCACCATTAAAAGGCACATTACAAAATTTCAACAATTTCTGACTTCATTTGGTATATTTCGTGCATTTACTTATTTTTTTTGAGCTAGTTGACCCTGAAATTGAAAAGCACTACAAATGAACTCTGAAAATGTTGAAAGTTGGCATGCTATCATCATTTCACCCACATAGCATGTGTTAAAAAGTTGAGAGGCCTACGACAAAAACTGAATGCACTTCGTGTACAAAACGGACAATCTCTCTCGAAGTATCAGGCTTTCGAACGAGAACTCATCTCTTACAAAGGGATTTCATTTTTTTGAACTTATTTGAACTCCATACTTTTTGTGTGTGCAAAATGCATCATTGAAAGGCACATCATAAAATTTCAAAAATTTCTGACTTCATTTGGTATATTTCGTGCATTTACTTATTTTTTTGAGCTAGTTCACCCTGAAATTGAAAAGCACTACAAATGAACTCTGAAAATGTTGAAAGTTGGCATGCTATCATCATTTCACCCACATAGCATGTGTTAAAAAGTTGAGAGGGCTACGACAAAAACTGGATGCACTTCGTGTACAAAACGGACAATCTCTCTCGAAGTATCAGGGTTTCGAACGAGAACTCATCTCTTACATGGATACTATGAAAATGAAATTTAGTACATTCCATACATGCATTACATAAAAGGTTTAATACATTATTACATTATTGCACCAATATTCCTATCTATTATTTCTGTTTTCTTCTGGGTCGTAGCCATGGAGAATCTTCATCATTCAGTAGGATGCTTGGGTCAGTTTTCACTTTGAAGGGCGGAATTTCATGAAACTTATTATAATCTTCTGACATGTCTGTCTTGTCATCTACTCCCACGATGTTTCTTTTCCCTAAAAGAACTATGTGGCGTTTTGGCTCATCGGACGATATCTTCTTTTGCTGATTTCTTTTTCTCATTAATGTAGACATGTCCTTCACATAGAAAACCTGAGCGACATCATTGGCTAGGACAAATGGTTCGTGCATGTACGCAAGATTGTTGAGATCCACTGTTGTCATGCCATACTTTTGGTCTACAACTACACCGCCTCCTGTCAGCTTCACCCATTTGCACCGAAATAAAGGGATCTTAAAAGTAGGTCCATAGTCAAGTTCCCATATCTCCTCTATGTACCCGTAATATGTTTCCAAACAGTGCCCATTCTCGTCTGTTGCATCAAAGCGGACACCACTATTTTGGTTGGTGCTCTTTTTATCTTGGGCAACCGTGTAAAATGTATTCCCATTTATCTCATACCCTTGGAAATTACATATAGTCCAAGATGGTGGCCTGGCCAAACAGTACAGCTCATCTCCAACGGTGTCGTCATTCATGAGATGTGTCTGCAACCAAATGCCGAAAGTCTTCTCGTGTTCCCCTTTAATCTAAGAGTCAGTCTTCCCCGGGTTTTCGGAGCGTAGAATATTCTTGTGTCTCACGATATACGGAGCCACCACGGTGGAATTGTGTAGAACTGTGTAGTGTGCTTGAGAGAAAGAATGTCCGTCCATACATACTTTTGCTTTCCTTCCTAGTGTGCCTTTTCCTGTCAGCCTACCCTCATACCGAGATTCAGGGACACCAATCGGCTTAAGGTCAGGAAGAAAGTCCACACAAAACTCAATGACCTCCTCTGTTCCATAGCCCTTGGAGATGCTTCCTTCTGGCCTAGCACGGTTAGGAACATATTTCTTTAAGACTCCCATGAACCTCTCGAAGGGGAACATATTGTGTAGAAACACAGGACCGATAATTCTAATCTCTTCGACTAGGTGAACTAGGAGGTGTGTCATTATATTGTAGAAGGATGGTGGGAACAACAACTCAAAGCTGACCAAACATTGGACCACATCAATCTGTAACCCTGATAGACTTTCTCGATCGATTACCTTCTGAGAAATTGCATTGAGGAATGCACATACCTTCACAATTGCGAGGCGAACATTTTCCGGTAGAATTCCCCTCAATGCAACCGGAAGCAATTGCGTAATAAGCACGTGGCAGTCATGAGACTTTAGGTTTTGGAATTTTTTGTCTTTCATATTTACGATTCCCTTTATATTCGACGAGAAGCCAGTCGGGACCTTGATACTGAACAGGACTTCAAAGAAGATTTCCTTCTCTTCCTTAGTAAGAGCGTAGCTGGCACGCCCTTGAAACTGCCCTGGATGCATGCCATCTCTTCCTTTATGACGTTCCTGGTCCTCCCGTGCTTCCGGTGTATCTTTTGACTTCCCATACAAGCCCAGGAAGCTTAGAATATTCACGCAGAGATTCTTCGTCAGGTGCATCACGTCGATTGCCGAGCGGACCTCATGGACTTCCCAGTAGGGTAGCTCCCAAAATATAGATTTCTTCTTCCACATGGGTACACGCTTATCAGGGCCGTTAGGAATAGGTTGGCTGCCAGGACCCTTTCCAAAGATTACTTTTAAATCTTTGACCATATCAAATACTTCAGCACCAGTACGGATGACAGGCTTCCCCCGGGGTTCTGCCTTGCCATTGAAATGCTTGCCTTTTTTCTTTAAGGGATGCTTGGGCGGAAGAAAACGACGATTGTACGGATACACATTCTTCCTACAGTTGTCGAGATATATACTTTCTGTCTGATCCAAACAGTGCGTGCATGCATTGTATCCCTTGTTTGACTGTCCTGAAATGTTACTAAGAGCAGGCCAATCATTGATGGTTACGAAAAGCAACGCTCGAAGGTCAAATTCCTCTTGTTTGTGCTCGTCCCACACACGTACACCTTGTTCATCCCACAGCTGTAAAAGTTCATCAACTAATGGCCTTAGGTACACATCAATATCGTTGTTGGGTTGCTTTGGACCTTGTATAAGCACTGGCATCATAATGAACTTCCGCTTCATGCAAAACCAAGGAGGAAGGTTGTAGATACATAGAGTAACGGGCCAGGTGCTGTGACTGCAACTCTGCTCCCCAAAAGGATTCATGCCATCTGTCTCGGACCTAACCATAAGTTCCTCGCGTCAGCTGCAAATCTCGGGAACTCTCTCTCGATTTTTCTCCACTGCCGACCATCAGCGCTGTGCCTTAACTTATCGTCTTTCATACGATCTTCCATGTGCCATCGCAACAACTTCGCATGATCTTTATTTCTGAACAGACGTTTCAACCGTGGTATTATAGGAGCATACCACATCACCTTGGCAGGAACCCTCTTCCTGGGTGGCTCGCCCTCAATATCACCAGGGTCATCTTTTCTGATCTTATACCGCAATGCAGTGCATACCGGGCATTTATCCATATTATCATACTTCTCAGCGCGGTAGAGGATGCAGTCATTAGGGCATGCATGTATCTTCTGCACGTCTAATCCTAGAGGGCAGACAAGCTTCTTTGCTTCGTACGTGCTCGCGGGCAATTCGTTCTTTCTTGGAAGCATCTTCTTCATCAGTACCAGCAACTTTTCGAATGACGAGTCAGTCACACCGGTCTCTGCCTTCCACTTCAGCAATTCCAGTGTGCTACCCAGCTTCTTCTGTCCATCTTCACAAGTTGGGTACAACAATTTGTTGTGGTCCTGCAACATCTGCTCGAACTGCAACCTCTCCTTTTCTGTGTCGCAACCTCGCCATGCATCAGAAATGACCCGGCCAAGATCATCAGCGGGCTCATCTGGTTCCCGTTCTTCATCCTGATCTTCTTCTTCATTGTCTTCCATTGCGTTATCAGCATACTCAGGGAACATAGATCGGTAGTTGTCATCATCGTTCTCTTCTTCTTCATCGTCGTCTTCCATCATAACCCCTCTTTCTCCGTGCTTGGTCCAAACATTATAGCCCGACATAAAACCGGACCGAAGCAGGTGGCTCTGAATGACTCTTGAGGAAGTGTAATCCTTCTCATTCCGACATTCAACACATGGACAAAACATATAGCCACCACCATGCTTGTACGCATCGGCTGCATCTCGAAAAGAATGCACGCCTTCTCTGTAAGCGGCTGTGCGTCGATCACCGTACATCCATGGATGGCTCATCTGCGTTATAAGACAGTATAACAAATACAATCACGATCCTAAAAATTAGTACCGCATGGTCTAAACGAGGAAATATAGTTGCTAACCTTTTAGAATAAGTAGAAATAAAGAGGAAGAGGTTTAAGCGTGGCTCAGGCATCTCATATCGTAGTTGTGTTCGGTGAACTGAAGCGGCATCGCTCTAACACACATTTCAACAAACACCTCTAGTGCATCAAAAAAAGTGGAGAGCAAGCACCCACCCACAATCCTCCATCCAAGAAAAATGCAACGAAGAGGGGAGAGGGGGGCTGTGCTATATATAGGCAGAGGACTTTAGTCCCGGTTTGAGACACAAACCGGGACTAAAGGTGGCGCACATGCGGGCTGCATACCGCGTAGCCCTTTAGTCCCGGTTTGGGACACGAACCGGGACTAAAGGTTCCTTACGGGCCGGGACTAAAGCCTCGAGGGAGGATATGAGAATTGGGGCGACATGGCCGGGCCTTTAGTCCCGGCCCAGAGGCATGCCGGGACTAAAGGGTCCCGGCCAAAGGCCCGTTTTCTACTAGTGACTACAAGACATCATGTGTAGCGTGGTATCTAAGGTGCATGATACATGGTCTCTAGAGGGTGGTCACCTGCCTTAAGGTCTTACAGAAGTGGCGTGATGAAGAGGTCGGTCATGCCGTGTCAAGATCATATCCGGAGTTAAGGAATATTAATTGAATTGTAAATCTCTGTATCGGCTAGTGCAATGCTTGGCCATCTGGCTATTAGAAAATAATTGGCAAGGTAATGAAGCTCGTCAACACCCACCAAGTCAGCTCGATACGGCTCTCGAACTAAACCACAAAAGGTTATCATGGTTATTATAGGGTAAGTCCCTACGAGATCTCATTGAGGCATTTTCTTGGTGCCCACGCCCCACCAAGCCAATGTCACCGCCCGTCTTGTCAAAGTTCGTCTCTGTGGGTTTAATGTGCTCTCAAACGCCAATGTAATAGTTGTGAGGTTTTCTCAGGGGGTCCATGAACCAGGCTTGATGGTGCAAGGCCTTACCACCGTCACCATGGCTCAATAACTCGACACCTGCCTGGTCGCCCTTGGGTTGGGGCTTCCTCACCTCCTCCAAATGGATGTTAAGGTTACCGAATATTTGATTTATAAAATCACAAAGGGTGAGAAAACCAAGAAAAAATGGTGGAAGGAGTGAGTAAGGACGAACAGGTGGTGGGGAGAAAATTTGATGTAAGATGAAACCTTACAATTTTTAAGTAGTATAAATAAGACATTTATTTCATTTTTGGGCTAATTGTCCATCATAGTTGAATGTATTATGCAACGTAAATAGGTCTTGCGATGAATATCGTTGATGCCTCTTCCAATGTACTGGAACTTGGAATTGCAGTGCAAATTTATGGTTAAAAAGTTACTAGACTAGAGGTGGTTGTATGTAGAATGCCACTTGAAATGATAGAGGCCGGTTGTGCCGTGAAAGAACTTGGAGGCGGATGTACATTGAACATTGCTTGTGGCGGTAAGAAATTGGAGGCAGTTTCCTCAGCTTTGACAACTATTAGCGACGTGGACTTTCAGAGGAAACGACCAAACCCTTAGCCCCTGTATCAAAACCGCAACCAAAGTATGATTTTCTACTAGTGGACCGTTTCAAGGGAAACAATGAAGATCCAACCGTCTGTTTCAAATGCAGCGGCTGACGGGGTTTTTCAGTCGCCTGAGGGATAGATGATCCCAAACTTGTGTAATACTCCAGAAATTACAAGTATAAAAATTATAGCGCACACAGTAGGCGCGCGGGAGAGCTAGCATGCATCCGCATCGGGCATTTTTTACTGTTCTGACCCACGAGACGAAAAAAATACACAGAATGAACTCGATCTGAAACTATTTTACGATCTGATCCTTTTAGAAACGCCAGAGCCCGTGGCGTTTCTGCTCCATATAGAAACGCCGGTCTACGATGACGTTTCTGCTCCACATCGAAACGCCGAACTAGCTCGCGTTTCTTGCAGAGTAAGAAACAATGGCGTTTTTACTCGTTACTCCAACGCCAAGATATATGGCGTTTGAAAAGTCCGTGCGAGCAGGGATCGAAGAGCCGCCCGGGGCTGTTGCTGCCGCTGATTTGCATGGCTATTCGAGTGTTAGCCAAGTGGACAAGAGAGCCTGGCACTGCATTGCACTGTGCTTTCGTCTGCATGCATGCATGCATGCATGGCCTAGATTCTTGCCGGTGCAATTATTTTTCCCGTCGAATCCAATTAAAATTGTGCGTAGCCTTTTCACCATGTGAACCTGCCTTGTTTTCTTCCTTCTCTAATCTCTAGCCTAGGCCAGTTTGGCGACCGCGCTCGTGCCGTAGCCGGCAGCCGCGTAATGTACGTGGGTCCTCGCGTAGAACAGAATGGAGGACGGAAAAACACTAGTAATCCATGCTGGTAGGTGGCCTCTTCAGGTGACGGAAAAACATCAACATTGCAGCCTCTCTCTCCACGTGACAGCCTGCCGCCTGCCTTTTCCCCTGTGCGCCAGCTGCACTACTCCACAGCATGGCCAGAGAGAGAGAGAGAAAAAAGGAGACGTGAGTGAGTGATGGATGGCGATGTGCAGATGCGGTTGTGAGGATAGGACCTTTTCAGGGATGGCAGCAGCACTCAAGTATCATTCCATGCTCAAGACGGGACGAAGCGTAGGCAGCAATGCCAGTGCTTTTGACGTTTCATAATAAGTAAGCAACGCCACAGTTGTCTGACGTTTCATAGAAGAAAAAATGCCACAGAACACTGGCGTTTTACAGTGAAGCAGCAACGTCAAAGTAGACTGGTGTTTTATAATGAGACAGCAACGCCACGGCTTGTCACTAGTAGAAAACAGGGCTATCTTTCGGCCCTGGCCAGCCCATTAGTCCCGGTTCTTCAAGAACCGGGATCAATGGGGCGTGTTAGACCCGGTTCGTGAGCCCAGGGGGCCGGGCGGGGCCTTGTGGGCATTGGTCCCAGTTCGTGTAGAACCATTTGTCCCGGTTCGAGCCACGAACCGGGACCAATGGTCCTCGCTGCTGGCTCACAACCATTGGTCCCGGTTCATACCAATGAACCGGGACAGAAGGGGTGGCTTTAGTGCCGGTTCATACCACGAACCGGGACAAATAACTTGCCTATATATACCCACCGCCGCGGCAGAGCACTCCACGGTGCTCTGTTTTTTCAATCCGGCGAGGTTTCTAGTTCACCTCCTATGCACATGAGGTGTTCACATCCTATGCACATGAGGTGTTCGATGAAATGCCCGAGCCACACTAGTTAAGCTTTCTCCTCTCGAAGCACGACCTAGGAGCTCCATTTTTTCCAAGATTTGTCAAGATTTAGGGGTCCGTCATGCCCCGTCCCCGTTTTCACCGTCGTTGATCGCCCGCGCCGATCTCGTCGCCGGCACCACCGTGGTGAGCCTGTTGTTCTTATCTTCTTTATGATACTTGTCTGATTTTCTTACTTTAGATAGATATTTGTCTGATTTTCTTAATTTTGACACACATAATTATATGTAATGCACGCAGATGAACCGACAATGGATGTATAGTGACAGACACACCTCCGAGTACATTAAGGGCGTGCATATTTTTCTCGAAGTGGCTGAGGCAAACAAGCAGAATGGTTTTATGTGTTGTCCATGTAGTAAATGTGGGAAGACGAAGTCTTACTTTGACCGGAAAATCCTTCACACCCACCTGCTTTACAAGGGTTTCATGTCACACTATAATGCTTGGACGAGGCACGGAGAAATAGGGGTTATGATGGAAGACGGCGAAGAAGAAGAGGACGATGACAACTATGTGCCCCGTGAATACGGTGATGCTGCAACGGGGAAGCTGCTGAAGATCAAGAGGAACCAGACAATGTGCCTGATGATGCTACAACGGGGGGAGCTGCTGAAGATCAAGAGCAGCAATCACAACACCTGGCCCGTGACTCTATGTATGTATAACCTTCCTCCTTGGATGTGCATGAAGCGGAAGTTCATTATGATGCCAGTTCTCATCCAAGGCCCTAAGTAACCCGGCAATGACATTGATGTGTACCTAAGGCCATTAGTTGAAGAACTTTTACAACTGTGGAATGGAAACGATGTACGTGCGTGGGATGAGCACAAACAGGAGGAATTTAACCTGCACGCGTTGCTGTTTGTAACCATCAACGATTGGCCCGCTCTCAGTAACATTTCAGGACAGACAAACAAGGGATACCACGCATGCACGCACTATTTAGCTGACACCGAAAGTATATACCTAGGAAGCTGCAGGAAGAATGTGTACCTAGGCCATCGTCGATTTCTTCCGACCAACCATCAATGTCGAAAGAAAGGCAAGCATTTCAAAGGCGCGGCAGATCACCAGAAGAAGCCCGCCATGCGTACCGGTGATCACGTACTTGCTATAGTCAACGATTTACACGTAATCTTTGGAAAGGGTCCCGGCGGACTAGCTGTTCCGAGTGACGCTGGGGGACACTCACCCATGTGGAAGAAGAAATCTATATTTTGGGACCTACCCTACTGGAAAGACCTAGAGGTCCGCTCTTCGATAGACGTGATGCACGTGACGCAGAACCTTTGCGTCAACCTGCTAGGCTTCTTGGGCGTGTATGGGAAGACAAAAGATACAACTGAGGCACGGGAGGACCTGCAACGTTTGCACGAAAAAGACGACATGCCTCCAAAGCAGTATCAAGGTCCTGCCAGCTACGCTCTTACCAAAGAAGAGAAGGAAATCTTCTTTGAATGCCTTCTTAGTATGAAGGTCCCGACTGGCTACTCGTCGAATATAAAGGGAATAATAAATATGGAAGATAAAAAGTTTCAGAACCTAAAGTCTCATGACTGCCACATGATTATGACGCAACTGCTTCCGGTTGCATTGAGGGGGCTTCTACCGGAAAACGTCCGATTAGCCATTGTGAAGCTATGTGCATTCCTCAATGCAATCTCTCAAAAGGTGATCGATCCAGAAATCATACCAAGGCTAAGGAGTGATGTGGTGCAATGTCTTGTCAGCTTCGAGCTGGTGTTCCCACCATCCTTCTTCAATATCATGACGCATGTCCTAGTTCATCTAGTTGACGAGATTGTCATTCTGGGCCCCGTATTTCTACACAATATGTACCCCTTTAAGAGGTTCATGGGAGTCCTAAAGAAATATGTCCGTAACCGCGCTAGCCAGAAGGAAGCATCTCCATGGGCCATCAAACAGAGGATGTCATTGGGTTTTGTGTTGACTTCATTCCTGACCTTAAGAAGATAGGTCTCCCTAAATCGCGGTATGAGGGGAGACTGACTGGAAAAGGCACGCTTGGAGGGGAGACAATAATATGCAGGGACGGATATTCTTGGTCTCAAGCACACTGCACAGTTCTACATAACTCTACCTTGGTGACCCCTTATGTCGATGAACACAAGAACAGTCTGTGCTCCAAACACCCGGAGCAGTGCGACGACTGGATTACATGTGAACACATCAGGACTTTCAGCAGTTGGTTGGAAACACGCCTCAGAGATGAAAACACTGTTTGTGATGAGCTGTACTCGTTGTCCAGGGGACCATCTTCGACTGTTACGATTTGGAAAGGATACGAGATAAATAAGAATACATTTTACACGATCGCCCAAGATCAAAAGAGCACCAACCAAAACAGCGGTGTCCGCTTTGATGCAGCCACCGAGTGGGGAAAGGACACGTATTATGGTTACATAGTGGACATATGGGAACTTGACTACGGAGTAGATTTTAAGGTCCCTTTGTTTAAGTGCAAATGGGTCAATCTGTCAGGAGGCGGGGTACAGGTAGACCCACAGTACGGAATGACAACAGTCGATCTGAACAATCTTGGGTACACTGACGAACCGTTCGTCCTAGCCAATGATGTGGCACAGGTTATCTATGTGAAGGACATCTCTACCAAACCGAGAAAAAGAAAAAATAAGGAAGCAAATACATCATACGATGAGCCAAAGAGCCACATAGTTCTTTCAGGAAAAAGGGACATCGTGGGAGTGGAGGGTAAGACAGACATGTTCAAAGATTATGAAAAGTTTCATGAAATTCCTCCCTTCAAAGTCAAGGCTGACCCAAGCATCCTGATAAATGATGAAGATTATCCATGGTTACGGCGCAATAAGGAAAGGACACAAGCGAAGAAAAAGTGAAGACTTTCTCCACAACTATTATGATGATACCATGCCAACTTTCAACCTTTTTGTAGTTCATTTGAAATGCATGTTGTAACAGACAGTTTACGTATGAAATCCTGATACTTCGAAAGAGATTGTCCGTTTTGTACACGAAGTGCATCCAGTTTTTGCCGTAACCCCTCTCAACTTTCTTGCATATGCTATGTGGATGAAATGATGATACCATGCCAAAATAAAAGAGAGGCGCAATGCTCACCTGCACGTTGCTTAGCTTCAGGCCAACGTGCAGGTGAGCACTGCGCTTCTCCCTTCATCGTCTCTACACTCAGGGCTTATAAAGCGCTGCGAGTGCCTCTCGCTTGGCGAGGTGGGACTAAAAAACAGCTGCAGAAAGAATCAACTAAAAAACTCTTTTACTGGTTCATACCACGAACCGGTACTAAAAGGTGCTCGTGGGGCCACAGCCTTAAAACCTGTACCAAATAAAATGCCTTTGTAACAGCCTTAGAACTGGTACTAAAGGAATCAACTAAAAAGCTTTTATAAACCTCTAGTATTATTGAAATTAAAATTATATAGAATTTTGTTACAAACTTTAATAGCAAAAAGAATTATCATAAAATAAATTAAATAAGTAATTAGAATTTTGTTCAAAACATTAAAAGCAAAAAAGAATTATCATAAAAGAAAATAAATAAGTAATTAGAATTTTGTTACAAACTTTAATAGCAAAAAGAATTATTGTAAAAGAAAATAAATAAGTAATTAGAAACAAAAAAGAAAGCAAAAAAACTGGGAAAAAATTAAAATAAAGGAATCAACTAAAAAGCTTTTATAAACCTCTAGTATTATTGAAACTAAAATTATACAGAATTTTGTTACAAACTTTAATAGCAAAAAGAATTATCATAAAAGAAAATTAATAAGTAATTAGAATTTTGTACAAAACATTAAAAGCAAAAAAAGAATTATCATAAAAGAAAATAAATAAGTAATTAGAATTTTGTTACAAACTTTAATAGCAAAAAGAATTATCGTAAAAGAAAATAAATAATTAATTAGAAACAAAAAACAAAGCAAAAAACTGGAAAAAAAATATTAAAAACAGTGCCACCTACAGGTCCACCACGGCCTGCATTCGACTAGAAACCCATTACTAGGGCCAGGATGCAGGCCCGCAGTAGGCCCAATAGGCCCACAAGCACAGAGAGTGATTTTAGGCCCGTAAGCCTGCAGTAGAGAGGAGCTCGAAGTGGTTGGTTCCGCAGGGCTTATAAACCACTCCGAGCCCCTCTCGGCTAGCAAGGCCTTTGGTCCCAGTTGGTGGCACCAACCGGGACTAAAGGGAGGCATTAGTACCGGTTGGTGCAACCAACCGGGACCAAATGCCTCTGCTTCCCGCCCGTCGGGCTGCTGAAAAGAGACGTTTGGTCCCGGTTGGTGCCACCAACCGGGACTAAAGGTGGGGCTATATAAGCGGTAGTTTAGAAATTTTGATCTCTCCCCCTCTCTCCATTCGATCCCGACGCCGACGCCGCCCCTGCCCCCCGCCGATGCCGACGCCGACGCCGACGCTGCCAGGCTGCCGGAAACGCTGCCGCCCGCGAAGCCGTCCTCGTCGTCGCCGCCACCTACGCCGGCCGCCTGCGCCTCCTCCATCTGCCCGCCGACGAGCAGCCCGACCCTCCTCTGCTTCCCACAGTGAGATCCGCCGCCACTCCTCCCTCTCCTCCTCTAGCTCCGGCCTCCTCCCGTCGGCAGGCGCCCCTCTTCTCCCCACGCCGCGCTCAGCGCCCCCATCCTCTTCCCTCGCCGGCAGGGCCGGTCCTACATATCTCTTTTTCACTCCGATTTCTTCTGTTGGTTAAGATTAGAACAGACGAGCTCGGATTTTTATTCATAACTAATACACAACAACAATATCTTGTAATTTCTAAATTTGTAGTCATCCAGATCTTTGTTCAAAACCTTTTTTTTAAATTAAACTCACAATATTTTTAATTTCTTGTACCATATGTTTGTGTTCTAGTTTGCAAGATGTTCTAGTTTGCAAGAAAATAAATTCGCGTATTAGTTGATTAAGATCAAGGAAGGAGATATTGACATTTTTCCATAACAGGTACAAGTACTTATGTTAGAAATTCCATGGAATAATGCCTACTGTTGAAAAAGAAGTGACAATTATAGGATAAAAATAATTATTGTAGGCATGAACGTAGAAGAAACATATAGCATTATTTTGGTAGTCCTACGAATCTGATACTTGTGCATCTCGACCTATTTTGGTAGTCCTGCATATCGGATACTTGTGCATTTCGGATACTTGTGCATTTCGGATACTCTAGGAACATCATTTCCTTTGATATGCTTATCCTATGTTGTCCTGCATGAGCAATGGGATTAGATATGCAATTTTTGCTCACTCGAATAAACATTTCTGCCACTTTGGCAAAACTTATGGTAGTTGAATTAATCTAATGTTGTTACCAACCAAAAGATGGCATATATTAATTCTTGTTCATTAGATTGTTAGTTGTAGTGCAATATGAGACAGATAATTAAATTTTGTGGACAATATGGCAACATGTTTTTCTGTGAAATTAAAGGGGATGACCAATTAAGGAAGCTGAACAACAATATTTTTGACCATACAAAAGTAAAAAATGAACCTGACTACAATATTTAATTATCTATGCTAGCAGCCGACTATTTAAGTGATTACAACAATACTATATAATTTCTGATTTATAAGGCGTGTCCATTTGATTTGATCATCAATTTAATCAAAAATAAAAAGGAATAGCCAATAAGTTACCATCTGATTAGCATGAACTTGTCTTATAAGTTAACATCTGGTTAGCACGAACTTGTGTTTTATTTCCTTTATTTAGTCATGTGCATGTGAACTTATTTCTTTATCCTTTAGAATATAACAACTAATATTACCATCATAGTGAATATAGCTTTGGTTTTATTTATTTATAGTAAATGCTTAGTAGTTGAACTAGTTGATTTAATAAAACTACTTTATTTTACTATATATAGAAGTAGTTTATTTTTAGCAAGAAAATTAATAGAACTAGTTTATTTTTTAGTTCATTTTACGATGCCTATCCCGCATCCTCGTCGTCGACTCGGCGGAGGACACCTGCTTGATCAGAGGGGCCATGTTCGGGACTGGGTTCCGCCCGGCTAGTATTGGGAGGTGCTACCTTTCGGGGAGCGTAGGTTGGTGAGGAGGCAACCCGTTGTTGACCCGATCCTTGTTTGGTGGCGGTCGCGTGGGCCAGTGACGGTGCGGAGGCTTCCGGACACCGCGGAGGTGGTACATCACCGTATCAGCGAGGAGGACGAGCACGTCCGTCGCTACATGGTTGCAGTGGAGGGCAGGTTCGACAATACCTGGCAGGTTCTTCACGGATCTCACTGGAGCTATGATCCTGTGATGGTTCCTTCTCTTTGGGTGTCCACCGCCCGCGACGATACCTGTCGGGCGCTACGGTTCTAGCTGTATTAGTGATGCTATATGTATGACAAGAGATGATGTAGTTTTGCTTATAATTGAATGCATGCTAATTTGAATACTTCTTTATTTTACGATTTGGTTTTGCTTATTGAATGTTCAAATTGGAAAAGTACTCCTACTTTGAATGCTAAAATTGGAGAGCACTATGCAGAAATCTAGGAGCCCCCTGCATCATCCACGTCGTCGTCCCCGTCACCGACCCCCCTCCGACTTCGAGTCAGGGTCTATATTGTTTTATGCTACTTTACCTTAAAGAGGGTATTTAATTAGGTCCTACCTAATACTGATGATCATGTTGCTGTAAATGTTGTATGACAATGTTGTAAAGGGTAGTAATTGATCTCTTCAGCTGATTTTCAGAGATGGAGTTCTTCACGATTATACTTGAGAAATCCTCCAGCAGGCAGGTGCTGCCGGACAATTTTGTAGAGATGTTGGACGGCCATCGGCCACAGAACATGAAGCTGAGGCAGGCCGGCAACGGGCTTCGCAAGCTGTGGGACGTGGAGGTGGTGTTAAACACCGATGGAAGCATGTACCTAGATCGTGGCTGGAAGCAGTTCGTCCGTGCCTACGACTTGCGGCACGGGTACTTCCTGGTCTTCAGGTACGACGACAATGCCACGTTCGCCGTGAAGGTGTTCGACACAACTATGTGTCGGAGGCGCTACCAGGACGACGACGATGCCAGTATGCTCTGTCTCTTCTTCCTCTCCATTAGGCTATGTCTCACACCCATTTAAAAAAAACTTTTTTGCATTTGGCAAGGCAATGGGAGCAGTAGCATCGAGTACTGACAATGTTGTAAAGGATAGTAATTGGTCTCTTCTACTGCTTTTGAGAGATGGAGTTCTTCAAGATTATACTTGAGAAATCCTCCAGCAGGCAGGTGCTGCCGGACAATTTTGTGAAGATGTTGGACGGTCATCGGTCACAGAACATGAAGCTGAGGCAGGCCGGCAACGGGCTTCGCAAGCTGTGGGACGTGGAGGTGGCGTTCGACACCGATGGAAGCATGTACCTAGATCGTGGCTGGAAGCAGTTCGTCCGTGCCTATGACCTGCGGCACGAGTACTTCCTTGTCTTCAGGTACGACGACAACGCCACGTTCGCCGTGAAGGTGTTCGACACGACTATGTGTCAGAGGCGCTACCAGGACGACGACGACGCCACTACCCTCTGTCTCTTCTTCCTATCCATTAGGCTATGTCTCACACCCATTTAAAAAAAACTTTTTTGCATTTGGCAAGGCAATGGGAGCAGGAGCAACGAGTACTGCGACAGGTGCTATGTCTACGGCAGCAGCGACTCTGGCTATAGCAAAAGTAGCAGCGACTCTGGCTACAACAAAAGTAGCAGCGACGATGGCCTCGCGATGGTGATCCCACAGCTGGGCGACAGGGCCATGCCAATTCTGGTAGAGGAGTACATCCCACAGCATGGCCTGGGGCTTCGCCGCTCTAAGCGCATCAGGATGATGAAGGAGAAGGTGAAGAAGCGGGAGTGAAGATCTTAAGAACCTGATGGAGCTTTAATCTTTATAGTGTAAACCTTTTAAGTACGATAGTGTTGAACTGCTACTGCACTTTTAAGTATGATGGTGGTGTGTCTGATGAAATTTTGTGCATGCTCATGGATGCTCATTGATGAAAGATAAAATTATTTCTTCTTGTGCTTGCTCATGGATGCTCCTTGGTTGGTGTATATAACAACCTAAATTAATCCCTAAACCAGCCCCTTTAAAAAAACTCAGCTTCAGCCAGGTGCTGACGCGTGAATGCCTTTTGGTCCTGGTTGGTGTCACCAACCGGGACTAAAGGCCCCCCTGCCTGGCCTGGCCATAGCGGCCACGTGGAGGCCCATCTGTCCCGGTTGATGTAAGAACCGGGACTAAAGGCCGAGGGCATTAGTGACGACCTTTTAGTCCCGGTTCCAAAACCGGGACAGAAGGCCGTTACGAACCTGGACAAAAGTCCTTTTTTACTAGTGTGTGTCGTTTTTTAAAAGGGTCAGATCGTGATTTTTTTTTAAACCGGGTTTACGTTGTGCTCATGTTTAACAGAAAGGTCAGAATAGTGTAAAAATCCTCGCGCATCGAGCCCTTACATATAGCACCAGCCGCCTCCTCCAGATGCGAGAGTGCGACCGAGAGAATACAAAGCTAGCACACGACCAGGACACACAATCCGACGTCACAACTACTTTCACATTTCTAAATATAAGTATTTTTTAGAGATTTCACTCAAGGACTACATATGAATGTATATATATATATTTTAAAATTTAGATTCACTCATATTGCTTTGTATGTAATTTTTTAATAAAATCTTAAATATATATATATTTAAAAACAAAGGGAGTATATATTGCCTGACACAATAAATCCTGGCTTGCATGCATATGGACGTGCATGCCCTGCATGGATGAGCGAAAGGGATCAATCATCAAACTGGACGCCGGAGCTGTACACGGCTTGGGGCTTCCAGTCAGCGGGGATGACCTGGTCGGCAACCAGCGACCTGCCGGACCCGTTGGTGACCCGCAACGAGAAGGGCCCCCGGAGCGGGCGGCGCGTGTCCATGCGCCAGATAGAGCCCCACGAGTGCCTCATCGGGGCCCAGGCCCCGGTCGGCTCACCGCCGTCCATGAGGTCCACCTGCGCCACGTCCCCGTCACCGTTCCCGTACTCCACCAGGATCGCCAGGTAGTTCGGGTTCGACCCCTTCTCGACGTGGAATGTCACGGACAACCCTCGGTACTGGCATGGCACCCTCTTGAACTGCATGTCGATGATACCGGCGTGCCGGAGCTCTTCGTTGCGGCCGTCCTTGGCCATGGCGCCGAAGGCAGTGCCGCTAAGGTCGAAGTGGTAGCGGGCGACAGGGTAGTAGTTCATGTCGGTGATGATCACCGTCTCGGGGATGCCGGAGCAGGCCGGGTGAGCCTTGCCCACGCACCTTATCTGCACGTAACTCAACGCATGCATCAGCCTCTGGAGCTGGACAAACGAGTGGACAAGCACTCTACAGTCCTGTTAGTGGATTGCCGGCTGACCTGGTAGCAGGACCCGCACCCCTTGCCGTCCTTGAAGATCGGCTCGTTGCCGCACGACGTCATGGCGTTGAACGGCGGCAGGTTCACTTTCTTGAACCCGCACGCGCCACCATTGTCCAGCGGCCCGGCGCCATCCGGAGCGCCGTACCAGGTGGCCCTGGCGTCCAACCAGCCGCCGGCATCGACGTGGTTACCGCCGGAGCCGGGGCCGGCGGCAGCGGAGACAGGTGTTGGTGTAACGGGGCGGGGGGTGGGGGTAGCGGGGACGGGTGCAGGGTTGTAAGGGGTGGGGGCAGGGCAGAATGTAGCAGGCAGAAACCAGGGGCAGCCGGAGCAGCCATCGGCGGTGAGCAGGCAGAGCAGAGCGACGGCGATGGCGTAGGACGAGGCCTCTGCCATCTTTCACTTGTTGGTATTGATTCACTTACTGGATGGTTAATGCTTAATGCCGTTGAATTTATATATAGCTAGGCCGGCAATTCAAGTGCCTCTTGTTCGTGCACTACTCGACATCAAAAGGAACCAGAAGCCGTACGTGATAGTGATGGGGTTCACATGTTGATGGAAGGAGTCACCCACACTCTTACCCGTGGTCACGAGATGCCAAAATATCAAACTATGGTAATGTGTCCGGCTTAAGCTAGCTACGTGTGCATCAGAAGACGACCATGACATGTTAAGAAAACCAGACACGGGCCTGTGAAATGGTATGGGCACGGGTGTCCATCCAATGACATAATAACGACACATCGAAAGGTTAAATGTTAGGAGATTACAAAAATTGTTGGAACACCGATCGATCTGCACAATCTTCCTGTTACGTACATACTAGTTTGATGCCCATACGTTGCCACGAAATAACAAAAACACATGGATCATATAATTATTCTGGTGTGTTTCACCCAATTGTTCTAATTCAGAATTCTATGTCAAGCATGACGACATTTGGTTTTTCTTCATATACAAGTGACAAATGACAATTATCTCTCCCGCTTCTTTCCTTACAAAAGCATCATCTACCTCCCTACCTCTCCTTCCCCTCTACCTTCATTCTTTTTGTCCATCCTAGTTTTAACATTTTCGTTGCTTTAAAAGTTTACCATCTCACCTTATCATCGCTTTAAACCTTTTATTACTGTTAAGAAATTTATGGTGTGATCTTCAAATATCATGAGAGATGATGACAATGCTATTTTTTCTTATTTACACATAGTGCAATGCATATGTTTGTCTCACCTTATTCTTTGAACACAATATAGAGATAACGCTTTTGTGACTATAAGAACTTATAACAAACAGATATTGGATATTATTGTGAACACCAAATTAAATAAATAATTTAACATTTCCTTGATACTTTTTATTTTGCACAAATGCATAACCCAATAGCATATAATTCGGTTGCTCAACGTTCAAAGCAACTGCTAATTTAAAAATTCATTTTTAGAGGAAATTCTAGAATTGTTGTTGGCAAATCAACATAAGCCCTACAACACCAATTACAAGAATATTGGCTCCTAGAATTGTGTGACATATATTCGAAAACAAGGATATCGACACAAGGCAGAAATTCACGCTAGAGAGATCACTATAGCTATCCAATGGAACCTAGAGAGATCACTAGCTATATGCAATTTTCATGACTATGACATATCATATTGCTATCCAATGGAACCTAGAGAGATCACTAGCTATATGCAATTTTCATAACCTTGGATCAAAGAACACCGCATAAAATTGTATCACTACAACTATGATTTCAATGGAACATATTGAACCAATCAGATTTTTCAGATTGTGGAACACTATTCCAATCAGATTGTGTTCCCTTCAACTAATCAAAATTGTTTCACTACAACTATTTGAAGCGAACCAACTATGATTCCAATGGAACATATTAAACACTAGTTGATTCTAATACGATTTTTCAGATTATGGAACACTATTCCAATCAGATTGTGTTCCCCTTCAACTAATCAAAATTGTTTCACTACAACTATTTGAAGGGAACCAACTATGATTCCAATGGAACATATTAAACACTAGTTGATTCTAATACGATTTTTCAGATTATGGAACACTATTCCAATTAGATTGTGTTCCCCTTCAACTAATCAAAATTGTTTCACTACAACTATTTGAAGGGAACCAACTATGATTGAAACAAATAAACTTACAATGTCATTATCTTGGATCAAAGAAAGCCTCAAAACTTACCTCGCCCATTGGAAGATCAAGACATGGCGTGCGAAGCATAGTTGGATGACGGCAACACCGCGTTGATCGGCTGTGTACTCCATATCAATCCCCAAGAACTTCTCATGATCCATTGCGGCGTGAAGCCATCGTTCCTTCAACTGTTCAAGAAAAAACGACACCTCCCTGCTCTCATTCGTGTGCACGACATCGAGCATGGTCGTGCCATGTGCGAGCACCTTTTCAAAGCGAGTTGGCATGGTGGAAGAAGAGAGGAGAAGAACAGAGAGGGAGAGGGAGAGAGAAGAAGAAACAGAGAAATGGCGACTGTGCTTCGGTTTGTGCTTTTCATCGCCCGAAACGACGCGGGATGCAAACCGTTTGGGCCTTTAGTCCCGGGTTGAGCCACCAACCGGGACTAAAGAGGTATACCAACGGTTGCCACCACTACGGCAGGCCACGTGTTAGGCCTTTAGTCCCGGGTTAAGCCACCAACCGGGACTAATGGGAACGGTTGTCACCACCACTGCCCACCGCGTAGCCCTTTAGTCCCGGTTTGGGACACGAACCAGGACTAAAGGCTCCTTACAGGCCGGGACTAAAGCCTCGAGGGAGGCATTGAGAATTGGGGCGACGTGGCCGGGCCTTTAGTCCCGGCCCAGAGGCAGGCCGGGACTAAAGGGTCCCGGCCAAAGGCCCGTTTTCCACTAGTGAAACGGATGATCACACAACATGGAACCATTCTGATCAAGTAGTGAACATGGAGGTTGAAAGCACATTAGTAAACTGAACACAACATTGTATGTCTATTAACTATATAGAAGGGGAAATTTAGGATCCTATAATTGGAAACAAAATGCTTTGATTTAACATGAAAGTGGCATGCTCCTTGTCACCATATCTGAGTTCGAAATTGAACACATAAGGAAATGGTTATCAGTAGCAACGTAAATCCATAGATATTTGGTGCTCATATAACGGAAAACAAGACGAAAATTTGATATTTGGCTCATTGCGCTAGTTGATATTTTTTGTTTGGCACTGCCTAAAAAATCACCATTTAGCATGGCACAAACCTGCCCAAACTGAAGAAACTAGAAAGACAAAACTTCAGAAATCAAGGAAAAGCAAGTCAAAAAAACATCTCAACATTTCCTGTTCAATTAGGTCAAATCTGGAAGTGTATTTCTGGTTCATGTTCAATAAGAAAGATAGATACATGTGCATTTCTACAACATAAGAAAATATATTGATCAAATAATCATTTTGTTTCGTCGATAAAAATATTACAAGCTTTTGATGTTTTACCAATATAACAAGTGATTTTAATGGCCTCTTTCTCGCCTATCTCTCTTAGCTACAATAGTTAAACCTCATATAAATATTAACAAACCAATCTTCTTATACCAAACAGAAAGCAACACTGGTCGGCAAATGCATATGAAAAAAGACTATGATTTGGGAATATCCACCTTTTGGAATTTTCACAAAAATATATTGATTCTAGAATAAAATAACAGGACTTGTCGGTAGCTTACAAAATTATAAGAATGCCATTATCAATGTTCCATCCAAAGCAATGAAAATCCCCTTTGTGTGACATATCTTAGCAAACAAGGAACACACATTAAGGTAAACACAATAAATAAATAATCTTCTAATATAATAAATCCATTGATCAAAATTTCCTTTCATAGCCAAATAGATGTGGCCAACCGAAAAAACACGAACTTGTTATTCTTGAAAATTGAAGGCAATAAAAATTGGAAGTCAATACCCAAGAGCAGGGCAAGCGATGCCGGGTGGTGAGCAAAATCTTGGCCAAGTAAAATCCCATTATGTCGTACCACTAAGTAAAGGATGAACTAATTATATTGCAAAAAAGGAAGCATAACTGAGAATGTAAAAAGGGGGGTGGGGGAACTCTACTGGTTTATGTCTGCATGTCCAAAAAAACAAATGAGATTAGCTCTTGAAAAAAATATGGTAATGATCTACACTAAGAATAAGCCTGAAAATGGGATCTATCCTCCACTAAACAATAAGGATGGAGGCATCATGTTGTCAATGCCAATCACGATGATTAGAATACCCAAAAGTGTTTTCAATGAAATAGGCATAAAATTCTACTATAGAAACAGGGATAATAAGTGTGGACAATCTTCAAAATAATGGCGCGAGGGGAGAAAATGTTGGTTCAATTGGCAGAGTATTTGGAAACTGTCTACACCTCCCAAGTTTCAACAATTCATATGGTGTCTATCTCATAGAAGCCTGCTGCCATTGAGTAATATTCAAAGAAGCCTATTTTTTTTACAAAAGGGATGTGTTTCAACAACAAAACCCTAATTTGTCCAATACGACCATTAACAAGTAAGAATAGATGCATACTATTACTTTGATCCCACTCTTATTATTTAGCGTGCAGATAGGCATGAGAAGCAATCAAACAGGATAATGTGAGACTACTTATGATGGAGTAAGCAAAGCAAGTCACGTGACACAGCTGATTAGGACTTCATGTAGAGAAAAATAACAATACCTTGTGGATGGCAAAACCATAGTAATCCTGCAGAATATATACAATTCAAGAGCAGCTTCATGGAAGAAAATAACCAACATCAATTATTTTAAGGTAGACGAAAGAAACATGACAAGAAAACTCGATTATCTTATTCAAGATGAACATTAGGGATTAGCACCAAGTAGCAAGGGTTCCTAACAAGCATGCTTCTGGTTATCATATTCTTTCTGTCATTAGGATTCCTTCCGTGAGAACACTAGCTAGAATAGAAAATAAAGCCTGAGAGATCAAAGTCTAGAAAGGTATAGAGGGAGGGGGGTATCAATCGAGTGAACGATGTGTGTGGCTTCTGCTCACAACCTGCCGATCCTAGATCTCCTTCGCCTGAAGCAGCACCAAAATGTCGCACATCGCCCTCAGCTATCTAGGATCGTGCTCCACTGTTTCTCCTAGGTTTTGGGACATGAGGCGCCACTAGGGATATCGAGGTCATGCTAGTGCTTCCGCCATGCGCCTGCCCATACGTGGTCAACTGGGTGGCAACAGCTGGCCTGCACACATCTTCATTAGGGGTCGTGTATCCTGGTTCGGCTATAGGGGCGGCTACTAGGGTTGAGGTTGGATGACACCGGTCTACAACTACTACATATGGAGGCGGGGCAGATGGGGCAATGAACCCTTCATTGCGGTGGGGGAGGAGGAGGACGAGGTAGTTTGGGTTTAGGATAGAGGGGTCAATATGGATACTCGTCAGGTTAGGGGGAGAAGGTGGAGGTTGGGTAATTGTTTTCAGACGATGGTAAAGAACGTGAGTTTTTTCAAGAGATGGTTATGAACGTGGGTTTTTCAGGTAATTTTGTTTGTGCGTGGATTTTCAGTCGTTTAGGACGGGAACAGGTTCACTGAACCTGGTTATTTGCCTCTGATTTTCGGAGGGATTGTAAAAGATTGATGGTAGGACGTGGGTGGGAAGTTGTATCAATAGCCGGAGGAGGGGACGGTCGAACGAGGTCGAACCATCATGACGACTTCCGATTGCCCTTTAATAGTAGAGATAAGAGGTACAACCAACCACACACTTCTCTCCATGTCATAATCTACATCGGTGTGCTTGTGCAACCAATACAAAGGCAGTTACAAATCATGATTAGCTAAAGATCACACGACACAATAAGTTTTTCCTTTCTAGAGATTTTTTTCATAAAGAAAGTGGAAAATTTCGACAAAAACCTATATTACTTTACTTGAACAGTGGCAGACAATGTCATCGTGGATACAACGGTTTACAGGAGCCGGCACAGCCTCTTTAGGATACTAGATGATTCTCCTCGGTCGATATGCTTCAAGAATAGTTTGCAACATATTACATTGAGATTTTGACAATGAACATAAATATTTGGGTTAAGAAATGATAATACAATAACTAAAGATGAAAAAATATGGTTACTATGTAATTATAAAAATATTTATTGATCATGATACAATAAAAATATTGTGCTACTAAATATCAGTCTAGTGAGAATTTGTGAAGTCTCAATCGACGGGACAACTGTCTAATGCTACTTGCTTCAAGATTTGCGCTGGGAGTCGGTTTATCTCGTTTTGGCTTGTTCTCCTTTTTTTATGTCATTTGTGGTTGTTTGGGCTATTTTTTGTTCACGGCGAGGGGGCTTGCGCTGTGGGATGCTGAGGTGGGGGGACTTTTTTTTGTTATGGGCTAGGCAGGCTAGTATCTTTCCCTTTAACTCGTTTCTTTTTTTTTCATTTCAATTTTGCTTCTATTGTGGTGCAGCAACACACACTGGCTGTGAACTTGACCCTTTTTTCCAGTTCTGTTATGTTTTAGGGGACACAAAAATGCTTTGTCCATTTATTTTCCCATGTTGGTATGTTTTCTTTTTCTTTTTTGTATCTATATCCGTATATATATTTTCTAAATTATATGTTTAATAAATTGTTATTTTAATATTGCATGGATATTTTTTAATATCTCTTATGTGTAACTATAGTTGCACACTCATTGGCTAGGCACATTTGGACGTCCATTGTCCATGAGAATCTATTTTTGAAAATTATTCAATATAATTAGTTTAAAAAAACATTATCTATGTTTATTTATGTTTCTTGTTTCTATCCCTTTCTTGTATTGACATTTTTCTTTTTTGGTATGCACACAGGTGCCATATGCGCATAGTTTACATGATTCTATTGTGCGTATAAGATATATGGCTCATTTTTCATTTGTGGATTTTAAACGGAAACTGTAAGTGTGGTCTCCCTGGAAAAAAAAAGCATGGACAGTTGCATGTATGCCACCAGGCACGGGTGTCCATAAGTAGCTAAAGATGACACGATGCTACAAGTTGTTTCTTTCTAGAGTGGTTTTTCATAAATTGTCTACAAGAACTTTTATTAGTTTACTTGAATAGGATCATACGTCATGCATGATATTGGGATCTACAAAAGCTTGCATAATCTGTTTAGGATATTAGATGATTCACTGCGGATGCTTTATGAATAGCATGCAATATATTTGAATGAGATTTGGTTATATGAACATAAATATTTGAATTAATAGTACAAGAACTAAACAAGAAAATATATATGGTTATTGTGTAATTATATAAATAATGATCATGATACAATAAACATATTTAAGCCTTTTCATGCTCGATTACATGTTGAGGTGCTAGTTTCCCAAGCATGGTTGCATGATGAGTTGAAATAGTTGAATTATGAGATAAATCTACTTAGTTATATAGGATACGTTTTTTTCCCTCAAAAGGAGGATGTAACCTTGACCACAACTTCGTTATGATGAATTTTTTGTTTACTATTACGATAACCGCAAGCCTAGAGTGGATCAACAAATGAACGCAATGTTGAATGCCCCTTGAACACATGAGGAGGTGAAGTAATCCTGGCAATTAACTGAAAACAAGATACCAGTAGGATGGAATGGCACCATCATTGACCTCATCCCCAACGTACAAATAATGAACATATTTCACAGTTCAGACCTATTATCTTGTGCAATCTTGTTTATAAGGTGATTTCAAATCTAATGGCCAGTGGGCTGAAAGTGGTCTTTGAAGAAGGTATTTCACCGATGCAAAGTTATTTGGCTCCAGGCAGGCTCATTAATGATAATTTTTTTGTCACTTATGAATCTTTTCATGCAACAAATATTAAAAGTGAGGGAACAATGGCACATGTGCGATCAAAATTGTCAAGCACAAAGTGTATACCAGAGTAGTACGAAAATTCTTGAACCGATTATGGTTCAATTTGATTTTTCTTTGTTGTAGGTGCAACTCATCATGGCATCCACATCATCCTAAAAGTATAAGGTGCACTTAAAAAATTCCCTTACCAATTGTATTATTCCTACAAAGGGCCTCCGTCAAGGGGGCCCTATTTCACCCTACCACCTTTTTTATGAGTTGATTGAAGGTCTTACTAGATTAGTATAAAATGAGGAGGAATCTAGAAACTTGCAAGTGTGAAGGTCTCTATAAATGCCTCATATATCTGACACGTTCTATTCGCAGATGACTCTCTTGTTCTAATGAAAGAAAACAATTCCAATGCTGACAACCTTCGAGGGCTCTGAATTACCACTGTATAGTTGGTGAGTTTGGCCAAGTCCAGTAAAAAAATTCAGACCATGCACGTCAATGGAGACTAGGGTGGAGGCCTATTCTATCCTATGTATTTTGAGTAAAGCTATAACAGATAAAACCCTTGGTCTACCATCGATTATTGGGGTGGATAGATCAGATTGTTTCTAGCACCTTAGTAACAACATGTGTAAGACTCATTAGTTGAAGAAGAAATTATATCTTGGTGGAAATAAGTTTTGATAAAAGCAGTCGTCCAAGCAATAACGACTAATGACATTCTTTAGGACTCGTAGGGAGATATGCAAATAGATAAGTTTACAGTGTCTCGATACTGGTTGCGGGATGGTGGATGGGGGGGGGGGGGTGCCAGCCTAGGCTACTTCCCAAGAAGTTTAGCCACTGCTTGTTTGACGTCACACTTAGACCAATATTAGGGAGCAACTAACGTGGAGAGGTGCGAGGTTGGAAAGACTTCCCAACGGGCCATTTGGTCGGCTTCCATCCCCAAGTGGTGCACCCAACCACTGCCTGGTGTAGCTTGATGGGCGCACCCCTCGGTAGCACAACTTTTTTACATGCATTTCTGGGTTTTCTGTATTAGTTTTTTTGTTTACCATGTGAAGAAGAAGCCGAGCTTCCTTGGAAAGTGAAAAGCACAGTTGTGCAACCCATGAAGCACAAATTGTGCTTCTCGAAAAGTGAAAATACATCTTTGTCCACATGAAGCACTCCCCCCCCCCCCCCCCCCCCCCCCAAATGGAAAACACAGTTATGAACCTCGTCAAACAAGTTGTGCTTCATGAAAAATGAAGCACATGTGTACACCATGCGAAAAACAAAACAAGGCTTCCAAAAAAGTGAAGCACAAAATGTGCTTCCGTGCAAAGCAAAGTTGTGCATCTGGTTTCCTGGTTTTTCCGGTTCCTAGATTTTTTTTGATTTTTCTATTTTCCTTTCTTGCTTCCGACTTTATTTTGGTATTGAGTATTTACGGAAACAAAAGTTTTTCTAAATATATCAACATGTGATCTTGTTTCAAAGATTTGGGAGCTTAGTTCAAGACATAAACCATTTTTAAATAAATCAATGAAAAAAAATACAAACTTCCAGGTTGCGACAAGTGTCAGACATACCACCAAAAGAGTGAACAATAACATTTGCAAGAGATACCCCTGAGTTACGGATTTCATCAATTTTATACGAAAATGGCTGCCATAGACAATATTATGCCATAAAACATCTGATTTGAATCGAGTAGATTATAATATTAAACGCCTAGGATGTTGCAACTGAAGAACAAACAAAAGGCGAATGTACTTGAACTGTTATGGATATACACTAGTGACATAAATTCAATATCTGTCTATAATATACTCCCTCCGTTTCAAAATATAAGACCTTTTAGAGATTTCACTAGGAGACTACATACGGAGCAAAATGAGTGAATGTGCACTCTAAAATATGTCTATATACATCCGTATGTAGTTTATAATGCAATCTATAAAAGGTCTTATATTTAGGAACGGAGGGAGTACAAGAGAAATTACAAACATGCATAAATTTGTGGATGGATGCGGGAAATGGATGGGAGAGCTTAGCATGTATATCAACCGCCTCCAGATACCACAAACAAATTAATAGTTGCTTGAGGGATAGCTGCTCCATAACCATACTTGTGTAATAGAAATTTATGGCGCACATACCAGCTGCCTCCTCCAGATCCCAGAAACTAAAGTTGTCACTATGTATGTGGGACGAGAGAGAGAGAGAGAATACGAAGGTAGCACACGACGAGTACACACATGGTATGTATGCATGCATGGACGTCTCGGCACAATAAATCCATGCATGCATGCATGGGCGTGCATGCTTTCCATGGGGATCAGCGGAAGAGTGATCAGTCAATCATCGAACTGGACGGCGGAGCTGTACACGGCGTCCGGCTTCCAGTTGGCGGGGATGACCTGATCGGCGACGAGGGACCTGCCGGATCCGTTGGTGACCCGCAGCGAGAAGGGCCCCTGCAGCGTGCGGCGCGTGTCCAGACGCCAGATGGAGCCCCACGAATGCCTCATCGGAACCCAGGGCCCCGTCGGCTCGCCGTCGTCCATGAGGTCCACCTGCGCCACGTCGCCGTCACCATTCCCGTACTCCACCAGAATCGCCAGGTAGTTTGGGTTCGACCCCTTCTCCACGTGGAACGTCACCGACAGCCCCGGGTACTCGCACGGCACCCTCTTGAACTGCATGTCGATGATCCCAGCATGGCGGAGCTCGTCGTTGCGGCCCTCCTTGGCCATGGCGCCGAAGGCGGTGCCGCTGAGGTCGAAGTGGTAGCGGGCGACCGGGTAGTAGTTCATGTCCGTGATGATCACCGTCTCGGGGACGCCGGAGCAGGCCGGGTGAGCCTTGCCCACGCACCTTATCTGCATGCAACAATCCAAGATCAATGCATGTATGTTTGGAGCTGGACAAATGGAACAACAAGCACGTAGTGTCAGTGTGAAGAAAACAATTAAACTGCAATGGCGGCTGACCTGGTAGCAGGAGCCGCATCCCTTGCCGTCCTTGAAGATCGGCTCGTTTCCGCAAGACGTCATGGCGTTGAACGGCGGCAGGTTCACGTTCTTGAACCCGCACGCGCCACCATTGTCCAACGGCCCGGCGCCATCGGGGGCGCCGTACCAGGTGGCCTTGGCATCCAACCAGCCGTCGGAGGAGCCGTTGGTGCTGCCCGAGCCGGAGCCTGGGCTTGGGGTAGCGGGCGCAGGTGGAGGTGTAACGGGGTCAGGGCTGGGGCTAGCGGGCGCAGGTGTAGGTGTAGGCATGGGCGCAGGTGTTGGCGCAGGCGTGAGTCCAGGACAGCCGCAGCAGCCATTGGCGGCGAGCAGGGAGAGGAGAGCGACCGCGAGGGCGTAGGAGGAGAAGGTCGCTGCCATGCCTCGCTTGCTTGCTGGTTACTGATCGATGGCCCTAATCTGGTGGTTATTGTCACTGGCTAGCTTCCGAATTTATAGTCTGACAAACTTGGGCGGGTGGAGAAGCGGACGAGGAGCCGTGATTGGCAACGTTGGCAGGGCCCTGCCGGTTCACATGTGGATTGAGGGAGCCACTCAACAGGCTGCTTGCACCCTTGCCCGTGGTCACGAGATGATTTTTCTACGCTTTTAAAAATCATCTTCCGTTCAATCATCAATCAAACATATATAGTACTACTCTAGTCTATATTACAGGTACTTCATCCGGCCAGCTTAGAATCCACTCACGCCCCTGTTCTTGGCGTTTTGTAGTTTGTTTAAGCTACTTGTGCATCAGCAGACTATTAGGACATGCATGTTAATTAAGGAATTTTTATGGTGGTTACAGGAGTACCCGTGAAACTCTATGGACACAAGTATCCATCCACTCACATTATGACGAAGCATCATCGAAAGGAAAAGAATACAATTATACAAACTGTTGGAACATCTTTACAATATATCAATTAGCTTAATTAGCTACCACTAGCATATTCATTAGCTTAATTAGATCCCTCATCTCGTCATTTTGTGCTACAACCACTCTTGTTCGCCTAGAGTCGCTCCCGTGGGCGACCAAGGGACACTAGTAGAAAAAATGACTTTGGTTCTGGCAATTAATGGAAGCATCAGTCCAGATTCGAGCGGGACGCCGGCCCGACGTCGGGAACCGGGACTAAAGTCTCGTTTCCCACTAGTGGGGGGAACCGTAGCCGCCGAGCGAGCCCTTCCCCGACCCTCCTTCCATCCTAACCGTCCACTAGTGAAGAAACGAGCATTAGTCCTGGCTGGTAAGGCCTTTAGTCCCGGGTCACCGATCGAGAATAATAACTTGGGACTAAAGCCCCCCTCTTTAGTCCTAGTTGGCCACGACCCGGAACTATCACCCTTCCACGTGACTGGCAGCGCGCGGCGGGGGGCGGGAACCTTCAGTCCCGCTTGGTAACACCAACCGGGACTAAAAGGCACACGTCAGTAGCTGCAAGATGCTGCCTTTTTTTCTTGAAAGGAGGGGTTTAGGGGTTTCATATATCGATCACTTGCACCCATCCACTTTAATGAAATATTATGTCATATAGCTCATCATCATCTTACTCATCTAACAACTCATCACCATCTTAATCATGCCAGGTTAAAATATCATAAAACAGAAAAATATCATAATAATCATCATCCTAATCGATCATGCCAAGTTAATATAAATCAGAAAAACTTCTCTCTCATAAAACCTAGTCCTCTCTCCTAGGTAAAATATCATAAAACAGAATAACACCTATGCCCCCTGATAAAGCAGAAGATCCAACGGTCTCCAACTTGTGGCTTGTGATCATTCTTTATTTCTCTCTATGCTTCAATTTGGAGCCTTCCTTTTGATTTGCGCTCGGTCGAGTATGGAAAATCGAACTGAACCCCTATAGGGCTTTTAATTTTCATATGACCTTTGCCATGCATCAATGGAGGCACACCATCATTTGGCAGTTTCTGTTGAAAAAACATAATAGTAGCCTAGTTAGTAATGTAATCAATATCATTTACGCAATAGTAGTGTACTTAATTAGCAACTCTCATCAAGATATTTGGCGAATGTCATTCACCCTCAACCTATGCACTAGTGGCATGTAAACTGTATAATTTGAGCCAGTTCCCAAATTATACGGGAAGTTGTCCCTACCAAACAGGACACGAAGGACACAGTTGATAAGAACATCCTTCTCCTTCCAAGTTAGATGTGATTCATAAGTGTAGTGTGTTGTGTCAATTAATTTCCGTATTTCACTCGAAGAAACGAAATAAGTTGTAAATTATAAATTAACAAATTTAGTATGGATGAACACCAACTATATTCAAATATAGAATGCAAATTACTTGACAATTATGGTTGACAAACTCAAATGGAGGTTATTTCCATATCGTCCTGAAATCCGGTTGGTGGCTTCAACCAGGACTAGAGGTTTATTTTTTCTTTTTGGTTTGTTTTGTTTTTTTGAACAGGATAGTTTCTGTTTTTAGATTTGAAATAACTGTTAGAATATTTATATTTTTTGAATGAATCATTTTGCTCTAGGTCAAAACAATACAAACTTTCTGTTAGTGCGAGTACTTTTCAAATTGAAATGCTTTAAATTGGAAATCTTTTGGAATTTATTTGAATATTTATGTGAACAACTTTAGCTTAAAATAGATTTTTGAGTGATTCTTTTTCCTGCTATTTAATATTAGTGTGTTTTATCAATATATGAAATTTGGTAAATTTTAGGTTATTTTATATCGGTGTTTTAGTCAAAAACAGATTTTATTTAGCAAAAAATCATTAAATGCATGAAAAATAGCAAATGAAGGGTTGGAAATTGATGACATGACTTTGAATGTTGCATTTAGAACGCACAAAAAGTATAGAGTCAAAATAAGTTTAAAAATGAAATTCCTTTGTAACACATGAGTATTCGACCGAAACCTTGATACTTCAAAAGAGATTGTCCAGATTTTATATGAAGTGCATCCAGTTTTTGCCGTAACACTCTCAACTTTTTAGCACATGCTATGTGGGTGAAATGATGATACCATGTCAAGTTTCAGCCTTTTCAGAGTTCATTTGTAGTGCTTTTTAATTTCAGGGTCATTTAGCTCAAAAAATCATTAAATGCATGAAAAATAGCAAATGAAGTAAGAATGGGTTGAAAATTTCATGATGTGGCTTTGAATGGTGCATATTGAACGCATAAAAAGTATATAGTTAAAATAACTTTAAAAAATGAAATGCCTATGTAACACATGAGTTTTCGACCCAAATCCTGATACTTCGGAAGAGATTGTCCAGTTTGGACATGAAGTGCATCCATTTTTTGTGGTAACCCTCTCAATGTTTTAGCACATGCTATGTGGGTGAAATGATGGTACCATACAGAGTTTCAGCCTTTTTCAGAGCTCATTTGTAGTGATTTTTAATTTCAGGATCATTTAGCTCAAAAAATCATTAAATGCATGAAAAATATTTCGTTTGCACATAATTTTTATCCTAGAGGGCAGATAGCCTTCTTTGCTTCGTATATACTGTCGGGCAATCGTTGTCCTTTAGAAGCATCTTCTTCAATATTATCAAGAACTTTTCAAATCCCTTGTCATTTACACCATTCTCCGCCTTCCATTGCAGCAATTCCAGTGTCATCACCACCTTCTTCTTGTCATCTTCGCAATTTGGGTACAACTATTTCTTGTGATCCTCTAACATGCACTGCAACTTCAACTTCTCCTTTTCACTTGCATAGTTTCTCTTTGCATCAGCAATGGCCCAACCAAGACCATCAGCGGGCTCATCTGGTGTCTCTTCTTTAGCAGCTTCACCTATTGTATTACCATCGTATTCAGGAAACACATGATAGCTTTCATCATCATCTTCTTCTTCATTCTCTTCCATTAGAACCCTACTTTCTCTGTGCTTGGCATAACAGTTACGGGCGGACATGAAACCAGACATAAACAGGTCGACGTAAATGACTCTTGACTTAGAGTAAATGTTATCATTCTTAGAGATAGCACATGGACAACACATAAAACAACCCCGCTCGTTTGCCTCAACCGCACGCAGAAAACTCTGCCCGACATTAATAAACTAGGGAGAGCGTCGGTCGTTGTACATCCATTGTCGGTTCATCTTCATTACACAAGACCGAAAAGACTAAATTAATACTAGTTCATACATAAAGTTCATACACACTTATTCTCATAAAACAACATGCAAGAGTACCTAGCTAAAGCATTTAAATGCCAAAAAATGTGATCACGATCACAACTAAGGTAACAATTGATCCAACAACATAGTGATACCAAGCCTCTTTATTAACAACATATTTTCTAATCTTTCTAATCTTCAATCGCATTCCATCCATCTTGTTCTTGTGATCATCGGCAACATCGGCAACATACAACTCCAATTTCATCTTCTCTTCTTGAACTATTTTCAATTTTTCTTTTTGATACTCGTTTTATTTTTCAAATAAATTTAACTTCTCGACAAGAGGGTCGGTTGCAATTTCTGATTCACATATCTCCTAGATAAAAATATCTATGTCAACTTGATGGGCATAATTGTCATAAACGAGAAATGCAACAAATAGTTATAAAAGAGAATATACCACAATTGAATCATAAACTTGACAAGGACCGACGAAGACGGATATCAAGACCATGGCACTATGTATAACTAACAACCATACAAGTACGTAACAAAACTATCTAAATCATACAAATACGATTTTTTTATGAAAAGGATAAGAACAAGAGGCTCACCAAGTGTTGGGGAACGTTGCATGGGAAACAAAAAAAATCCAACGCACACGCCAAACCTATCATGGTGATGATCTTCTATCAGAGGGGAAATCGGATCCACATACCCTTGTAGATTGCTAAGCGGGAAGCGTTAAGAAACGTGGTTGATGTAGTCGAACGTCTTTGCTATCTGAATCGCAAGCGTCCCACGAACTCTGTCCCAATTTAGTACCAAACGGATGACACGTCCGCGTTCAGCACACGTACAGCTCGATGACGATCTCTGCCTTCTTGATCTAGCAAGATAGACAAAGAGGTAGCTGAATTCTCCAGCAGCACGACGACGTGGAGGTGATGGTGGTGGAGCTACTCCAGCATGGCTTCGCCGTGCCGTACTGAACTAGCTACTGGGTGTCACGAAGTGGTGGTGGGAGAGAGGGTTGCACTATGGCTTGGGTGCCAAATGCCTCTCTCACCTCCACTATATATAGTAGAGAGGGAGGGATGGCGCCTTAGGGAAAAACCCCTAGGGTTGGCCGGCGCGCCAAGCAAGGAGGAGGAGTCCTCCTTAAATCCGATTGGAAGGAGGAGTCTCTTCCTATTTCAGTTTTCCCCGCCTCTTCCTTCCTTTCTCCTTGTTCGGCCAAACCAGGCCCACTTGAGCTGGCCACTAGCTCACCAGGGGATGGTGTGCCACCCTTGGGCCTCTTTAGGTCTCTCCCGGGTGAGTGGCCCCTCCCGATGGAACTCCGGAACCCATTCGTCACTCCCTCTACTTTACCAGTAATGCCTGAAAAACCTTCCAGATGCCAAATGGATACTTCCTATATATCAATATTTGTCTCTGGACTATTCCGGAAACCCTCGTGACGTTCGGGATCTCATCCGGGACTCCAAAAAACATTCGGTTACCAACATCAATAATTCAACTATACCAAAACGTCACCGAACAATAAGAATGAAGACCCTACGGGTTCGAGAACTATGTAGACATGAGCGAGACACTGTCCGGTCAATATCCAATAGAGGGACCTGAATGCCCATATTGGATCCTACATATTCTATGAAGATCTTATCAGTTGAACCTCAATGTCAAGGATTCAGTTAATCTCGTATATCATTCCATTTGTCCTTCGGTATGTTACTTGTCCGAGATTCGATCGTCGTTATCTCCATACCTATTTCAATCTCGTTACCGCCAAGACTCTTTACTCGTTCCGTAATACAAGATCCCGTGGCTAACTCTTTAGTCACATTGCTTGCAAGGCTTGTTTGTGGTGTTGTATTACCGAGTGGGCCCCGAGATATCTCTCCGTCATACGGAGTGACAAATCCCAGTGTTGATCCATGCTAACTCAATGGGCACCTTCGGAGATACCCGTAGAGCACCTTTATAGTCACACAATTACCTTGCTACGTTTGATACACACAAGACATTCCTCCGATGTCAGTGAGTTACATGATCTCATGGTCATAGGAATGTATACTTGGCATGCAAAAAACAATAGCAACAAAATGACACGATCACATGCTACGTTTATAGTTTAGGTCTTGTCCATCACATCATTCTTCTAATGATGTGATCCCGTTATCAAGTGACAACACTTGTCCATGGCTAGGAAACGTTAACCATCATTAATCAACGATCTAGTCAACTAGAGGCTCACTAGGGACATTGTTTTGTCTATCTGTCCACACATGCATTTCTCTGTTTCCATTCAATACAATTATAGCATGGATAATAAACGATTATCTTGAAACAGGAAATATACTACTAACTATTTTATTATTGCCTCTAGGGCATATTTCCAACAGTCTCCCACTTGCACGAGAGTCAATAATCTAGCTTCACATCTTATGTGATTTATAATGTAACAAATCTAACACCGTACAGTTCTGGTGTTGATCATGTTTTACTCGTGGAAGTGGTTTAGTCAGCGGATCTACAACATTCAGATCCGTGTGCACTTTGCAAATATTAATGTCCTCCTCCTTGATGTAATCGCGGATGGCATTGAAGTGTCGCTTTATGTGTCTGGTCCTCTTGTGAAACCTTGGTTCCTTGGCTAGAGCAATGGCACCAGTGTTGTCAAAGAATAGATTTATTGGGTCGAGTGCACTTGGCACAACTCCAAGATCTGACATGAACTGCTTCATCCAGGCACCCTCTTTAGCCGCCTTCGAGGAAGCTATGTACTCCGCTTCGCATGTAGAATCAACTAAGACGCTAGCTCTGCTTGGAACTGCACCACATTAGCGCACCCCCATTAAGAATAAATATGTATGCGGCTTCTGACTTAGATTCATCCGGATCAGCGTTGAAGCTTGCATCGACGCAACCCTTTACTACGAGCTCTTTTTTCACCTCCATAAACGAGAAACATTTCCTTAGTCCTTTTTCGGTACATTAGAATATTCTTGACCACTGTCAAGTGCTCCATTCCTGGATTACTTTGAAACCTGTCTGCCATACTTATGGCAAGGCTGACATCCGGTATAGTGCACAACATTTCATACATGATAGACCCGATGGCGGAAGCATAGGGGACGACACTCATCGTTTCTGTATCTTATGCAGTCGTTGGGCATTGAGTCTTACTCAACTTTATACCTTGTAACACACGCAAGAACCCCTTCTTGGGTTGTTCCATTTTGAACTTCTTCAAAATCTTATCAAGGTATCTGCCTTATGAAAGTCCTATTAGGCGTCTCGATCTACCTCTATAGATCTTAATGCCTAATATGTAAGCAGCCTTTCCCAGGTCCTTCATTGAAAAACTTTTATTCAAGTAATCTTTTATGCTTCCCAAAATGTCTATATTGTTTCCAATCAGCATGAGGTCATCCACATATAATATTAGAAACACGATAGAGCTCCCACTCACTTTCTTGTAAATACAAGCTTCTCCAAAAACTTATATAAACCCGAACTCCTTCATCACCTCATCGAAGCATTGATTCCAACTCTGAGATGCTTGCACCAATCCATAAATGGATTACTAGAGCTTGCACACTTTGTTGTCATTCTTTGGATCGACAAAACCATCTAGTTCTATATGTTGGACATTAAGCTAGTGCTGGAAACTTTGTAGACATTGTCTTCGTGTCTCGTGCACGAGGTATATGTTAGGTGTAAGAAGTGAATTCCTCTAATTCATGTGCATCTGATGCAAGTTGTCGCCGTGAATTCGAGAAAATTTAATTTGTTTTCTTCGGAATCATCTCAAGTCAGTCATGCACGTGCGAAGTATTCTATAGTCTGAGAGATTAGCTACCTCCATTCCATATGTATCTCCTAGCACACCAAGCCACTGATTCATTTGTTCAAGGAAAAGAAGTAAAGTGCCATTCCAGAAGGTACCAGACGGACTTGCACATGGCTTCGTCATCCGCAATGATGGTTCCCAAACCAGAACGCGGTAGTGTTTGTTGTAAGACTTTTCATGTGCTCATCATTGTCTTGGGCAGTGTGTTCACGTGGCTCTTGCAATCCAGCTCATGTTTTGGAGCTGTCTTCCGTAGTTCATTACTGAGAGTCTCGCAACGTTATCTCATCAATTTGTGGTGCAAACCTTCTTTTCAGACCGCCTGAGTCTAAAGCGTCGTGTCACCAACCGGAGCTGAATCTCAGGCAGTTATAATGGTTGGAACTTTCCCCAAGAATTATAATATTGGTCTCTATGTAACCCGGTAAAGTGATGTAATGGCTAACATACCTAGCCGGAAGACTTGATATTATAATATCTTGCATCAGCAATCTTAGTCATCTTCCCTGAGGTTTTTGTATGACTAATTTTGGAAGTTGTTCCTCATGGACTCCCTTTGAGCCCCGAAGTCCGACCTATACTTGATGTGCTAAATATCAAGCATGATCTATAATTAGGTTATGCTAGTACATCGAGGAGAACATTAGAAGCGGAGTGCTAAATGTCTCTCGATCGATCAACCAGATTTAGTTCCCTTGGTATAGCTAAGGTGAAATCTGAGGAAGTGTTGTCTTCCTTTGCATCTGCATCCTCCATCACTGTTCATCATGGTAGTATGTTGTGTCACCAAGATCTTGGCATAGATATTGGTAAAACTTTGATGAATATGGAAATGCTCAAGTTCTTGAGAGCACTCTCAGACACTAGGTTATATCCTCGGTAATACTTGGAATGTGCCTTCCGTTCGCCGAGTTGTTCTATAACCCTAGTTTCTTTCCAACCTGAGTATGCCATTCGTTCAGATTCCTTCAAACAATCATTTTTGAATTGCCTTACTCTGGTATAAAGAGTTTCAATGATCTTAGGATCAAAAGTAATTGTTTTGCCACTTAAGGGAATAAGTCTGCGAGTCACCCTCCTACGGTGCCCCTTTATGGTATGAAGGGTAACATAATCCTCGCTACTTTGAACCCTCGTCTCCATCTAATTTAAGCGTGGGATTGTTGCCTACCAATTGAACCTTTGTAATATGCCTCACTTCCTCATTTCTGTCATGAGTGTTGTGTCTCAGCTCAAGGGACGTTTCCACGTCTCATTCTAAAAGTTGATCTTGAGTTGCTCGATCTTGAGGAGATCGAATCATGTAGAGCCTTCCTCTTCTTTTGTCGTCAAGCTAGATGAAGATCTCAAAGACAAAGATGTCAAGGTCACCATGATGCGATGAATCAATATCCTCGAGAGGAGCAAATGGATCGTGAAGATTGTGATAGTGTAGTGTCCCCTCTTCCTCTTCCCGACTACGCTTGAATCTCGGGACGAGATTCTTGTTTAGTGGGGGTGAGTTGTCACAGCCCTAGATTATATCTTGTAGTTAGTTGAATCAGTGAGCATTCATGCATGCATTCAAATCAACTTAATACAATGGGGATGATCTACAATTGGGAAGTGATCAAAACCCCAATGATTTGAAAAATTGACAACAAGGCAATAAAAATTAATACATTAAAAGGGACTAAGAAAATGTTCCAAATACTTGGCAAAATAGTGACATAAAATAAATTTGTCAAACCAAAATTTGAAGTCACAGAAACATTTTGAAATGGATTTTTGATTTGACCAAATAGCTATTTGGAATGGAATTATTTTGATTCTTTCTATTCTAAAGTTTCAAAAATTTTGAAACTTTTATTCGGCATTGGATATTATTATCTCTCTCACATAATAACATTTTAGGGTTTTATTTTTGGTCAAACAATTTATTGTAAAACCTAAATCTAAATTCCAGAAAGAAATAAAAAGAAAATAGAAAAGAAGAGAGAGAGAGCTACCTGGCGCCTACCTGGTCCAGCCGAGCCCACCAGGGGCACGACTGTCTTCTTCCTCCTGCCAGGAGGAAGAAGCAGCTGCGTGCCGACGCACCGGCGAGCGCGGCCACGTCCTCTAGCCACCTCCTGCTTGCCCGAGCCACGCAGACGGTGGGGATGAGTACCCCGTGCACGCCTCTCCCTTCTCCACCCTTCTCTGGCTCCCCTCCATCTCTCTCTCGCCCTCTCCCACCATGGCCGAGCCTGCTTGTCGCCGCCGATCGTCGTAGCTGTGGCCACCAGCCCCCTCTAGCCCAACTACTGTGCCCCAGAGCCCCGCCGTGCTCCTCCTTGTCTCCTGGAAGAAGGAATCAAGCCCGGAGGCCCCCTGTCATTGCCTCGCCGCCATCTTCTCCACCTCCGGCCGCCGGACCTCTTCCGTCGATTCGCAGCATATGAAGCAACCCCGAGCTTGCCGTCGACGCCATAAGACTTGCGGTGAGCTCCGGATCCGTTTCCCCCTTGCCTCGCTGTTGTTCCCCTCTCCTAGCACCCCGTGCCACCGGAGTCCGAAGATCGTTGCCGCCGGCCATGGCACCATCGTGGCCAGTGCCACCTAGGACCGCTGCCGAGCACCTCCCTGTGCTCTCCACGCCCGCAAGAAGCCGTAGCCGTCTTCAACTCCTTCTTCCGTGCCCCGTAGGCCGTTCCCCACCGTGGCCGAACTCCGGCGACCGCTCCACTCGTCGTCGGCGATGCTCCGGTCCACTCTAGCCCCAGCCGTTGCCCCAGCTATATCGGGTGCTTCGCCAGCTCTCTGTAGCCGTCAACCGCGTGCAAAATGGGCCTCTGTAGCGCCGTTTAGTTCATCTCCGGCGAGCCTCCGCCACGCCCGTGGTCGCCGTCGGTCAGGCTCCGGCAGCCCCTGACGTGGCCAGCTTGATTTGAGTATGGGCTATTGTCAAATCAAACTCAGAACCAAAGATTTTCGTAACGTTGTCTTACTCAGGGTTTTCCTTGAGCCTACACTATTGTACTCTTTGATCTGACCAATGCTATTATCTTGCTCACATAGTTGCGGAAATCCATTTATATGGGTATCTTGATGAATTGTTGTTGAGCCCATCGGCAACATTCTCATTTGTTCCATGATTTATGTTGGACATTAAGCTAGTGCTGGAAACTTTGTAGACATTGTCTTCGTGTCTCGTGCACGTGGTATATGTTAGGTGTAAGAAGTGAATTCCTCTAATTCATGTGCATCTGATGCAAGTTGTCGCCGTGAATTCGAGAAAAGTTAATTTGTGTTCTTCGGAATCATCTCAAGTTAGTCATGCACGTGCGAAGTATTCTATGGTCTGAGAGATTAGCTACCTCCATTCCATACGTATCTCTTAGCACACCAAGCCACTGATTCATTTGTTCAAGGAAAAGAAGTAAAGTGCCATTCCTGAAGGTACCAGATGGACTTGCACATGGCTTCGTCATCCGCAATGATGGTTCCCAAAGCAGAACGCGATAGTGTTTGTTGTAAGACTTTTCATGTGCTCATCATTGTCTTGGGCAGTGTGTTCACGTGGGTCTTGCAATCCAGCTCATGTTTTGGAGCTGTCTTCCGTAGTTCATTCCTGAGAGTCTCGCAACGTTATCTCGTCAATTTGTGTTGCAAACCTTCTTTTCAGACGTCTTGAGTCTGAAGCATCGTGTCACCAACCGGAGCTGAATCTCTGGCAGTTATAATGGTTGGAACTTTCCCCAAGAATTATAGTATTGGTCTCTATGTAACCCGGTAAAGTGATGTAATGGCTAACACACCTAGCCGGAAGACTTGATATTATAATATCTTGTATCAGCAATCTTAGTCATCTTCCGTGAGGTTTTTGTATGACTAATTTGGGAAGTTGTTCCTCATGGACTCCCTTTGAGCCCCGAAGTCCGACCTATACCTGATGTGCTAAATATCAAGCATGCTCTATAATAAGGTTATGCTAGTACATCAAGGAGAACATTAGAAGCGGAGTGCTAAATGTCTCTCGGTCGATCAACCAGATTTAGTTCCCTTGGTATAGCTAAGGTGAAATCTGAGGAAGTGTTGTCTTCCTTTGCATCTGCATCCTCCATCACTGTTCATCATGGTAGTATGTTGTGTCACCAAGATCCTTGCACAGATGTTGGTAAAACTTTGATGAATATGGAAATGCTCAAGTTCTTGAGAGCACGCTCAGACACTAGGTTATATCCTCCGTAATACTTGGAATGTGCCTTCCGTTAGCCGAGTTGTTCTATAACCCTAGTTTCTTTCCAACATGAGTATGCCATTCTTTCAAATTCCTTAAAACAATAATTTGTGAATTGCCTTACTCTGGTATGAAGAGTTTCAATGATCTTAGGATCAAAAGTAATTGTTTTGCCACTTAAGGGAATAAGTCTGTGAGTCACCCTCCTACGGTGCCCCGTTATGGTATGAAGGGTAACATAATCCTCGCTACTTTGAACCCTCGTCTCCATCTAATTTAAGCGTGGGATTTTTGCCTACCAATTGAACCTTTGTCATATGCCTCACTTCCTCATTTCTGTCATGAGTGTTGTGTCTCAGCTCAAGGGACGTTTCCACGTCTCATTCTAAAAATTGATCTTGAGTTGCTCGATCTTTAGGAGATCGAATCTTGTAGAGCCTTCTTGTTCTTTTGTCGTCGAGCTAGATGAAGATCTCAAAGACAAAGATGTCAAGGTCAACATGATGCGATGAATCAATATCCTTGAGAGGAGCAAATGGATCATGAAGATTGTGATAGTGTAGTGTCCCCTCTTCCTCTTCCCGACTACGGTTGAATCTCGGGACGAGATTCTTGTTTAGTGGGGGTGAGTTGTCACAGCCCTAGATTATAGCATGTAGTTAGTTGAATCAGTGAGCATTCATGCATGCATTCAAATCAACTTAATACAATGGGTATGATCTACAATTGGGAAGTGATCAAAACCCCAATGATTTGAAAAATTGACAACAAGGCAATAAAAATTAATACCTTAAAAGGGACTAAGAAAATGTTCCAAATACTTGGCAAAATAGTGACATAAAATAAATTTGTCAAATCAAAATTTTAAGTCACACAAACATTTTGAAATGGATTTTTGATTTGACCAAATAGCTATTTGGAATGGAATTATTTTGATTCTTTCTATTTTAAAGTTTCAAAAATGTTGAAACTTTTATGTGGCATTGGATATTATTATCTCTGTCACATAATAACATTTTAGGGTTTCATTTTTGGTCAAACAATTTATTTTAAAACCTGAATATAAATGCCAGAAAGAAATAAAAACAAAATAGAAAAGAAGAGAGAGAGAGCTACCTAGCGCCTACCTGGTCCAGCCCAGCCCACCAAGGGCACGACTGTCTTCTTCCTCCTGCCAGGAGGAGAAGCAGTTGTGTGCCGACGCACCGGCGAGCGCGGCCACGTCCCCTGGCCACCTCCTGCTTGCCCGAGCCATGCAGACGGCGGGGATGAGTACCCCGTGCACGCCTCTCCCTTCTCCACCCTTCTCTAGCTCCCGTCAATCTCTCTCTCGCCCTCTCCCACCATGGCCGAGCCTGCTTGTCGCCGCCGATCGTCGTAGCCGTGGCCACCATCCCCCTCTAGCCCAGCTACTATGCCCCAGAGCCCCGCCTTGCTCCTCCTCGTCTCCTGGAAGAAGGAATCAAGCCTGGAGGCCCCCTGTCATCGCCTCGCCGCCATCTTCTCCACCTCCGGCCGCCGGACCTCTTCCGTCGATTCGCAGCATATGAAGCAACCCCGAGCTTGCCGTCGACGCCATAATACTTGCGGTGATCTCCGGATCCGTTTCCCCCTTGCCTCGCTGTCGTTCCCCTCTCCTAGCACCCCGTGCCACCGGAGTCCGAAGATCGTTGCCGCCGGCCATGGCGCCGCCGTGGCCAGTGCCACCTAGGGCCGCTCGCGAGCACCTCCCTGTGCTCTCCACGCCCGCAGGAAGCCGTAGCCATCTTCAACTCCTTCTTCCGTGCCCCGTAGGCCGTTCCCCACCGTGGCCGAACTCCGGCGACCGCTCCGCCTGTCGCCGGCGATGCTCCGCTAGATCGGGTGCTTCGCCAGCTCTCTGTAGCCGTCAACCGCGTGCAAAATGGGCCTCTGTAGTGCCGTTTAGTTCATTTCCAGCGAGCCTCCGCCGCACCCGTGGTCGCCGCCGGCTAGGCTCCGGCAGCCCCTGACGTGGCCAGCCTAATTAACCTACTAACCCCCCCCAGAGACACCGACAGAGGGCCCCACGCGTGGGTCAAACCCCGCTTAGTGCGGGTCAACACGGGATTAGCCCCTGTGTCACTGACCAGTGGACCCCACTGGTCAGGTTTGACCTGGCCCAGGCGCTGTTGACTGCTGACGCAGTGATGACATCACAGTAACGCAGTAATAGCTTTTCCGATTTAATTTAAATCCAGAAAATTGCTAAAACTTGTAAAAATCATAGAAATTAAAATATAACTCAGATGAAAATAATTTATATATGAAAAAGGATCAGAAAAATCCAAAGAATATGATTATGGCATTTTCATGCTGGTTTGAGAAAGTTAACAACACCAAATAGGCAAAATGATTAATAGGGTAAATTCAATAAATAGTTTGGAGTTGAATTTGATTCCTATTTGAATTCCTGTGTAATAACTATGATCAAACTTTGAGCTAGCAAAACCAGTACCTCAAATTGCCATCTTCATGCATGTTAAAAACAAGTTATACCTGAGCATCAGGTCGAATCAATTAAAAGGGTATCTGGAAAATACCTTGTTGAAGTGATTTTCGAATCCTGATTCAAATCCAGCTTCAACCTAAGAAATGGTAGCTATATTGGCCCTGTCACATTTCATCTACATTTCTTGATCATGCATCATAGTGTTGCATTTCCGTGAAGTAATTGTTGTTCCTTTCTTGTTTGCCGGTGTTGTTCCCTCTCGGTAGACGATGGTTCCGACGATGTGATCGTTGACATTGATGAAGACTCATTGCTATCTTCAGACGTGTAAGGCAAGCAACCCCCCCTTGAGCATAGTGATATAAACCCACTCTCTCACTCCTGCTCTCTTTTACTGCATTAGGACAAACACGATTCAACTGTACATGTTATCGGTAGTTGAACCCATTCCTCTACATGACCTGATTTTGTCATAGTAAATAGTTAAAACCACTTAGCATGAGTAGCAACTGCTTGAGCCTTGTTGTGCTTACTCATCCATGTTTGTTTACAATGCCTCCTATGCTTAGATTCGTGTCGGGTTTGATGCATCTGGGTGATGAATCGGAATGGTTGTGTTCATGTCCTACAATGTGAGAGTAAAAGTGTAAATCTGATTTGGTAAAGGTAGCGATGAGAGGCCATGTAGGAGTACATGGTGGGTTGTCTCATTGGGACCGTCCTTAAGAACGGAGTTCTGTGTATGTTATCCAAGACAACATACTACCACACATTGGGATACTTAATTGACCCTCCTGGCTTATTAATCGCCTGGATCTCTGTCCAGGAGTTGCAACTAGTTTCTGGTGTTTGTAGGAAAAGTGTTGGCGGCCGTGTTTAGCTCTGCCCGACGGGGTAGGCTTCTCTGCGGTAGATACACAGTGGCACGGTGTACCAAGTGGCACCCGGATGGTGGGCTTGGGAACCCTGCGCACATTGTTTGGGGCCGTAGAGGAAACCTCGACCGGACTTCCTTGCTGGTTCAGTCTCGAATAGGCGATAAAACTGGACTAGGGTCTTTCATAACATGATGATGAGTTGTTAGATGAGTACGTAAGATGATGATGAGTTATATGACATGATAATCCCTCCGTCCCAAAATTCTTGTCTTAGGTTTGTCTAGAAATGGATGTATCTAAATACTAAATTTGACTAGATACATTCGTATCTAAACAAATATAAGACAAGGATTTTGGGACGGAGGGAGTACTTTATGTGTATGATGTGATGCAAATTATGCTTGTTTACTATGGTATGATGAAACCACTGTATAGAGCATGCACAAATACGTAGGGGGGGCATCAATATGATGCGAATTAAATATTAAAAGCAGGAATATTAGCCGTAGCGCTGGAATATTAACAGTAGCGTTGGCTTAGCAGTAGCGCTCTATTTATTCCAGCGCTACTGCTAACGTAGATACCAGTAGCGCTTTCAATCCAGGGCTACTGCTAAGAGTTAGCTGTAGCGTGTTAGCAGTAGTGCTGGCCCCAGCGCTACTAGTAAGGGTAAAACCAGCGCTACTACTAGGGTTTTCCTTAGTAGTGTCTCCTCCGGTGCCCTCCTTTGGCCTATATTTAGAGTCCCGAGAGGAAACCCTTCCACGACTTCCAGAATCGCGAATTCCTCCATCATTCCGCCGCCGTAGAGCTTCCGAGATCGAGAGCGTTAGGAGACCTCTTCCCGTCACCCTGTCGGAGGGAGGATTGACCTCCGGGAGGTTCTCCACCGCCATGGACGCTTCCCGGACGTGCCCTGAGTAGTCCTCCTTGGACCATGAGTCCATGACCAGTAGCCATGTGATGTATTCTCTCCAATCTTGTGCTTCAATAGTTAGTCCTTGTGAGCTTCCCTACATGATCAAGGCATCTATATAATTCTCTTGCTATTGCTATACTCGGTTTGTTGGGATCCGATGGATTATGAGATTATGTTCAGATTGTTATGAGTTATATATTTGATTATCCTTTTATATTATGTTCCTTAGTGATTCATGCATGTTCTCCGTTGCTATTTATTGCTTTGGCCGAGTAGTAGATTGTAACTCCAAGAGGGCGCATTATGCATCATTGTGGGTTCATGCCCCTCGATGTCTATCTTGAGTGATAGAAACATGAGACTAGGGGATGTGCTTGTTGACACTAGGGAGAAAACAATGGTACTTGTGACCATGGTTGCGAGGATTGTTTACCTTACACTACAGGAATCGAGCATTTTGCCGTCAGGACGCTACAGACGGCAAAGAGCGAATTACAGTCGGCAAATTTTTTGCCGTCAGCCCATGACGGCAAATAATGTCGTCAGACCATGTGCCCGCAAAGGGCGTCTTTGCCGTCAGCGACCGGGACAGCAGACGGAAAAATGTTTGCCGTCAGTGGAATTATGTTGCCGTCAGCTACTTTGGTAGACGGCAAAAAAATGGTCAGAAGACGGAACGACCTAGCTAACGGACGATGTTAGCCTTTTTTGCCGTCTTCCTCACCCCGTACATGACAGCAAAATATGACATTTTTTGCCGTCTTCCTAACCTATACATGACAGCAAAATATGGTCTATTTTTTGCCGTCTTCCTAGCCTGTACATGACAACAAAATATGATCTATTGTTTGCCGTCTTTCTAGCATGTACATGACAGCAAAATATGACATTTTGTTTGCTGTCATGAACATGACAGCAAAGAGCATAAATAGACATAATTCATACAACATATATATACATATATATATATATATATATATATATATATATATATATATATATATATTATAATCCATACAACATATGTATATATATAACATAATCCATACATCATATATATATATAACATAATCCATACATCATATATATAACATCCATAATCCATACATCATATATATATAACATCCTTAATCCATACAACATATAACACATCCATAATCCATACATCATATATATAACATCCATAATCCATGTCATAATATTTGGCATTACTACATATATATACATCATATATATAACATCATATATATAATCCATGTCATAATATTTGGCATTACGATAAATGTCTTCATGTCAATACCGTAGTCCAAAAAACATCCGTATGACAACCTACAAGATGAAGTCATGCACATATGTCAGATTTTGGCACATAATAAATAAAGGTTATCCAGTTCTTACTCATCTAAATAAAAGGCAGCTAGATTACTCATCTAAATAAAAGGCAGCTAGATTACTCATCTAAATAAAAGGCAGGTACTCATCTAAATAAAAGGCAGGTATTCATCTAAATAAAAGGATCATGTGTAAGTATTCTTTTTTTTATCACAAGTAGTTGTTAGTTGTGCTAAATAGAAGACAGAACTTGAGAAGGTCTCCCCGTCACTGGGCCGGACTGCTATTTACACAAGAGAGTCGAGAATAAATGAGTTGCCTAGGCAAGAGCATAATTCTCATTCATCATTTTTCTCATCTTAGTCAGATTCTTTCTAAACTGAGCCGAGAGAAATCGAAGGCCCCCCACTCCTCCTCTATTTATTATCTATTAAACAAGGTGCAAACTCTCTCCTGATTATTAATCTGATTACTAGGCATTTAAGGATAGGTCATTAGCTTGCATTTCGCTGGTTTGTGAGTATGTTCTTCCAGCCGTCGTCGTAGTGGTCTAACTGATGACTAGGCATTTAGGTTACATGATCGTATGGTATGGCATGGTTGCTTGTCAATACAGGAGGTAGTTATACTCTACAGACTCCTACAGCACCTCGCATCCTGGAGAGGCCTAGAGGACTTGTGTGCAAGGCATGGCTGCATGTATTGAGCGGCCGTTTTTGCAGGCAGATCAGTCCCTTGAGGTTAGCTTAGTTAGGTGCAGTCAGGTCAAAACTACAGTAAAACTACAATTACCAAATGAACCGCTGGTTTTGGCGAAACAGAGAAAAACTGCAGTTTTGAGAAACCAAAGTATTGATTGACACGCCTTGAAAAACTGAGGTTTTGAATTACCACACTTTTAAAAAAATTGTGTGGCCAAACTAGGCCTTAGTCTATTTTGATACTGCAATCCGACATCCTGCACCCGACCTCTTTTGTCAACATATGTTGGAATGCATGTTTCTGTTCTTGCTAGAAAGTGGATTACCCTCTGGAGCTTGATGTCTATGAATTCTACTCGGATGAGCTGAAACTAAAACTTCAAACTCCTCGACAGGTAGCTCTCTGGTCATTATTCAAATTTTAATTTACCAGCTCCTGTTCTAGACATAGGGAGTTATCTTCTCCTGTGAAGAGTGCAAGCATTTTTTTCTTGTCGGAAGATGAATGGTTTATAATTCCACAAGTAACTAACGACGGTTCGGAATTACGACAGTCCACATCCCAGAAATAAGCAAAGTACCAAACTGACAACACCAGCAGATGCTAGATAACACACGTACTACACCTCCGTCCGGAATTACTTGACGCTCAAACGGATGTATCTAGCACTATATGTTTGAGCGTCGAGTAATTCCGGGCGGAGGGAGTAGATAGATAACTATTAAACAAAGAAGCAACTACCATGAGAGTTAAATATTATGAAGAGAAATGACCTTGAAAATATGAGAGATAGAGAGAGAGAGAAACCTGCAACACCCATGTTGGGTTGTACGTGATGGTCAAAGGAGTTGTGCGACAAAGTAGGCGACCACATCGAGCGCCACCGGTAGCTAGTCAGAAGAAACAATAATTAGGCTAAGAGGTTCATCGCAATTACTCATTTTCGTATCAGTAAATTAGATAAACACCATATGGAAAAAAAGACAGGTTAATGATCATTAAAGTCCGGTAAATACACTATCAGAACAGGTCATTGATTTGCATTCGTAAATCATGAGTCACCCACACCACAACAGACTTGTATGAACTAAACACAGAAAATGCTTATTAAATAAAATATAGACAGCCCTCTCGAAGTTTAGATTGCACAGAACTATTTCAGCAAGTGATCTAGCAGGCTAACATTACAAATTTCTGATTAGGTAAACTAGTCGCCAACCCGTGCGACCTGCACGGGCTAGTTACTTGGTTTAAATGTGGAACTATATTGGATATACAAAGAGATATTATATATAAATATAGATAAAATATGGAACCATTTTTCTTGTATTAGACCCATGTGGTACATAAATATACATGCGATGCGCTTTTTTTGGAGGCAAAAATTCTTACTTTATTTGGTAGTAGCAGAATGCATATAAAAATCAACCAAATAGTTTTCTTTTTTGTGATGAGATTCTCCTGCAAATCATGTAACGAAAGGCTTGGTTTCCGACTTCTATTTTAACTTCACTGTTATCTTATAATAATCAATTCCACATTTATGGTACATGTAACAAACCTACTCAGGACTGAGCGTTTGATGATATCCCTTTTCCAAAAGAAGTTATCTGAAGTCCTGCGGAAAATACAGTATGCAAGAATGAGATGTAGAAACAATTCTTTAATCATTACCGTTAGCAAGAGCAGCAACCTTAAAAAAATGACCCAGTATATAGAGCATCTGGACAGCTCGTTCGGCAAGAAACACATATAAAAACAGCATGCGAGTCATTTAATGGATTATATAGAAACACATATAAAAACTTACAATTTTCATGCGGAATAAAGGACAACGCCAATAGTTGCAAATGTTCATGGTTAAATAGTTTCTTTTCACCGAATAAATTTTACATAATACAGTAGAAAATGTGCAGGTTCTTTTGGAAACAAAATGGAGATGTAGAGCCTCAAATCTTCATCATTCTAACAATGGCTCAGTGTCTCACAGCAGTTTATCGGCTCCTCTAGCACCTCTAGCACACAGATTTTCCCATTTTTGTAACAATAAATTCTGAAATGTGTTTTTATGCATTTAAAAAGTATTCTCACATTTATGCGATCATCTCCTGGACTGTAATGAAACATTTGTTTTTCTAATTTCTCTAAACATGGTTCATGTCTATTGTAACAATGAAACCACAACTATATATACTACTGGCACCATTATTCATGAACCATGTCTTACACGTGAATTGTTTTATTATTATTATTCTTCATGATGTTGCACGTGGATCTTAGTAACTATAAAATCTTCCCTCCTGCACCTAAGTTGCTGCTTCTTTTCAGAAGACCTGATTAATCTGTTTAATTCGGCGTGGCTAATGATTGAATACAACATTAATATGTTTTTTGACTCACTGTTATTAGTTTATAAGCTTTGATTGATATTTTTTATTAGTACTTGGGATGAAGGCCTGTAGTACAAATATTTAGTGAATGAAGAAGACCACCAAATAAGCTCAATTTACTTCATGCATGTATTAACCAAAATCCAGCTACTTTATATGGTAGGACCTTGTATCCAGCTACACCAGTGGTCAACAATCCAGTCCCAGCACTCCCCCTCATCGACACACCATCTAGGAGTAACCTAATTGATCATTTGCATCTCATATACGCCAAAAAGAAATTAAGTGCCAACCAGTTGAGGAAATAACAAGGATGAACATGATTTATTTACCTCCATGTACTCCTCCTTCTCAAGAAAGATTTTCGTAGCTGGTGTCTTAGTAGCCATCTTATAGCCCAGAGATGCCTTATAAGAAGGACGATAATAATGCGTGTATCATATAACATATTGCGCACAAGATTCTTACAATGAATGTTGACATTCGCTTGTGCCTCCTCCAACTTTCCATCCTCGCATCTATAGAAATCCTGCAATAAACGTGATCAAGCGAGATTAGAAATTAACTAGCTATGGATTATATAAAAAATGTGAATTAAACTTAATAGTTACCCAAATTTGATGCTTGATGTTTGTGAATTAAACTTAACAGGAGGAGGAGGACTACTACGGCAACACCGGCCCGCCCAGCCCCAGCAGCAGAAGCTACGCCGACGAGCGGGAGGAGCAGCATCGCCTCCAACACCGGCGCTTCCTGCAACATCGACGAGCTCAGATCCCCTCCCCCTGGGTCGGTTGATCCTCTGCAACGTCCTACTCCTGCTGCTGCATCGAAGGCCAAGAATGTCTTGCTCCTGCTGTTGTTGATGCTCCTCCACCCGGAGCTCCCCTGACCTCTCCACGACCATCTCTGTAGAGCTGAAGGGAGAGAGGATGGAGTGAGGAAAAGAGGACTGGGTGAGGAATAGAGGATGGGGTGTGGAAGAGTGGAGGGACTTACCTGCCGGGAAGACTGGGGCGTGGCTCGGGGTCGAGGGCGCTACGGGACGGGCGCGGCCGGCCTTGATCCGAGGGGGCGGCGGGAGGCGACCGGCGACCGGAGGGGAGGCACGACCGACCCGTCTCCTCGCTCGCAGTGGGGCGAGAACGGAGCGGCGGGATGGCCTACCCTCCCGCCATATCGCGTGGACCAACGATGACGGCAACCGGTGAGGGCGACGGCGGCAGCCAGGAAGGGCAGCGGTGGTGGCTGCGGAGGCTGGCGACGACAGGCGGCGTCGGTGGGGAACCCTAGCTAGCAGCGGCAGCGAGAGAAGAGGTCACGGGAACTGTTTTGGTCCGCTGTCGCTGCGGTTTTCATTTGAATTTTTCACTCTGTAGGGGAACTTTTTTAGGATCTGGGTGTCGCTGGTTTTTTCCTTTTATTGTTTCACTCTTTGCCGTCATCGACATACCGTAGCGGACGGCAAAGCGCCCTTGTTGCCGTCAGCTTGCACAAATACAAGTCAGCAAAAATGCCTGTCCGTCTAGGTCCGTTAACCGCAGCCGTAGACAACCTTTTACCGTCATCCGTGGCGTAAGAAGACGGCAAAAATGCTACCTTTGCCGTCATCTGTCCAACTAGTTGACGGCAAAACTATCTTTTGCCGTGTGTTGTTTTTCGCCGTGTGTTTTTTGTGATTTTTGACGATAGTATTTTTTTTGCCGTCTACCCCGAAGATTTGCTGACGGCAAAGATGATACATGTCGGCAAAATTTCTGATTCCTGTAGTGTTACACATAGTTCGTTAATGCAGTTGTCCGTTGCTTTGAGTTTACACTTTGGGTGGAGCTCGCAACTTTACCGGAGAGATGTTCTGGATAGATATCTCAAGGTGGATAATTAGTAAGTAGATGCTGATGAATAACGGTCTACTTGTCTTGGCGTACTGCCCATTACTATTGAACCTCTAACTATCAAGTAGCACGTAATTCTGTCAATTGCCCAACTGTGATTTGTTTACCCAAGCATAGTTGTTTATCGTCTTTTGGGAGAGATACAACACTAGTGAACATCATGTGACTCCGGTCCATAGCACCATCATTGTTTACACCTCCATCATTTATCTCTTTTATTTACTTTTCCGTTCCAATCACTATTACCTCCCCGCTTGTGTTTTGATCCTTTGCAAACTACAAGGCCGGAGAGATTGACAACATCTCTATACTCATTGGGAGCAAAGTTATTTGTTGAGTGTGCAGGTCCACGTCTTCTGCTAGCGCGAGGGTGAGAGACACCTACTTGTTGATCCTAGGAGACCTACTGGTTCGACAAACCTTACAGTCTGCGTGTAAGGGAAAACTTGCTGCTGACTATATCTCAACCTTCCACTTGGGGTAACCAACGGGGTGCGAGAAGTATATACATCATCTCGTCATCAAGCAAAGTTTTCTGGCCCCGTTGCCGGCGACTCCAGTCTTCAAGATAGGGGAGTTGCACGCTATCCTTTACCTTTGCTTTCTAATCTTGTTAGTTTGCTTTTTAATTTTTGCTTTAGAGTCTTATACGAAAAACCACAAAAAAACTAGTTGCTTTGTTCTTGCTCGTTGCCGTTGCTATGGGTTCCACTAAGAACACCAAGTTGTGTGACTTCACTAGTCACAACAACAATGAATTTATCTGCACAACTATTGCCACTGGAGCCATGTCCTATGAGATTAAACCTGCTTTACTGAACCTTGTTATGAAAGATCAATTCTTCGGTGCTGGAGATGATGCTTCTTCGTGCTACTTCTCAAACAACAGTGCCAGAAATTGACACGTTGACGGACACTGGGCTTGCGTTGGTTTTTTCCCTTGAAGAGGAAAGGGTGATGCAGCACAGGAGCAGTAAGTATTTCCCTGAGTTTGAGAACCAAGGTATCGATCCAGAAGGAGGGTCTCGTCAAGTCCAAAGTACCTGCGCAAACACAAACAAGCTTGCACCCAATGCTTCAAAGGGATTGTCAATCCCTTCAAGATTGTTTGCAAAGTGAGATCTGAAGGCGGAAAGTGCATCGAAATAAAAAGTGTAAGGCTGAAAATATGGTGTGGAGTAGACCCTGGGGGCCATAGTGTTCACTAGAGGCTTCTCCCAAAATAGCAAATATCACGGTGGGTGAACAAATTACTGTCGAGCAATTGATAGAACCGCGCAAAGTCATGACGATATCTAAGGCAATGATCATACATATAGGTATCACGTCCGAGGCAAGTAGACCGATACTTTCTGCATCTACTACTATTACTCCACACATCGACCGCTATCCAGCATGCATCTAGTGTATTGAGTTCATGACGAACAGAGTAACGCCTTAAGCAAGATGACATGATGTAGAGGGATAATCTCAAACCAATGATGAAAACCCCATCTTTTTACCCTTGATGGAAACAACACGATGCGTGCCTCGCTACCCCTTCGGTCACTAGGTGAGGTCACCGCACGATATGAACCCAAAACCAAGCACTTCTACCATTGCAAGAATCATAGTTCTAGTTGGCCAAACAAAACCCACAACTCAAAGAGAATTACAAGGATATGAAATCATGCATAAGAGAGATCAGAAGAAACTCAAATAAGATTCATAGATAATCCGATCATAAATCCACAATTCATCGGATCTCGACAAACACACCGCAAAAGAAGATTACATTGGATAGATCTCTCATGAAGATCATGGAGAACTTTGTATTGAAGATCCAAGAGAGAGAAGAAGCCATCTAGTTACTAGCTATGCACCCGTAGGTCTATGGTGAACTACTCACGCATCATAGGATAGGTCATGGTGTTGATGAGGAAGCCCTCCGTATCCGAATCCCCCCTCCGGCAGGGCACCAGAACGTGCCCCAGATGGGATCCTGCGGAGACAGAAGCTTGCGGCGGCGGAAAAGTCATTTCGATGATCTCCTGATTTCTTTGGAATTTTTAGGGAATAGATAGGCGCAACCCCTAGGTCAGAGGGTGCCCAGGGGGCCCACAAGCCTGGGGGCCGCGGCCTACCCCCCTGGCCGCGGGGTGGGGGCTTGTGGGCCCCCTAAGGCTCCCCTGCCTTGGCTCCCAAGCTTCCCGATCTTCTTCCGTTACGGAAAAAATCTTTTCGGGGATTTTCTTCATTTTGGACTCCGTTTCAAAATCTCCTCGCGTTTATCCAAACTTTCCTGCTCCCCAAGCTCCCCTTCCCTACACATGGTTTGACTACATGGATTGTTATCCAAACTTTCTATGCAGGATTAAACTTTACCTCGCGGAATCTGTTAGACTCGGCAGCGGGAGGAACCTTTATGTCAACTACACTTGGTGTTGCCACAAAGGTATTGGATGAGATGATGAAAAATTATTCTCAATGGCACACCGAGAGAGCTCCAACAGGTAGGAAGGTAAACTCTGTTGACGAGATATCCTCCCTTAATGATAAGTTTGACGTGATCATGACTCTACTTCCTAAGCAAGCTCCTATTGATCCTCATCATGTTCCTTTAAATTATTTGGTTGCTTAAGAAAGAGAGAAGTTGACGTCAATTTTATCTCTAGGAACAATTTCAATAACAATGCCTATAGGAGTAATTTTGGTAGCAATCCTAGACCGTTTCCATCCAACAACTATGGGAACAACAAAAATTATCCTAGCACCAAAAAATCCACTACTTTATTAGAGAGCATGCTTAAAGATTTTAGCACCTCTCAAAAAGCCTTCAACAAGAGTGTAGAAGATAAACTAGAAAAATTAGATAGTCTCTCTTTGAAGGTGGACAACATAGCTAATGATGTAGAGATGCTTAAAATTAGAACTTCCCCCCTTGATGAAAGGAACACCACACCCATGAATGTTATCCAAGTCCAAATTAATGAGAACATAAGAATTCTAGCCAAACTTAAAGAGAGATGGGCTAGAGAAAAGGAAGAGGAAGAGATAATTAACAGCCTTCCTACACACACTACCATTGCTACTATACAAGTTGTTGAGGATCTCAAAACTTTTATCACCCATCGCACCCCTAGTCCCAATGGACCTATTAATGGTGATGCTAATACCTCAACTATAGGACAAGAAGGTCCTATGAATTTATAGACTACCAAAAGAATGAGCTTAAATGACATTACTACCACTTTAATTAATGGTAGTAACCTTGATTTTGACAATTGTAGTCTCTCCGAAGTTATCACCTTTTTGCAAAGAATGGCTAAATACCCCCACACTAGTACACTCAATATTGGCTTCACCGAGCATATTACCAATGCTCTTATCAAAGCTAGGGAGGAGAAGCTCAAGCTAGAGACTTCTATTCCTAGAAAACTAGAAGATGGTTGGGATCCTATGGTCAAAATTAAATTAAGTAATATCTCTTTCTTTACATTGTGTGATGTTGGAGCTAGTGCTTCCGTTATGACCAAAAGAATGTATGATATGTTCGATATATTGGAAACCTTATGATCCATGTTCTTTTTGTGTTCGTCTTGTTGATTCTTCCATAAAGAAACCTTTAGGGAGAATTGATGATGTGCTTATTATTGTCAATGATAATCATGTGCCCGTTGATTTTCTTATTATGGACATTGAATGTGATCCTTCATGTCCAATTATTTTGGGACGTCCTTTTGTCCGCACCGTGGGTGCTATCATTGACATGAAAGAGGGAAATATTAAATTCCAATTTCCTCTTAAAAAGGGAATGGAACACTTCCCTAGATAAAATATTAAGTTACTTATGAGCCTGTTACTCGGGCAAGTTATTCTTTTGGAGTTGATAACACTTGATCTTCTTGCATTATGCCTAGCTCAAAGGCATAAAAGAAAGCGCTTGTTGGGAGGCAACCCAGTTTGTTTTTACTTTATGTTTTAGTGGTCTTGATGCTTGCTACTACTGTAGCAACACAATTTTGTCTTTATTTTTAAGCTTTGTGCCAAGTTATAGCCTCCAATTGCAAGAAAGTTAAAAAATTGTGACATGCTGTCGAGAAACAGATTCTGTCTGCTTGAAAGAAAAATTCGCCAAAAATCACGAGATCATATTTTTCATCTGAATGTTTTTGACAGCATGCTCTATATAATTGCCTTTCTGGCATCTGTTCTGAGTTTCTTTATTTGAGTTGCACAAGTGGGCCGAATAAATTATTTACTAGTTCCGTTTTGCACAGATTCTGCCATGTTTTGCGTTTTCGTTGTTTTGCAAATCCTAAGCTTACTTTTATTTTAAAAAACGTTTTGGAAATCATGAGAAGCAGTAGCTTTTAATGAAAATCTTTATTTCCAGCAGGTAATGAATTATCTTATTAAGGTTACTAACCGCTCTAATCAGTTTATTATGAGTTTCGTATGAAGGGAGTTTTCAAGTATGCGATGGGAGATGATGAAAAAGATACAGGAGTGTCAAGCGCTCAAGCTTGGGGATACCCCCATGCACCCCAAGAAGTATTCAAGGAGACTCAAGCGTCTAAGCTTGGGTATGCCCCCCGTGCATCCCCTTCTCTATCAACAATCATCAGTTCGTCCATCTCCATGCTATATTTTTATCACTTCATATGTGATGTGCTATGCTTGGAGCGTCCCACTATTTACTTTTTAGATTGTTTCAATTTTTCTTGCTGTTCATAACAAATTGGAACCTAGCCTACATTTTTTGGGAGAGAGACACGCTCCATTCCACTCTAGAATACAACATAGGTTTTCATGCTTATGTTTTTTGTGTGTTCTTCATCTTTCCGTAGCTACTGTCATGTTTAGCTCTTAGTTTTCATGCTTATCTTTTTAAGAACTTTTATTTAGCTTTCCTTTGGAACTCTCTTGAGTTATCATGCTTATCTTGTTTAGAGAGTTGGTACGTTGCACTAAGTTGTGTGTCTTGCATGAGTAGGTAATTGAGGTTGCTATTTAAGTTTAGTAGTAACTTGCAATAGTATTGCGGTATTGATTTGAGTAATGTTTGGACTATTGGTGCCAAGATCTTGAGCCTATTAGTGATAGGTGTCGTATTTTGGGAAATCCGTGTGTTTTTCAAAAACTAAAATTAGTTGAGAACTCTAGCTACTAAATTGATCGCTAACCTCCAAACACTCTTCCTCGGGGTACTTTGAGGATATTTCTAAGACGATATAGTTTAGAAGTCTTTACCAAGAGATTTATGCATAGACACACATATATACATATACAGACACTATGTTTATTAGGCGATTACAAATCTATTCATGAAAGCATCCAATTTTTTGTTTTTGTTTGTGCATTGAGTAAATATCTCTATAAGCTATAAATAACAAAAAAAAGTGATGTAACTCATGTTTCATGTTCAAATTAGCAAACTCTTACTTCAAACATTATGCAAATATAGCACAATGTAAACACATTTTTCAACGACACATTACAATTGTATCATAATGTAGTATTTTTAATGTTTGACAACATTATCGTGTGGTTAATTACTAGAATTAACCTATGGACAATATTAACTATGATTATGATTTTTGAATAATTAGATAGAAATAAATAGAAATGCTTAGTATAAATATTTAATTATTTTGATTAGACTTGTGCGAGATAAGACTAGGAAATGGCAACCGATATACATGAGGAAACAGTGAGCATCAACAAACATACACAAACAATATTTATGGCATGATATGTTCTCCTGTAGATGGGCTTATATTTAGCCCATGAAGAACTACCACAAGCTTGTGTAATGCATCATCCAGACCTTTAATGAAACTAAATCATGTTTTTTGCAAGTACTAATCATATATTGTACATACACCAGATAGGTATTAAATAGGAATCATGTTTTTCGCAGTCATGCAAAAACGAAATGGTTGCATATAAGATAGATTATAGAAGTTCACTACCCAAATACTTACCATAGCAAAATATTAAGAGATAAATTCATATATTAAACTACCCAGAACACAATTTCATCTTAAACATGTTCCAAAGCTGCGAGGATGTTCCAAACCTTATCACGACGCAAATGGTTAGGTACAACTGAAATTTTGTGCACCATGCATGCGATCTGAATAGCTCCCTTGCATTAAATACAACTATCACTATCGAACATATAGGTTTTGCATGCTCCACGACGTCATTGAAGGGATGTGATCAACAATAGTGGTAAGAGAGTCCATAATAGTAGTTTTGAGGAGACGACGTAGTTCAGCCTGAGGGCAACTAAGTTCTGGTATAACTCTCGAGCCGCCGTGAGGGCGGTAAGACCATGAACCATCCAGCACCGCTGCTAGGACCCTTCAGCAACCTTGATGTCCATTTCACGGGCGTCCAAGAGAACATTCAACCCACAAAGCTGAATGTTGAAGGGACGGAGTGCGATGTTTGCCTGATGGGGTGTCGACACCAAAAATACCTTAGTGAGATCATGTAAGGATTTCAGCTGTTATGTCCCTGAGAATCTTTCATGCTTCAATCCAAGAGCCATGTCGAGTTGGTGTCTCACCTCTTGCTCGTGGGTGTTGATAAGCTTGATTAGCTTGTGCAAACCTATATTTTTGGCAGCAAGGTAGTCAAGCACTCCACCAGCAGACTCATAAATCGTTGTTGTAATATGCCTAAACCCCATGTATTTTTCTGACAAGGCATGATTTCTTTTAGGACACCACCTCTTGAACACCTCGTGGCGGGTGACCACCCTCTCAAGACGACAGACCCTTCACACCATGCTACGGTAGATATCCGGTAATGAGATGAGTGTGTGATCCATGTTACGAAGAGACGGGTCTTGGTTCATACCCATCTGCGGTTGAGCTCTTGGTGTGGCCACGGGCCTTGTAGCAAGTGACTCATGTCTTGGTGAGCCTCCTCGAGCCGACCGATGGGATTATTGCCCACGAGGAAAATCCCAAACTGACCAACCATTTTAGCATAGTGGGCCTTCTCCAACTCACCACATGCATTCTTCATCCTTTGAAGCGCCCACGCCACAGATCCCATCCAGCACACCGCCTTCACGATAAGGGTGGCCAAGGAGGAGGCCACCCTCACCTGCATAATGTTCATGGTGCGTGAGTCTTTATCTTCATTGTTGAACTCGAGGCGCTCAAGCGCAGCAGGAAAGTCATGTAGATGTTCGAGCCCGAGCAAACGACATCAGTATGTAGGGCATCCAACCCATCAATTTTTTCAAGTGAGGAAAGGTAATGCAATATGGCCACGGCTGCTTCTTGTGGGTGGGGGAGGAGACATGCTACATCTCCCACGCCGCTGGAGACGTACATCTTTGCCATGTTCAACTAGAACGAAAAGGACGCCTGATACGTCTTCAACGTATCTATTATTTTTTATTGTTCCATGCTATTATATTATATGTTTTGGATGTTTTATATGCATTTATATGTTTTTATATTATTTTTGGAACTAACCTATTAATCTATATCCTAGTGCCAGTTTTTTGTTTTTTCCAAGTTTTTTTGTATTGCAGATAAGGAATATTACACGCAGTCTAAACGGAACAAAATCTTCAGAAAAAAATTCTTGGACCAGAAGACACCCAGGAGACTTGGAGTAGGGGCAAGGCACCTGCCGGGAGGCCACAACCCCCCCCCCCCGGGCGCGCCCTGGGGAGCCACGTCCCTTGGCTTGTGGGTCCCCCGCAGTCCTCCTAACCCTATTCTTCGGCCTATAAATTCCGAAATATTCCCGTATCGCCAAAAAAGAGCCACGAAAAAACTTTTACGCCGTCGGGAGCCCCTCTTACCGTGAGATCCAATCTAGGAGCCTTTTCCGGTAATCTGCCGGAGAGGGAATTGATCACGGAGGGCATCTACATCAACTCCATTGCCCCTCCGATGACTTGTGAGTAGTTCAACACAAACCTACCGGTCCATAGCTAGTAGCTAGATGGCTTCTTCTCTCTCTTTAATCTTCAATACCATGTGCTTCATGATCTTCATGGAGATCTATCCGATGTAATACTCTTTTGCGGTGTGTTTGTTGAGATCCGATGAATTGTGAGTGTATGTTCATACTATCTATGAATATTATTTGAGTTTTTTTTGAATTCTTATATGCATGATTTCATATCTTTGCAAGTCTCTTCGAATTATTGGTTTGGTTTGGCCAACTAAATTGGTAATTGCAGTAGGAGAAGTGCTTATTTTTTGGTTCAATCTTGCGGTGTCCTAACCGAGTGACAAAGTAGGTGTAGCGAGGCACGCATTGTATTGTTGCCATCAAGGATAAAAAGATGGGGTTTTCATCATATTGCTTGAGTTTATCCCTCTATGTCACACTAGTGGGGACGGGGCCTTTAGCCCCGGCCCGTAAGGGGCTTTAGTCCCGGTTCACCAACCGGGACTAAAGGGGCGGGACTAAAGGCCTAACCTTTAGTCCCGACCCTGTTCCAAGCCGGGGCTAAAGGTGCTCCACGTGGGCGCCTTGTAGCGCCCTAGGGGCAGGCCCTTTAGTCCCGGTTCGTTACACGGACCGGGACTAAAGAGTTTCAGATTTTGTTTATTTTTGGGTTTTTTTTGAATGAAATTATTTTTGGGTTTTAGGGTTTTGGGGTTTAGGTGTTCGGGAGATTAACGTGATGCCTCCTTTGGTGTTCGGGAATTAGTTTTCATATAATTTAAATAGAAATAATTATGCATATATATATATAAGATTAACTTATATTACAAGCGAGCATATATATACAATTATATGGAGATCTGAATTATCGGGACTAGAGACCGTCTATTCGATTACATGGACGAACATCAGTAATGGCCCCTAGCTACACTAAATCGTCCTTTGTCATCTATAGCTTCCGTCCTCAGAAAGGTCGCAAGCTCCTCTGCAACAGCAATCGCGCGTTGCTCTGGTAGGACCTTCGTCCTCATGGCTGTGTACTATATAAGAAGAGGAGATGAATATGAATATCAATCATGATAACAAAGAATGACGGGTAAAAATAGAGGTGTGAATGGTCATTGCTTACGTCGAATCTGTGATCCTTGTGCTGAGAGGTAAACGTGCGAATGGTCTCGCAAACATAGTATCTGCATAGATGCGTCCCCCGTGGCTGCTGGTCGCACTTTACGAGAATAGAATATATATAATCAAAATAATAATCTAGCATCATAAATGTATTGAAAATAGAAGTATATCATACTACTACTTACCTGAGCCGCTCTAAAGGTCAGCTTCTCACGCTCGATACCGGGAGTCACGCACTTGAACCGCTTCCAAACCCTGCCCGACAAGGATAATGATTTGCTAAGTTTTTCATTAATTGATATATCAGAAAATCATCGAAAGAGACCGATAGATCGCAAGAATGATTGAAATTATCCTTGGAGCATGTCCTTCAGGCTTTGGAACTATTCCAAGGGTCTCGATAATGGGTCGAAGGCATCAATTCTTCCCTTATCAATTTGAATATCCAACAGAATCCAATGGAAGCTGCACATGTGTATATATATATGTGTGTGTGTGTGTGTGTGTGTGTGTGTGTGAGTAACTTATCAATTACACTTATAAGTGAATGGACACAACAGAGTAAAGACCCTCACCTGAAGTTGTATGGAAACAGTATGTGGTCACAGAAATTTTGATCTGTTAGAAACCTTAGAAGGTTTTCCTCCGTCTCCTTGGGTTTATCAGTTAGCGTCGCTATATGTATTTTATCTGGGACAATAAACCCAATATTTATGATGTTCCTACTTTTACAATCCAGAATCTTCATTCTGCATAATAGAGTACAAGTTATATATAGACAATGAATTGAAATAACTAAACAAGTTATATGTAGAGGAAAAACTTACACACAATAGCAACTCATAAGCGATTTGTCGAGGGCGTCGCCATTGTACATCTGGAAGAGTTCATCAAAGTCGATATGGATTTTTTCGGGGCGGCCGTAGTACTCCCCTGGGACACTCACCACGATCATCGTTCTCCCATTCTTTGATTCACTTAAGTACCATGTATGCAGGTAATGCATATTTGTTGGGAGATCATCTTTGCTGACCAAAGGCGCTCCCGTGACAAACTGTGGCTTAGGGGCTACAAAAGCCTTGGGTAACCTGTCATCTTGGGAAGCCAGAATGTCTTCAACCGGGATACCCCATTCAGCCGCCCACTTCTTCGCTAGTTCCAAATCTTTCCCCTGCACCGGAGGGCGGACATTCTCGGTTAACACCCTCAGGGTTGGGATCGACTGTTTGGCCTGTTGTCCAAGCTGAGGAACGTCTGATTTTTTCTTGCTTGTAGTTGAACTTGATTTGCTCCCACTTGCACTTGCACGTGATCTGCTCTTTTTCACTTCCTTCTGCAATGTGCGTGTATAGTCATCAGGCTTATGGTGTAAGTCATACTGTGATGGAAGGGTCGTGAAGTATTTTGCAAATGCTATTTATTTCTCGGTGTATTCCGGGCGATGCTCGGGTTCCTTCTTTTTCATCTGCGCATCATGATGTTCCTTTGCTATCCTGGCGTTTTCCTCGGGGGTACGATCATAAGGTCTGATAGGAAGATTAGCATGAGGTACCTTTGGGAGGGGTGACTGTTTGTGCTTTGCGGGGCTCCGTCGCTTAGAAATCTTCGGCGGAGCGTTCTTGCTGGCACGCTTCCGCTTAGTATCCGGAGTGGGCGGCGGCGGAGACGGACGACCCAAGTCCGGCGGCGGTGATCGAGATGGACTCGTGTTGTGCTGGCCGACGTCATGTGGAGGGCTTGGAGGTAATGGAGGTGTAGGTGACCTGCGACGACTCGGAGGCGGTGTTGTCCTTGGGGCCGAGCCTGGAAGCTTGATGTAGTTCTTGTCCCATAGGATGACTCCACCCAGTACTTCTCCGAGTGTCCTCTCATCTTCGGGTCCAGCTATGTCGAGCTCCATATCATGAAACCTCGCCATGATTTCATCCACTCCGACTTTAGCAAAGCCAGATGGAATCTCACGGCCATGCCAGCGTGCATCAGGGCCAGAAGGTAAAGCTTATCCGATGGCCACCTTCATGGATATGTTCTTGAATTTCTGATGGAGTTCACATGATGTTGACTCCTTGATTCCATCCACGGGGTAGCCGGGACCGCCCTCTATCATTCTTCGTGCATCGTTGGGCGGGGCCTCAGATTCAGCCACGCTGCTTTTCCGGTTAGATGGGGCGCCGGTAATTTCAAATGCAGGATCTTCCTGGCGCGCTACTCCTCTAAGCTCATCAATCTGCTTCTGTTGCTCGTTAATCCTGGCAAGCAACTCGTTGAATTTGTCATTCTCCTCATCCTGCTGCCGCTTCTTTGCTCTCTCTCGGCTTTTGTAAGTGTCTTGGTCTCTGGCAAACCCAAGCCACCACGGGTAAGAAGGACCGAAGCCTCGCGTTCGTCCTCCATGTTCGTCATTGCCGAGGACCAGTGTGAGCAAATCTTTCTCTCTATCTGCAGTGAACTTTCTTTTTCCCTCCTTAATTTCTTTCACTATCCTTTTCCAATTCTCCCTGGGTATCCTAAGACCGTCACTGCAGATGAGGTCCCCTGTTTCTTCGTCGTACGAACCACCATGCGCAAGGAACCAATTTCTTGCTCTCAATTCCCACTCATCACGGAGTGGTTCAGGTACGATGCCTTTAGCTAGCAAATCTTGCTCTTTCTTATCCCACTTTGGGATGGCAGTCTCATAGCCCCCTGGCCCCAGCTTGTGGTGATATTTCTTCTTGTCGGCATTTATCTTGTTCTTTTCTGATAATGCTTGGGCATCTTCTGACTCCTTGTACTCTTGAAATGCCTTCTAGTGATTCGCCTGCTTGGCTAGATACCCCTCGAATACTGGCACTTTCTTTGTCTTCAGATAGTTTTTCCATAGCTTCTTCTTCCAGCTACGGAACAGTTCGGCCATCTTCTTTAGAGTCTACTGCTTGACTTTGGCCCTCAGTTTGTCTGCGGCGTCTTCATTCTCTCATTCTGGCAGGTTAAAATGTGACATGAGATCATTCCAAAGATTATCTTTGTACCTTTTGGCGACATAGTCACTATTGGCTGCCCCTTTGCGCTTGTTCCACTCCCGAACGCTGATCGGGACGTGATCCCTAACGAGAACTCCACATTGCTTCTTGAATGTGTCAGCAGCATTCTTAGGAAGCTTGGGTTCGCTCGTAGGCAATATCACCTCAAAGGTGTAATGCGTCCGTGCATCCAACTTTCTAGTCGGGCCTTGTTTCGTAGCTTTGCTCGATGTGGAGGCCTAAGAGGGAGAAACATTCGTCAAATGAATGTATATGTATACAATATAGAGCTATCTCCAATATTTTTCACATATTACAAGTGATTGTCGAACTTCATATGTATACCTCGCCAGACTTTATTATTTCTTCACCGGCTTCTCCACCGGCTTCTCCATGAGTGGAGCTATCACTTTCTCCGTCATTGGACCTATCTCCTGCCCCATAGGCTTCATCTTCGTGTCGGTCGACCTCCATTCCATATCCGGAGGGGTTTAGATATGACGGCGGAGATTCAGCTGGTTCAACGTCGGGGCCGTCTTCGATTATATCTTCGAGAAGTTCTTCCTCTTCGAGGTTCCTCATATGTGGATCCATAGTTCTGCAAAAAACGGACATTTGATTAACTAATAAACTAACAAACTATATAAGAGGGGTTGGAAACTTCGAAGTATCGTTTTATATAGGAGGACCTTTAGTCCCGGGTCTTGGCTAGAACCTAAACTCTAAAATATGTCTAACGGATTCTCTTGACCTTTGCACCAAAAAAGAATTATTCTATCAGGAACTTCGTTCCAAAACAACTTTAGTCCCGGGTCGTGGCTCCACCCGGGACTCCTAGATTTCTGCATAGTATTCAAAGTAGGAGTACTTTTCCAATTTGAGCATTCAATAAGCAAAACCAAATCGTAAAATAAAGTAGTATTCAAATTAGCATGCATTCAATTATAAGCAAATACATCATCTCTTTTGTCCGTACATCGTCGAATATTATCACTAATACTCCTCGAATACTATCATACATATAGCATCAGTGATACATCTAGAACCGTAGCGCCCGACGGGTATCGGCGGGGGTGGTGGACACCCAAAGAGAAGGAACCATCACAGGATCATAGGTCCAGTGAGATCCCCGAAGAACCTGCTAGGTATGCTCGAACCTGCCCTCCAACGCAACCATGTAGCGACGGACGTGCTCATCCTCCTCGCTGACACGGTGACGTACCACCTCCGCGGTGTCCAGAAGCCTCGGCACCCTCACTGGCCCACGCGACCGCCACCAAACAAGGATCGGGTCAACGACGGGCTGGCTCCTCACCAACCTACGCCCCCCGGAAGGTAGCACCTCCCAATACCAGCCGGGCGAAGCCCAGTCCCGGACAGGGCCCCTCTAATCAAGCAGGTGTCCTCCGCCGAGTCAACGACGAGGATGCGGGATAGGCATCGTAAAATGAACTAAAAAAATAAACTAGTTCTATTAATTTTCTTGCTAAAAATAAACTATTAACACTTAAGCATATACAATAGCAAAATTAAACTATTAACACTTAAGCATATACAATAGCAAAATTAAGCAATAATCTAAGAAACACTATTAACACTTAAGTATATACACTATACAATAGCAAAATTAAATGACAAAAAACTAATTTTACTTCTTCTATTTCTCCTCTTCTTCTACTACTTCTCCTCTTCTCTATTTCTCCTCTTCTTCTTCTTCTATTTCTCCTCTTCTTCTACTTCTTCTTCTACTTCTACTTCTCCTCTTCTTCTACTACTTCTCCTCTTCTCTTCTTCTACTTCTCCTCTCCTCCTCTTCTAATTTTTTATCTTCTTCTACTTCTCCTCTTCTTCTATTTTCCTCTTCTTCTCCTCTCCTCCTCTTCTTATTCTCCTTTTTCTTCTTTTCTTCTCCTCCTCTTCTTATTTTCCTTTTTCCTAATCTTATTTTCTTATTTTTGTTCATATTTCTTCTTCTTGTAACCCTAAACTAATTCTAAATATTACTAACCCTAATAATCTAGCACAAAGCTAATAACAATAGGAACTAAATGACAAAAAAAAATCTTTTTCTTTTTCTTCTTTTCTCCCCTTTTTCTTCTTTTCCTCTCCTTTTTCTTATTTTCTTCTCCTTTTTCTTCCTTTCTTCTCCTTTTTCTTCTTTTCTTCTCCTTTTTCTTCCTTTCTTCTCCTTTTTCTTCCTTTCTTCCTTTTTTCTTCTTTTCTTCTCCTTTTTCTTCTTTTCTTCTCCTTTTTCTTCTTTTCTTCTCATTTTTCTTCTTTTCTTCAACTTTTTCTTCTTTTCTTCTCCTTCCCTTTTTCTTCCTTTCTTCTCCTTTTTCTTCCTTTCTTCTCCTTTTTCTTCCTTTCTTCTCCTGTTTCTTCTTTTCTTCTCCTTTTTCTTCTTTTCTTCTCCTTTTTCTTCTTTTCTTCTCCTTTTTCTTCTTTTCTTCTACTGGCCGGAGTGTTGGGGAGGAGGGGGCGGGGGGCTTACCGGCCGGAGGTGTCGACAGCGCGCGGCGAGGAGGAGGGCGGCGCGCGGCGAGGAGGACGGCGGCGGCGAGGAGGACGACGGCGACGACGAGGAGGACGGTAGGCGACGGCGAGGAGGACGGTGGGCAGCCTGACGGCGTCATCGAGGTCGTCGGTGTGCCGCGCCGGGCAGGAGAACGAGAGGAAGAAGAAGAGAAATGGACGATTTGGGTTGGAATTTTTCTAAGTCCCGCTTATATAGGTGAATCTTTAGTCCCGGTTCGGGGCTCGCACCGGGACTAAAGAGCCCCTTTAGTCCTGGGTGGAGCCACACACCGGGACTAAAGGCCCTTTTTTGGGCAGACCAGAAGGCGGGAAGCAGGGGGTCTTTAGTCCCGGTTGGAGCCACGCACCGGGACTAAAGCCCCTCCTCGGCAGGCGGCAGGCGAGGGGCTTTAGTCCCGGGTCGTGGCTCCACCCGGGACTAAAGCCCCTCCTCGCCTCCACGATAAGTTTAGTTCCACCTCGCCCAGCGAGGGGGACTAAAACTTGTTTATAAGCCCCGTCGCAGCTACTCCATCGAGCTCCTCTCTAAAGCAGGCATACGGGCCTAAACTAACTGTAAATTTAAAAATTGGAACTATATTTGAAATTGTGGAGACTTTGAATTCAGGTTTAAGTTTCTTTGCAATTTCTCATATAGTTTCAATTTTTTTCTATTTTCAATTAAAAACTACGTTTTATTAAATTTTTTTTTGCATATTTGAGAATTTGACAAAACTATGATAATGAAAAGTGTTTGAAATTGAATAAATAATTCAAAACTATTTTCTATTTTCAAAAGTAATTATTTTGACTATCCAAACTATTAACTATTTTGTTATTTTCAATTAAAAACTATGTTTATTAAAATTCTTTTTGCATATTTGAGAATTTGACAAAACTATGATAATGAAAAGTGTTTGAAATTGAATAAATAATTCAAAACTATTTTCTATTTTCAAAAGTAATTATTTTGACTATCCAAACTATTAACTATTTTGTTATTTTCAATCAAAAACTATGTTCATTAAAATTATTTTTGCATATTTGAGAATTTGACAAAACTATGATAATGAAAAGTGTTTGAAATTGAATAAATAATTCAAAACTATTTTCTATTTTCAAAAGTAAATTTTTTTGAGCTAGTTGACCCTGAAATTGAAAAGAACTACAAATGAACTCTAAAAATGTTGAAAGTTGGCATGCTATCATCATTTCTCCCACATAGCATGAGTTAAAAAGTTGAGAGGGCTACGACAAAAACTGGATGCACTTCGTGTACAAAACGGACAATCTCTCTCGAAGTATCAGGGTTTAGAACGAGAACTCATCTCTTACAAAGGGATTTCATTTTTTTGAACTTATTTGAACTCCATACCTTTTGTGTGTTCAAAATGCACCATTCAAAGGCACATCACAAAATTTCAACAATTTCTGACTTCATTTGGTATTCTTCGTGCATTTACTTATTTTTTTGAGCCAGTTGACCCTGAAATTGAAAAGCACTACAAATGAACTCTGAAAATGTTGAAAGTTGGCATGCTATCATCATTTCACCCACATAGCATGTGTTAAAAAGTTGAGAGGGCTACGACAAATACTGGAGGCACTTCGTGTACAAAACGGACAATCTCTCTCGAAGTATCAGGGTTTCGAACGAGAACTCATCTCTTACAAAGGGATTTCATTTTTTTGAACTTATTTGAACTCCATACTTTTTGTGTGTTCAAAATGCACCATTCAAAGTCACATCACAAAATTTCAACAATTTCTGACTTCATTTGGTATTCTTCGTGCATTTACTTATTTTTTTTGAGCTAGTTGACCCTGAAATTGAAAAGCACTACAAATGAACTCTGAAAATGTTGAAAGTTGGCATGCTATTATCATTTCACCCACATAGCATGTGTTAAAAAGTTGAGATGGCTACGACAAAAACTGGATGCACTTCGTGTACAAAACGGACAATCTCTCTCGAAGTATCACAGTTTCGAACGAGAACTCATCTCTTACAAAGGGATTTCATTTTTTTGAAATTATTTGCACCGAAACAAAGGGATCTTAAAAGTAGGTCCATAGTCAAGTTCCCATATCTCCTCTATGTACCCGTAATATGTTTCCAAACAGTGCCCATTCTCATCTGTTGCATCAAAGCGGACACCACTATTTTGGTTGGTGCTCTTTTTATCTTGGGCAACCGTGTAAAATGTATTCCCATTTATCTCATACCCTTGGAAAGTAGATATAGTTGAAGATGGTGGCCTGGCCAAACAGTACAGCTGATCTCCAACGGTGTCGTCATTCATGAGATGTGTCTGCAACCAACTGTCGAAAGTCTTCTCGTGTTCCCCTTTAATCCAAGAGTCAGCCTTCCCTGGGTTTTCGGAGCGTAGAATATTCTTGTGTCTCACGATATACGGAGCCACCACGGTGGACTTGTGTAGAACTATGTAGTGTGCTTGAGAGAAAGAATGCCCGTCCATACATACTTTTGCTTTCCTTCCTAGTGTGCCTTTTCCTGTCAGCCTACCCTCATACCGAGATTCAGGAACACCAATCGGCTTAAGGTCAGGAAGAAAGTCCACACAAAACTCAATGACCTCCTCTGTTCCATAGCCCTTGGAGATGCTTCCTTCTGGCCTAGCACGGTTACGAACATATTTTTTTAAGACTCCCATGAACCTCTGGAAGGGGATCATATTGTGTAGAAACACAGGACCGAGAATTCTAATCTCTTCGACTAGGTGAACTAGGAGGTGTGTCATTATATTGAAGAAGGATGGCGGGAACAACAACTCAAAGCTGACAAGACATTGGACCACATCAATCTGTAACCCTGATAGACTTTCTCGATCGATTACCTTGTGAGAAATTGCATTGAGGAATGCACATACCTTCACAATTGCTAGGCGAACATTTTCCGGTAGAATTCCCTCAATGCAACCGGAAGCAATTGCGTCATAAGCACGTGGCAGTCATGAGACTTTAGGTTTTGGAATTTTTTATCTTACATATTTACGATTCCCTTTATATTCGACGAGAAGCCAGTCGGGACCTTGTGCTGGGGAACGTCGCATGGGAAACAAAAATTTTCCTACGCGCACGAAGACCTATCATGGTGATGTCCATCTACGAGAGGGGATGAGTGATCTACGTACCCTTGTAGATCGTACAGCAGAAGCGTTAGTGAACGCGGTTGATGTAGTGGAACGTCCTCACGTCCCTCGATCCGCCCCGCGAACAATCCCGACATCAGTCCCACGATCTAGTACCGAACGGACGGCACCTCCACGTTCAGCACACGTACAGCTCGACGATGATCTCGGCCTTCTTGATCCAGCAAGAGAGACGGAGAGGTAGAAGAGTTCTCCGGCAGCGTGACGGCGCTCCGGAGGTTGGTGATGACCTTGTCTCAGCAGGGCTCCGCCCGAGCTCCGCAGAAACGCGATCTAGAGGAAAAACCGTGGACGTATGTGGTCGGGCTGCCGTGGAAAAGTCGTCTCAAATCAGCCCCAGTACCTCCGTATATATAGGTGGGAGGGAGGGGACCTTGCCTTGGGGCTCAAGGAGCCCCAAGGGGGTCGGCCGAGTCCAAGGGGGGAAGGCTCCCCCCCCCCCCCAAACCGAGTTGGACTTGGTTTGGTGGGTGGGAGTCCTTCCCTTCCTTCCCACCTCCCTTTTTTTTTCTTTCTCTTTGATTTTTCTTTGTATGGCGCATAGGGCTCTTTTGGGCTGTCCCACCAGCCCACTAAGGGCTGGTGCGCCACCCTTATGGCTTATGGGCTTCCCCGGGGTGGGTTGCCCCCCCGGTGAACTCCCGGAACCCATTCGTCATTCCCGGTACATTGCCGGTAACTCCGAAAACCTTCCGGTAATCAAATGAGGTCATCCTATATATCAATCTTCGTTTTCGGACTATTCCGGAAACCCTCGTGACGTCCGTGATCTCATCCGGGACTCCGAACAACATTCGGTAACCAACCATATAACTCAAATACGCATAAAACAACGTCAAACCTTAAGTGTGCAGACCCTGCGGGTTCGAGAACTATGTAGACATGACCCGAGAGACTCCTCGGTCAATATCCAATAGCGGTACCTGGATGCCCACATTGGATCCTACATATTCTACGAAGATCTTATTGTTTGAACCTCAGTGCCAAGGATTCATATAATCCCGTATGTCATTCCCTTTGTCCTTCGGTATGTTACTTGCCCGAGATTCGATCGTCAGTATCCGTATACCTATTTCAATCTCGTTTACTGGCAAGTCTCTTTACTCGTTCCGTAATACAAGATCCCGCAACATATACTAAGTTACATTGCTTGCAAGGCTTGTGTGTGATGTTGTATTACCGAGTGGGCCCCGAGATACCTCTCCGTCACACGGAGTGACAAATCCCAGTCTTGATCCATACTAACTCAACTAACACCTTCGCAGATACCTGTAGAGCATCTTTATAGTCACCCAGTTACGTTGCGATGTTTGATACACACAAAGAATTCCTCCGGTGTTAGTGAGTTATATGATCTCATGGTCATAGGAATAAATACTTGACACGCAGAAAACAGTAGCAACAAAATGACACGATCAACATGCTACGTCTATTAGTTTGGGTCTAGTCCATCACGTGATTCTCCTAATGACGTGATCCAGTTATCAAGCAACAACACCTTGTTCATAATCAGAAGACACTGACTATCTTTGATCAACTGGCTAGCCAACTAGAGGCTTGCTAGGGACGGTGTTTTGTCTATGTATCCACACATGTAAATGAGTCTTCATTCAATACAATTATAGCATGGATAATAAACGATTATCTTGATACAAGAATTATAATAATAACTATATTTATTATTGCCTCTAGGGCATAATTCCAACAGTCTCCCACTTGCACTAGAGTTAATAATCTAGCCCTCACATCATCATGTGAATTACATTGTAATAAATCTAACACCCATACAGTTCCGGTGTTGATCATGCTTTGGCCGTGGAAGAGGTTTAGTCAGCCGGTCTGCTACATTCAGATCCGTGTGCACTTTGCATATATTTCCGTCCTCTCCCTCGACGTAGTCGCGGATGAGGTTGAAGCGTCGTTTGATGTGTCTGGTCTTCTTGTGAAACCGTGGTTCCTTTGCTAAGGCAATGGCACCCGTGTTATCACAGAACAAGGTTATTGGATTCAGTGCGCTTGGCACCACTCCAAGATCTGTCATGAACTGCTTCATCCAGACACCCTCCTTAGCTGCCTCCGAGGCAGCCATGTACTCCGCTTCACATGTAGAATCTGCTACGACGCTTTGCTTGGAACTGCACCAGCTTACCGCACCCCCATTAAGAATAAATACGTATCCGGTTTGCGACTTAGAGTCGTCCGGATCTGTGTCAAAGCTTGCATCGACGTAACCTTTTACGGCGAGCTCTTCGTCACCTCCATACAAGAGAAACATCTCCTTAGTCCTTTTCAGGTACTTCAGGATATTCTTGACCGCTGTCCAGTGATCCACTCCTGGATTACTCTAGAACCTACCTGCCATACTTATGGCCAGGCTAACATCCGGTCTAGTGCACAACATCGTATACATGATAGAACCTATGGCTAAAGCATAGGGGACGGAGCGCATATGCTCTCTATCTTCATCAGTTGCTGGGCACTGAGTCTTACTCAATCTCGTACCTTGTAGAACTGGCAAGAACCCTTTCATGGATTGTTCCATTTTGAACCTCTTCAAAACTTTATCAAGGTATGTGCTTTGTGAAAGTCCTATCAGGCGTTTTGATCTATCCCTATAGATCTTAATGCCTAGAATGTAAGCAGCTTCTCCTAGGTCCTTCATAGAGAAATTTTTATTCAAGTAACCTTTTATGCTCTCCAAAAACTCTACGTTGTTTCCAATTAGTAATATGTCATCCACATATAATATTAGAAACGCCACAGAGCTCCCACTCACTTTCTTGTAAATACAAGATTCTCCAACCACTTGTATAAACCCAAATGCTTTGATCACCTCATCAAAGCGTTTGTTCCAACTCCGAGATGCTTGCACCAGTCCATAAATGGATCGCTGGAGCTTGCACACCTTGCTAGCATTCTTAGGATCGACAAAACCTTCGGGTTGTGTCATATACAACTCTTCCTTAAGGAAACCGTTAAGGAACGCCGTTTTGACACCCATTTGCCAGATTTCATAATCAAAAAATGCAGCTATTGCTAACATGATTCTGACAGACTTAAGCATTGCTACGGGTGAGAAAGTCTCATCGTAGTCAACTCCTTGAACTTGTGAAAAACCCTTTGCCACAAGTCGAGCTTTATAAATGGTCACATTGCCGTCAGCGTCTGTCTTCCTCTTAAAGATCCATTTGTTCTGAATGGCCTTGCGACCCTCAGGTAGTACCTCCAAAGTCCACACTTTGTTCTCATACATGGATCCTATCTCAGATTTCATGGCCTCTAGCCATTTGTTGGAATCTGGGCCCACCATTGCTTCTTCATAATTTGCAGGTTCATTGTTGTCTAACAACATGATTGATAAGACGGGATTACCGTACCACTCTGGAGCAGCACGTGGTCTCGTCGACCTGCGTGGTTCGACAGAAACTTGAACTGGAGTTTCATGATCATCATCATTAACTTCCTCCTCAACCGGCGTCGCAATGACAGAGGTTTCCCCTTGCCCTGCGCCACCATCCAGAGGGATGAGAGGTTCGACAACCTCGTCAAGTTCTATCTTCCTCCCACTCAATTCTCTCGAGAGAAACTCCTTCTCGAGAAAAGCTCCGTTTTTAGCAACAAACACTTTGCCCTCGGATTTGAGATAGAAGGTGTACCCAACTGTCTCTTTTGGGTAACCTATGAAGACGCACTTTTCCGCTTTGGGTTCCAGCTTTTCAGGCTGAAGCTTTTTGACATAAGCATCACATCCCCAAACTTTAAGAAACGACAACTTTGGCCTTTTGCCATACCACAGTTCATATGGTGTCGTCTCAACGGATTTTGATGGTGTCCTATTTAAAGTGAATGCAGCTGTTTCTAATGCATAACCCCAAAATGATAACGGCAAATCAGTAAGAGACATCATAGATCGCACCATCTCTAGTAGAGTACGATTACGATGTTCGGACACACCATTACGCTGTGGTGTTCCAGGCGGTGTTAACTGTGAAACAATTCCACATTGTCTTAAGTGAGTACCAAACTCGAAACTCAGATATTCACCCCCACGATCAGACCGTAGGACCTTGATCTTCTTGTTACGATGATTTTCCACTTCACTCTGAAATTGCTTGAACTTTTCAAATGTTTCAGACTTGTGCTTCATCAAGTAGACATAACCATATCTACTTATATCGTCAGTGAAGGTGAGAAAATAACGATATCCGCCGCGTGCCTCCACGCTCATCGGACCACACACATCGGTATGTATGATTTCCAACAAGTCACTTGCACGCTCCATTGTTCCTGAGAACGGAGTCTTAGTCATCTTGCCCATGAGGCATGGTTCGCACGTGTCAAGTGAATCAAAGTCAAGTGACTCCAAAAGTCCATCAGCATGGAGTTTCTTCATGCGCTTTACACCAATATGACCTAAGCGGCAGTGCCACAAAAATATGGCGCTATCATTGTTAACTCTAACTCTTTTGGTCTCAATGTGATGTATATGCGTATCGCTATCAAGATTCAATATGAACAATCCTCTCACATTCGGTGCATGACCATAAAAGATGTTACTCATAGAAATAGAACAACCATTATTCTGTGACTTAAAAGAGTAACCGTCTCGCAATAAACAAGATCCAGATATAATGTTCATGCTCAACGCAGGCACTAGATAACAATGATTTAAGTTCATCACTAATCCTGACGGTAACTGAAGTGACACTGTGCCGACGGCAATTGCATCAACCTTGGAACCATTTCCTACGCGCATCGTCACTTCATCTTTCGCCAGCCTTCGTCTATTCCGCAGTTCCTGTTTCGAGTTGCAAATATGAGCAACAGAACCGGTATCGAATACCCAGGCACTACTACGAGAGCCGGTTAAGTACACATCAATAACATGTATATCAAATATACCTGATTTTTCTTTGGCCGCCTTCTTATCTGTCAGATACTTGGGGCAATTGCGCTTCCAGTGACCCATACCCTTGCAATAGTAACACTCCGTTTCAGGCTTAGGTCTAGCTTTGGGTTTCTTCGTCGGATTGGCAACAGGCTTGCCGCTCTTCTTCGAATTGCCCTTCTTGCCTTTGCCGTTTCTCTTGAAACTAGTGGTCTTATTCACCATCAACACTTGATGCTCTTTACGGAGTTCAGACTCTGCGACTTTCAGCATCGGAAACAACTCGCCGGGAGACTTGTTCATCCCTTGCATGTTGTAGTTCAACACAAAGCCTTTATAGCTTGGCGGCAGTGATTGAAGGATTGTGTCAGTTATAGCTTCTTGCGGGAGTTCAATCCCCAGCTCAGCTAGACGGTTTGAGTACCCAGACATTTTGAGCACATGTTCACTGACAGATGAGTTTTCCTCCATCTTGCAAGCATAGAATTTATCGGAGGTCTCATACCTCTCGATCCGGGCGTTCTTCTGAAAGATAAAATTCAACTCCTGGAACATCTCAAATGCTTCATGACGCTCAAAGCGACGTTGAAGTCCCGGTTCTAAGCCATACAAGACTGCACATTGAACTATTGAGTAGTCCTCCTTACGTGCTAACCAAGCGTTCTTAACATCCTGATCAGCCGTAGCGGGTGGTTCATCTCCTAACGCAGCATTAAGGACATAATCCTTCTTCCCAGCTTGTAAGATTAGCTTAAGATTACGAGCCCAGTCTACAAAGTTGCTTCCATCATCTTTCAACTTAGCTTTCTCTAGGAACGTATTAAAATTCAGGATGACTGTCGCGTGAGCCATGATCTACAACACAAATATATTCAAAGTGGACTTAGACTATGTTCAAGATAATTAGAGTTTAACTTAATCAAATTATTCTCTAAACTCCCACTCAAAAAGTACATCTCTCTAGTCATTTGAGTGGTTCATGATCCACTTACACTAGCTCAAGTCCGATCATCACGTGAGTTGAGTATAGTTTCAGTGGTAAGCATCCCTATGCTAATCATATCATCTATATGATTCATGATCGACCTTTCGGTCTCATGTGTTCCGAGGCCATGTCTGCACATGCTAGGCTCGTCAAGCTTAACCCGAGTGTTCCGCACGCGCAACTGTTTTGCACCCGTTGTATGTGAACGTTGAGTCTATCACACCCGATCATCACGTGGTGTCTCGAAACGACGAACTGTAGCAACGGTGCACAGTCGGGGAGAACACAATTTCGTCTTGAAATTTTAGTGAGAGATCACCTCATAATGCTACCGTCGTTCTAAGCAAAATAAGGTGCATAAAAGGATTAACATCACATGCAATTCATAAGTGACATGATATGGCCATCATCACGTGCTTCTTGATCTCCATCGCCAAAGCACCGGCACGATCTTCTTGTCACCGGCGCCACACCATGATCTCCATCAACGTATTGCCATTGGGGTTGTCGTGCTACTCATGCTATTACTACTAAAGCTACATCCTAGCAAAATAGTAAACGCATCTGCAAGCACACACGTTAGTATAAAGACAACCCTATGGCTCGTGCCGGTTGCCGTACCATCGACGTGCAAGTCGGTATTTCTATTACAACATGATCATCTCATACATCCAATATATCACATCACATCATTGGCCATATCATATCACAAGCATACCCTGCAAAAACAAGTTAGACGTCCTCTAATTTTGTTGTTGCATGTTTTACGTGGTGACCATGGGTATCTAGTAGGATCGCATCTTACTTACGCAAACACCACAACGGAGATATATGAGTTGCTATTTAACCTCATCCAAGGACCTCCTCGGTCAAATCCGATTCAACTAAAGTTGGAGAAACCGACACTTGCCAGTCATCTTTGAGCAACGGGGTTACTCGTAACGATGAAACCAGTCTCTCGTAAGTGTACGAGTAATGTCGGTCCAAGCCGCTTCAATCCAACAATACCGTGGAATCAAGAAAAGACTAAGGAGGGCAGCAAAACGCACATCACCGCCCACAAAAAAAATTTGTGTTCTACTCGAGAAGACATCTACGCATGAACCTAGCTCATGATGCCACTGCTGGGGAACGTCGCATGGGAAACAAAATTTTTCCTACGCGCACGAAGACCTATCATGGTGATGTCCATCTACGAGAGGGGATGAATCATCTCAAGTTAGTCATGCACGTGCGAAGTATTCTATGGTCTGAGAGATTAGCTACCTCCATTCCATATTTATCTCTTAGCACACCAAGCCACTGATTCATTTGTTCATGGAAAAGAAGTAAAGTGCCATTCCTGAAGGTACCAGATGGACTTGCACATGGCTTCGTCATCCGCAATGATGGTTCCCAAAGCAGAACGCGATAGTGTTTGTTGTAAGACTTTTCATGTGCTCATCATTGTCTTGGGCAGTGTGTTCACGTGGGTCTTGCAATCCAGCTCATGTTTTGGAGCTGTCTTCCGTAGTTCATTCCTGAGAGTCTCGCAACGTTATCTCGTCAATTTGTGTTGCAAACCTTCTTTTCAGACGTCCTGAGTCTGAAGCATCGTGTCACCAACCGGAGTTGAATCTCTGGTAGTTATAATGGTTGGAACTTTCCCCAAGAATTATAGTATTGGTCTCTATGTAACCCGGTAAAGTGATGTAATGGCTAACACACCTAGCCGGAAGACTTGATATTATAATATCTTGTATCAGCAATCTTAGTCATCTTCCGTGAGGTTTTTGTATGACTAATTTGGGAAGTTGTTCCTCAAGGACTCCCTTTGAGCCCCGAAGTCCGACCTATACCTGATGTGCTAAATATCAAGCATGCTCTATAATTAGGTTATGCTAGTACATCAAGGAGAACATTAGAAGCGGAGTGCTAAATGTCTCTCGGTCGATCAACCAGATTTAGTTCCCTTGGTATAGCTAAGGTGAAATCTGAGGAAGTGTTGTCTTCCTTTGCATCTGTATCCTCCATCACTGTTCATCATGGTAGTATGTTGTGTCACCAAGATCCTCGCACAGATGTTGGTAAAACTTTGATGAATATGGAAATGCTCAAGTTCTTGAGAGCACGCTCAGACACTAGGTTATATCCTCCGTAATACTTGGAATGTGCCTTCCGTTAGCCGAGTTGTTCTATAACCCTAGTTTCTTTCCAACATGAGTATGCCATTCTTTCAAATTCCTTAAAACAATAATTTGTGAATTGCCTTACTCTGGTATGAAGAGTTTCAATGATCTTAGGATCAAAAGTAATTGTTTTGCCACTTAAGGGAATAAGTCTGTGAGTCACCCTCCTACGGTGCCCCGTTATGGTATGAAGGGTAACATAATCCTCGCTACTTTGAACCCTCGTCTCCATCTAATTTAAGCGTGGGATTTTTGCCTACCAATTGAACCTTTGTCATATGCCTCACTTCCTCATTTCTGTCATGAGTGTTGTGTCTCAGCTCAAGGGACGTTTCCACGTCTCATTCTAAAAATTGATCTTGAGTTGCTCGATCTTTAGGAGATCGAATCTTGTAGAGCCTTCTTGTTCTTTTGTCGTCGAGCTAGATGAAGATCTCAAAGACAAAGATGTCAAGGTCAACATGATGCGATGAATCAATATCCTTGAGAGGAGCAAATGGATCATGAAGATTGTGATAGTGTAGTGTCCCCTCTTCCTCTTCCCGACTACGCTTGAATCTCGGGACGAGATTCTTGTTTAGTGGGGGTGAGTTGTCACAGCCCTAGATTATAGCTTGTAGTTAGTTGAATCAGTGAGCATTCATGCATGCATTCAAATCAACTTAATACAATGGGTATGATCTACAATTGGGAAGTGATCAAAACCCCAATGATTTGAAAAATTGACAACAAGGCAATAAAAATTAATACCTTAAAAGGGACTAAGAAAATGTTCCAAATACTTGGCAAAATAGTGACATGAAATAAATTTGTCAAATCAAAATTTGAAGTCACAGAAACATTTTGAAATGGATTTTTGATTTGACCAAATAGCTATTTGGAATGGAATTATTTTGATTCTTTCTATTTTAAAGTTTCAAAAATGTTGAAACTTTTATGTGGCATTGGATATTATTATCTCTGTCACATAATAACATTTTAGGGTTTCATTTTTGGTCAAACAATTTATTTTAAAACCTAAATATAAATGCCAGAAAGAAATAAAAAGAAAATAGAAAAGAAGAGAGAGAGAGCTACCTGGCGCCTACCTGGTCCAGCCCAGCCCACCAAGGGCACGACTGTCTTCTTCCTCCTGCCAGGAGGAGAAGCAGTTGTGTGCCGACGCACCGGCGAGCGCGGCCACGTCCCCTGGCCACCTCCTGCTTGCCCGAGCCATGCAGACGGCGGGGATGAGTACCCCGTGCACGCCTCTCCCTTCTCCACCCTTCTCTAGCTCCCGTCAATCTCTCTCTCGCCCTCTCCCACCATGGCCGAGCCTGCTTGTCGCCGCCGATCGTCGTAGCCGTGGCCACCATCCCCCTCTAGCCCAGCTACTGTGCCCCAGAGCCCCGCCGTGCTCCTCCTCGTCTCCTGGAAGAAGGAATCAAGCCTGGAGGCCCCCTGTCATCGCCTCGCCGCCATCTTCTCCACCTCCGGCCGCCGGACCTCTTCCGTCGATTCGCAGCATATGAAGCAACCCCGAGCTTGCCGTCGACGCCATAATACTTGCGGTGAGCTCCGGATCCGTTTCCCCCTTGCCTCGCTGTCGTTCCCCTCTCCTAGCACCCCGTGCCACCGAAGTCCGAAGATCATTGCCGCCGGCCATGGCGCCGCCGTGGCCAGTGCCACCTAGGGCCGCTGGCGAGCACCCCTATGCTCTCCACGCCCGCAGGAAGCCGTAGCCATCTTCAACTCCTTCTTCCGTGCCCCGTAGGCCGTTCCCCACCGTGGCCGAACTCCGGCGACCGCTCCGCCTGTCGCCGGCGATGCTCCGCTAGATCGGGTGCTTCGCCAGCTCTCTGTAGCCGTCAACCGTGTGCAAAATGGGCCTCTGTAGTGCCGTTTAGTTCATTTCCAGCGAGCCTCCGCCGCACCCGTGGTCGCCGCCGGCTAGGCTCCGGCAGCCCCTGACGTGGCCAGCCTAATTAACCTACTAACCCCCCCCTAGAGACACTGACAGAGGGCCCCACGCGTGGGTCAAACCCCGCTTAGTGCGGGTCAACACGGGATTAGCCCCTGTGTCACTGACCAGTGGACCCCACTGGTCAGGTTTGACCTGGCCCAGGCGCTGTTGACTGCTGACGCAGTGATGACATCACAGTAACGCAGTAATAGCTTTTCCGATTTAATTTAAATCCAGAAAATTGCTAAAACTTGTAAAAATCATAGAAATTAAAATATAACTCGGATGAAAATAATTTATATATGAAAATGGATCAGAAAAATCCAAAAAATCTGATTATGGCATTTTCATGCTGGTTTGAGAAAGTTAACAACACCAAATAGGCAAAATGATTAATAGGGTAAATTCAATAAATAGTTTGGAGTTGGAATTTGATTCCTATTTGAATTCCTCTGTAATAACTATGATCAAACTTTGAGCTAGCAAAACCAGTACCTCAAATTGCCATCTTCATGCATGTTAAAAACAAGTTATACCTGAGCATCAGGTCGAATCAATTAAAAGGGTATCCGGAAAATACCTTGTTGAAGTGATTTTCGAATCCTGATTCAAATCCAGCTTCAACCTATGAAATGGTAGCTATATTGGCCCTGTCACATTTCATCTACATTTCTTGATCATGCATCATAGTGTTGCATTTCCGTGAAGTAATTGTTGTTCCTTTCTTGTTTGCCGGTGTTGTTCCCTCTCGGTAGACGATGGTTCCGACGATGTGATCATTGACATTGATGAAGACTCATTGCTATCTTCAGACGTGTAAGGCAAGCAACCCCCCCTTGAGCATAGTGATATAAACCCACTCTCTCACTCCTGCTCTCTTTTACTGCATTAGGACAAACACGATTCAACTGTACATGTTATCGGTAGTTGAACCCATTCCTCTACATGACCTGATTTTGTCACAGTAAATAGTTGAAACCACTTAGCATGAGTAGCAACTGCTTGAGCCTTGTTGTGCTTACTCGTCCATGTTTGTTTACAATGCCTCCTATGCTTAGATTCGTGTCGGGTTTGATGCATCTGGATGATGAATCGGAATGGTTGTGTTCATGTCCTACAATGTGAGAGTAAAAGTGTAAATCTGATTTGGTAAAGGTAGCGATGAGAGGCCATGTAGGAGTACATGGTGGGTTGTCTCATTGGGACTGTCCTTAAGAACGGAGTTCTGTGTATGTTATCCAAGACAACATACTACCACACATTGGGATACTTAATTGACCCTCCTGGCTTATTAATCGCCTGGATCTCTGTCCAGGAGTTGCAACTAGTTTCTGGTGTTTGTAGGAAAAGTGTTGGCGGCCGTGTTTAGCTCTGCCCGACGGGGTAGGCTTCTCTGCGGTAGATACACAGTGGCACGGTGTACCAAGTGGCACCCGGATGGTGGGCTTGGGAACCCTGCACACATTGTTTGGGGCCATAGAGGAAACCTCGGCCGGACTTCCTTGCTGGTTCAGTCTCAAATAGGCGATAAAACTGGACTAGGGTCTTTCATAACATGATGATGAGTTGTTAGATGAGTACGTAAGATGATGATGAGTTATATGACATGATAATCCCTCCGTCCCAAAATTCTTGTCTTAGGTTTGTCTAGAAATGGATGTTTCTAAATACTAAATTTGACTAGATACATTCGTATCTAAACAAATATAAGACAAGGATTTTGGGACGGAGGGAGTACTTTATGTGTATGATGTGATGCAAATTATGCTTGTTTACTATGGTATGATGAAACCACTGTATAGAGCATGCACAAATACGTAGGGGGGACATCAATATGATGCGAATTAAATATTAAAAGCAGGAATATTAGCCGTAGCGCTGGAATATTAACAGTAGCGTTGGCTTAGCAGTAGCGCTCTATTTATTCCAGCGCTACTGCTAACGTAGATACCAGTAACGCTTTCAATCCAGGGCTACTGCTAAGAGTTAGCTGTAGCGTGTTAGCAGTAGTGCTGGCCCCAGCGCTACTAGTAAGGGTAAAACCAGCGCTACTACTAGGGTTTTCCTTAGTAGTGCCTCCTCCGGTGCCCTCCTTTGGCCTATATTTAGAGTCCCGAGAGGAAACCCTTCCACGACTTCCAGAATCGCGAATTCCTCCATCATTCCGCCGCCATAGAGCTTCCGAGATCGAGAGCGTTAGGAGACCTCTTCCCGTCACCCTGTCGGAGGGAGGATTGACCTCCGGAAGGTTCTCCACCGCCATGGACGCTTCCCGGACGTGCCCCGAGTAGTCCTCCTTGGAGCATGAGTCCATGACCAGTAGCCATGTGATGTATTCTCTCCAATCTTGTGCTTCAATAGTTAGTCCTTGTGAGCTTTCCTACATGATCAAGGCATCTATATAATTCTCTTGCTATTGCTATACTCGGTTTGTTGGGATCCGATGGATTATGAGATTATGTTCAGATTGTTATGAGTTATATATTTGATTATCCTTTTATATTATGTTCCTTAGTGATTCATGCATGTTCTCCGTTGCTATTTATTGCTTTGGCCGAGTAGTAGATTGTAACTCCAAGAGGGCGCATTATGCATGATTGTGGGTTCATGCCCCTCGATGTCTATCTTGAGTGATAGAAACATGAGACTAGGGGATGTGCTTGTTGCCACTAGGGAGAAAACAATGGTACTTGTGACCATGGTTGCGAGGATTGTTTACCTTACACTACAGGAATCGAGCATTTTTTTGCCGTCAGCCCATGACGGCAAATAATGTCGTCAGACCATGTGCCCGCAAAGGGCGTCTTTGCCGTCAGCGACCGGGACAGCAGACGGAAAAATGTTTGCCGTCAGTGGAATTATGTTGCCGTCAGCTACTTTGGTAGACGGCAAAAAAATGGTCAGAAGACGGAACGACCTAGCTAACAGACGATGTTAGCCTTTTTTGCCGTCTTCCTCACCCCGTACATGACAGCAAAATATGACATTTTTTGCCGTCTTCCTAACCTATACATGACAACAAAATATGGTCTATTTTTTGCCGTCTTCCTAGCCTGTACATGACAACAAAATATGATCTATTGTTTGCCGTCTTCCTAGCATGTACATGACAGCAAAATATGACATTTTGTTTGCTGTCATGAACATGACAACAAAGAGCATAAATAGACATAATTCATACAACATATATATACATATATATATATATATATATATATATATATATATATATATATATATATATAATCCATACAACATATGTATATATATAACATAATCCATACATCATATATATATATGACATAATCCATACATCATATATATAACATCCATAATCCATACATCATATATATATAACATCCTTAATCCATACAACATATAACACATCCATAATCCATACATCATATATATAACATCCATAATCCATGTCATAATATTTGGCATTACTACATATATATACATCATATATATAACATCATATATATAATCCATGTCATAATATTTGGCATTACGATAAATGTCTTCATGTCAATACCGTAGTCCAAAGAACATCTGTATGACAACCTACAAGATGAAGTCATGCACATATGTCAGATTTTGGCACACAATAAATAAAGGTTATCCAGTTCTTACTCATCTATGTAAAAGGCAGCTAGATTACTCATCTAAATAAAAGGCAGCTAGATTACTCATCTAAATAAAAGGCAGGTACTCATCTAAATAAAAGGCAGGTATTCATCTAAATAAAAGGATCATGTGTAAGTATTCTTTTTTTTATCACAAGTAGTTGTTAGTTGTGCTAAATAGAAGACAGAACATGAGAAGGTCTCCCCGTCACTGGGCCGGACTGCTATTTACACAAGAGAGTCGAGAATAAATGAGTTGCCTAGGCAAGAGCATAATTCTCATTCATCATTTTTCTCATCTTAGTCAGATTCTTTCTAAACTGAGCCGAGAGAAATCGAAGGCCCCCCACTCCTCCTCTATTTATTATCTATTAAACAAGGTGCAAACTCTCTCCTGATTATTAATCTGATTACTAGGCATTTAAGGATAGGTCATTAGCTTGGATTTCGCTGGTTTGTGAGTATGTTCTTCCAGCCGTCGTCGTAGTGGTCTAACTGATGACTAGGCATTTAGGTTACATGATCGTACGGTATGGCATGGTTGCTTGTCAATACAGGAGGTAGTTATACTCTACAGACTGCTACAGCACCTCGCATCCTGGAGAGGCCTAGAGGACTTGTGTGCAAGGCATGGCTGCATGTATTGAGCGGCCGGTTTTGCACGCAGATTAGTCCCTTGAGGTTAGCTTAGTTAGGTGCAGTCAGGTCAAAACTACAGTAAAACTACAATTACCAAATGAACCGCTGGTTTTGGCGAAACAGAGAAAAGCTGCAGTTTTGAGAAACCAAAGTATTGATTGACACGCCTTGAAAAACTGAGGTTTTGAATTACCACACTTTTAAAAAAATTGTGTTGCCAAACTAGGCCTTAGTCTATTTTGATACTGCAATCCGACATCCTGCACCCGACCTCTTTTGTCAACATATGTTGGAATGCATGTTTCTGTTCTTGCCAGAAAGTGGATTACCCTCTGGAGCTTGATGTCTATGAATTCTACTCGGATGAGCTGAAACTAAAACTTCAAACTCCTCGACAGGTAGCTCTCTGGTCATTATTCAAATTTTAATTTACCAGCTCCTGTTCTAGACATAGGGAGTTATCTTCTCCTGTGAAGAGTGCAAGCATTTTTTTCTTGTCGGAAGATGAATGGTTTATAATTCCACAAGTAACTAACGACGGTTCGGAATTACGACAGTCCACATCCCAGAAATAAGCAAAGTACCAAACTGACAACACCAGCAGATGCTAGATAACACACGTACTACACCTCCGTCCGGAATTACTTGACGCTCAAACGGATGTATCTAGCACTATATGTTTGAGCGTCGAGTAATTCCGGGCGGAGGGAGTAGATTAGAGGTTCATCGCAATTACTCATTTTCGTATCAGTAAATTAGATAAACACCATATGGAAAAAGACAGGTTAATGATCATTAAAGTCCGGTAAATACACTACCAGAACAGGTCATTGATTTGCATTCGTAAATCATGAGTCACCCACACCACAACAGACTTGTATGAACTAAACACAGAAAATGCTTATTAAATAAAATATAGACAGCCCTCTCGAAGTTTAGATTGCACAGAACTATTTCAGCAAGTGATCTAGCAGGCTAACATTACAAATTTCTGATTAGGTAAACTAGTCGCCAACCCGTGCGACCTGCACGGGCTAGTTACTTGGTTTAAATGAGGAACTATATTGGATATACAAAGAGATATTATATATAAATATAGATAAAATATGGAACCATTTTTCTTGTATTAGACCCATGTGGTACATAAATATACATGCGATGCGCTTTTTTTGGAGGCAAAAATTCTTACTTTATTTGGTAGTAGCAGAATGCATATAAAAATCAACCAAATAGTTTTCTTTTTTGTGATGAGATTCTCCTGCAAATCATGTAACGAAAGGCTTGGTTTCCGACTTCTATTTTAACTTCACTGTTATCTTATAATAATCAATTCCACATTTATGGTACATGTAACAAACCTACTCAGGACTGAGCGTTTGATGATATCCCTTTTCCAAAAGAAGTTATCTGAAGTCCTGCGGAAAATACAGTATGCAAGAATGAGATGTAGAAACAATTCTTTAATCATTACCGTTAGCAAGAGCAGCAACCTTAAAAAAATGACCCAGTATATAGAGCATCTGGACAGCTCGTTCGGCAAGAAACACATATAAAAACAGCATGCGAGTCATTTAATGGATTATATAGAAACACATATAAAAACTTACAATTTTCATGCGAAATAAAGGACAACGCCAATAGTTGCAAATGTTCATGGTTAAATAGTTTCTTTTCACCGAATAAATTTTACATAATACAGTAGAAAATGTGCAGGTTCTTTTGGAAACAAAATGGAGATGTAGAGCCTCAAATCTTCATCATTCTAACAATGGCTCAGTGTCTCACAGCAGTTTATCGGCTCCTCTAGCACCTCTAGCACACAGATTTTCCCATTTTTGTAACAATAAATTCTGAAATGTGTTTTTATGCATTTAAAAAGTATTCTCACATTTATGCGATCATCTCCTGGACTGTAATGAAACATTTGTTTTTCTAATTTCTCTAAACATGGTTCATGTCTATTGTAACAATGAAACCACAACTATATATACTACTGGCACCATTATTCATGAACCATGTCTTACACGTGAATTGTTTTATTATTATTATTCTTCATGATGTTGCACGTGGATCTTAGTAACTATAAAATCTTCCCTCCTGCACCTAAGTTGCTGCTTCTTTTCAGAAGACCTGATTAATCTGTTTAATTCGGCGTGGCTAATGATTGAATACAACATTAATATGTTTTTTGACTCACTGTTATTAGTTTATAAGCTTTGATTGATATTTTTTATTAGTACTTGGGATGAAGGCCTGTAGTACAAATATTTAGTGAATGAAGAAGACCACCAAATAAGCTCAATTTACTTCATGCATGTATTAACCAAAATCCAGCTACTTTATAAGGTAGGACCTTGTATCCAGCTAAACCAGTGGTCAACAATCCAGTCCCAGCACTCCCCCTTATCGACACACCATCTAGGAGTAACCTAATTGATCATTTGCATCTCATATACGCCAAAAATAAATTAAGTGCCAACCAGTTGAGGAAATAACAAGGATGAACATGATTTATTTACCTCCATGTACTCCTCCTTCTCAAGAAAGATTTTCGTAGCTGGTGTCTTAGTAGCCATCTTATAGCCCAGAGATGCCTTATAAGAACGGACGATAATAATGCGTGTATCATATAACTTATTGCGCACAAGATTCTTACAATGAATGTTGACATTCGCTTGTGCCTCCTCCAACTTTCCATCCTCGCATCTATAGAAATCCTGCAATAAACGTGATCAAGCGAGATTAGAAATTAACTAGCTATGGATTATATAAAAAATGTGAATTAAACTTAATAGTTACCCAAATTTGATGCTTGATGTTTGTGAATTAAACTTAACAGGAGGAGGAGGACTACTACGGCAACACCGGCCCGCCCAGCCCCAGCAGCAGAAGCTACGCCGACGAGCGGGAGGAGCAGCATCGCCTCCAACACCGGCGCTTCCTGCAACATCGAGGAGCTCAGATCCCCTCCCCCTGGGTTGGTTGATCCTCTGCAACGTCCTACTCCTGCTGCTGCATCGAAGGCCAAGAATGTCTTTCTCCTGCTGTTGTTGATGCTCCTCCACCCGGAGCTCCCCTGACCTCTCCACGACCATCTCTGTAGAGCTGAAGGGAGAGAGGATGGAGTGAGGAAAAGAGGACTGGGTGAGGAATAGAGGATGGGGTGTGGAAGAGTGGAGGGACTTACCTGCCGGGAAGACTGGGGCGTGGCTCGGGGTCGAGGGCGCTACGGGACGGGCGCGGCCGGCCTTGATCCTAGGGGGCGGCGGGAGGCGACCGGCGACCGGAGGGGAGGCACGACCGGCCTGTCTCCTCGCTCGCAGTGGGGCGAGAACGGAGCGGCGGGATGGCCTACCCTCCCGCCATATCGCGTGGACCAACGATGACGGCAATTGGTGAGGGCGACGGCGGCAGCCAGGAAGGGCAGCGGTGGTGGCTGCGGAGGCTGGCGGCGACAGGCGGCGTCGGTGGGGAACCCTAGCTAGCAGCGGCAGCGAGAGAAGAGGTCACGGGAACTGTTTTGGTCCGCTGTGGGTGCGGTTTTCATTTTAATTTTTCACTCTGTAGGGGAACTTTTTTAGGATCTGGGTGTCGCTGGTTTTTTCCTTTTATTGTTTCACTCTTTGCCGTCATCGACATACCGTAGCGGACGGCAAAGCGCCCTTGTTGCCGTCAGCTTGCACAAATACAAGTCAGCAAAAATGCCTGTCCGTCTAGGTCCGTTAACCGCAGCCGTAGACAACCTTTTACCGTCATCCGTGGCGTAAGAAGACGGCAAAAATGCTACCTTTGCCGTCATCTGTCCAACTAGTTGACGCAAAACTATCTTTTGCCGTGTGTTGTTTTTCGCCGTGTGTTTTTTGTGATTTTTGACGATAGTATTTTTTTTGCCGTCTACCCCGAAGATTTGCTGACGGCAAAGATGATACATGTCGGCAAAATTGCTGATTCCTATAGTGTTACACATAGTTCGTTAATGCAGTTGTCCGTTGCTTTGAGTTTACACTTTGGGTGGAGCTCGCAACTTTACCGGAGAGATGTTCTGGATAGATATCTCAAGGTGGATAATTAGTAAGTAGATGCTGATGAATAACGGTCTACTTGTCTTGGCGTACTGCCCATTACTATTGAACCTCTAACTATCAAGTAGCACGTAATTCTGTCAATTGCCCAACTGTGATTTGTTTACCCAAGCATAGTTGTTTATCGTCTTTTGGGAGAGATACAGCACTAGTGAACATCATGTGACTCCGGTCCATAGCACCATCATTGTTTACACCTCCATCATTTATCTCTTTTATTTACTTCTCTGTTCCAATCACTATTACCTCCCCGCTTGTGTTTTGATCCTTTGCAAACTACAAGGCCGGAGAGATTGACAACATCTCTATACTCATTGGGAGCAAAGTTATTTGTTGAGTGTGCAGGTCCACGTCTTCTGCTAGCGCGAGGGTGAGAGACACCTACTTGTTGATCCTAGGAGACCTACTGGTTCGACAAACCTTACAGTCTGCGTGTAAGGGAAAACTTGCTGCTGACTATATCTCAACCTTCCACTTGGGGTAACCAACGGGGTGCGAGAAGTATATACATCATCTCGTCATCAAGCAAAGTTTTCTGGCCCCGTTGCCGGCGACTCCAGTCTTCAAGATAGGGGAGTTGCACGCTATCCTTTACCTTTGCTTTCTAATCTTGTTAGTTTGCTTTTTAATTTTTGCTTTAGAGTCTTATACGAAAAACCACAAAAAAACTAGTTGCTTTGTTCTTGCTCGTTGCCGTTGCTATGGGTTCCACGAAGAACACCAAGTTGTGTGACTTCACTAGTCACAACAACAATGAATTTATCTGCACAACTATTGCCACTGGAGCCATGTCCTATGAGATTAAACCTGCTTTACTGAACCTTGTTATGAAAGATCAATTCTTCGGTGCTGGAGATGATGCTTCTTCGTGCTACTTCTCAAACAACAGCGCCAGAAATTGACACGTTGACGGACACTGGGCTTGCGTTGGTTTTTTCCCTTGAAGAGGAAAGGGTGATGCAGCACAGGAGCAGTAAGTATTTCCCTGAGTTTGAGAACCAAGGTATCGATCCAGAAGGAGGGTCTCGTCAAGTCCAAAGTACCTGCGCAAACACAAACAAGCTTGCACCCAATGCTTCAAAGGGATTGTCAATCCCTTCAAGATTGTTTGCAAAGTGAGATCTGAAGGCGGAAAGTGCATCGAAATAAAAAGTGTAAGGCTGAAAATATGGTGTGGAGTAGACCCTGGGGGCCATAGTGTTCACTAGAGGCTTCTCCCAAAATAGCAAATATCACGGTGGGTGAACAAATTACTGTCGAGCAATTGATAGAACCGCGCAAAGTCATGACGATATCTAAGGCAATGATCATACATATAGGCATCACGTCCGAGGCAAGTAGACCGATACTTTCTGCATCTACTACTATTACTCCACACATCGACCGCTATCCAGCATGCATCTAGTGTATTGAGTTCATGACGAACAGAGTAACGCCTTAAGCAAGATGACATGATGTAGAGGGATAATCTCAAACCAATGATGAAAACCCCATCTTTTTACCCTTGATGGAAACAACACGATGCGTGCCTCGCTACCCCTTCGGTCACTAGGTGAGGTCACCGCACGATATGAACCCAAAACCAAGCACTTCTACCATTGCAAGAATCATAGTTCTAGTTGGCCAAACAAAACCCACAACTCAAAGAGAATTACAAGGATATGAAATCATGCATAAGAGAGATCAGAAGAAACTCAAATAAGATTCATAGATAATCCGATCATAAATCCACAATTCATCGGATCTCGACAAACACACCGCAAAAGAAGTTTACATTGGATAGATCTCCATGAAGATCATGGAGAACTTTGTATTGAAGATCCAAGAGAGAGAAGAAGCCATCTAGTTACTAGCTATGCACCCGTAGGTCTATGGTGAACTACTCACGCATCATAGGATAGGTCATGGTGTTGATGAAGAAGCCCTCCGTATCCGAATCCCCCCTCCGGCAGGGCACCAGAACGTGCCCCAGATGGGATCCTGCGGAGACAGAAGCTTGCGGCGGCGGAAAAGTCATTTCGATGATCTCCTGATTTCTTTGGAATTTTTAGGGAATAGATAGGCGCAACCCCTAGGTCAGAGGGTGCCCAGGGGGCCCACAAGCCTGGGGGCCGCGGCCTACCCCCCTGGCCGCGGGGTGGGGGCTTGTGGGCCCCCTAAGGCTCCCCTGCCTTGGCTCCCAAGCTTCCCGATCTTCTTTCGTTACGGAAAAAATCTTTTCGGGGATTTTCTTCATTTTGGACTCCGTTTCAAAATCTCCTCGCGTTTATCCAAACTTTCCTGCTCCCCAAGGTCCCCTTCCCTACACATGGTTTGACTACATGGATTGTTATCCAAACTTTCTATGCAGGATTAAACTTTACCTCGCGGAATCTGTTAGACTCGGCAGCGGGAGGAACCTTTATGTCAACTACACTTGGTGTTGCCACAAAGGTATTGGATGAGATGATGAAAAATTATTCTCAATGGCACACCGAGAGAGCTCCAACAGGTAGGAAGGTAAACTCTGTTGACAAGATATCCTCCCTTAATGATAAGTTTGACGTGATCATGACTCTACTTCCTAAGCAAGCTCCTATTGATCCTCATCATGTTCCTTTAAATTATTTGGTTGCTTAAGAAAGAGAGAAGTTGACGTCAATTTTATCTCTAGGAACAATTTCAATAACAATGCCTATAGGAGTAATTTTGGTAGCAATCCTAGACCGTTTCCATCCAACAACTATGGGAACAACAACAATTATCCTAGCACCAAAAAATCCACTACTTTATCAGAGAGCATGCTTAAAGATTTTAGCACCTCTCAAAAAGCCTTCAACAAGAGTGTAGAAGATAAACTAGAAAAATTAGATAGTCTCTCTTTGAAGGTGGACAACATAGCTAATGATGTAGAGATGCTTAAAATTAGAACTTCCCCCCTTGATGAAAGGAACACCACACCCATGAATGTTATCCAAGTCCAAATTAATGAGAACATAAGAATTCTAGCCAAACTTAAAGAGAGATGGGCTAGAGAAAAGGAAGAGGAAGAGATAATTAACAGCCTTCCTACACACACTACCATTGCTACTATACAAGTTGTTGAGGATCTCAAAACTTTTATCACCCATCGCACCCCTAGTCCCAATGGACCTATTAATGGTGATGCTAATACCTCAACTATAGGACAAGAAGGTCCTATGAATTTATAGACTACCAAAAGAATGAGCTTAAATGACATTACTACCACTTTAATTAATGGTAGTAACCTTGATTTTGACAATTGTAGTCTCTTCGAAGTTATCACCTTTTTGCAAAGAATGGCTAAATACCCCCACACTAGTACACTCAATATTGGCTTCACCGAGCATATTACCAATGCTCTTATCAAAGCTAGGGAGGAGAAGCTCAAGCTAGAGACTTCTATTCCTAGAAAACTAGAAGATGGTTGGGTTCCTATGGTCAAAATTAAATTAAGTAATATCTCTTTCTTTACATTGTGTGATGTTGGAGCTAGTGCTTCCGTTATGACCAAAAGAATGTATGATATGTTCGATATATTGGAAACCTTATGATCCATGTTCTTTTTGTGTTCGTCTTGTTGATTATTCCATAAAGAAACCTTTAGGGAGAATTGATGATGTGCTTATTATTGTCAATGATAATCATGTGCCCGTTGATTTTGTTATTATGGACATTGAATGTGATCCTTCATGTCCAATTATTTTGGGACGTCCTTTTGTCCGCACCGTGGGTGCTATTATTGACATGAAAGAGGGAAATATTAAATTCCAATTTCCTCTTAAAAAGGGAATGGAACACTTCCCTAGATAAAATATTAAGTTACTTATGAGCCTGTTACTCGGGCAAGTTATTCTTTTGGAGTTGATAACACTTGATCTTCTTGCATTATGCCTAGCTCAAAGGCATAAAAGAAAGCGCTTGTTGGGAGGCAACCCAATTTGTTTTTACTTTATGTTTTAGTGGTCTTGATTCTTGCTACTACTGTAGCAACACAATTTTGTCTTTATTTTTAAGCTTTGTGCCAAGTTATAGCCTCCAATTGCAAGAAAGTTAAAAAATTGTGACATGCTGTCGAGAAACAGATTCTGTCTGCTTGACAGAAAAATTCGCCAAAAATCACGAGATCATATTTTTCATCTGAATGTTTTTGACAGCATGCTCTATATAATTGCCTTTCTGGCATCTGTTCTGAGTTTCTTTATTTGAGTTGCACAAGTGGCCCGAATAAATTATTTACTAGTTCCGTTTTGCACAGATTCTGCCATGTTTTGCGTTTTCGTTGTTTTGCAAATCCTAAGCTTACTTTTATTTTAAAAAACGTTTTGGAAATCATGAGAAGCAGTAGCTTTTAATGAAAATCTTTATTTCCAGCTGGTAATGAATTATCTTATTAAGGTTACTAACCGCTCTAATCAGTTTATTATGAGTTTCGTATGAAGGGAGTTTTCAAGTATGCGATGGGAGATGATGAAAAAAGATACAGGAGTGTCAAGCGCTCAAGCTTGGGGATACCCCCATGCACCCCAAGAAGTATTCAAGGAGACTCAAGCGTCTAAGCTTGGGTATGCCCCCCGTGCATCCCCTTCTCTATCAACAATCATCAGTTCGTCCATCTCCATGCTATATTTTTATCACTTCATATGTGATGTGCTATGCTTGGAGTGTCCCACTATTTACTTTTTAGATGTTTCAATTTTTCTTGCTGTTCATAACAAATTGGAACCTAGCCTACATTTTTTGGGAGAGAGACACGCTCCATTCCACTCTAGAATACAACATAGGTTTTCATGCTTATGTTTTTTGTGTGTTCTTCATCTTTCCGTAGCTACTGTCATGTTTAGCTCTTAGTTTTCATGCTTATCTTTTTAAGAACTTTTATTTAGATTTCCTTTGGAACTCTCTTGAGTTATCATGCTTATCTTGTTTAGAGAGTTGGCACGTTGCACTAAGTTGTGTGTCTTGCATGAGTAGGTAATTGAGGTTGCTATTTAAGTTTAGTAGTAACTTGCAATAGTATTGCGGTATTGATTTGAGTAATGTTTGGACTATTGGTGCCAAGATCTTGAGCCTATTAGTGATAGGTGTCGTATTTTGGGAAATCCGTGTGTTTTTCAAAAACTAAAATTAGTTGAGAACTCTAGCTACTAAATTGATCGCTAACCTCCAAACACTCCTTCTCGGGGTACTTTGAGGATATTTCTAAGACGATATAGTTTAGAAGTCTTTACCAAGATATTTATGCATAGACACACATATATACATATACAGACACTATGTTTATTAGGCGATTACAAATCTATTCATGAAAGCATCCAATTTTTTGTTTTTGTTTGTGCATTGAGTAAATATCTCTATAAGCTATAAATAACAAAAAAAAGTGATGTAACTCATGTTTCATGTTCAAATTAGCAAACTCTTACTTCAAACATTATGCAAATATAGCACAATGTAAACACATTTTTCAACGACACATTACAATTGTATCATAATGTAGTATTTTCAATGTTTGACAACATTATCGTGTGGTTAATTACTAGAATTAACCTATGGACAATATTAACTATGATTATGATTTTTGAATAATTAGATAGAAATAAATAGAAATGCTTAGTATAAATATTTAATTATTTTGATTAGACTTGTGCGAGATAAGACTAGGAAATGGCAACCGATATACATGAGGAAACAGTGAGCATCAACAAACATACACAAACAATATTTATGGCATGATATGTTCTCCTGTAGATGGGCTTATATTTAGCCCATGAAGAACTACCACAAGCTTGTGTAATGCATCATCCAGACTTTTAATGAAACTAAATCATGTTTTTCGCAAGTACTAATCATATATTGTACATACACCAGATAGGTATTAAATAGGAATCATGTTTTTCGCAGTCATGCAAAAACGAAATGGTTGCATATAAGATAGATTATAGAAGTTCACTACCCAAATACTTACCATAGCAAAATATTAAGAGATAAATTCATATATTAAACTACCCAGAACACAATTTCATCTTAAACATGTTCCAAAGCTGCGAGGATGTTCCAAACCTTATCACGACGCAAATGGGTAGGTACAACTGAAATTTTGTGCACCATGCATGCGATCTGAATAGCTCCCTTGCATTAAATACAACTATCACTATCGAACATATAGGTTTTGCATGCTCCACGACGTCATTGAAGGGATGTGATCAACAATAGTGGTAAGAGAGTCCATAATAGTAGTTTTGAGGAGACGACGTAGTTCAGGCCTGAGGGCAACTAAGTTCTGGTATAGCTCTCGAGCCGCCGTGAGGGCGGTAAGACCATGAACCATCCAGCACCGCTGCTAGGACCCTTCAGCAACCTTGATGTCCATTTCACGGGCATCCAAGAGAACATTCAACCCACAAAGCTGAATGTTGAAGGGACGGAGTGCGATGTTTGCCTGATGGGGTGTCGACACCTAAAATACCTTAGTGAGATCATGTAAGGATTTCAGCTGTTATGTCCCTGAGAATCTTTCATGCTTCAATCCAAGAGCCATGTCGAGTTGGTGTCTCACCTCTTGCTCGTGGGTGTTGATAAGCTTGATTAGCTTGTGCAAACCTATATTTTTGGCAGCAAGGTAGTCAAGCACTCCACCAGCAGACTCATAAATCGTTGTTGTAATATGCCTAAACCCCATGTATTTTTCTGACAAGGCATGATTTCTTTTAGGACACCACCTCTTGAACACCTCGTGGCGGGTGACCACCCTCTCAAGACGACAGACCCTTCACACCATGCTACGGTAGATATCCGGTAATGAGATGAGTGTGTGATCCATGTTACGAAGAGACGGGTCTTGGTTCATACCCATCTGCGGTTGAGCTCTTGGTGTGGCCACGGGCCTTGTAGCAAGTGACTCATGTCTTGGTGAGCCTCCTCGAGCCGACCGATGGGATTATTGCCCACGAGGAAAATCCCAAACTGACCAACCATTTTAGCATAGTGGGCCTTCTCCAACTCACCACATGCATTCTTCATCCTTTGAAGCGCCCACGCCACATATCCCATCCAGCACACCGCCTTCACGATAAGGGTGGCCAAGGAGGAGGCTACCCTCACCTGCGTAATGTTCATGGTGCGTGAGTCTTTATCTTCATTGTTGAACTCGAGGCGCTCAAGCGCAGCAGGAAAGTCGTGTAGATGTTCGAGCCCGAGCAAACGACATCAGTATGTAGGGCATCCAACCCATCAATTTTTTCAAGTGAGGAAAGGTAATGCAATATGGCCACGGCTGCTTCTTGTGGGTGGGGGAGGAGACATGCTACATCTCCCACGCCGCTGGAGACGTACATCTTTGCCATGTTCAACTAGAACGAAAAGGACGCCTGATATGTCTTCAACGTATCTATTATTTTTTATTGTTCCATGCTATTATATTATATGTTTTGGATGTTTTATATGCATTTATATGTTTTTATATTATTTTTGGAACTAACCTATTAATCTATATCCTAGTGCCAGTTTTTTGTTTTTTCCAAGTTTTTTTGTATTGTAGATAAGGAATATTATACGCAGTCTAAACGGAACAAAATCTTCAGAAAAAAATTCTTGGACCAGAAGACACCCAGGAGACTTGGAGTAGGGGAAAGGCACCTGCCGGGAGGCCACAACCCCCCCCCCCTCCAGGGCGCGCCCTGGGGAGCCACGTCCCCTGGCTTGTGGGTCCCCCGCAGGCCTCCTAACCCTATTCTTCGGCCTATAAATTCCGAAATATTCCCGTATCGCCAAAAAAGAGCCACGAAAAAACTTTTACGCCGTCGGGAGCCCCTCTTACCGTGAGATCCAATCTAGGAGCCTTTTCCGGTAATCTGCCGGAGAGGGAATTGATCACGAAGGGCATCTACATCAACTCCATTGCCCCTCCGATGACTTGTGAGTAGTTCAACACAAACCTACCGGTCCATAGCTAGTAGCTAGATGGCTTCTTCTCTCTCTTTAATCTTCAATACCATGTGTTTCATGATCTTCATGGAGATCTATCCGATGTAATACTCTTTTGCGGTGTGTTTGTTGAGATCCGATGAATTGTGAGTGTATGTTCATACTATCTATGAATATTATTTGAGTTTTTTTTGAATTCTTATATGCATGATTTCATATCTTTGCAAGTCTCTTCGAATTATTGGTTTGGTTTGGCCAACTAAATTGGTAATTGCAGTAGGAGAAGTGCTTATTTTTTGGTTCAATCTTGCGGTGTCCTAACCGAGTGACAAAGTAGGTGTAGCGAGGCACGCATTGTATTGTTGCCATCAAGGATAAAAAGATGGGGTTTTCATCATATTGCTTGAGTTTATCCCTCTATGTCACACTAGTGGGGACGGGGCCTTTAGCCCCGGCCCGTAAGGGGCTTTAGTCCCGGTTCACCAACCGGGACTAAAGGGGCGGGACTAAAGGCCTAACCTTTAGTCCCAACCCTGTTCCAAGTCGGGACTAAAGGTGCTCCACGTGGGCGCCTTGTAGCGCCCTAGGGGCAGGCCCTTTAGTCCCGGTTCGTTACATGGACCGGGACTAAAGAGTTTCAGATTTTGTTTATTTTTGGGTTTTTTTTGAATGAAATTATTTTTGGGTTTTAGGGTTTTGGGGTTTAGGTGTTCGGGAGATTAACGTGATGCCTCCTTTGGTGTTCGGGAATTAGTTTTCATATAATTTAAATAGAAATAATTATGCATATATATAAGATTAACTTATATTACAAGCGAGCATATATATACAATTATATGGAGATCTGAATTATCGGGACTAGAGACGGTCTATTCGATTACATGGACGAACATCAGTAATGGCCCCTAGCTACACTAAATCGTCCTTTGTCATCTATAGCTTCCGTCCTCAGAAAGGTCGCAAGCTCCTCTGCAACAGCAATCGCGCGTTGCTCTGGTAGGACCTTCGTCCTCATGGCCGTGTACTATATAAGAAGAGGAGATGGATATGAATATCAATCATGATAACAAAGAATGACGGGTAAAAATAGAGGTGTGAATGGTCATTGCTTATGTCGAATCTGTGATCCTTGTGCTGAGAGGTAAACGTGCGAATGGTCTCGCAAACATAGTATCTGCATAGATGCGTCCCCCGTGTCTGCTGGTCGCACTTTACGAGAATAGAATATATATAATCAAAATAATAATCTAGCATCATAAATGTATTGAAAATAGAAGTATATCATACTACTACTTACCTGAGCCGCTCTAAAGGTCAGCTTCTCACGCTCGATACCGGGAGTCACGCACTTGAACCGCTTCCAAACCCTGCCCGACAAGGATAATGATTTGCTAAGTTTTTCATTAATTGATATATCAGAAAATCATCGAAAGAGACCGATAGATCGCAAGAATGATTGAAATTACCCTTGGAGCATGTCCTTCAGGCTTTGGAACTATTCCAAGGGTCTCGATAATGGGTCGAAGGCATCAATTCTTCCCTTATCAATTTGAATATCCAACAGAATCCAATGGAAGCTGCACATGTGTGTATATATATATATATATATATATATATATATATATATATATATGTGTGTGTGTGTGTGTGTGTGTGTGTCTGTGTGTGTGTGTGTGTCAGTAACTTATCAATTACACTTATAAGTGAATGGACACAACAGAGTAAAGACCCTCACCTGAAGTTGTATGGAAACAGTATGTGGTCACAGAAATTTTGATCTGTTAGAAACCTTAGAAGGTTTTCCTCCGTATCCTTGGGTTTATCAGTTAGCGTCGCTATATGTATTTTATCTGGGACAATAAACCCAATATTTATGATGTTCCTACTTTTACAATCCAGAATCTTCATTCTGCATAATAGAGTACAAGTTATATATAGACAATGAATTGAAATAACTAAACAAGTTATATGTAGAGGAAAAACTTACACACAATAGCAACTCATAAGCGATTTGTCGAGGGCGTCGCCATTGTACATCTGGAAGAGTTCATCAAAGTCGATATGGATTTCTTCGGGGCGGCCGTAGTACTCCCTTGGGACACTCACCACGATCATCGTTCTCCCATTCTTTGATTCACTTAAGTACCATGTATGCAGGTAATGCATATTTGTTGGGAGATCATCTTTGCTGACCAAAGGCGCTCCCGTGACAAACTGTGGCTTAGGGGCTACAAAAGCCTTGGGTAACCTGTCACCTTGGGAAGCCAGCATGTCTTCAACCGGGATACCCCATTCAGCCGCCCACTTCTTCGCTAATTCCAAATCTTTCCCCTGCACCGGAGGGCGGACATTCTCGGTTAACACCCTCAGGGTTGGGATCGACTGTTTGGCCTGTTGTCCAAGCTGAGGAACGTCTGATTTTTTCTTGCTTCTAGTTGAACTTCATTTGCTCCCACTTGCACTTGCACGTGATCTGCTCTTTTTCACTTCCTTCTGCAATGTGCGTGTATAGTCATCAGGCTTATGGTGTAAGTCATACTGTGATGGAAGGGTCGTGAAGTATTTTGCAAATGCTATTTGCTTCTCGGTGTATTCCGGGCGAGGCTCAGGTTCCTTCTTTTTCATCTGCGCATCATGATGTTCCTTTGCTATCCTGGCGTTTTCCTCGGGGGTACGATCATAAGGTCTGATAGGAAGATTAGCATGAGGTACCTTTGGGAGGGGCGACTGTTTGCGCTTTGCGGGGCTCCGTCGCTTAGAAATCTTCGGCGGAGCGTTCTTGCTGGCACGCTTCCGCTTAGTATCCGGAGTGGGCGGCGGCGGAGACGGACGACCCAAGTCCGGCGGCGGTGATCGAGATGGACTCGTGTTGTGCTAGCCGACGTCATGTGGAGGGCTTGGAGGTAATGGAGGTGTAGGTGACCTGCGACGACTCGGAGGCGGTGTTGTCCTTGGGGCCAAGCCTGGAAGCTTGATGTAGTTCTTGTCCCATAGGATGACTCCACCCAGTACTTCTCCGAGTGTCCTCTCATCTTCGGGTCCAGCTATGTCGAGCTCCATATCATGAAACCCCGCCATGATTTCATCCACTCCGACTTTAGCAAAGCCAGCTGGAATCTCACGGCCATGCCAGCGTGCATCAGGGCCAGAATGTAAAGCTTGTCCGATGGCCACCTTCATGGATATGTTCTTGAATTTCTGATGGAGTTCACATGATGTTGACTCCTTGATTCCATCCACGGGGTAGCCGGGACCGCCCTCTATCATTCTTCGTGCATCGTTGGGCGGGGCCTCAGATTCAGCCACGCTGCTTTTCCGGTTAGATGGGGCGCCGGTAATTTCAAATGCAGGATCTTCCTGGCGCGCTACTCCTCTAAGCTCATCAATCTGCTTCTGTTGCTCGTTAATCTTGGCAAGCAACTCGTTGAATTTGTCATTCTCCTCATCCTGCTGCCGCTTCTTTGCTCTCTCTCGGCTTTTGTAAGTGTCTTGGTCTCTGGCAAACCCAAGCCACCACGGGTAAGAAGGACCGAAGCCTCGCGTTCGTCCTCCATGTTCATCATTGCCGAGGACCAGTGTGAGCAAATCTTTCTCTCTATCTGCAGTGAACTTTCTTTTTCCCTCCTTAATTTCTTTCACTATCCTTTTCCAATTCTCCCTGGGTATCCTAAGACCGTCACTGCAGATGAGGTCCCCTGTTTCTTCGTCGTACGAACCACCATGTGCAAGGAACCAATTTCTTGCTCTCAATTCCCACTCATCACGGAGTGGTTCAGGTACGATGCCTTTAGCTAGCAAATCTTGCTCTTTCTTATCCCACTTTGGGATGGCAGTCTCATAGCCCCCTGGCCCCAGCTTGTGGTGATATTTCTTCTTGTCGGCATTTATCTTGTTCTTTTCTGATAATGCTTGGGCATCTTCTGACTCCTTGTACTCTTGAAATGCCTTCTAGTGATTCGCCTTCTTGGCTAGATACCCCTCGAATACTGGCACTTTCTTTGTCTTCAGATAGTTTTTCCATAGCTTCTTCTTCCAGCTACGGAACAGTTCGGCCATCTTCTTTAGAGTCTACTGCTTGACTTTGGCCCTCAGTTTGTCTGCGGCGTCTTCATTCTCTCATTCTGGCAGGTTAAAATGTGACATGAGATCATTCCAAAGATTATCTTTGTACCTTTTGGCGACATAGTCACTATTGGCTGCCCCTTTGCGCTTGTTCCACTCCCGAACGCTGATCGGGACGTGATCCCCAACGAGAACTCCACATTACTTCTTGAATGTGTCAGCAGCATTCTTAGGAAGCTTGGGTTCGCTCGTAGGCAATATCACCTCAAAGGTGTAATGCGTCCGTGCATCCAACTTTCTAGTCGGGCCTTGTTTCGTAGCTTTGCTCGATGTGGAGGCCTAAGAGGGAGAAACATTCGTCAAATGAATGTATATGTATACAATATAGAGCTATCTCCAATATTTTTCACATATTACAAGTGATTGTCGAACTTCATATGTATACCTCGCCAGACTTTATTATTTCTTCACCGGCTTCTCCACCGGCTTCTCCATCAGTGGAGCTATCACTTTCTCCGTCATTGGACCTATCTCCTGCCCCATAGGCTTCATCTTCGTGTCGGTCGACCTCCATTCCATATCCGGAGGGGTTTAGATATGACGACGGAGATTCAGCTGGTTCAACGTCGGGGCCGTCTTTGATTATATCTTCGAGAAGTTCTTCCTCTTCGAGGTTCCTGATATGTGGATCCATAGTTCTGCAAAAAACGGACATTTGATTAACTAATAAACTAACAAACTATATAAGAGGGGTTGGAAACTTCGAAGTGTCATTTTATATAGGAGGACCTTTAGTCCCGGGTCTTGGCTAGAACCTAAACTCTAAAATATGTCTAACGGATTCTCTTGACCTTTGCACCAAAAAAGAATTATTCTATCAGGAAATCCGTTCCAAAACAACTTTAGTCCCGGGTCGTGGCTCCACCCGGGACTCCTAGATTTCTGCATAGTATTCAAAGTAGGAGTACTTTTCCAATTTGAGCATTCAATAAGAAAAACCAAATCGTAAAATAAAGTAGTATTCAAATTAGCATGCATTCAATTATAAGCAAATACATCATCTCTTTTGTCCGTACATCGTCGAATATTATCACTAATACTCCTCGAATACTATCATACATATAGCATCACTGATACATCTAGAACCGTAGCGCCCGACGGGTATCGGCGCGGGCGGTGGACACCCAAAGAGGAGGAACCAGCACAGGATCATAGGTCCAGTGAGATCCCCGAAGAACCTGCTAGGTATGCTCGAACCTGCCCTCCAACGCAACCATGTAGCGACGGACGTGCTCATCCTCCTCGCTGACACGGTGACGTACCACCTCCGCGGTGTCCAGAAGCCTCGGCACCCTCACTGGCCCACGCGACCGCCACCAAACAAGGATCGGGTCAACGACGGGCTGGCTCCTCACCAACCTACGCCCCCCGGAAGGTAGCACCTCCCAATACCAGCCGGGCGAAGCCCAGTCCCGGACAGGGCCCCTTTAATCAAGCAGGTGTCCTCCGCCGAGTCAACGACGAGGATGCGGGATAGGCATCGTAAAATGAACTAAAAAAATAAACTAGTTCTATTAATTTTCTTGCTAAAAATAAACTATTAACACTTAAGCATATACAATAGCAAAATTAAACTGTTAACACTTAAGCATATACAATAGCAAAATTAAGCAATAATCTAAGAAACACTATTAACACTTAAGTATATACACTATACAATAGCAAAATTAAATGACAAAAAACTAATTTTACTTCTTCTATTTCTCCTCTTCTTCTACTACTTCTCCTCTTCTCTATTTTTCCTCTTCTTCTTCTTCTATTTCTCCTCTTCTTCTACTTCTTCTTGTACTTCTACTTCTCCTCTTCTTCTACTACTTCTCCTCTTCTCTTCTTCTACTTCTCCTCTCCTCCTCTTCTAATTTTTTATCTTCTTCTACTTCTCCTCTTCTTCTATTTTCCTCTTCTTCTCCTCTCCTCCTCTTCTTATTCTCCTTTTTCTTCTTTTCTTCTCCTCCTCTTCTTATTTTCCTTTTTCCTAATCTTATTTTCTTATTTTTGTTCATATTTCTTCTTCTTGTAACCCTAAACTAATTCTAAATATTACTAACCCTAATAATCTAGCACAAACCTAATAACAATAGGAATTAAATGACAAAAAAAATCTTTTTCTTTTTCTTCTTTTCTCCCCTTTTTCTTCTTTTCCTCTCCCTTTTCTTATTTTCTTCTCCTTTTTCTTCCTTTCTTCTCCTTTTTCTTCTTTTCTTCTCCTTTTTCTTCCTTTCTTCTCCTTTTTCTTCCTTTCTTCCTTTTTTCTTCTTTTCTTCTCCTTTTTCTTCTTTTCTTCTCCTTTTTCTTCTTTTCTTCTCATTTTTCTTCTTTTCTTCAACTTTTTCTTCTTTTCTTCTCCTTCCCTTTTTCTTCCTTTCTTCTCCTTTTTCTTCCTTTCTTCTCCTTTTTCTTCCTTTCTTCTCCTTTTTCTTCTTTTCTTCTCCTTTTTCTTCTTTTCTTCTCCTTTTTCTTCTTTTCTTCTCCTTTTTCTTCTTTTCTTCTACTGGCCGGAGTGTTGGGGAGGAGGGGGCGGGGGGCTTACCGGCCGGAGGTGTCGACGGCGCGCGGCGAGGAGGAGGGCGGCGCGCGGCGAGGAGGACGACGGCGACGGCGAGGAGGACGGTAGGCGACGGCGAGGAGGACGGTGGGCAGCCTGACGGCGTCATCGAGGTCGTCGGTGTGCCGCGCCGGGCAGGAGAACGAGAGGAAGAAGAAGAGAAATGGACGATTTGGGTTGGAATTTTTCTAAGTCCCGCTTATATAGGTGAATCTTTAGTCCCGGTTCGGGGCTCGAACCGGGACTAAAGAGCCCCTTTAGTCCTGGGTGGAGCCACGCACCGGGACTAAAGGCCCTTTTTCGGGCAGACCAGAAGGCAGGAAGCAGGGGGTCTTTAGTCCCGGTTGGAGCCACGCACCGGGACTAAAGCCCCTCCTCGGCAGGCGGCAGGCGAGGGGCTTTAGTCCCGGGTCGTGGCTCCACCCGGGACTAAAGCCCCTCCTCGCCTCCACGATAAGTTTAGTTCCACCTCGCCCAGCGAGGGGGACTAAAACTTGTTTATAAGCCCCGTCGCAGCTACTCCATCGAGCTCCTCTCTAAAGCAGGCATACGGGCCTAAACTAAGTGTAAATTTAAAAATTGGAACTATATTTGAAATTGTGGAGACTTTGAATTCAGGTTTAAGTTTCTTTGCAATTTCTCATATAGTTTCAATTTTTTTCTATTTTCAATTAAAAACTACGTTTTATAAAAATTCTTTTTGCATATTTGAGAATTTGACAAAACTATGATAATGAAAAGTGTTTGACACTGAATAAATAATTCAAAACTATTTTCTATTTTCAAAAGTAATTATTTTGACTATCCAAACTATTAACTATTTTGTTATTTTCAATTAAAAATTATGTTTCTTAAAATTCTTTTTGCATATTTGAGAATTTGACAAAACTATGATAATGAAAAGTGTTTGAAATTGAATAAATAATTCAAAACTATTTTCTATTTTCAAAAGTAATTATTTTGACTATCCAAACTATTAACTATTTTGTTATTTTCAATCAAAAACTATGTTCATTAAAATTATTTTTGCATATTTGAGAATTTGACAAAACTATGATAATGAAAAGTGTTTGAAATTGAATCAATAATTCAAAACTATTTTCTATTTTCAAAAGTAAATTTTTTTGAGCTAGTTGACCCTGAAATTGAAAAGAACTACAAATGAACTCTGAAAATGTTGAAAGTTGGCATGCTATCATCATTTCTCCCACATAGCATGTGTTAAAAAGTTGAGAGGGCTACGACAAAAACTGGATGCACTTCGTGTACAAAACGGACAATCTCTCTCGAAGTATCAGGGTTTCGAACGAGAACTCATCTCTTACAAAGGGATTTCATTTTTTTGAACTTATTTGAACTCCATACCTTTTGTGTGTTCAAAATGCACCATTCAAAGGCACATCACAAAATTTCAACAATTTCTGACTTCATTTGGTATTCTTCGTGCATTTAATTATTTGTTTTGAGCCAGTTGACCCTGAAATTGAAAAGCACTACAAATGAACTCTGAAAATGTTGAAAGTTGGCATGCTATCATCATTTCACCCACCTAGCATGTGTTAAAAAGTTGAGAGGGCTACGACAAAAACTGGAGGCACTTCGTGTACAAAACGGACAATCTCTCTCGAAGTATCAGGGTTTCGAACGAGAACTCATCTCTTACAAAGGGATTTCATTTTTTTGAACTTATTTGAACTCCATACTTTTTGTGTGTTCAAAATGCACCATTCAAAGTCACATCACAAAATTTCAACAATTTCTGACTTCATTTGGTATTCTTCGTGCATTTACTTATTTTTTTTGAGCTAGTTGATCCTGAAATTGAAAAGCACTACAAATGAACTCTGAAAATGTTGAAAGTTGGCATGCTATTATCATTTCACCCACATAGCATGTGTTAAAAAGTTGACATGGCTACGACAAAAACTGGATGCACTTCGTGTACAAAACGGACAATCTCTCTCGAAGTATCACAGTTTCGAACGAGAACTCATCTCTTACAAAGGGATTTCATTTTGTTGAAATTATTTGAACTCCATACTTTTTGTGTGTTCAAAATGAACCATTCAAAGGCACATCACAAAATTTCAACAATTTCTGACTTCATTTGGTATTCTTCGTTCATTTACTTCTTTTTTTTGAGCTAGTTGACCCTGAAATTGAAAAGCACTACAAATGAACTCTGAAAATGTTGAAAGTTGGCATGCTATCATCATTTCACCCACATAGCATGTGTTAAAAAGTTGAGAGGGCTACGACAAAAACTGGATGCACTTCGTGTACAAAACGGACAATCTCTCTCGAAGTATCAGGGTTTCGAACGAGAACTCATCTCTTACAAATGTTTATTAAAATTCTTTTTGCGTATTTGAGAATTTGACAAAGCTATGAAAATGAAAAGTGTTTGAAATTTAGTACATTCCATACATGCATTACATAAAAGGTTTAATACATTATTACATTATTGCACCAATATTCCTATCTATTATTTCGTTTTCCTTCTGGGTCGTAGCCATGGAGAATCTTCATCATTCAGTAGGATGCTTGGGTCAGTTTTCACTTTGAAGGGCGGAATTTCATGAAACTTATTATAATCTTCTGACATGTATGTCTTGTCATCTACTCCCATGATGTTTCTTTTCCCTGAAAGAACTATGTGGCGTTTTGGCTCATCGGACGATATCTTCTTTTGCTGATTTCTTTTTCTCGTTTTTGTAGACATGTCCTTCACATAGAAAACCTGAGCGACATCATTGGCTAGGACAAATGGTTCGTCCATGTACGCAAGATTGTTGAGATCCACTGTTCTCATGTCGTACTTTTGGTCTACAACTACCCCGCCTCCTGTCAGCTTCACCCGTTTGCACCGAAACAAAGGGATCTTAAAAGTAGGTCCATAGTCAAGTTCCCATATCTCCTCTATGTACCCGTAATATGTTTCCAAACAGTGCCCATTCTCGTCTGTTGCATCAAAGCGGACACCACTATTTTGGTTGGTGCTCTTTTTATCTTGGGCAACCGTGTAAAATGTATTCCCATTTATCTCATACCCTTGGAAAGTAGATATAGTCGAAGATGGTGGCCTGGCCAAACAGTACAGCTGATCTCCAACGGTGTCGTCATTCATGAGATGTGTCTGCAACCAACTGCCGAAAGTCTTCTCGTGTTCCCCTTTAATCCAAGAGTCAGCCTTCCCTGGGTTTTCGGAGCGTAGAATATTCTTGTGTCTCACGATATACGGAGCCACCACGGTGGACTTGTGTAGAACTATGTAGTGTGCTTGAGAGAAAGAATGCCCGTCCATACATACTTTTGCTTTCCTTCCTAGTGTGCCTTTTCCTGTCAGCCTACCCTCATACCGAGATTCAGGAACACCAATCGGCTTAAGGTCAGGAAGAAAGTCCACACAAAACTCAATGACCTCCTCTTTTCCATAGCCCTTGGAGATGCTTCCTTCTGGCCTAGCACGGTTACGAACATATTTCTTTAAGACTCCCATGAACCTCTGGAAGGGGATCATATTGTGTAGAAACACAGGACCAAGAATTCTAATCTCTTCGACTAGGTGAACTAGGAGGTGTGTCATTATATTGAAGAAGGATGGCGGGAACAACAACTCAAAGCTGACCAGACATTGGACCACATCAATCTGTAACCCTGATAGACTTTCTCGATCGATTACCTTGTGAGAAATTGCATTGAGGAATGCACATACCTTCACAATTACTAGGCGAACATTTTCCGGTAGAATTCCCCTCAATGCAACCGGAAGCAATTGCGTCATAAGCACGTGGCAGTCATGAGACTTTAGGTTTTGGAATTTTTTATCTTACATATTTACGATTCCCTTTATATTCGACGAGAAGCCAGTCGGGACCTTGTGCTGGGGAACGTCGCATGGGAAACAAAAATTTTCCTACGCGCACGAAGACCTATCATGGTGATGTCCATCTACGAGAGGGGATGAGTGATCTACGTACCCTTGTAGATCGTACAGCAGAAGCGTTAGTGAACGCGGTTGATGTAGTGGAACGTCCTCACGTCCCTCGATCCGCCCCGCGAACAATCCCGACATCAGTCCCACGATCTAGTACCGAACGGACGGCACCTCCACGTTCAGCACACGTACAGCTCGACGATGATCTCGGCCTTCTTGATCCAGCAAGAGAGACGGAGAGGTAGAAGAGTTCTCCGGCAGCGTGACGGCGCTCCGGAGGTTGGTGATGACCTTGTCTCAGCAGGGCTCCGCCCGAGCTCCGCAGAAACGCGATCTAGAGGAAAAACCGTGGACGTATGTGGTCGGGCTGCCGTGGAAAAGTCGTCTCAAATCAGCCCTAGTACCTCCGTATATATAGGTGGGAGGGAGGGGACCTTGCCTTGGGGCTCAAGGAGCCCCAAGGGGGTCGGCCGAGTCCAAGGGGGGAAGGCTCCCCCCCCCCCAAACCGAGTTGGACTTGGTTTGGTGGGTGGGAGTCCTTCCCTTCCTTCCCACCTCCCTTTTTTTTCTTTCTCTTTGATTTTTCTTTGTATGGCGCATAGGGCTCTTTTGGGCTGTCCCACCAGCCCACTAAGGGCTGGTGCGCCACCCTTATGGCTTATGGGCTTCCCCGGGGTGGGTTGCCCCCCCGGTGAACTCCCGGAACCCATTCGTCATTCCCGGTACATTGCCGGTAACTCCGAAAACCTTCCGGTAATCAAATGAGGTCATCCTATATATCAATCTTCGTTTTCGGACTATTCCGGAAACCCTCGTGACGTCCGTGATCTCATCCGGGACTCCGAACAACATTCGGTAACCAACCATATAACTCAAATACGCATAAAACAACGTCGAACCTTAAGTGTGCAGACCCTGCGGGTTCGAGAACTATGTAGACATGACCCGAGAGACTCCTCGGTCAATATCCAATAGCGGTACCTGGATGCCCACATTGGATCCTACATATTCTACGAAGATCTTATTGTTTGAACCTCAGTGCCAAGGATTCATATAATCCCGTATGTCATTCCCTTTGTCCTTCGGTATGTTACTTGCCCGAGATTCGATCGTCAGTATCCGTATACCTATTTCAATCTCGTTTACTGGCAAGTCTCTTTACTCGTTCCGTAATACAAGTTCCCGCAACTTATACTAAGTTACATTGCTTGCAAGGCTTGTGTGTGATGTTGTATTACCGAGTGGGCCCCGAGATACCTCTCCGTCACACGGAGTGACAAATCCCAGTCTTGATCCATACTAACTCAACTAACACCTTCGGAGATACCTGTAGAGCATCTTTATAGTCACCCAGTTACGTTGCGACGTTTGATACACACAAAGAATTCCTCTGGTGTTAGTGAGTTATATGATCTCATGGTCATAGGAATAAATACTTGGCACGCAGAAAACAGTAGCAACAAAATGACACGATCAACATGCTATGTCTATTAGTTTGGGTATAGTCCATCACGTGATTCTCCTAATGACGTGATCCAGTTATCAAGCAACAACACCTTGTTCATAATCAGAAGACACTGACTATCTTTGATCAACTGGCTAGCCAACTAGAGGCTTGCTAGGGACGGTGTTTTGTCTATGTATCCACACATGTAAATGAGTCTTCATTCAATACAATTATAGCATGGATAATAAACGATTATCTTGATACAAGAATTATAATAATAACTATATTTATTATTGCCTCTAGGGCATAATTCCAACAGTCTCCCACTTGCACTAGAGTTAATAATCTAGCCCTCACATCATCATGTGAATTACATTGTAATAAATCTAACACCCATACAGTTCTGGTGTTGATCATGCTTTGGCCGTGGAAGAGGTTTAGTCAGCGGGTCTGCTACATTCAGATCCGTGTGCACTTTGCATATATTTCCGTCCTCTCCCTCGACGTAGTCGCGGATGAGGTTGAAGCGTCGTTTGATGTGTCTGGTCTTCTTGTGAAACCGTGGTTCCTTTGCTAAGGCAATGGCACCCATGTTATCACAAAACAAGGTTATTGGATTCAGTGCACTTGGCACCACTCCAAGATCTGTCATGAACTGCTTCATCCAGACACCCTCCTTAGCTGCCTCCGAGGCAGCCATGTACTCCGCTTCACATGTAGAATCTGCTACGACGCTTTGCTTGGAACTGCACCAGCTTACCGCACCCCCATTAAGAATAAATACGTATCCGGTTTGCGACTTAGAGTCGTCGAGATCTGTGTCAAAGCTTGCATCGACGTAACCTTTTACGGCGAGCTCTTCGTCACCTCCATACAAGAGAAACATCTCCTTAGTCCTTTTCAGGTACTTCAGGATATTCTTGACCGCTGTCCAGTGATCCACTCCTGGATTACTCTGGAACCTACCTGCCATACTTATGGCCAAGCTAACATCCGATCTAGTGCACAGCATCGTATACATGATAGAACCTATGGCTGAAGCATAGGGGACGGAGCGCATATGCTCTCTATCTTCATCAGTTGCTGGGCACTGAGTCTTACTCAATCTCGTACCTTGTAGAACTGGCAAGAACCCTTTCTTGGATTGTTCCATTTTGAACCTCTTCAAAACTTTATCAAGGTATGTGCTTTGTGAAAGTCCTATCAGGCGTTTTGATCTATCCCTATAGATCTTAATGCCTAGAATGTAAGCAGCTTCTCCTAGGTCCTTCATAGAGAAATTTTTATTCAAGTAACCTTTTATGCTCTCCAAAAACTCTACGTTGTTTCCAATTAGTAATATGTCATCCACATATAATATTAGAAACGCCACAGAGCTCCCACTCACTTTCTTGTAAATACAAGATTCTCCAACCACTTGTATAAACCCAAATGCTTTGATCACCTCATCAAAGCGTTTGTTCCAACTCCGAGATGCTTGCACCAGTCCATAAATGGATCGCTGGAGCTTGCACACCTTGTTAGCATTCTTAGGATCGACAAAACCTTCGGGTTGTATCATATACAACTCTTCCTTAAGGAAACCGTTAAGGAACGCCGTTTTGACACCCATTTGCCAGATTTCATAATCGAAAAATGCAGCTATTGCTAACATGATTCTGACAGACTTAAGCATTGCTACGGGTGAGAAAGTCTCATGGTAGTCAACTCCTTGAACTTGTGAAAAACCCTTTGCCACAAGTCGAGCTTTATAAATGGTCACATTGCCGTCAGCGTCTGTCTTCCTCTTAAAGATCCATTTGTTCTGAATGGCCTTGCGGCCCTCAGGTAGTACCTCCAAAGTCCACACTTTGTTCTCATACATGGATCCTATCTCAGATTTCATGGCCTCTAGCCATTTGTTGGAATCTGGGCCCACCATTGCTTCTTCATAATTTGCAGGTTCATTGTTGTCTAACAACATGATTGATAAGACGGGATTACCGTACCACTCTAGAGCAGCACGTGGTCTCGTCGACCTGCGTGGTTCGACAGAAACTTGAACTGGAGTTTCATGATCATCATCATTAACTTCCTCCTCAACCGACGTCGCAATGACAGAGGTTTCCCCTTGCCCTGCGCCACCATCCAGAGGGATGAGAGGTTCGACAACCTCGTCAAGTTCTATCTTCCTCCCACTCAATTCTCTCGAGAGAAACTCCTTCTCGAGAAAAGCTCCGTTTTTAGCAACAAACACTTTGCCCTCGGATTTGAGATAGAAGGTGTACCCAACTGTCTCTTTTGGGTAACCTATGAAGACGCACTTTTCCGCTTTGGGTTCCAGCTTTTCAGGCTGAAGCTTTTTGACATAAGCATCACATCCCCAAACTTTAAGAAACGACAACTTTGGCCTTTTGCCATACCACAGTTCGTATGGTGTCGTCTCAATGGATTTTGATGGTGTCCTATTTAAAGTGAATGCAGCTGTTTCTAATGCATAACCCCAAAATGATAACGGCAAATCAGTAAGAGACATCATAGATCGCACCATCTCTAGTAGAGTACGATTACGACGTTCGGACACACCATTACGCTGTGGTGTTCCAGGCGGTGTTAACTGTGAAACAATTCCACATTGTCTTAAGTGAGGACCAAACTCGAAACTCAGATATTCACCCCCACGATCAGACCGTAGGAACTTGATCTTCTTGTTACGATGATTTTCCACTTCACTCTGAAATTGCTTGAACTTTTCAAATGTTTCAGACTTGTGCTTCATCAAGTAGACATAACCATATCTACTTATATCATCAGTGAAGGTGAGAAAATAACGATATCCGCCGCGTGCCTCCACGCTCATCGGACCACACACATCGGTATGTATGATTTCCAACAAGTCACTTGCACGCTCCATTGTTCCTGAGAACGGAGTCTTAGTCATCTTGCCCATGAGGTATGGTTCGCACGTGTCAAGTGAATCAAAGTCAAGTGACTCCAAAAGTCCATCAGCATGGAGTTTCTTCATGCGCTGTACACCAATATGACCTAAGCGGCAGTGCCACAAAAATATGGCGCTATCATTGTTAACTCTAACTCTTTTGGTCTCAATGTTATGTATATGCGTATCGCTATCAAGATTCAATATGAACAATCCTCTCACATTCGGTGCATGACCATAAAAGATGTTACTCATAGAAATAGAACAACCATTATTCTGTGACTTAAAAGAGTAACCGTCTCGCAATAAACAAGATCCAGATATAATGTTCATGCTCAACGCAGGCACTAGATAACAATGATTTAAGTTCATCACTAATCCTGACGGTAACTGAAGTGACACTGTGCCGACGGCAATTGCATCAACCTTGGAACCATTTCCTACGCGCATCGTCACTTCATCTTTCACCAGCCTTCGTCTATTCCGCAGTTCCTGTTTCGAGTTGCAAATATGAGCAACAGAACCGGTATCGAATACCCAGGCACTACTACGAGAGCCGGTTAAGTACACATCAATAACATGTATATCAAATATACCTGATTTTTCTTTGGCCGCCTTCTTATCTGCCAGATACTTGGGGCAATTGCGCTTCCAGTGACCCATACCCTTGCAATAGTAACACTCCGTTTCAGGCTTAGGTCTAGCTTTGGGTTTCTTTGTCGGATTGGCAACAGGCTTGCCACTCTTCTTCGAATTGCCCTTCTTGCCTTTGCCGTTTCTCTTGAAACTAGTGGTCTTATTCACCATCAACACTTGATGCTCTTTACGGAGTTCAGACTCTGCGACTTTCAGCATCGGAAACAACTCGCCGGGAGACTTGTTCATCCCTTGCATGTTGTAGTTCAACACAAAGCCTTTATAGCTTGGCGGCAGTGATTGAAGGATTGTGTCAGTTATAGCTTCTTGCGGGAGTTCAATCCCCAGCTCAGCTAGACGGTTTGAGTACCCAGACATTTTGAGCACATGTTCACTGACAGATGAGTTTTCCTCCATCTTGCAAGCATAGAATTTATCGGAGGTCTCATACCTCTCGATCCGGGCGTTCTTCTGAAAGATAAACTTCAACTCCTGGAACATCTCAAATGCTCCATGACGCTCAAAGCGACGTTGAAGTCCCGGTTCTAAGCCATACAAGACTGCACATTGAACTATTGAGTAGTCCTCCTTACGTGCTAACCAAGCGTTCTTAACATCCTGATCAGCCGTAGCGGGTGGTTCATATCCTAGCGCAGCATTCAGGACATAATCCTTCTTCCCAGCTTGTAAGATTAGCTTAAGATTACGAGCCCAGTCTACAAAGTTGCTTCCATCATCTTTCAACTTAGCTTTCTCTAGGAACGTATTAAAATTCAGGATGACTGTCGCGTGAGCCATGATCTACAACACAAATATATTCAAAGTGGACTTAGACTATGTTCAAGATAATTAGAGTTTAACTTAATCAAATTATTCTCTAAACTCCCACTCAAAAAGTACATCTCTCTAGTCATTTGAGTGGTTCATGATCCACTTACACTAGCTCAAGTCCGATCATCACGTGAGTTGAGTATAGTTTCAGTGGTAAGCATCCCTATGCTAATCATATCATCTATATGATTCATGATCGACCTTTCGGTCTCATGTGTTCCGAGGCCATGTCTGCACATGCTAGGCTCGTCAAGCTTAACCCGAGTGTTCCGCACGCGCAACTGTTTTGCACCCGTTGTATGTGAACGTTGAGTCTATCACACCCGATCATCACGTGGTGTCTCGAAACGACGAACTGTAGCAATGGTGCACAGTCGGGGAGAACACAATTTCGTCTTGAAATTTTAGTGAGAGATCACCTCATAATGCTACCGTCGTTCTAAGCAAAATAAGGTGCATAAAAGGATTAACATCACATGCAATTCATAAGTGACATGATATGGCCATCATCACGTGCTTCTTGATCTCCATCGCCAAAGCACCGACACGATCTTCTTGTCACCGGCGCCACACCATGATCTCCATCAACGTATTGCCATCGGGGTTTTCGTGCTACTCATGCTAATACTACTAAAGCTACATCCTAGCAAAATAGTAAACGCATCTGCAAGCACACACGTTAGTATAAAGACAACCCTATGGCTCCTGCCGGTTGCCGTACCATCGACGTGCAAGTCGATATTTCTATTACAACATGATCATCTCATACATACAATATATCACATCACATCATTGGCCATATCATATCACAAGCATACAGCGCAAAAACAAGTTAGACGTCCTCTAATTTTGTTGTTGCATGTTTTACGTGGTGACCATGGGTATCTAGTAGGATCGCATCTTACTTACGCAAACACCACAACGGAGATATATGAGTTGCTATTTAACCTCATCCAAGGACCTCCTCGGTCAAATCCGGTTCAACTAAAGTTGGAGAAACCGACACTTGCCAGTCATCTTTGAGCAACGGGGTTACTCGTAATGATGAAACCAGTCTCTCGTAAGTGTACGAGTAATGTCGGTCCAAGCTGCTTCAATCCAACAATACCGCGGAATCAAGAAAAGACTAAGGAGGGCAGCAAAACGCACATCACCGCCCACAAAAAAAATTTGTGTTCTACTCGAGAAGACATCTACGCATGAACCTAGCTCATGATGCCACTGCTGGGGAACGTCGCATGGGAAACAAAAATTTTCCTACGCGCACGAAGACCTATCATGGTGATGTCCATCTACGAGAGGGGATGAGTGATCTACGTACCCCTGTAGATCGTACAGCAGAAGCGTTAGTGAACGCGGTTGATGTAGTGGAACGTCCGCACGTCCCTCGATCCGCCCCGCGAACAATCCCGCGATCAGTCCCACGATCTATTACCGAACGGACGGCACCTCCGCGTTCAGCACACGTACAACTCGACGATGATCTTGGCCTTCTTGATCCAGCAAGAGAGGAGGAGAGGTAGAAGAGTTCTCCGGCAGCGTGATGGCGCTCCGGAGGTTGGTGATGACCTTGTCTCAGCAGGGCTCCGCCCGAGCTCCGCAGAAACGCGATCTAGAGGAAAAACCGTGGAGGTATGTGGTCGGGCTGCCGTGGAAAAGTCGTCTCAAATCAGCCCCAATACCTCCGTATATATAGGTGGGAGGGAGGGGACCTTGCCTTGGGGCTCAAGGAGCCCCAAGGGGGTCGGCCGAGTCCAAGGGGGGAAGGCTCCCCCCCCCCCAAACCGAGGTGGACTTGGTTTGGTGGGTGGGAGTCCTTCCCTTCCTTCCCACCTCCCTTTTTTTTCTTTCTCTTTGATTTTTCTTTATATGGCGCATAGGGTCCCTTTTGGGCTGTCCCACCAGCCCACTAAGGGTTGGTGCGCCACCCTTATGGCCTATGGGCTTCCCCGGGGTGGGTTGCCCCCCCGGTGAACTCCCGGAACCCATTCGTCATTCCCGGTACATTCCCGGTAACTCCGAAAACCTTCCGGTAATCAAATGAGGTCATCCTATATATCAATCTTCGTTTCCGGACTATTCTGGAAACCCTCGTGACGTCCGTGATCTCATCCGGGACTCCAACAACATTCGGTAACCAACCATATAATTCAAATACGCATAAAACAACGTCGAACCTTAAGTGTGCAGACCCTGCGGGTTCGAGAACTATGTAGACATGACCCGAGAGACTCCTCGGTCAATATCCAATAGCGGGACCTGGATGCCCATATTGGATCCTACATATTCTACGAAGATCTTATAGTTTGAACCTCAGTGCCAAGGATTCATATAATCCCGTATGTCATTCCCTTTGTCCTTCGGTATGTTACTTGCCCGAGATTCGATCATCAGTATCCGCAATCTCGTTTACCGGCAAGTCTCTTTACTCGTTCCGTAATACAAGATCCCTCAACTTGCACTAAGTTACATTGCTTGCAAGGCTTGTGTGTGATGTTGTATTACCGAGTGGGCCCCGAGATACCTCTCCGTCACACGGAGTGACAAATCCCAGTCTTGATCCATACTAACTCAACTAACACCTTCGGAGATACCTGTAGAGCATCTTTATAGTCACCCAGTTACGTTGCGACGTTTGATACACACAAAGCATTCCTCCGGTATCAGTGAGTTATATGATCTCATGGTCATAGGAATAAATACTTGACACGCAGAAAACAGTAGCAACGAAATGACACGATCAACATGCTACGTCTATTAGTTTGGGTCTAGTCCATCACGTGATTCTCCTAATGACGTGATCTAGTTATCAAGCAACAACACCTTGTTCATAATCAGAAGACATTGACTATCTTTGATCAACTGGCTAGCCAACTAGAGGCTTGCTAGGGACGGTGTTTTGTCTATGTATCCACACATGTAAATGAGTCTTCATTCAATACAATTATAGCATGGATAATAAACGATTATCATGATACAGGAATTATAATAATAACTATATTTATTATTGCCTCTAGGGCATAATTCCAACACCTTGATACTGAAAAGGACTTCAAAGAAGATTTCCTTCTCTTCCTTAGTAAGAGCGTAGTTGGCACGCTCTTGAAACTGCCCTGGATGCATGCCATCTCTTCCTTATGACGTTCCTGGTCCTCCCGTGCTTCCGGTGTATCTTTTGACTTCCCATACAAGCCTAGGAAGCCTCGAATATTCACGCAGAGATTCTTCGTCACGTGCATCACGTCGATTGCCGAGCGGACCTCATGGACTTCCCAGTAGGGTAGCTCCCAAAATATAGATTTCTTCTTCCACATGGGTACGCGCTTATCAGGGCCTTTAGGAACAGGTTGGCTGCCAGGACCCTTTCCAAAGATTACTTTTAAATCTTTGACCATATCAAATACTTCAGCACCAGTACGGATGAAAGGCTTCCCCCGGGGTTCTGCCTTGCCATTGAAATGCTTGCCTTTTTTCTTTAAGGGATGCTTGAGCGGAAGAAAACGACGATTGTAGGGGTACACATTCTTCCTACATTTGTCCAGATATATACTTTCTGTCTCATCCAAACAGTGCGTGCATGCATTGTATCCCTTGTTTGACTGTCCTGAAATGTTACTAAGAGAAGGCCAATCATTGATGGTTACGAAAAGCAACGCTCGAAGGTCAAATTCCTCTTGTTTGTGCTCGTCCCACACACGTACACCTGGTTCAGCCCACAACTGTAAAAGTTCATCAACTAATGGCCTTAGGTACACATCAATATCGTTGCCGGGTTGCTTTGGACCTTGGATAAGCACTGGCATCATAATGAACTTCCGCTTCATGCACAACCAAGGAGGAAGGTTGTAGATACATAGAGTAACGGGCCAGGTGCTGTGACTGCAACTCTACTCCCCAAAAGGATTCATGCCATTTGTACTCAGACCTGACCATAAGTTTCTCCACTGCCGACCATCAGCAGTGTGCCTCAACTTATCATGTTTCATACGATCTTCCATGTGCCATCGCAACAACTTCGCATGATCTTTATTTCTGAACAGACGTTTCAACCGTGGTATTATAGGAGCATACCACATCACCTTGGCAGGAACCCTCTTCCTGGGTGGCTCGCCCTCAATATCACCAGGGTCATCTTTTCTGATCTTATACCGCAATGCAGTGCATACCGGGCATTTATCCATATTCTCGTACTTCTCACCGCGGTAGAGGATGCAGTCATTAGGGCATGCATGTATCTTCTGCATGTCTAATCCTAGAGGGAAGACAACTTTCTTTGCTTCGTACGTGCTGGCGGGCAATTCGTTCTTTCTTGGAAGCATCTTCTTCATTAGTACCAGCAACTTTTCGAATGACGAGTCAGTCACACCGGTCTCTGCCTTCCACTTCAGCAATTCCAGTGTGCTACCCAGCTTCTTCTGGCCATCTTCACAAGTTGGGTACAACAATTTGTTGTGGTCCTGTAACATCTGCTCGAACTGCAACCTCTCCTTTTCTGTGTCGCAACTTCGTCGTGCATCAGAAATGACCCGGCCAAGATCATCAGCAGGCTCATCTGGTTCCCATTCTTCATCCTAATCTTCTTCTTCATTGTCTTCCATTGCGGTATCAGCATACTCAGGGAACATAGATCGGTAGTTGTCATCATCGTTTTCTTCTTCTTCATCGTCGCCTTCCATCATAACCCCTCTTTCTCCGTGCTTGGTCCAAACATTATAGCCCGACATAAAACCGGACCAAAGCAGGTGGCTCTGAATGACTCTTGAGGAAGTGTAATCCTTCTTATTCCGACATTCAACACATGGACAAAACATATAGCCACCACCATGCTTGTTCGCATCGGCTGCATCTCGAAAAGAATGCACGCCTTCTCTGTAAGCGGCTGTGCGTCGATCACCGTACATCCATGGATGGCTCATCTGTGTTATACGACAGTATATCAAATACAATCACGATCCTAAAAATTAGTACTGCACGGTCTAAACGAGGAAATATAGTTGCTAACCTTTTAGAATAAGTAGAAATAAAGAGGAAGAGGTTTAAGCGTGGCTCGGGCATCTCATATCGTAGTTGTGTTTGGTGAACTGAAGCGGCATCGCTCTAACACACATTTCAACAAACACCTCTAGTGCATCCAAAAAATGGAGAGCTAGCACACACCCACACTCTTCCATCCAAGAAAAATGCAAGGAAGAGGGGAGAGGGGGGTTGTGCTATATATAGGCAGAGGACTTTAGTCCCGGTTTGAGACACAAACCGGGACTAAAGGTGGCGCACATGCGGGCTGCCCACCGCGTAGCCCTTTAGTCCCAGTTTGGGACACGAACCAGGACTAAAGGCTCCTTACGGGCCGGGACTAAAGCCTCGAGGGAGGCATTGAGAATTGGGGCGACGTGGCTGGGCCTTTATTCCCGGCCCAGAGGCAGGCCGGGACTAAAGGGTCCCGGCTAAAGGCCCGTTTTCCACTAGTGTCATGTCATCTTACTTAATACGTTACTATGTTCTTCATGAACTTAATACACTAGATGCAGGCAGGAGTCGGTCGATGTGTGAAGTAATAGTAGTACATGCAGAATCTTTTCGGTCTACTTGACACGGACGTGATGCCTATATGCATAATCACTGCGTTAGATATCTTCATAATTTTTCGATTTTCTATCAATTGCTCGACAGTAATTTGTTCACCCACCGTATTGTTTTCCTTTATGAGAGAAGCCTCTAGTGAAACCTATGCCCCCCGAGTCTATTTTCCGTATTATATTTTCAGATTTATAAACCAAAAATACGAAAAATACTTTGCTGAAATTTAGTAACTTTTGTTTCCGCAATATTTTATATCCAGCTCTATCAGATCTCATCCTTGCAAATAACTCTGAAGGGATTGACAACCCCTTTATAGCTTTGGGTGCAATAGTTTGATTATTTCTGCACGTACTACTATTGGGGCCTTGCTTGTTCCTCCTACTGAATTGACACCTTGGTTCTCAACAAATAGAGGGAAATACTTATCTACTTCACTGCATCACCTTTCCTCTTCAAGAGAAAACCAATGCGATCTCAAAAGATAGGTACGGTGACAAGATGAAGAAGATCTTTGGGCCGTTCAACGTGCCCGAAAAGTCGTCGGTGCATCCTATAAGTTTCAACAATTAATTAAAGATGGAATGCATGTTCATGTTTACATATATGTACGTTTGTACTTCTCCCTCGGTCCGAAAAAGCTTGCAAAATGTTGTTAACATGTGGAGAGGGAGAGAGAGGGGGGAGAGAGTTCACAACTAGAGATAATGCATAACTAATGAGTGCAATGGAATATATTTCATTCAATGGCTAAGGAACATATCTATACTTATACTAATTAGGGACTCTCAAGGAATTCCCACGTAAATTAAAATTTATGAGCCGTTAATCTGATGGGCCCGAATTATTACGGTACAGATCTACCCTTATATGATAAAAATAAAAAATTAATAGAAGCCAGATGTTCCACCGTTCTACCATTACAAGGTTTACATTTAACCTAGCCGCCGCCATCTATCCTCTATGAATATTCCATGCTTCTGTTCAACTATGACGCTCCAGCTCCCAAATCAATATTAAGGTTTACATCTAACCCATCCATGCCACTGATACTCTCTTTGATCGATTTTTGTTAGGCGCTTTGCCCATATACGTTTGTATTTCCCACTAGAATCCATCAATCAGTTAATGCTAGCTAGCTAGCCCATTATAGGAAACGATCAACCAGCTTAGTCCTGTACATCTTATTTATCTCGGCCAAAAGGATCGGCGAGCGAGGAGATTGCAAAGTGCAGTCTGCATACGGCCGGGCGAAAAGAAATTGCCCACTTTAGCAAACTGCGTCGAAGTCAAATTCGGCCGGCCCGAGATGTTTGATGTAGATCAGGTGGGATTGATCAATCAGCTAGCTAGCTATTGAACGAAGGTATCCATCAACCTGGTTAATATATGTGCGTGCTATTTCCCCGTTAAAAGCACCTGCCAGCAATTAGACTGTATGGTGCACCTCACGCAACGGAAGTTCAACAGCCTACATTGGTGATGTGCCAATGTCCAATACCAACTACGGCAACCTGGCTTCACTATATACGTGGCTACGTATGTCGCCAATGCTAATGATGACGGATCCATTCAGGGCCGCAATATGAAAGTGTGACTGCTGTTAAGGATGGATGACTAGCTAGCTATATGCTCAACAAAAGGTAGCAGATTTGGTGACACAATCTACTTGAGGTAACGTACCCCAACTCCGGATAATAGTTTCTGATTCCATATACCTATCATATTTTTAAATACGATGCATTTAGGTCGTCATATACTTTTCTATAAATGAATTCTTTCCTCTTGGACCGCTTGGTCTGGGCTCAAGAATTTGTGACGTTTAATGTTGGTTTCTAAATATTTGTTAATGAGTAAAGTTTTGTTTTACTAATGGGGATGACCCCTTAGGACACAAATCTTTAAAGCATTGTTTTAATTTATTCTAAAACAGTATATTTTTTCTTTCAGGGACGACCGATACAAGTTGTAGACATAATTAATGTCGAATATTTGACATGCACCATTAGTAAATATCTTAGTTATTTCTTGAGATTATGACTTTCTTGGCACATATCGAGATCAAGGTTGGAACATATATTTCTGAACACATGAGGTAATATTTACGCTACGGTAGTACAAAAGTAAATAATTCGTAAGATCATTACGATTAGTTTTTTCTCTACTACATATGTGTGTGGATCAGTTGCTTCATGAATTTAGTAGGGAATCCTTTTAACATATTTGAAATTATTTGTCCATGGTTTTCCCACACAATATCAAAGAAAAAAAATAGTTGGTTTTTCTTTGAACTACGTCATGGCATACAAACCTTGTTTCCAGCCTTAGCTTATTATTGAATTTTAGTTGACAATGATTAAGATATTTTGATGTTTATTTATAAAAACATTTAGACAACCAGATGAGTATAAGTTAGGTCAAGTAGGCCAAGAGCACTATCTTCTATATCGTTTCACGTGCATTTCATTAGATACTGCAACTTCTCATTAAACTTTTTGTTGCTCCTAAGTGTATTCTCTTCGAAAAACTCATCTGGTGACCTTTAGTGGATATAGTAACAACGTTGGCTAATATTAATGATAAATAAAGATGTTTTGTAACACAATTTTCTCCTTTTGCTTTTTGTACTAATTTGGTGTGTTGGGGTTGCTTAATACTCGAACTCATGGTGCATATCTATGTGAGCTACTAAGCTTGCTTCTGAAGTGCAGGTACCCTTTGTTTTACATGTATGTATTATTTTGACCTACTTATATGTAATGTATGCATAACATCAAATGCATATATAATTATGTATTAATCTTACTTATTGTATATAGCATCTATTCTATTTTATAATGTTCTTGATCTGAGCTCTTTGAAAAAAACCAAAATTGACGTATCTTAGTTGTTATATATGGTTCATGTTTGTCCTTGCTATATGATATTTGAACTGTGTGATGTACATGCAAATAATCTCACTGATTGCTATATAATGGGTTTCCTATATAATTATTTTTTGGAACGAAACAAATACTCTATTCTTCCCATAATCATTTGGTCAACTAATATTTTATGTATGTACTTTCAACCAACATCTCATTGGATTGAGAAATGGTTTTATTTTCCTTTTAGTTACTACTTTTTGCAATTATTTCCATTTAATATCACACTCCCTCTCTTCCTAAATATAAGTCTTTTTAAATATTTCACTAAAGACTATATACGGATGTATATAGACATACTTTAGAGTGTAAATTCACTAATTTTGCTTCGTATGTAATCCATAATGAAATCTCTCAAAAGACATATATTTAGGAACGGAGGGAGATCATAATAAACAAAATAAATTTGCATTTCATGACCAGATTTATTTTTGGATTCGAAGTTATTTTTTTAAATAGTAGCATTGTAACTATGCCCGTGCAAATGCACGGGTCTACGACTAGTATAGATAATGAGAGTAATATCAGTTTTCAACAAAGTATTTGAAAAGGTAGATAAGAGCAAATCGAGTGGAAGATGTTGGAAATATGCCCTAGAGGCAATAAATAAATTGGTTATTATTATATTTCTTTGTTCGTGATAATCGTTTATTATCCATGCTCTAATTGTACTGATTGGAAACTCAAATACATGTGTGCATACTTAGACAAAACACTGTCCCTAGTAAGCCTCTAGTTAACTAGCTCGTTGATCAAAGACGGTCAAGGTTTCCTAACCATAGACAAGTGTTGTCACTTGATAATGAGATCACATCATTAGGAGAATCATGTGATAGACAAGACCCAAACTATGAACGTAGCATATTGATCGTGTCGTTTTATTGCTATTGTTTTCTGTGTGTCAAGTATTTGTCCCTATGACCATGCGATCATATAACTCACTTGCACCGGAGGAATACCTTGTGTGCATCAAACGTCGCAATGTAACTCGGTGACTATAAAGGTGCTCTACAGGTATCTCCGAAGGTGTCCGTTGAGATAGTATGGATCAAGACTGGGACCTGTCACTCCGTGTGACGAAGAGGTATCTCGAGGCCCACTCGGTAATACAACATCACATATAAGCCTTGCAAGCAATGTGACTCAAGTGTGAGTCACAGGGATCTTGTATTACAAAACGAGTAAAGAGACTTACCAGTAACGAGATTGAAATAGGTATGCGGATACCGACGATCGAATCTCGGGCAAGTAACATACCGGAGGACAAAGAGAATGACATACAGAATTATATGAATCCTTGACACTGAGGTTCAACCGATAAGATCTTCGGAGAATATGTAGGATCCAATATGGGCATCCAGGGTCCGCTATTGGATATTGACCGAGGAGTGCCTCGGGGTATGTCTACATAGTTCTCGAACCCGCTGGGTCTGCACACTTAAGGTTCGATGATGTTATAGCATAGTTGAGTTATATGTGTGGTTACCGAATGTTGTTCGGAGTCCCGGATGAGATCACGGACGTCACGGGGGTTTCCGAAATGGTTCAGAAACGAAGATTGATATATAGGATGGTGATGTCTACTACACAACCTTCTCCTTGTAGACGTTGTTGGGCCTACAAGTGAAGAGGTTTGTAGGACAGTAGCAATTTTCCCTCAAGTAGGTGACCTAAGGTTTATCAATCCGCGGGAGGCGTAGGATGAAGATGGTCTCTCTCAAGCAACCCTGCAACCAAATAACAAAGAGTCTCTTGTGTCCCCAACACACCCAATATAATGGTAAGTTGTATAGTGATACGTCTTCGTCGTATCTACTTCTCCGAACTCTTTTGCCCTTGTTTTGGACTCTAATTTGCATGATTCGAATGGAACTAACCTGGACTAACGCTGTTTTCATCAGAATTGCCATGGTGTTGTTTTTGTGAAGAAATAAAAGTTCTCGTAATGTCCTGAAAATTTACGAAGATTTTTTCTGGAATAAAAGAAAAATACATGTGCAAAGATCCACCGGAGGGGGCGTGCCAGTGGGCCACAAGCCCACTGGCGGCGGCCACCCCCTATGGCCGTGCCATGAGGGCTTGTGGGACCCACGTGGCACCACCGCCCCCAATCTCAGCTCTATATCTTCCGTTTCGCCTGGAAAAAAATCAAAGAGAAGGTTTCATTGCGTTTTGCGATACAGAAGCGCCGCCACATCCTGTTCTTCATCTCGAGGGCAGATCTGGAGTCCGTTTCGGGCTCCGGAGAGGGGAAATCATCGCCATCGTCATCATCAACCTTTCTCCATAGACAATTCCATGATGCTCTTCATCGTTCGTGAGTAATCTCATCGTAGGCTTGCTGGACGGTGATGAGTTGGATGAGATCTATCATGTAATCGAGTTAGTTTTCGACGGTGATTGATCCCTAGTATCCACTATGTTCTAGATTGATGTTGCTACTACTTGGCTATGCTTAATGCTTGTCACTAGGGCCCGAGTGCCATGATTTCAGATCTGAACCTATTATGTTGTCGCCAATATATGTGTGTTTTAGATCCTATCTTGCAAGTTGTAGTCACCTACTATGTGTTATGATCCGGCAACCCCGGAGTGACAATAGCCGGAACCACTCCCGGAGATGACCATAGTATGAGGAGTTCATGTATTCACCGCGTGTTAATGCGTTGGTCCGGTTCTTTATTAAAAGGAGAACCTTAATATCCCGTAGTTTCCATTAGGACCCCGCTGCCACGGGAGGGATGGACAATAGATGTCATGCAAGTTCTTTTCCGTAAGCACGTATGACTACATACGGAATACATGCCTACATTAGATTGACGAACGGGAGCTAGTCACATATCTCTCCGTGTTATAGCTGTTACATGATGAATCATATCCGTCGCACTCATCCATCACCGATCCACTGCCTACTGGTCTTTTACTACCGGTCCTCGCTACATTACTTTGCCTAGGCTTCTCCCTTGCTACAATAGGGATTGGGCCACTTTGCTACTGTTGTCACTACTGTTGTTACTTGCTAACATCCCGTCAACAAGGCTTTTTCTAGCGCCGGTGCCAGGGATTGTCGAAGCTTTTTCTGGTGCCATTGCTACCGTACTACCTTGCTACTGATACTTTGCTTGTAGACACTAATCTTTCAGGTGTGGTTGAATTGACAACTCAGCTGCTAATACTTGAGAATATTCTTTAGCTTCCCCTTGTGAGCGAATCAATAAATTTGGGTTGAATACTCTACCCTCGAAAACTGCTGCGATCCCATACGCTTGTGGGACATCAAGGATTTTTATGGCGCCGTTGCCGGGGAAGCACATGTATATTCTTTGAGTCACTTGGGATTGACGTCTGCTGATCACTATGAGGAATCCGAGAGATCCAAGAACTAAAATCCTGCCTTCCACTACGAGGAGAGGTAAGGAACTGCCATCTAGCTGGGCACTTGATTCACCTTCAGTTTTGAGTAAGTTTGCGACTTTGCCTCCTGCTAGAAATCTTGATATGTCGCCTGTGTTTGATGATGCTACTTCTGCTGCTTATGATTCTATGCTTGATACTATGCCTGATGATGCTATGCTTGATACTATGTCTGATGATGCTATGCTTGATACTATGCCTGATGATGCTATGCTTGATACTATGCCTGCTATGCCTGATACTGCTTTCTCACTAGGTGCATTCCTTGATGCACATATTGCTAGAGTTGCTGCTAGATGTGATGATGCTTCTGAAACTGCTGATACTATTGAAGTAGAACCTGCTACTATGCCTGAATTGCCTGTTATGCCTGATACGCGCTATGTTATGGAAGGAGAGATAGCTGAGGATTTTCTTGCGTGTAAGGATAGCTATGATGTTGAGAAACTTCTGCGCAAGTAGAAAGAAAAATCTGTGAACGCTAGGATGAAATACGACCTGAAGTTTGCCACTTCACCTATCTTTGTGACCGATAAGGATTATGAATTCTCTGTCGACCCTGAGTTAATCACTCTTGTCGAATTTGATCCCTTTCACGGTTATGAGTTTGAAACGGTTGTAGCCCATCCTACCAAACTGCATGATATATCCACCCTATTCACTAGTGAGGAAAAGATCCGCCACTACTACATGCTCAAGCTGTTTCCGTTCTCGCTAAAGGATGACGCTAAGACCTGGTTCACTTCTCTTGCTCCTGGTTGTGTGCGTAGCCCCCAGGATATGGTCAACTACTTCTCTGAAAAATATTTCCCTACCCATAAGAAGCAAGTTGCCTTGCAGGAAATATACAACTTTGCTCAAGCTGAAGAAGAGAGTCTCCCACAAGCTTGGGGGAGGCTTACCCAGCTACTGAATGCTTTGCCTGATCACCCTCTTGAGAAGAATGAAATACTTGATATCTTCTATAATGGACTTACCGATGCTTCTAAATACCATCTAGATAGTTGTGCCGGTAGTGTTTTTAGGGAACAAACTGTAGAACAAGCTGAGATCCTATTGAATAACATCTTGTGCAATGAGAATGCTTGGACAATTCCTGAACCACCTCCTAAGCCAACTCCGAAGAAAAGAGGTATTCTATTCCCTAGTCCTGAAGATATGCAAGAAGCCAAGAAATCTATGCGAGAGAAAGGCATTAAATCTGAAGATGTCAATAATCTACCACCTAGCCGGTCAAAATAATAATAATCTACCACCTATCGAAGAGACCCATGGTCTCGATAACCCGATATAGGTAGTAGAAGTAAATTCTTTGCGTAGGTTTGATGAGAGTGATATTCCTTTTGATAAACCTGCTAGCTTATGCATGGATGAATTTGATAACTTTGTTGCCAAACAACAGAGTTTGAATGATTATGTTAGCAGGCAATTGGAAAAGAATGCTCGTATGCTTAGTCATTTAAGTGCTTGTGTGGACAGAAATGTCAATGATCTTAAGCTTCTGAGTAAACATGCCTCTATGGTTACTACTCAGGTAGAACAAGTACTTAAAGCTCAGAATGACTTGCTCAACGAGTTGAATGACAATTCTGTCAGATTCGTCACTAGAGGCGGTAGAATGACCCAGGAACCTCTGTATCCTGAGGGTCATCCGAAGAGAGTTGAACAAGAGTCTCAAGGAGTTAGCACAGATGCACCTAGTCATCCTAGAAAGAAGAAGAAAGATGATAGGAACCTGCACGCTAGCAACCCTGTTGCTGCTACCCCTGAGAGTCCAAACGATGCCTTTGTCTCTGATGCTGAAACACAATCTGGTGATGAACAAGAGCCTAATGATAATATCAATAGTGATGTTCATGAAGATGCTCAGCCTAGCAATGAAAAGGATGTGGAGATTGAACCTGATCTTGATAACCCACAGCCTAAGACTAAGAGATACGATAAGAATGACTTCGCTGCTAGGAAGCATGGTAAAGAAAGGGAGCGATGGGTTCAGAAACCTATGCCCTTTCCTGCCAAACCATCCAAGAAAAAGGATGATGAGAATTGTGAGCGCTTCGTTGAAATGATTTGACCTGTCTTTCTGCAGATGCGTTTGACGGATATGCTCAAGTTGTCTCCGTATGCTAAGTACATGAAAGATATTGTGACTAATAAGAGGAGGATACCTGATCTTGAGATCTCCGCCATGCTTGCCAATTACACTTTCAAGGGTGGAACTCCGAAGAAACTAGGTGATCCCGGTGTGCCCACTATACCTTGCTCCATTAAAGGTAACTACGTTAGAACTGCTTTATGCGACCTTGGAGCCGGTGTTAGTATTATGCCTCTCTCTCTTTATTGTAGACTTGAACTGGATAAGTTGACACCCACTGAAATCTCTCTGCAAATGGCCGACAAATCAACTGCTTTCCCTATCGGCATTTGTGAGGATGTGCCTGTTGTGGTTGCTAACACCACTATCTTAACAGACTTTGTTATCTTGGATATTCCTGAGGACGATGCGACGACTGTGATCCTCGGAAGACCCTTTTTAAACACTGTAGGGGCTGTTATAGATTGCAACAAAGGCAATGTCACTTTCCATGTCAACGGTAATGAGCATACGGTGCACTTTCCGAAGAAACAATATCGAGTACATTGCATCAATGCTATCGAAAAAACTTCATCGATTCTTATCGGGAGCTTTGAATGCCCTATTCCTCGTGTCAAGATGAAGTATGATTTGCTTGTTGGGGTAATTCACATCCCCATTGAGGTGACTTAGTGACTATTTGAAAATTCTCCGTTCTCTTTTGCGATTCGAGAAGTTTTGTCGAGGGGACTTGATCAAACCCATTCACGGATTTATTTCGATGACCATGAGATGGATGAATCGAGGAGTCACAAACCACTGTTCCAAGCTTTCACTTTAGGTTGCTTAGAACAAAAATGATAGGTTTAGTTTAGTTTTCCCTGTTTTCTTTTTTAGCGTCCGGTGGAAAAGTACCCCGAAAATCAAAGTTGTGTGAACACTGTGAAAATCTAGTATGATTTTTTCTGGAATATTTCAAAAATATTGGGACAAAGAGTCTGTATGGGGGCCACACCAGTGGGCCACAAGCCCTAGGGGCGCGGGCACCCCCTAGCCGCGCCACCCAGGCTCTTGGGGCCCACAGGCACCCCCTTAACTCATTATTGCTCTCATCTGCTTCTCCTATCTCCAGAAAAAATCGTTTCGCAGCTCAAGCCCGTGTTCTTGCTCCTCTTGCTGGGATTTTCGATCTCTTTGCTCAAATCACCGTTCTCCGAACTGTTTTGGGGAAATTACTCCTTGGTAAGTTACTACTCCATTGGTCCAATTAGTTTTTGCTCTAGTGCCTTATACTCCACGTATTTTTGCTGCCTTGGTGACCATGTTCTTGAGCTTTGTATGCTGATTCTAGCTCGTCCCAAGTAGTTTTGATGCGTAATACGGTCTCTAGGCACTTGTTGGAGTAGTTGCTACGAGTTTCGTTGAGCCTTATTCACTTTTCCTTAGAGTCACTAAAAAAATTCAGAAATTTCCAGAGATAGAAAAAGGAAAATATGAGGAGATTCTTGAGAGGCTCGTCAAGCCGTGACCCCAAGGATGATGGGAGTGAGAAGAAGGCCAAGTATTCGGTCCCTCGAGTAGCAGAAGTTCGCGCGTGCGAATGGCCAAGCAACGCGTTCTTACGCGCCGCTGGAATTTATGAGGACTTTTATCACTTGGTGGAGAACGCGGGCCTTATCACCTTCGTTGAAGATAAGTGTTCGCAATACCTCCTCCTCACTAATATCTTCGTACAAAGCTTTAACTTCTATCCGAGGAAGAATCCTCCTATGGTTGAGTTTAAACTTTATGATGTCCCCCAGCGCATGTCACTCCTAGATTTGTGCGATGTTTGCAAATTACCTTACGTTGGGGATATTCATGAACCTCGTCCACGGGACTTGGAATCTTTTATCGGTACAATTGCTGTAGGAGAACAGAGAGGAGTGTCTTGTGATAGAGCTGCTAGCATTCATTTTCCCGTGCTTCGGTACTTCTCACTATTTGTGGAAAAATGTTAGATTGGTCGTGGGAAATCTGGGTCACTTAGTTCCCCACATCTTGTGGTCTTGCGCGAAGCCCTTTATAACGATAAAACTTATAGCTTGGGCGCTATAGTAGCTCAACGGTTGAACCTTAACCGTTCTAAAGGTGTTTTCTATGGAGGTATCTATGCTACCCGTCTTGCCAGACACTTTGAGATACCCATTAGACTGGAGGAGGAAGAAGAGATGCTTCTTCCCGAGAGATATCTAGATTACGATAGCATGGTTTGCCATGACTTTCTTGATAGAGATATAGGTGGAAGGATGATTTATAACCTGGTATTTAGTCAGGGTACTCGTGAGACTATTACTTTGCCTGCTCCTTCTTTGTTCAATCTTCATGCAGGCAGGTACATTATTATGCCCTCGGACATCTACGCATATTGGGGCTTGGCCCAACCACAGGTGCCCGTGCCTGAGCCGCCAGTCGAGTACCACTAGTGGAAAACGGGCCTTTGGCCGGGACCATTTAGTCCCGGCCTGCCTCTCGGCCGGGACTAAAGGCCCGGCCACGTCGCCCCAATTCTCAATGCCTCCCTCGAGGCTTTAGTCCCGGCCCGTAAGGAGCCTTTAGTCCCGGTTCGTGTCCCAAACCGGGACTAAAGGGCTACGCGGTGGGCAGTGGTGGTGGCAACCGTTCGTATCCCCCTTTAGTCCCGGTTGGTGGCTCAACCCGGGACTAAAGGACTAACACGTGGCCTGCGGTAGTGGTGGCAACCGTTGGTATACCTCTTTATTCCCGGTTGGTGGCTCAACCCGGGACTAAAGACCCAAACGGTTTGCATCCCGCGTCGTTCCGGGCGATGAAAAGCATGAACCGAAGCGTACAGTCGCCATTTCTCTGTTTCTTCTTCTCTCTCGCTCTCCCTCTCTGTCCTTCTCCTCTCTTCTTCCCTTCTCTTCTTCCACCATGCCAACTAGCTTTCATGAGGTGCTCGCACATGGCACGACCAAGCTCCATGTTGTGTACACGAACCTGAGAAGGGAGGTGCCGTTTTTTCTTCAACGGTTGAAGGGACGATGGTTTGACAACGTAGTGGATCATGAGAAGTTCTTGGGGCTTGATCTGGAGTGCACGGCTGATCAACGCGGTGTTGCCGTCATCCAACTATGCTTCGCATGCCATGTCTTGATCTTCCAATGGGCGAGGTAAGTTTTGAGGCTTTCTTTGATCCAAGATAATGACATTGTAAGTTTATTTGTTTCAATCATAGTTGGTTCCCTTCAAATAGTTGTAGTGAAACAATTTTGATTAGTTGAAGGGGAGCACAATCTAATTGGAATAGTGTTCCATAATCTGAAAAATCGTATTAGAATCAACTAGTGTTTAATATGTTCCATTGGAATCATAGTTGGTTCCCTTCAAATAGTTGTAGTGAAACAATTTTGATTAGTTGAAGGGGAACACAATCTGATTGGAATAGTGTTCCATAATCTGAAAAATCATATTAGAATCAACTAGTGTTTAATATGTTCCATTGGAATCATAGTTGGTTCGCTTCAAATAGTTGTAGTGAAACAATTTTGATTAGTTGAAGGGAACACAATCTGATTGGAAATGAAAATTGGATAGCAATATGATTCAAGGTTATGAAAATCATAGTTGTAGTGATACAATTTTATGCGGTGTTTTCTTTGATCCAAGGTTATGAAAATTGAATATAGCTAGTGATCTCTCTAGGTTCCATTGGATAGCAATATGATATGTCATACTCATGAAAATTGCATATAGCTAGTGATCTCTCTAGGTTCCATTGGATAGCTATAGTGATCTCTCTAGGTTCCATTGCATATGTTCTATTTGAATCTTAAAGATAATTTTCTCTTTAGTTGTAGTGAAACATGTTTCCTTATTGCAGCAGTATGTAACATTTGTTCCATTTTAATTTGTTTCTGTTGCAGGAGTGACAAGCATTGTCCAGAACTCATGGACTTCCTTCGCAGCGGCATCACTTTTGCTTCCGTTGACATAAGGAACGACAAGCTGAAGATGAGGCACAACTTCGGTATTGAGATACCAGCTGGTTGCCTCGTTGATCTCCAAACGATATTCAGGCTTCGACATGACAGGACTTCGATGGCTCATATGGCAGTTGCCTTGATCGACGATTCATATGCTGATATGAAGACCAGTTTCCCAAACTCTCAGCACAAACTTTGGGAGAAGGGCCCACTTGATGATATCAACATTGGGTATGCAGCAAAAGATGCATACGTTTCATACGAGTTGTACCGCAAGATTCGAGTCGTCCACTATGGCCAGCGTCACCTCGAGGAAGGTGGACATTCTGATTTAGATGATTCAGACGAGTAGTGTTCTGAACGTCGAACACTTGTATATATATCTATGGTAGCTATTATTATGTACTGTTTGGACTAGTATCATGTACTTCTTGCACCAATTTATATATGTCTAGTTTCTCTTTGTGCCATTATAGTTTCCAAATTTGAATGGTTTAGCCCTTTCTAACTTCAATTGCTACTTTTGAATGGTTTAGCCCTTTCTAACTTCATGGTATCATGCTTTTCGACCACATATATATACAAAAAGACTTCAGTTCAAATAGGTTCAAAAAATGAAATCCCTTTTGTAACAGATCTGTTTTTGATTAAAACAATCATTTAAAAATGAAAGACCATTAGTCCCACGTGGCGTGCAGCGGAACCACGTGGCGTGCAGCGGAACCACGTGGCGTGCCGCGGAACCACTTTTGTTGTGGGGGTCGCTTCTCCTTCTTCTCCTTGTGCTAGATATTGGTTATGCACTAGGGGAAGTAGGAGTAGCAACCATCATCGACGGTTGAAAAATCAGGTGAGCTAGTGTCCACCATATATGAGAGAAGAAGAATGTCGTCTCTTATTGTGGGGGTCGCTTCTACTTCGAGAGAGATTGTCCATTTTGTGATGTGCCTTTGAATGGTGCATTTTGAACACACAAAAAGTATGGAGTTCAAATAAGTTTAAAAAAATGAAATCCCTTTGTAAGAGATGAGTTCTCGTTCGAAACGCTGCTACTTCGAGAGAGATTGTCCAAATTGTACACGAACTGCATCCAGTTTTTGTCGTAGCCCTCTCAACTTTTTAACACATGTTTTGTGGGTGAAATGATGATAGCATGCCAACTTTCAACATTTTCAGAGTTCATTTGTAGTGCTTTTCAATTTCAGGGTCAACTAGCTCAAAAAAAATAAGTAAATGCACGAAGAATACCAAATGAAGTCAGAAATTGTTGAAATTTTGTGATGTGCCTTTGAATGGTGCATTTTGAACACACAAAAAGTATGGAGTTCAAATAAGTTCAAAAAATGAAATCACTTTGTAAGAGATGAGTTCTCGTTCGAAACCCCGCTACTTCGAGAGAGTTTGTCCGTTTTGTACACGAACTGCATCCAGTTTTTGTCGTAGCCCTCTCAACTTTTTAACACATGCTATGTGGGTGAAATGATGATAACATGCCAACTTTCAACATTTTCAGAGTTCATCTGTAGTGCTTTTCAACTTCAGGGTCAACTAGCTCAAAAAACTAAGTAAATGCACGAAGAATACCGAATGAAGTCAGAAATTGTTGAAATTCTGTGATGTGCCTTAGAATGGTGCATTTTGAACACACAAAAAGTATGGAGTTCAAATAAGTTCAAAAAAAAAGAAATCCCTTTGTAAGAGATGAGTTCTCGTTCGAAACCCTGCTACTTCGAGAGAGATTGTCCGTTTTGTACACAAACTGCATCCAGTTTTTGTCGTAGCCCTCTCAACTTTTTAACACATGCTATGTGGGTGAAATGATGATAGCATGCCAACTTTCAACATTTTCAGAGTTCATTTGTAGTGCTTTTCAATTTCAGGGTCAACTAGCTAAAAAAAAAAGTAAATGCACGAAATATACCAAATGAAGTCAGAAATTGTTGAAATTTTGTGATGTGCCTTTGAATGGTGCATTTTGAACACACAAAAAGTATGGAGTTCAAGTAAGTTAAAAAAATGAAATCCCTTTGTAAGAGATGAGTTCTCGTTCGAAACGCTACTACTTCGAGAGAGATTGTCCATTTTGTGATGTGCCTTTGAATGGTGCATTTTGAACACACAAAAAGTATGGAGTTCAAATAAGTTTAAAAAAATGAAATCCCTTTGTAAGAGATAAGTTCTCGTTCGAAACGCTGCTACTTCGAGAGAGATTGTCTGTTTTGTACACGAACTGCATCCAGTTTTTGTCGTAGCCCTCTCAACTTTTTAACACATGCTATGTGGGTGAAATGATGATAGCATGCCAACTTTGAACATTTTCAGAGTTCATTTGTAGTGCTTTTCAATTTCAGAGTCAACTAGCTCAAAAAAATAAGTAAATGCACGAAATATACCAAATGAAGTCAAAAATTGTTGAAATTTTGTGATGTGCCTTTGAATGGTGCATTTTGAACACACAAAAAGTATGGAGTTCAAATAAGTTCAAAAAAATGAAATCCCTTTGTAAGAGACGAGTTCTCGTTCGAAACGCTGCTACTTCGAGAGAGTTTGTCCGTTTTGTACACGAACTGCATCCAGTTTTTGTCGTAGCCCTCTCAACTTTTTAACACATGCTATGTGGGTGAAATGATGATAACATGCCAACTTTCAACATTTTCAGAGTTCATCTGTAGTGCTTTTCAACTTCAGGGTCAACTAGCTCAAAAAACTAAGTAAATGCACGAAGAATACCGAATGAAGTCAGAAATTGTTGAAATTCTGTGATGTGCCTTAGAATGGTGCATTTTGAACACACAAAAAGTATGGAGTTCAAATAAGTTCAAAAAAAAAGAAATCCCTTTGTAAGAGATGAGTTCTCGTTCGAAACCCTGCTACTTCGAGAGAGATTGTCCGTTTTGTACACAAACTGCATCCAGTTTTTGTCGTAGCCCTCTCAACTTTTTAACACATGCTATGTGGGTGAAATGATGATAGCATGCCAACTTTCAACATTTTCAGAGTTCATTTGTAGTGCTTTTCAATTTCAGGGTCAACTAGCTAAAAAAAAAAGTAAATGCACGAAATATACCAAATGAAGTCAGAAATTGTTGAAATTTTGTGATGTGCCTTTGAATGGTGCATTTTGAACACACAAAAAGTATGGAGTTCAAGTAAGTTAAAAAAATGAAATCCCTTTGTAAGAGATGAGTTCTCGTTCGAAACGCTACTACTTCGAGAGAGATTGTCCATTTTGTGATGTGCCTTTGAATGGTGCATTTTGAACACACAAAAAGTATGGAGTTCAAATAAGTTTAAAAAAATGAAATCCCTTTGTAAGAGATAAGTTCTCGTTCGAAACGCTGCTACTTCGAGAGAGATTGTCTGTTTTGTACACGAACTGCATCCAGTTTTTGTCGTAGCCCTCTCAACTTTTTAACACATGCTATGTGGGTGAAATGATGATAGCATGCCAACTTTGAACATTTTCAGAGTTCATTTGTAGTGCTTTTCAATTTCAGAGTCAACTAGCTCAAAAAAATAAGTAAATGCACGAAATATACCAAATGAAGTCAAAAATTGTTGAAATTTTGTGATGTGCCTTTGAATGGTGCATTTTGAACACACAAAAAGTATGGAGTTCAAATAAGTTCAAAAAAATGAAATCCCTTTGTAAGAGACGAGTTCTCGTTCGAAACGCTGCTACTTCGAGAGAGTTTGTCCGTTTTGTACACGAACTGCATCCAGTTTTTGTCGTAGCCCTCTCAACTTTTTAACACATGCTATGTGGGTGAAATGATGATAACATGCCAACTTTCAACATTTTCAGAGTTCATCTGTAGTGCTTTTCAACTTCAGGGTCAACTAGCTCAAAAAAATAAGTAAATGCACGAAGAATACCGAATGAAGTCAGAAATTGTTGAAATTTTGTGATGTGCCTTAGAATGGTGCATTTTGAACACACAAAAAGTATGGAGTCCAAATAAGTTCAAAAAAAAGAAATCCCTTTGTAAGAGATGAGTTCTCGTTCGAAACCCTGCTACTTCGAGAGAGATTGTCCGTTTTGTACACAAACTGCATACAGTTTTTGTCGTAGCCCTCTCAACTTTTTAACACATGCTATGTGGGTGAAATGATGATAGCATGCCAACTTTCAACATTTTCAGAGTTCATTTGTAGTGCTTTTCAATTTCAGGGTCAACTAGCTAAAAAAAATAAGTAAATGCACGAAATATACCAAATGAAGTCAGAAATTGTTGAAATTTTGTGATGTGCCTTTGAATGGTGCATTTTGAACACACAAAAAGTATGGAGTTCAAGTAAGTTAAAAAAATGAAATCCCTTTGTAAGAGATGAGTTCTCGTTCGAAACGCTGCTACTTCGAGAGAGATTGTCCGTTTTGTACACGAACTGCATCCAGCTTTTGTCGTAGCCCTCTCAACTTTTTAACACATGCTATGTGGGTGAAATGAAGATAGAATGCCAACTTTCAACATTTTCAGAGTTCATTTGTAGTGCTTTTCAATTTCAGGGTCAACTAGCTCAAAAAAATAAGTAAATGCACGAAGTATACCAGATGAAGTCAGAAATTGTTGAAATTTTGTGATGTGCCTTTGAATGGTGCATTTTGCACACACAAAAAGTATGGAGTTCAAATAAGTTCAACAAAATGAAATCCCTTTGTAAGAGATGAGTTCTCGTTCGAAACGCTGCTACTTCGAGAGAGATTGTTCGTTTTGTACACGAACTGCATCCAGTTTTTGTCGTAGCCCTCTCAACTTTTTAACACATGCTATGTGGGTGAAATGATGATAGCATGCCAACTTTCAACATTTCAAGAGTTCATTTGTAGTGCTTTTCAATTTCAGGGTCAACTAGCTCAAAAAAAATAAGTAAATCCACGAAATATAGCAAATGAAGTCAGAAATTGTTGAAATTTTGTGATGTGCCTTTGAATGGTGCATTTTGAACACGCAAAAAGTATGGATTTCAAATAAGTTAAAAAAATGAAATCCCTTTGTAAGAGATGAGTTCTCGTTTGAAACGCTCCTACTTCGAGAGAGATTGTCCGTTTTGTACACGAACTGCATCCAGTTTTTGTCGTAGCCCTCTCAACTTTTTAACACATGCTATGTGGTTGAAATGATGATAACATGCCAACTTTCAACATTTTTAGAGTTCATTTGTAGTGCTTTTCTATTTCAGGGTCAACTAGCTCAAAAAAAACAAGTAAATGCACGAAATATACCAAATGAAGTCAGAAATTGTTGAAATTTTGTGATGTGCCTTTGAATGGTTCATTTTGAACGCACAAAAAGTATGGAGTTCAAATAAGTTAAAAAAATGAAATCCCTTTGTAAGAGATAAGTTCTCGTTCGAAACGCTGCTACTTCGAGAGAGATTGTCTGTTTTGTACACGAACTGCATCCAGTTTTTGTCGTAGCCCTCTCAACTTTTTAACACATGCTATGTGGGTGAAATGATGATAGCATGCCAACTTTCAACATTTTCAGAGTTCATTTGTAGTGCTTTTCAATTTCAGAGTCAACTAGCTCAAAAAAATAAGTAAATGCACGAAATATACCAAATGAAGTCAAAAATTGTTGAAATTTTGTGATGTGCCTTTGAATGGTGCATTTTGAACACACAAAAAGTATGGAGTTCAAATAAGTTCAAAAAAATGAAATCCCTTTGTAAGAGACGAGTTCTCGTTTGAAACGCTGCTACTTCGAGAGAGTTTGTCCGTTTTGTACACGAACTGCATCCAGTTTTTGTCGTAGCCCTCTCAACTTTTTAACACATGCTATGTGGGTGAAATGATGATAACATGCCAACTTTCAACATTTTCAGAGTTCATCTGTAGTGCTTTTCAACTTCAGGGTCAACTAGCTCAAAAAAATAAGTAAATGCACGAAGAATACCGAATGAAGTCAGAAATTGTTGAAATTTTGTGATGTGCCTTAGAATGGTGCATTTTGAACACACAAAAAGTATGGAGTTCAAATAAGTTCAAAAAAAAGAAATCCCTTTGTAAGAGATGAGTTCTCGTTCGAAACCCTGCTACTTCGAGAGAGATTGTCCGTTTTGTACACAAACTGCATCCAGTTTTTGTCGTAGCCCTCTCAACTTTTTAACACATGCTATGTGGGTGAAATGATGATAGCATGCCAACTTTCAACATTTTCAGACTTCATTTGTAGTGCTTTTCAATTTCAGGGTCAACTAGCTAAAAAAATAAGTAAATGCACGAAATATACCAAATGAAGTCAGAAATTGTTGAAATTTTGTGATTTGCCTTTGAATGGTGCATTTTGAACACACAAAAAGTATGGAGTTCAAGTAAGTTAAAAAAATGAAATCCCTTTGTAAGAGATGAGTTCTCGTTCGAAACGCTGCTACTTCGAGAGAGATTGTCCGTTTTGTACACGAACTGCATCCAGCTTTTGTCGTAGCCCTCTCAACTTTTTAACACATGCTATGTGGGTGAAATGATGATAGAATGCCAACTTTCAACATTTTCAGAGTTCATTTGTAGTGCTTTTCAATTTCAGGGTCAACTAGCTCAAAAAAATAAGTAAATGCACGAAGTATACCAAATGAAGTCAGAAATTGTTGAAATTTTGTGATGTGCCTTTGAATGGTGCATTTTGCACACACAAAAAGTATGGAGTTCAAATAAGTTCAACAAAATGAAATCCCTTTGTAAGAGATGAGTTCTCGTTCGAAACGCTGCTACTTCGAGAGAGATTGTTCGTTTTGTACACGAACTGCATCCAGTTTTTGTCGTAGCCCTCTCAACTTTTTAACACATGCTATGTGGGTGAAATGATGATAGCATGCCAACTTTCAACATTTCAAGAGTTCATTTGTAGTGCTTTTCAATTTCAGGGCAACTAGCTCAAAAACAAATAAGTAAATCCACGAAATATACCAAATGAAGTCAGAAATTGTTGAAATTTTGTGATGTGCCTTTGAATGGTGCATTTTGAACATGCAAAAAGTATGGAGTTCAAATAAGTTAAAAAAATGAAATCCCTTTGTAAGAGATGAGTTCTCGTTTGAAACGCTCCTACTTCGAGAGAGATTGTCCGTTTTGTACACGAACTGCATCCAGTTTTTGTCGTAGCCCTCTCAACTTTTTAACACATGCTATGTGGTTGAAATGATGATAACATGCCAACTTTCAACATTTTCAGAGTTCATTTGTAGTGCTTTTCAATTTCAGGGTCAACTAGCTCAAAAAAATAAGTAAATGCACGAAATATACCAAATGAAGTCAGAAATTGTTGAAATTTTGTGATGTGCCTTTGAATGGTGCATTTTGAACGCACAAAAAGTATGGAGTTCGAATAAGTTAAAAAAAATGAAATCCCTTTGTAAGAGATAAGTTCTCGTTTGAAACGCTCCTACTTCGAGAGAGATTGTCTGTTTTGTACACGAACTGCATCCAGTTGTTGTCGTAGCCCTCTCAACTTTTTAACACATGCTATGTGGGTGAAATGATGATAGCATGCCAACTTTCAACATTTTCAGAGTTCATTTGTAGTGCTTTTCAATTTCAGAGTCAACTAGCTCAAAAAAATAAGTAAATGCACGAAATATACCAAATGAAGTCAAAAATTGTTGAAATTTTGTGATGTGCCTTTGAATGGTGCATTTTGAACACACAAAAAGTATGGAGTTCAAATAAGTTCAAAAAAATGAAATCCCTTTGTAAGAGACGAGTTCTCGTTCGAAACGCTGCTACTTCGAGAGAGTTTGTCCGTTTTGTACACGAACTGCATCCAGTTTTTGTCGTAGCCCTCTCAACTTTTTAACACATGCTATGTGGGTGAAATGATGATAACATGCCAACTTTCAACATTTTCAGAGTTCATCTGTAGTGCTTTTCAACTTCAGGGTCAACTAGCTCAAAAAAATAAGTAAATGCACGAAGAATACCGAATGAAGTCAGAAATTGTTGAAATTTTGTGATGTGCCTTAGAATGGTGCATTTTGAACACACAAAAAGTATGGAGTTCAAATAAGTTCAAAAAAAAGAAATCCCTTTGTAAGAGATGAGTTCTCATTCGAAACCCTGCTACTTCGAGAGAGATTGTCCGTTTTGTACACAAACTGCATCCAGTTTTTCTCGTAGCCCTCTCAACTTTTTAACACATGCTATGTGGGTGAAATGATGATAGCATGCCAACTTTCAACATTTTCAGAGTTCATTTGTAGTGCTTTTCAATTTCAGGGTCAACTAGCTAAAAAAAAAGTAAATGCACGAAATATACCAAATGAAGTCAGAAATTGTTGAAATTTTGTGATGTGCCTTTGAATGGTGCATTTTGAACACACAAAAAGTATGGAGTTCAAATAAGTTCAAAAAAATGAAATCCCTTTGTAAGAGACGAGTTCTCGTTCGAAACGCTGCTACTTCGAGAGAGATTGTCCGTTTTGTACACGAACTGCATCCAGTTTTTGTCGTAGCCCTCTCAACTTTTTAACACATGCTATGTGGGTGAAATGATGATAACATGCCAACTTTCAACATTTTCAGAGTTCATCTGTAGTGCTTTTCAACTTCAGGGTCAACTAGCTCAAAAAAAATAAGTAAATGCACGAAGAATACCGAATGAAGTCAGAAATTGTTGAAATTTTGTGATGTGCCTTAGAATGGTGCATTTTGAACACACAAAAAGTATGGAGTTCAAATAAGTTCAAAAAAAATAAATCCCTTTGTAAGAGATGAGTTCTCGTTCGAAACCCTGCTACTTCGAGAGAGATTGTCCGTTTTGTACACAAACTGCATCCAGTTTTTCTCGTAGCCCTCTCAACTTTTTAACACATGCTATGTGGGTGAAATGATGATAGCATGCCAACTTTCAACATCTTCAGAGTTCATTTGTAGTGCTTTTCAATTTCAGGGTCAACTAGCTAAAAAAAATAAGTAAATGCACGAAATATACCAAATGAAGTCAGAAATTGTTGAAATTTTGTGATGTGCCTTTGAATGGTGCATTTTGAACACACAAAAAGTATGGAGTTCAAGTAAGTTAAAAAAATGAAAATCCCTTTGTAAGAGATGAGTTCTCGTTCGAAACGCTGCTACTTCGAGAGAGATTGTCCGTTTTGTACACGAACTGCATCCAGCTTTTGTCGTAGCCCTCTCAACTTTTTAACACATGCTATGTGGGTGAAATGAAGATAGAATGCCAACTTTCAACATTTTCAGAGTTCATTTGTAGTGCTTTTCAATTTCAGGGTCAACTAGCTCAAAAAAATAAGTAAATGCACGAAGTATACCAAATGAAGTCAGAAATTGTTGAAATTTTGTGATGTGCCTTTGAATGGTGCATTTTGCACACACAAAAAGTATGGAGTTCAAATAAGTTCAACAAAATGAAATCCCTTTGTAAGAGATGAGTTCTCGTTCGAAACGCTGCTACTTCGAGAGAGATTGTTCGTTTTGTACACGAACTGCATCCAGTTTTTGTCGTAGCCCTCTCAACTTTTTAACACATGCTATGTGGGTGAAATGATGATAGCATGCCAACTTTCAACATTTCAAGAGTTCATTTGTAGTGCTTTTCAATTTCAGGGTCAACTAGCTCAAAAAAAATAAGTAAATCCACGAAATATAGCAAATGAAGTCAGAAATTGTTGAAATTTTGTGATGTGCCTTTGAATGGTGCATTTTGAACACGCAAAAAGTATGGAGTTCAAATAAGTTAAAAAAATGAAATCCCTTTGTAAGAGATGAGTTCTCGTTTGAAACGCTGCTACTTCGAGAGAGATTGTCCGTTTTGTACACGAACTGCATCCCGTTTTTGTCGTAGCCCTCTCAACTTTTTAACACATGCTATGTGGTTGAAATGATGATAACATGCCAACTTTCAACATTTTTAGAGTTCATTTGTAGTGCTTTTCAATTTCAGGGTCAACTAGCTCAAAAAAAACAAGTAAATGCACGAAATATACCAAATGAAGTCAGAAATTGTTGAAATTTTGTGATGTGCCTTTGAATGGTGCATTTTGAACGCACAAAAAGTATGGAGTTCAAATAAGTTAAAAAAATGAAATCCCTTTGTAAGAGATAAGTTCTCGTTCGAAACGCTGCTACTTCGAGAGAGATTGTCTGTTTTGTACACGAACTGCATCCAGTTTTTGTCATAGCCCTCTCAACTTTTTAACACATGCTATGTGGGTGAAATGATGATAGCATGCCAACTTTCAACATTTTCAGAGTTCATTTGTAGTGCTTTTCAATTTCAGAGTCAACTAGCTCAAAAAATAAGTAAATGCACGAAATATACCAAATGAAGTCAAAAATTGTTGAAATTTTGTGATGTGCCTTTGAATGGTGCATTTTGAACACACAAAAAGTATGGAGTTCAAATAAGTTCAAAAAAATTAAATCCCTTTGTAAGAGACGAGTTCTCGTTTAAAACGCTGCTACTTCGAGAGAGTTTGTCCGTTTTGTACACGAACTGCATCCAGTTTTTGTCGTAGCCCTCTCAACTTTTTAACACATGCTTTGTGGGTGAAATGATGATAACATGCCAACTTTCAACATTTTCAGAGTTCACCTGTAGTGCTTTTCAACTTCAGGGTCAACTAGCTCAAAAAAATAAGTAAATGCACGAAGAATACCGAATGAAGTCAGAAATTGTTGAAATTTTGTGATGTGCCTTAGAATGGTGCATTTTGAACACACAAAAAGTATGGAGTTCAAATAAGTTCAAAAAAAAGAAATCCCTTTGTAAGAGATGAGTTCTCGTTCGAAACCCTGCTACTTCGAGAGAGATTGTCCGTTTTGTACACAAACTGCATCCAGTTTTTGTCGTAGCCCTCTCAACTTTTTAACACATGCTATGTGGGTGAAATGATGATAGCATGCCAACTTTCAACATTTTCAGAGTTCATTTGTAGTGCTTTTCAATTTCAGGGTCAACTAGCTAAAAAAAATAAGTAAATGCACGAAATATACCAAATGAAGTCAGAAATTGTTGAAATTTTGTGATTTGCCTTTGAATGGTGCATTTTGAACACACAAAAAGTATGGAGTTCAAGTAAGTTAAAAAAATGAAATCCCTTTGTAAGAGATGAGTTCTCGTTCGAAACGCTGCTACTTCGAGAGAGATTGTCTGTTTTGTACACGAACTGCATCCAGTTTTTGTTGTAGCCCTCTCAACTTTTTAACACATGCTATGTGGTTGAAATGATGATAACATGCCAACTTTCAACATTTTTAGAGTTCATTTGTAGTGCTTTTCAATTTCAGGGTCAACTAGCTCAAAAAAAACAAGTAAATGCACGAAATATACCAAATGAAGTCAGAAATTGTTGAAATTTTGTGATGTGCCTTTGAATGGTGCATTTGGAACGCACAAAAAGTATGGAGTTCAAATAAGTTAAAAAAAATGAAATCCCTTTGTAAGAGATAAGTTCTCGTTCGAAACGCTGCTACTTCGAGAGAGATTGTCTGTTTTGTACACGAATTGCATCCAGTTTTTGTCGTAGCCCTCTCAACTTTTTAACACATGCTATGTTGGTGAAATGATGATAGCATGCCAACTTTCAACATTTTCAGAGTTCATTTGTAGTGCTTTTCAATTTCAGAGTCAACTAGCTGAAAAAATAAGTAAATGCACGAAATATACCAAATGAAGTCAAAAATTGTTGAAATTTTGTGATGTGCCTTTGAATGGTGCATTTTGAACACACGAAAAGTATGGAGTTCAAATAAGTTCAAAAAAATGAAATCCCTTTGTAAGAGACGAGTTCTCGTTCAAAACGCTGCTATTTCGAGAGATAATAGTTTGGATAGTCAAAATTATTAATTATGAAAATAAAAAATAGTTTTGCATTATTTATTCAATTTGAAACACTTTTCATTATCATAGTTTTGTCAAATTCTCAAATATGCAAAAGGAATTTTTAATAAACATAGTTTATAATTGAAAATAACAAAATAGAGAATAGTTTGGATAGTCAAAATTATTAATTATGAAAATAAAAAATAGTTTTGCATTATTTATTCAATTTGAAACACTTTTCATTATCATAGTTTTGTCAAATTCTCAAATATGCAAAAAGAATTTTTAATAAACATAGTTTTAATTGAAAATTACAAAATAGATAATAGTTTGGATAGTCAAAATTATTAATTATGAAAATAAGAAATAGTTTTGCATTATTTATTCAATCTGAAACACTTTTCATTATCATAGTTTTGTCAAATTCTCAAATATGCAAAACGAATTTTTAATAAACATAGTTTTCAATTGAAAATAACAAAATAGATAATAGTTTGGATAGTCAAAATTATTAATTATCAAAAAAAATAGTTTTGCATTATTTATTCAATTTGAAACACTTTTCATTATCATAGTTTTGTCAAATTCTCAAATATGCAAAAATAATTTTTAATAAACATAGTTTTTAATTGAAAATTACAAAATAGATAATAGTTTGGATAGTCAAAATTAATAATTATGAAAATAAAAAATAGATTTGCATTATTTAGTCAATTTGAAACACTTTTCATTATCATAGTTTTGTCAAATTCTTAAATATGCAAAAAGAATTTTTAATAAACATAGTTTTTAATTGAAAATAACAAAATAAGTTAATAGTTTGGATAGTCAAAATAATTAATTTTGAAAATGGAAAAAAATTGAAACTATATGAGAAATCATAGAGAAAATTCAATCTAAATTCAAATTCACTTTGAATTTAGATTGAATTTTCTCCACAATTTCGAATATAGTTTCAATTTTCAGTAAGGTTAGGCCCATAAGCCTGCTTTAGAGAGGGCTCGATGGACAAGCTACGACGGGACTTATAAACAAGTGTTAGTCCCCCTCGCTGGGCGAGGTGGGACTAAACTTATCGTGCAGGCGAGGAGGGGCTTTAGTCCCGGGTGGAGCCACGACCCGGGACTACAGACACCCTTTAGTCCCGGCTGGAGCCACGCACCGGGACTAAAGACCCCCTGCTTCCCGCCTCTTGGTCTGCCCAAAAAGAGGCCTTTAGTCCCGGGGCGTGGCTCCACCCGGGACTAAAGGGGGTCTTTAGTCCCGGTTCGAGCCCCGCACCGGGACTATAGATCCACCTATTTAAGCGGGACTTTGAAAATTTCCAACCGAATTCGTCCATTTCTCTTCTTCTTCCTCTCGTACTCCTACCCGGCGCGGCACAGCGACGAACTCGACGATGCCGTCAGGCTACCCGACGTCCTGCTCGCCGCCGCCTGCCGTCCTCCTCGCCGTCGTCGTCGTCCTCCTCGCCGCCGCCATCCTCCTCGCCGCGCGCCACCGTCCTCCTCGCCGCGCGCCGTCGACACCTCCGGCCGGTAAGCCCCCCGCCCCCTCCTCCCCAACAGTCCGGCCAGTAGAAGAAAAGAAGAAAAAGGAGAAGAGAAGAAGAAAAAGGAGAAGAAAGGAAGAAAAAGGATAAGAAAATAAGAAAAAGGAGAAGAAAAGAAGAAAAAGAAAAAGATTGTTTTTGTCATTTAATTCCTATTGTTATTAGGTTTGTGCTAGATTATTAGGGTTAGTAATATTTAGAATTAGGTTAGGGTTACAAGAAGAAGAAATATGAACAAAAATAAGAAAATAAGATTAGGAAACATGAAAATAAGAAGAGGAGGAGAAGAAAAGAAGAAAAAGGAGAATAAGAAGAGGAGGAGAGGAGAAGAAGAGGAAAACTAGAAGAAGAGGAGAAGTAGAAGAAGAGGAGAAGTACTACAAAACGAGGAGAAGTAGAAGTAGAAGAAGAAGTAGAAGAAGAGGAAAAATTAGTTTAGGGTTACAAGAAGAAGAAATATATTTTTTTGTCATTTAATTTTGCTATTGTATAGTGTATATGCTTAAGTGTTAATAGTGTTTCTTAGATTATTGCTTAATTTTGCTATTGTATATGGTTAAGTGTTAATAGTTTAATTTTGCTATTGTATATGCTTAAGTGTTAATAGTTTATTTTTAGCAAGAAAATTAATAGAACTAGTTTATTATTTTAGTTCATTTTACGATGCCTATCCCGCATCCTCGTCGTCGACTCGGCGGACGACACCTGCTTGATCAGAGGGGCCCTGTCCGGGACTGGGCTCCGCCCGGCTGGTATTGGGAGGTGCTACCTTCCGGGGGGGCATAGGTTGATGAGGAGCCAGCCCGTCATTGACCCGATCCTTGTTTGGTGGCGGTCGCGTGGGCCAGTGAGGGTGCCGAGGCTTCCGGACACCGGGGAGGTGGTACTTCACCGTGTCAGCGAGGAGGATGAGCACGTCCGTCGCTACATGGTTGCGTTGGAGGGCACGTTCGAGCATACCTGGCAGGTTCTTCGGGGATCTCACTGGACCTATGATCCTGTGATGGTTCCTTCTCTTTGGGTGTCCACCGCCCGCGCCGATACCCGTCGGGCGCTACGGTTCTAGATGTATCAGTGATGCTATATGTATGATAGTATTCGAGGAGTATTAGTGATAATATTCGACGATGTACGGACAAAAGTGATGATGTATTAGCTTATAATTGAATGCATGCTAATTTGAATACTACTTTATTTTACGATTTGGTTTTGCTTATTGAATGCTCAAATTGGAAAAGTACTCCTACTTTGAATACTACGCAGAAATCTAGGAGTCCCGGGTGGAGCCACGACCCGGGACTTAAGTTGTTTTGGAACGGAGTTCCTGATAGAATAATTCTTTTTTGGTACAAAGGTTAAGAGAATCCGTTTTTTGCAGAATATGGATCCACATATCAGGAACGTCGAAGAGAAAGAACTTCTCGAAGATATAATCAAAGACAGCCCCGACGTTGAACCAGCTGAATCTCCGTCGTCATATCTAAACCAGGACGTTGGAATGGAGGTCGAGCGACACGAAGATGAAGCCGATGGGGCAGGAGATAGGTCCAATGACGGAGAAGGTGATAGCTCCACTGATGGAGAAGCCGGTGGGGAGGAGAAGTCCGGCGAGGTATACATATGAAGTTCGACAATCACTTGTAATATGTGAAAAATATTGGAGATAGCTCTATATTGTATACATATACATTCATTTGACGAATGTTTCTCCCTCTTAGGCCTCCACATCGAGCAAAACTACGAAAGGAGGCCCGACTAGAAAGTTGGATGCACGGACGCATTACACATTTGAGGTGATATTTCCTACGGGCGAACCCAAGCTTCCTAAGAATGCCGCTGACACATTCAAGAAGCAATGCGGAGTTCTCGTTAGGGATCACGTCCCGATCAGCGTTCGGGAGTGGAACAAGCGCAAAGGGGCAGCCGATAGTGACTATGTCGCCGAAAGGTACAAAGATAATCTTTGGAATGATCTCATGTCACATTTCAACCTGCCAGAATGTGAGAATGAAGACGCCGCAGACAAACTGAGGGCCAAAGTCAAGCAGTGGACTCTAAAGAAGATGGCCGAACTGTTCCGTAGCTGGAAGAAGAAGCTATGGAAAAACTATCTGAAGACAAAGAAAGTGCCAGTATTCGAGGGGTATCTAGCCAAGCAGGCGAATCACTCGAAGGCATTTCTAGAGTACAAGGAGTCAGAAGATGCCCAGGCATTATCAAAAAATAACAAGATAAATGCCGACAAGAAGAAATATCACCACAAGCTGGGGCCAGGGGGCTATGAGACTGCCATCCCAAAGTGGGATAAGAAAGAGCAAGATCTGATAGATAAAGGCATCGTACCAGAACCACTCCGTGATGAGTGGGAATTGAGAGCAAGAAATTGGTTCCTTGTGCATGGTGGGTCGTACGATGAAACAACAGGGGACCTCATCTGCAATGACGATCTTAGGATACCCAGGGAGAATTGGAAAAGGATAGTGAAAGAAATTAAGGAGGGTCAAAGAAAGTTCACTGCAGATAGAGATAAAGATTTGCTCACACTGGTCATCGGCAATGACGAACATGGAGGACGAACGCGAGGCTTCGGTCCTTCTTACCCGTGGTGGCTTGGGTTTGCCAGAGACCAAGACACTTACAGAAGCCGAGAGAGAGCAAAGAAACGGCAGCAGGATGAGGAGAATGACAAGTTCAACGAGTTGCTTGCCAGGATTAACGAGCAACAGAAGCAGATTAATGAGCTTAGAGGAGTACCGCGCCAAGAAGATCCTGCACTTGATATTACCGGCACCCCATCTAAGCGGAAAAGCAGCGTGGCTGAATCTGAGGCCCCGCCCGACGATGAACGAAGAATGATAGAGGGCGGTCCCGGCTACCCCGTGGGTGGAATCAAGGAGTCAACATCATGTGAACTCCATCAGAAATTCAAGAACATATCCATGAAGGTGGCCGTCGGACAAGCTTTACCTTCTGGCCCTGATGCACGCTGGCATGGCCGTGAGATTCCAGCTGGCTTTGCTAAAGTCGGGGTGGATGAAATCATGACGGAGTTTAATGATATGGAGCTCGACATAGCTGGACCCGAAGATGAGAAGACACTCGGAGAAGTACTGGGTGGAGTCATCCTATGGGACAAGAACTACGTCAAGCTTCCAGGCTCGGCCCCAAGGACAACCCCGCCTCCGAGTCGTCGCAGGTCACCTACACCTCCATTACCTCCAAGCCCTCCACATGACGTTGGCCAGCACAACACGAGTCCATCTCGATCATCGCCGCCGGACTTGGGTCGTCCGTCTCCGCCGCCGCCCGCACACGATACTAAGCGGAAGCGTGCCAGCAAGAACGCTCCGTCGATGATTTCTAAGCGACGGAGCTCCCCAAAGCACAAATTGTCGCCCCTCCCAAAGGTACCTCATGCTAATCTTCCTATCAGGCCTGATGATCGTACCCCCAAGGAAAACGCCAGGATAGCAAAGGAACAACATGATGCGCAGATGAAAAAGAAGGAACCCGAGCTCACATGCAAGTGCAAGTGGGAGCAAATAAAGTTCAACTACAAGCAAGAAAAAATTAGACGTTCCTCAGCTTGGACAACATGCCAAACAGTCGATCCCACCCCTAAAGGTGTTAACCGAGAATGTTCCCCCTCCAGTGCAGGGGCAATCTTTTGAAAGAGCAAAGGAGTTGGCGGCTGAATGTGGTATCTCGGTTGAAGATTTGCTGGCTTCCCAAGACGACAGGATACCCAAGGCTGTGGTAGCCCCTAAGCCACAGTTTGTCATGGGAGAGCCTTTGGTCAGCAAAGATGATCTCCCAACAAATATGCGTTACTTGCATCAATGGTACTTAAGTGAATCAAAGAATGGGGGAACGATGATCATGCTCAGTGTCCCACGGGAGTACTACGGCCGCTTCGAAGAAATCCATATCGACTTTGATGAACTCTTCCAGATGTACTATGGCGACGCCCTCGACAAATCGCTTATGAGTTGCTATTGTCTGTTAGTTTTTCAATTCGTTGTCTACATATAACTTGTTTAGTTATTTCAATTCATTGTCTATATATAACTTGTACTCTATTATGCAGAATGAAGATTCTGGATTGTAAAAGTAAGAGCATCCTAAATATTGGGTTTATTGACCGAGATAAAATACATATAGCGACGCTAACTGACAAACCCAAAGAGACGAAGGAAAACCTTCTAAGGTTTCTAATAGATCAAAATTTATGTGACCACATACTGTTTTCATACAACTTCAGGTGAGGGTCTTTACTCTGTTGTGTCCATTCACTTATAAGTGTAATTGATAAGTTACTGACACACACACACACACACACACACACACACACACATATATATATATATATATATATATATATATACTTGTCCAGCTTCCATTGAATTCTGTTGGACATTCAAATTGATAAGGGAAGAGTTGATGCCTTCGACCCATTATCGAGACCCTTGGAACAATTCCAAAGCCTGCACGACATGCTCCAAGGGTAATTTTAATCATTCTTGCGCTCTATCGGTCTCTTTCGATGATTTTCTGATATATCAATTAATGAAAAACTTAGCAAATCATTATCCTTGTCGGGCAGGGTTTGGAAGCGGTTCAAGTGCGTGACTCCCGGTAACTTTCTTGAGAAGCTGACCTTTAGAGCGGCTCAGGTAGGTAGTAGTATGATATACTTCTATTAATTTTCAATACATTTATGATGCTAGATTATTATTTTGATTATATATATTCTATTCTCGTAATGTGCGACCAGCAGCCACGGGGAACGCATCTATGCGGATACTATGTTTGCGTGACCATTCGCACGTTTACCTCTGAGTTCAAGGATCACAGATTCGACGTAAGCAATGAACATTCACACCTCTATTTTTACCCGTCATTCTTTGTTATCATGATTGATATTCATATTCATCTCCTCTTCTTATACAGTACACGGCCATGAGGACGAAGGTCCTACCAGAGCAACGCGTGATTGCTGTTGCGGAGGAGCTTGAGACCTTTCTGAGGACGGAAGCCATAGATGACAAAGGACGATTTAGTGTAGCTAGGGGCCATTACTGATGTTCGTCCATGTAATCGAATAGACGGGCTCTAGTCCCGATAATTCAGATCTCCATATAATTGTACATATATGCTCGCTTGTAAGATAAGTTAATCTTATATATATATATGCATAATTATTTCTATTTAAATTATATGAAAACTAATTCCCGAACACCAAACGAGGCATCACGTTAATCTCCCGAACACCTAACCCCTACAACCCTAAAACCCAAAAATAATTTCATTCAAAAAAAACCCAAAAACCAGAAAAATCTGAAAATCTTTAGTCCCGGTCTGTGTAACGAACCGGGACTAAAGGGCCTGCCCCTGGGGCGCTACGAGGCGCCCATGTGGAGCACCTTTAGTCCCGGCTTGTAAGAGGGCCGGGACGAAAGGTTAGGCCTTTAGTCCCGCCCCTTTAGTCCCGGTTGGTGAACCGGGACTAAAGCCCCTTACGGGCCGGGGCTAAAGGCCCCGTCCCCACTAGTGCCAGACGCCAGTTTATCAGTGGCAGCCAGAGGAGCTCACACAGCAGTGGCATCCATAGTCCACTCCAGAGTACCCAGGAGCTGGTAATTTCCCTCCTTGGGAGTAGACCAAGTTAGGCCAAAAGCCTAAGCTTGGGGGAGTACGTGTTCTCACCGACTTACATCTTTGCTTATGCTTTCACTTTGTTCGTCGGTGTTCACACTTTGCCACTCTATCATCCATGCTAGTTTTTTTCTTTTTCTCGTTTTCTTTTCGTGTGTCTGTCTAGTTTGAGAAAAACCAAAAAGATTTTCTTTTCTTCTTTTGCTTGTTGGGAGCTTTCCCGTGTAGATAGTTTTCTTTTTCTTTGGGTCTAGGTAGAAGATATTGGTTATAATGTTTAATGGTTCTTGCATGCATACCTGTTTAGCTTTGAAAGAGCCATATTACTTTGTCTTCTCCTTTGTGTTTGACTGTAGATTCCAGCTTTAGTCCAATGCACGAGCATGCTTATTATTGTTCACATCATTCGGTCGTGCAAGTGAAAGGCAATAATGACGATATATGATGAAGTGACTGAGCCTGGAAAAGCTAGTATGAACTCGATCTATTTTGTTTTTGTAAATATAACTAGCTCATCATGCCTGATTCAGCTTTGTTGTGAGAGAAACATGTTTGCAATGACACTAGTAGAAAAAGTGCCTTCTGTCCCGGTTCATAAGGGCCTTCTGTCCCGGTTTTGGAACCGGGACAAAAAGGTCGTTACTAATGCCCTTTGCCTTTAGTCCCGGTTCTTACACGAACCGGGAAAGGTGGGCCTCCACATGGCCGCTGTGGCCAGGCCACGCAGGGGGGCCTATAGTCCCGATTGATGACACCAACCAGGACCAAAAGGCATCCACGCTTCAGCACCTGGCTGGAGTTGAGGTTATTTTTAAAGGGGCTGGTTTAGGGGTTAATTTAGGTTGTTATTAGCTAGCTAATAGAGAAAAGTGTCCTCTCTTATATATCTCTGTGCTTGGTCATCCGTCGTGCTTTGTTGAACATATTTACAAAATGTAGACACAAGTTACATGCACATATATGCATCTTTTTTACACTATATCATTTCATATCATTTTCGTCGAATGGCAATAGTATTCTAATCGATCATCTAACAACTCATCATCAACTTAATCATATACCAAGTTATCATATGATACACATAAAATAAAACAGAGAAACATCATAATATATATATAGTCATCATATGCATCATGCATCCTAATTAATCGATCATGTCAAGTAATAATATAAACTAGAATAACTTGTCTCTCATAAGACCTAGTCCTCTCGCTCTTAGATATAATGCCATAAAACAGAATAACACCTATGGTTCTATGATGAATCACAGAGATCCAACGGTCTCCAGCTTGTGGCTTGCGAACCTTCTTTATTTCTCTCCATGCTTCAATTTGGAGTCTTTTTTATCTTGATTTGAAGTTAATCAAGTATGGAGCATAGAACTCAGGCCTCAGCGGGCTTCTAATTCTCATTTGACCATTTGGGTCCATTAACGGATGTACTACATCATGTGGCAGTTGCTGTTGAAAAACATAATAATAACCTAGTTAGCAATGTAATCAACACCATTTATGCAATAGTGGAGCGTACTTAATTAGGAAACTCTTACCAAGACATTTCGGCGAATGTCATCTGGACTCAACCTATGCACTAGTGGCATGTAAAATGAATAACTGTGGCCAATTCCAAAATGATACGGGAAGGTATCCCTAGAAGCCAGAACACCAGCAACCAGAAAGTAGAGAAGATGGTCCTTCTCCTCCCAATTTAGATGTGATCCATACGTGTAGTGTGTCGTGTCAATTAATTTTCGTAATTCAGTCGAAGCAACGAAATAAGCTGTAAATTATAATTTAATAAGTTTAGTATATAGATGAACACCAACTATTTCTAAATATAAATGCAAATTACTTCACATGGAGGTAAAACAGGAAGCATATCATCGACAACCACCCAAATTTTGTAATAATTTAATGTTTCAAAAATACTTAGAAATTTTGTAATTGTCCACAAGATGAGGGCATTATATAAACCATTTAAAACGACCACATGTGCTACGATCATTCAAAGGACAATTTGGGTTGTTGTTGTTGTTGTTTGTACAACATGTAACATGATATAATTATAACTATGGCCCAATAACTAGGAACATGCAACGTATGGCCAAAGTTTTAATAGACGATGAACACCACATGTCATGTAAATTGCGAGAGGAAAACAGGTTGACTACACCAACTATTTATAAATATAAATACAAATTACTTGACAAATATGGTTGAGAAACTCACATGGAGGTAAAATAGGAAGCACATCATCGACAACGACCCAAATGTCAATGTTGTCTGGCATATTATCTTCAGGACGAAGATCGAAGTTGATTTCCATTCCCTTCTGAAATCCATATGCCTTGTAAAGATCTTCCCACTTTGGGCACCCAAATTCTGTTTGAAAAACTGAATTAAATACTTCGATAACAAATGTGTGACCATGTATAGTCCTCAGCTTAGCGCTCATCATCTCAATTCTCTCGTGGTCTTCGAAACCGAGGCTCTTCAAAACATATCTTATTGCATGGCAAGGGAGGTACATATCGCCATTCTCGTCAAGCTTCATGTTGAAGAACCTATCGTCTCGCAGGTGAGGCATGTCGCACATACCCCGAGAGTCGCCGCAATATTCATATTCGCAATATCCATCGTCAGACATTTCCTGTTTTAATATGGTAAATGTGTGTAAACAACAATATAATCGTGACACACTATATATATCGAAAGAATTGAACATCTATATATAATAACTCTTCATGCTCGCATCATGCATCATCATATATAAAAACAAGTCCTACTAATTAATCATCATCATACATAGTTAAATAAAGTGTGTCACGATTATATATAACAACAAGTCGACGTCGATGCGGGAACTACTTCTATATATAGTTAAATAAAGTAGTTTTATTAATTAAATCAACTAGTTCAACTACTAAGCACTTACTATAAATAAATAAAGTAGTACTTACTAAAAACAAACTACTTCTATATATATATTAAATCAACTAGCTAGTTCAACTATATATGAAGCACTTACTATAAATAAAATAAAGTAGTACTTACTAAAAATAAACTAGTTTAACTATAGTTCTATTATTTTTCTAACTAATTATATTAAACACTTTCTCTTCTTATTTTTTCCTTTTTCCTCTATTCTAAATATGAACATATTCATAAATGACTTTGATTATGCACAATTTTCCTATACATACACAATATGAACATATACATAAATTGACAAAGAAAATACTATGAACAAAAAAATCATTAAAATTCTATGAACAAAATTACAACAGAAAAAAATCATAAAAATTATATGAACAGAAAAAAATCATAAAAATTTGACATATTCGATCTTTGCATATATATGAACATACAAACATGCATATTCAACAATAATATCACCAAAAAAAATCTTTTAACAGAAAAAAATCTTTGCTCACGGCGACGGCGACGGAGACGGCGAGGTGCGGCGCGGGACGGGGCGGCGTGGCGACGGTCGACGGTGAGGTGCGGCGCGGGCCGGGGCGGGGCGGCGACGGTCAGGGGCCGGCGGCGTCGCGGGGCACGGGGCGCGGGACGGCGCGGGGCGACGACGGCGACGGCGATGGCGAGGCGGCGTCGGGATCGAATGGAGAGAGGGGAGAGAGATCAAAATTTCTAAACTGTCGCTTATATAGCCCCACCTTTAGTCCGGGTTGGTGGCACCAACCGGGACCAAAGGTCTCTTTTCAACAGCCCAAAGGGCGGGAAGCAGAGGCATTGGTACCGGTTGGTGACACAAATCGGGACCAAAGGTCTCTTTTCAGCAGCCCAAAGGGCGGGAAGCAGAGGCATTGGTACCGGTTGGTGGCACAAACCGGTACCAATGCCTCCCTTTAGTCCCGGTTGGTGCCACCAACCGGGACCAAAGGCCTTGCGTGGTGCGGTGCTATGTTTAGTCCCACATCGCTAGTCGAGAGAGCTCGGAGTGGTTGATAAGCCCTGCCGAACCAACCACTTCGAGCTCCTCTCTATTGCAGGCTTACGGACCTAAATTCACTCTCTGTGCTTGTGGGCCTATTGGGCCTACTGCGGGCCTGCATCCTGGCCCTAGTAACGGGTTTCTAGTCGTATGCACGCTGTGGTGGCCCTATAGGCGGCAGTTTTTTTAAAAAAAATAGTGTTTTTGCTTTCTTTTTTTGTTTCTAATTACTTTTTTTAGATAATTCTTTTTGCTATTAAAGTTTGTAGCAAAATTCTAATTACTTATTTATTTTCTTTTATGATAATTCTTTTTGCTTTTAATGTTTTGAACAAAATTCTAATTACTTATTTATTTTCTTTTATGATAATTCTTTTTTCTATTAAAGTTTGTAACAAAATTCTATATATTTTTAGTTTCAATAATACTAGAGGCAAAAACTGGATGCACTTCGTGTACAAAACGGACAATCTCTTTGGAAGTATCAGGGTTTCATACGGAAACTCGTATGTTACAAAGGGATTTCATTTTTTTGAACTTATTTGAACTCTATAGTTTTTCTGTGTTCAAAATGCACCATTCAAAGCCACATCATCTATTTACAACCCTTTCTGACTTCATTTGTTAATTTTCATGCATTTACTCATTATTTTGAGTTATAAGTCCATGAAATTGAAGAGCATTTCAAATGAACTCTGAAAAGGTTCAAAGTTGGCATGGTATCAACATTTCACCCACATAGCATGTGCGAAAAAGTTGAGAGGGTTACGGCAAAAACTGGATGCACTTCGTGTACAAAACGGACAATCTCTTTGAAGTATCAGGGTTTCATACAGAAACTCGTCTGTTACAAAGGGATTTCATTTTTTGAACTTATTTGAACTCCATAGTTTTTCTGTGTTCAAAATGCACCATTCAAACCCACATCATCAATTTACAACCCATTCTGACTTCATTTGTTATTTTTCATGCATTTACAGATTATTTTGAGCTATAAGACCATGAAATTGAAAAGCATTTGAAATGAACTCTGAAAAGGTTCCAAGTTGGCATGGTATCATCATTTCACCCACATAGCATGTGCGAGAAAGTTGAGAGGGTTACGGCAAAAACTAGATGCACTTCGTGTACAAAACGGACAATCTCTCTCGAAGTATCAGGGTTTCAAATGAGAACTCATCCGTTACAAAGGGATTTCATTTTTTTGAACTTATTTAAACTCCATACTTTTTGTGTGTTCAAAATGCACCATTCAAAGGCACATAACAAATATCTAGCACAAGGAGAAGAAGGAGAAGAGACCCCCACAACAAGAGACGACATTCTTCTTCTCTCATATATATGGTGGACACTAGCTCACCTGATTTTTCAACCGTCGATGATGGTCGCTACTCCTACTTCCCCTAGTGCATAACAAATATCTAGTACAAGGAGAAGAAGGAGAAACAACCTCCACAGCAACAGTCGACATTCTTCTTCACTCATATATGGTGGACACTCTCTCACCTGATTTTTCGACCGTCGATGATGGTCGCTACTCCTTCTTCCCCTAGTGCATAACAAATCTCTAGCACAAAGAGAAGAAGGAGAAGCGACCCCCACAAAAACAGTCGGCATTCTTCTTCTCTCATGTATGGTGGACACTCCCTCACCTGATTTTTCGACCATCGATGATGGTCGCTATTCCTTCTTTCCCTAATGCATAACAAATATCTAGCACAAGGAGAAGAAGGAAAAGCGACCCCACAACAAAAGTGGTTCCGCTGCACGCCACGTGGTTCCGCTGCACGCCACGTGGGACTAATGGTCTTTCATTTTTAAATGACTGTTTTAATCAAAAACAGATCTGTTACAAAAGAGATTTCATTTTTTCAACTTATTTGAACTGAAGACTTTTTGTATATATATGTGGTCGAAATGCATGATACCATGAAGTTAGAATGGGCTAAACCATTCAAAAGTAGCAAATGAAGTTAGAAAGGGCTAAACCATTCAAATTTGGAAACTATAATGGCACAAACAGAAACTAGACATATATAAATTGGTCCAAGCAATACATGATACTAGTCCAAAGAGTACATAATAATAGCTACCATAGATATATATACAAGTGTTCGACGTTGAGAAGACTACTCGTCTGAATCAGAATGTCCACCTTACTCGAGGTGACGCTGGCCATAGTTAAGGACTCGAATCTTGCGGTACAGCTCATATGAAACGTATGCATCTTTTGGTGCATACTCAATGTTGATACGATCAAGTGGGGCCTTCTCCCAAAGTTTGTGCTGAGACTTTGGGAAATTGGTCTTCATATTACCATACTCCTCGTCGATCAAGGCAACTTCCATATGAGCCATCGAAGTCCTGACATGTCGAAGCCTGAACATCGTTTGGAGATCAATGAGGCAACAAGTTGGTATCTCAATACCGAAGCTGTACCTCATATTCATCTTGTCCTTCGTTATGTCAATGGTAGCAGAAGTGATGCCGCTGTGAAGGGAGTCCATGAGTTCTGGACAATGCTTGTCACTACCGCAACAAAAATAAATTAAAATGGAACAAATGTTACATACTGCTGCAATAAGGAAACATGTTTCACTACAAGTAAAGAGAAAATTATCTTTAGGATTCAAATGGAACACATTGCTGTCCTATGCAATTTTCATATCCTATGAATTGATCAAGAAACCGTAAATTAACTATGACATATATATATATTCTCCCACGGTTTTGCAAATATTCAATATGCTAGACATATTGAATATTGCTATCCAATGGAACCTAGAGAGATCACTATAGCTATCCAATGGAACCTAGAGAGATCACTAGCTATATGCAATTTTCATGACTATGACATATCATATTGCTATCCAATGGAACCTACAGAGATAACTAGCTCTATGCAATTTTCATAACCTTGGATCAAAGAACGCCGCATAAAATTGTATCACTACAACTATGATTTCAATGGAACATATTGAACCAATCAGATTTTTCACTGTGGAACACTATTCCAATCAGATTGTGTTCCCCTTCAACTAATCAAAATTGTTTCACTTCAACTATTTGAAGGAAACCAACTATGATTGAAACAAATAAACTTACAATGTCATTACCTTGGATCAAAGAAAGCCTCAAAACTTACCTCACCCATTGGAAGATCAAGACATGGTGTTTGAAACATAGTTGGATGATGGCAACACCGCGTTGATCGGCCGTGTACTCCCGATCAAGTCCCAAGAACTTCTCATGATCCACTGCAGCATCACGCCATCGTTCCTTCATCTGTCTAAGAAAATGCCGCACCTCCCTGCTCCCGTTCGTGTACACGACATCGAGCTTGGTCTTGCCATGTGCGAGCACCTCTCCAAATCGAGTTGGCATGGTGGAAGAAGAGAAGGGAAGAAGAGAGGGGAAGAACAGAGCGAGAGCGAGAGAGGAAGAAGAACAGAGAAATGGCGACGCGACAGATACTCTGCTTCGGTTGTGGTTTTGGGAAGCGGGATGCAAACCATTTGGGCCTTTAGTCCCGAGTTGAGCCACCAACCGGGACTAAAGAGGGATACCAACGGTTGCCACCACTACGGCAGGCCACGTGTCAGACCTTTAGTCCTGAGTTGAGCCACCAACCGGGACTAAAGGGGGATACGAACGGTTGCCACCACCGCGGAACACCACGTGTCAGTCGCTGGATCTTTAGTCCTGGTTTTTGGCGCAAACCGGGGCTAATGCATCGAACCGAACCGGGGCTATTGCCCCGCTAGGGCCTGGCATCTCGAACCGGGACCAATGCCTGGCATTGGTCCCGGTTTTAGTTTCAACCGGGGCTAATATGGTTTTGGGCTTCGACCGAAAGAAACATTTTCTACTAGTGTGACAACTTCGAGATCATAGTTGCTTATGCCATGCTTATTTATCTAGGAGCTTATAATGGTTTGTCTTGGATGCCAACACGAATGTTGAGATGACTATGATGTAGTATGATAGGATCGTATCCTCCTTTGAATGTTTCAAGTGGCTTGACTTGGCGCATGTTCACGCATGTAGTTGAAACAAAATCAACATAGCCTCTATGATGTTCATGTTCATGGTGATATATGTCCTACTCATGCTTGCACTCAATGTTAGTTAATCTGAATGCATTTTGATGACTGTTGTCGCTCTCTAGTTGGTCGCTTCCCAGTCTTTTGCTAGCCTTCACTTGTACTAAGCGGGAATACTGCTTGTGCATCCACTTCCATAAACCCAAAGTTGTAACATATGAGTCCACCATACCTACCTATGTGCGGTATCTATTTGCCGTTCCAAGTAAGTTTGCATGTGCAACTCTCTAAACCTTCAAGAAATAATCTGTTTTGCATGCCCGAACCGCTCATGTGGTGACAGGGGGCTATTGGTATCTTCCATGCTATGCGTGTTATCCTTGATATGTGTTTATTCACTATCATTCACGAGAAAGGGGCCGGTAATTGGAATTCTGAGTTCCATACTCAAATTGAAAAGATAATTGCAAACAAAACTCCCCCAGGATTGATGTTGGTTTGGACGGTACCCGAGGATTCGGCTAGCCGTGGAGTGTGATTGATTGGTGGTGGGGGAGTCAAAACTTTACTTTTCTGTTTGGGAACCGCCTATAGCATGTGTAGCGTGGAAGGTGTTGAGAACTCTTAGTCATTGCATTGACAATGAAAGCATGCCACCCAAAATTATTATCTTTGTTTTCAAAGCTTGAGCTCTGGCACCTCTGCAAATCAATACTTCCCTCTGCGAAGGGCCTGTCTATTTATGTTCCTGTTGAGTTATCCTCCTCTTACAAAAGCACCAATTAGAGAGAACCTCTCTCATTTTTATGCTTTTCTTTTAACTGTGTTGAGTGTGACTATGACTGGATCTTCATTGCCATGAATTACAATGTTTAGTCAGCCCTTGGTCTTTGAAGGTGCTCTGCATTTATGTTTTGCGGTCTCAGAAAGAGCTAGCGAGATACCATCTATTCGTACTACTTCATGTTGTTTTGATTGAAGTGTTGACACTTGAGGCTTATTATTATTTGCTCGCTAGTTGATTATGCCATTGATATGAGTTTTAGACCTAGATGTCATTTGCTTATGTGGTTTGATTGTGATCTTGCTGAAATTCTAGTTATGAGTTAGACATAGTTGTAACAACAAGATCAAACAGAGTTCGTCAAAGTTTTTCTTTTGTCTCTCTCAGTTTGTCAACTGAGTTGCTTGAGGACAAGAAAGGCTTTAAGCTTGGGGGAGTTGATACGTCTCCGTCGTATCTACTTTTCCGAACTCTTTTGCCCTTGTTTTGGACTCTAATTTGCATGATTTGAATGGAACTAACCCGGACTGACGCTGTTTTCAGCAGAATTGCCATGATGTTGTTTTTGTGCATAAATTAAAGTTCTCGGAATGTCCTGAAAATTTACGGAGATTTTTTCTGGAATAAAAGAAAAATACCTGCGCAAAGATCCACCAGAGGGGGCGTGGGAGTGGGACACAAGCCCACAGGCCGCGACCACCCCCTATCTCAGCTCTATATCATCCGTTTCGCCTGGAAAAAAAATCTGAGAGAAGGTTTCATCGCGTTTTGCGATACGGAGGCGCCGCCACATCCTGTTCTTCATTTGGAGGACAGGTCTGGAGTCTGTTCTGGGCTCCGGAGAGGGGAAATCATCGCCATTGTCATCATCAACCTTTCTCCATTGACAATTCTGTGATGCTCTTCATCGTTCGTGAGTAATATCATCATAGGCTTCCTGGACGGTGATGAGTTGGATGAGAACTATCATGTAATCAAGTTGGTTTTTGATGGGGATTGATCCCTAGTATCCACTATGTTCTAGATTGATGTTGCTACTACTTGGCTATGCTTAATGCTTGTCACTAGGGCCCGAGTGCCATGACTTTAGATCTGAACCTATTATGTTGTTGCCAATATATGTGTGTTTTAGATCCTATCTTGCAAGTTGTAGTCACCTACTATGTGTTATGACCCGGCAACCCCGGAGTGACAATAGCCGGAACCACTCCCGGAGATGACCATAGTATGAGGAGTTCATGTATTCACCGTGTGTTAATGCGTTGTTCCGGTTCTTTATTAAAAGTAGAACCTTAATATCCCGTAGTTTCCATTAGGACCCCGCTGCCACGGGAGGGATGGACAATAGATGTCATGCAAGTTCTTTTCCCTAAGCATGTATGACTACATACGGAATACATGCCTACATTAAATTGACGAACGGGAGCTAGTCACATATCTCTCCGTGTTATAGCTCTTACATGATGAATCACATCGGTCACACTCATCCATCACCGATCCACTACCTACGAGTCTTTTACTACTGGTCCTCGCTACGTTACTTTGCCTAGGCTTGTCCCTTGCTACAACAGGGATTGGGCCACTTTGCTACTGCTGTCACTACTGTTGTTACTTGTTACTTTGCTGTTGTTACTTGCTACTCCACTGTTACTTGTTAGAAGACTTTGTTGGCACGAAAGTCCCGTCAACAAGGCTTTTTCTAGCGCCGTTGCCAGGGGTTGTCGAAGATTTTTCTGGTGCCGTTGTTATCGTACTACCTTGCTACTGATACTTTGCTTGCAAACACTAACCTTTCAGGTGTGCTTGAATTGACAACTCAGCTACTAATACTTCAGAATGTTCTTTAGCTTCCCCTTGTGAGCGCATCAATAAGTTTGGGTTGAATACTCTACCCTCGAAAATTGCTGCGACCCCATACGCTTGTGGGACATTATATAGGTGCACTAGTTCGACGAAGATATGGTGATACAGGTGCTATATGGATGGTAGATATAGGTTTTTGTAATCTGAAACTACAAAAACAGCAAGGTAACTAGTAGTAAAAGTGAGCACGAACAATATTGCAATGCTTGGAAACACTTTCACTAGTGGAAGTTCTCTCAACTATGATAACATAATTGGATCATATAACTAGCCCTCATTGTGCAACAAAGAGTCACTCCAAAGTCAATAATAGCGGAGAACAAACGAAGAGATTATTGTCGGGTACGAAACCACCACAAAGTTATTCTTTCTGATCGATCTATTCAAGAGTCCGTAGTAAAATAACATGAAGCTATTCTTTCCGTTCGATCCATCATAGAGTTCGTACTAGAATAACACCTTAAGACACACATCAACCAAGACCCTAATGTCACCTAGATACTCCATTGTCACCTCAAGTATCCGTGGGCATGATTATGCGATATGCATCACACAATCTCAGAATCATCTATTCAACCAACACATAGAACTTCAAAGAGTGCCCCAAAGTTTCTACCGGAGAGTCAAAACGTGTGCCAACCCATATGCATAGGTTCCCAATGTCACGAAACCCGCAAGTTGATCACCAAAACATACATGAACTACTCACATGAATATGCAATTGTCACCACAGATAGACACGTGCAAGACATACATCAAGTGTTCTGAAAGACTCAATCCAATAAGATAACTCCAAAGGTATAACTCAATTCATTACAAGAAGGGAGAGGGGGAAGAACGTCATAAGATCCAACTAAAGTAGCAAAGCCCGCGGTACATCGAAATAAAGACATCTCAAGAACATGAGAGAGAGAGAGAGATCAAACACATGGCAACTGGTACATACCCTCAGCCCCGAGGGTGAACTACTCCCTCCTCGTCATGCAGATCACCGGAATTATGAAGATGGCCACCGGAGATGGATTCCCCCTCCAGCAGGGTGCCGAAACGGGCTCCAGATTGGTTTTTGGTGGCTACAGAGGCTTGCGGCGGCGGAACTCCCGATCTAGGTTTATTTTGGGGGGTTTATGTATTTATAGGAATTTATGGCGGTGGAATTACGTCGGTTGGGCCCCCGAGAAGGTCACAAGCCTGCTAGGTGCAGCCTAGGGGGTGGGGCGCCTCCTGGGATTGTGACTCCCTCATGGCTCTTCTGGCCTTCTTCCAAAGCTTCGGGGGTATCTTTTGGTCCAAAAAAATCATCGCGAAAGTTTTATTCCATTTGGACTCCGTCTGAAAAAGGGTCAAAAACACAGAAAAAATAGAAACTGGCACTAGGCACTCACGTAATCGGTTAGTCCCAAAAAAGATATAAAATAGCATATTCATGCATATAGAACATCCAAAGTTGACAAGATAATAGCATGGAACCATCAAAAATTACAGATACGTTGGAGACGTATCAAGCATCCCCAAGCTTAACTCCTGCTCATCCTCGAGTAGGGAAGTGATAAAGACCGAATTTTTGATGTGGAATGCTACCTAACATATTTGTCCTTTGTAACTTCTTTCTTGTGGCATGAATGTTCAGATCCGTAAGATTCAAAACAATAGTTTACTATCGACATGAAAACAATAATACTTCAAGCACTAGCAAAGTAATCATGAACTTTTGAAATAACAAGGCCAAAGAAAGTTATCCCTACAAAATCATATAGTCTGGCTATGATGCATCATCCCCACACAACGAATTTAAATCATGCACAACCCCGGTATTGGACAAGTAATTGTTTTTGCACTCTTACTTTCTCAAAAAATTTCAACTCTCACGCAATACATGAGCGTGAGCCATGGATATAGCACTATAGGTGAAATAGAGTGTGGTGGAGGTTGTGAGGCAAAAAGGAGGAGATGGTCACATTGACTCGGCGTATTAATGGGCTATGGAGATGCCCATCAATAGATATCAATGTGAATAGGTAGGGATTGCTATGCAACGGATGCATTATAGCTATAAGTGTATGGAAGCTCAAAAAAAACTAGTGGGTGTGCACCCAACTTGCTTGCTCACGAAGACCTAGGGCAATTTTGAGGAAGTTCGTCATTCGAATATACAAGCCAAGTTATAAAATGAAAATTCCCACTAGTATACGGAAGTGACAAAACAAGAGACTCTCTATCATGAAGAACATGGTGCTATTTTGAAGCACAAGTGTGGAAAAAGATAGTAGCATTGTCCCTTCTCTCTTTTTCTCTCATTTTTTGTTTGGGCTCTTTGGCCTCTTTTTTTCATTTTTTTGGTTGGCATCTTTGGCCTCTTTTATTTATTTATTTCCTCGCATGGGACAATGCTCTAATAATGATGATCATCACACTTCTATTTACTTACAACTCAATACTTAGAACAATGATGACTCTATATGAAATGCCTCCGGCAGTGTACCGGGATGTGCAACGATCTAGCTTAGCGTATGACGTTGAAACATCTCGCTAGCTATCTTACGATCATGCAATGGCAATATGAAAGTGACTGCACATGTCATGAGACGGAACGGTGGGAGTTGCATGGCAATATATCTCGGAATGGCTATGAAAATGCCATAATAGGTAGGTATGGTGGCTGTTTTGAGGAAGGTATATGTTGGGTTTGTGCACCGGCGAAAGTTGCGCGGCACTAGAGATGCTAGCAATGGTGGAAGGTGAAAGTGCATATATACCATGGACTCACATTAGTCATGAATAACTCATATACTTATTGCGAAAGTTTTATTAGTAATCGAAACAAAGTGCTAAACGCATACTCCTAGGGGAAGGGTTGGTAAGTGTTAACCATCGCGCGAACCCGACCGCCACACAAAGGATGACAATCAATAAATCAATTATGTTCCGACTTCCTAACATAGCGGTTCACCATACGTGCATGCTACGGGAATCACTAACTTCAACACAAGTATTTTTAGGTTCACAACACCCTACTAACATAAATCTAATATTCCAAAATCCATATCTCAAAACTTAATTGTTAGGAATCAAACTTCTCTTAATAATCAATCCATTTGAATATGGAAGTTTTTATTATATCCTCTTTGGATGCCTATCATATTTAGGACTACTTTCATAGCGCACGCCAAATACCAAGTTACTTAGAGAGAGCACTCTCAAAACGATATAAGTGAAGATCGAGAGTTTTTGTTTCTACAAAATATGACACCACCGTGCTCTAAAAAGATATAAGTGAAGTACTAGAGCAAAAGGCAAACTACTCCAAAAGATATAAGTGAAGCTCAATGAGTATGAATAATTATTTGGCTATGTGAAGACTCTCCCATCTAATAATTTCAGATCCTAAGTACCTTATTCAAACAAAATAAAATGACACTCCAAGCAAAACACATATCATGTGGTGAATAAAAATATAGCCACAAGTAAAGTTACAGATGGATTGAAGACGAAAGAGGGGATGCCTTCCCGGGGCTTCCCCAAGATTAGTCTCTTTGGTTTCCTTGAATATGGCTTTGGGGTGCCTTGGGCATCCCCAAGCTTAGGATATTGCCACTCCTTGTTCCATAGTCCATCGAAACTCTACCCAAAACTTGAAAACTTCACAACACAAAACTTAACGGAACTTCGTGAGATGGGTTAGTATGATAACGGGCAAATTAATCACTCAGGTACTGTCAAAACAAGACTCATAATTATTTTCACACTATCCCTACTGTACATTACTATTTCCACAATTTATATTACTCAATATAATCTATGGAAACACCAAAACAAGCAAACTATGCATTGAAAACAGAATCTGTCAAAAACAGAACACTCTGTAATGATCTGAATGCTAACCATACTTCTGCACCTCCAATTTTTTTTGAACCATTATGAAAATTATGGAGATATGCATATCAATCAGCAGCAAAAAGAATCAGCTCAATATCTCTCTCTGGATAGGAATGAAAAATAATTTCGTGAGCGCAAAGTTTCTGTCTTTTTCAGCATGATCAAACAACTATCACCCAAAGTAATCATAAAGGCTTTACTTTCCACTTTATTGAAACTAAGGCAATAAAACATGATTAATACAATAGCTTAATCATGTGAACACACAAAAACAGTAATGATACATATTGGGTTGTCTCCCAACAAGCACTTTTCTTTAATGCCTTTCAAGCAAGGCATGATAATTTCAATGATGCTCACATAAAAGATAAGGATTGAAACATAATGGAAGCATCATGGATCATATGACTAGCACGTTTAAGTCTAACCCACTTCCTATGCATAGGGATTTTGTGATCAAACAACTTATTGGAGCAAGAATCATCTAGCATAGGAAGGCAAAACAAGCATAGCTTCAAAAATTTCAACACATAGAGAGGAAACTTGATATTATTGCAATACGTAGAAGCATATGATCCTCTCTCATAATAACTTTCAGTAGCATCATGAATGAATTCAAGAATATAACCAACACATAAAGCATTCCTTTCATGATCTACAAGCATAGAAATTTTACTACTCTCCACATAAGGAAATTTATTCTCATCAATAGTAGTGGGAGTATCGTAAAAGACTTGAACACTACAAATAGTTTCCACATTGAAAAAGCAAGGTTTAGCAAAGGGGTACTCATAATTGTGACAAGTTTTATCATCATTCTTCTTTATATCATAAGTATCATCTCAATAATCATCATAGATAGGAGGCATGCTTTCATCATAATAATTTTGATCATTCAAAGTGGGGGAACTAAAAAGATCATCTTCATAAACATAGCACCCCCCAGCTTGTGTATTTGCATATCATTAGCATCATGGCTATTCAAAGAATTCATACTAACAACATTGCAATCATGCTCATCATTCACAAATTTTATGCCAAGCATTCTATGTAATTCTTCTTCTAGCACTTGAGCACAATTTTCCTTCCCATCATTTTCACGAAAGACATTGAAAAGATGAAGCATATGTGGCCAACTCAATTCCACTTCTTTTGTGGTTTTATTTTATAGACAAAACTAGTGATGAAACAAGAAACTAAAAGATTCGGTTGCAAGATCTAAAGATATACCTTCAAGCGCTAACCTCCCCGACAACGATGCCAGAAAAGAGCTTGATGTCTACTACGCAACCTTCTCCTTGTAGACGTTGTTGGGCCTCCAAGTGAAGAGGTTTGTAGGACAGTAGCAATGTTCCCTCAAGTAGGTGATCTAAGGTTTATCAATCCGCACGAGGCGTAGGATGAAGATGGTCTCTCTCAAGCAACCCTGCAACCAAATAACAAAGAGTGTCTTGTGTCCCCAACACACCCAATACAATGGTAAGTTGTATAGGTGCACTAGTTCGGCAAAGAGATGGTGATACAAGTGCAATATGGATGGTAGATATAGGTTTTTGTAATCTTAAACTACAAAAACAACAAGGTAACTAGTAGTAAAAGTGAGCACGAACAGTATTGCAATGCTTGGAAACAAGGCCTAGGGTTCATACTTTCACTAGTGGAAGTTCTCTCAACAATGATAACATAATTGGATCATATAACTAGCCCTCAATGTGCAATAAAGAGTCACTCCAAAGTCACTAACACTACATGAATCACCTTCTTTGCCGTCTGCCATCACAGACGGCAAAGACAAATACCCGGACGGCAAAGACAGTACCACAGACGGCAAAGATTGTCACGGCCGGCAAATTTTCTGCGTCAGCCTACGACGGCATAGGACCTTCTTTGCCGACGGCCCCCTAAAGAGTTTGGGACGGCAGCCGAGAGGCGTTGCCTCCGTTAGGGGGTTAACGGAGCCTTTGCCGTCTGCTTCCTCGGCAACCTTTGTCGTCAGCCTCCTGGGCAACCTTTGTCGTCAGCCTCCTCGACAACCTTTGCCGTCCGCCTCCTCGGCAATCTTTGTTGTCTGCTTCCTCGGCAACCTTTGCCGTCTGCCGTGTCCTCCCCTCCCCCTCTCTCCACTTTTGTATTCTGCCCCCTCCTCTGTGCCCTCTTCTTTGCCGTCCGCCTACCCAGCAGGCAGACGGCAAAGAGACTATATGGCCAGCTGCTACTGCCCAGGTTGCACAGCTGGGCGCCACGTGGCACCTTTGCCGTCCGCTGGCAGACGGCAAAGGCCTTTGCCATCAGCTGGCAGACGGCAAAGAGCCTATATTGTCCCTTATTTATTTATTTTTTCTATTTCACATCACATATACATATAATTCAGAGCACATATATCATAAATATATCACAACACATATATGATATACATATAAAGCTCATCAATGACATTTGTTCATCAACGTACATCCCATATATCAAAAGAACCAACACATACGAAGTTTCATCCATATATACATACATATAGTTGCACATATATTGTTCATCAACACATACAAAGAACCAACACATTGTTCATCAACTCAAATAAAAACGGAAACTAAAGCACTCCAACGCCAGCTTCCATGCATGTAGTACATCCAATCTGCAAAATGGGAATAAGAAAGTAAGTAGAAGAAGAACAACAACATATATATGACAAATAAGCTAAATTGAAGAAGAAAGAGAAGAAGCAATAAGAGAACAAGGAGAAGAAAAACAAGGAGGAGGAGGAGGGGAAGGGGAAGGAGAAGGAGAAGGAGAAGAAGAAAAAAGAAGAGAAGAAGAAGGAGGAGGAGAAGGAGAGAAGAAGAAGGAGAAGAAGGAGGGCTCCTTCTCCTTCTCCTTCTTCTTCTCCTCCTTCTTCTCTTCTTCTCCTCCTCCTCCTTCTTCTTCTCCTCCTCCTCCTTATTCTTCTCCTTCTCCTTCTATTCTTCTTCTCTTCTTCTTCTTCTTCTTCTTCCTTCTCCTTCTTTTTGAGCTAAATATTCCAATTATGTCATTTTAGAGGAAAACAAGCTAAGTATATAATATTCATGAGCTAACCAAGGTTCTTATGCCATTTTGAGCTTATTATGGTATTTTGGAGCTAAATGAGCTAATTATGTCAATGTTGGGTTAATTAAAGCAAGGATAATATGAAAGAGGAGAAGAAAGAGGAGGAGGAGGAGAAGAAGAAGAAATCAAGAAGAAGGAGGAGGAGGAGGAGAAGGAGGAGGAGGAGAAGGATAGAAGGTCCTGGGCCTTCTCCTCCTCCTCCTCCTCCTCCTCCTCCTCCTCCTCCTCCTCCTTCTCTTCTTCTTCATCTCTTCTTCTTCTTTCTTTTCATTTTGCCTATTTCTTCTCCTCTTCTTCTCTTGTTGGAGCTAAATTACCTAATTATGTATTTTTGAGCTAAATATTCCAATTATGTCATTTTAGAGGAAAACAAGCTAAGTATATAATATTCATGAGCTAACCAAGGTTCTTATGCCATTTTGAGCTTATTATGGTATTTTGGAGCTAAATGGGCTAATTATGTCATTGTTGGGTTAATTAAAGCAACGATAATATGAAAGAGGAGAAAAAAGAGGAGGAGGAGGAGAAGAAGAAGAAATCAAGAAGAAGGAGGAGGAGGAGGAGAAGGAGGAGGAGGAGAAGGATAGAAGGTCCTGGGCCTTCTCCTCCTCCTCCTCCTCCTCCTCCTCCTCCTCCTCCTCCTCCTTCTCTTCTTCTTCATCTCTTCTTCTTCTTTCTTTTCATTTTGCCTATTTCTTCTCCTCTTCTTCTCTTGTTGGAGCTAAATTACCTAATTATGTATTTTTGAGCTAAATATTCCAATTATGTCATTTTAGAGGAAAACAAGCTAAGTATATAATATTCATGAGCTAACCAAGGTTCTTATGCCATTTTGAGCTTATTATGGTATTTTGGAGCTAAATGGGCTAATTATGTCATTGTTCGGTTAATTAAAGCAAGGATAATATGAAAGAGGAGAAGAAAGAGGAGGAGGAGGAGAAGAAGAAGAAGTCAAGAAGAAGGAGGAGGAGGAGGAGAAGGAGGAGGAGGAGAAGGATAGAAGGTCCTGGGCCTTCTCCTCCTCCTCCTCCTCCTCCAACTCCTCCTCCTCCTCCTCCTCCTCCTCCTCCTCCTCCTTCTCTTCTTCTTCATCTCTTCTTCTTCTTTCTTTTCATTTTGCCTATTTCTTCTCCTCTTCTCCTCTTGTTGGAGCTAAATTACCTAATTATGTCTTTGTGAGCTAAATATTCCAATTATGTCATTTTAGAGGAATACAAGCTAAGTATATAATATTCATTAGCTAACCAAGGTTCTTATGCCATTTTGAGCTTATTATGGTATTTTGGAGCTAAATGGGCTAATTATGTCATTGTTGGGTTAATTAAAGCAAGGAAAATATGAAAGAGGAGAAGAAAGAGGAGGAGGAGGAGAAGAAGAAGAAATCAAGAAGAAGGAGCAGGAGGAGGAGAAGGAGGAGGAGAAGGATAGAAGGAGGAGGAGGAGAAGGATATTATCTTCTGTTGCCCGGCTCTCCAAGGAGCCGGAACCCTAGCCTCCGCCGCACCTAACCTTAGCCGCGACGGCGCCATCTCGCCGGCGCATCCGCTCCAGCCCTCGCTCCCCTCCTCCCTGCCCTTACAACCGCGGAGGAGCCGCTCCCCATACTCTCGCCCGAGGCGATATCGGGCACCCTGCGGGAGCTTGTCCAAGCGGTCCGAGGCATCAGCCTCTACCTCGCTGGGACCCAACCCCCGCCGCCGAGCGTCGCCCCCACTACCAACGGGCCATCGTCGCTGCCGTGGGCCACCCCGGCCTTCCAGCCACTCCACGGAGGGGCGCCGCCGCCGCCGCCGCAGCTGCTGCTGCAGCACTACCACGCCGCGGGCACTCCCTGGCCGGTGTGGCCGGCCACCACCGCGCCGCTGGGGGGGCTGCCCCAACAGTCGCTACCGGCCACCACGGCGCAGGCTCCGGCGCCGCACCAGCAGCCGCCGCCGCCATCGACAGCAGCACCTCCAGCGCCCCAAACCACCGGTCGGCACCTGCACCAGGTGCAGTTCCCGTCATCGCCATCGCCAATTCCCGCGTGGGCAGCCGGATCATCTTCGGGTCCGATCTATACCCCGACACAGGAACACCCAGCGCCCTCTCTGCCGTTCGAGCGGTCCTCCAGCTCGGCGCCCTACGTCCCGGAGTTTCCCGACCCGGCATACGCGAGGCCACCGACATCCGCGGCTCCCGGGCACGGCGGGCCGACATCTCCTCGGTTCGCTAAGCTGAACTTCACCACTTACGACGGCGCGGAAGACGCCCTCAACTGGCTCAACCAGTGCGAGCAGTTCTTTTGGGGGCAGCGGACGCTCGCATCGGATCGCACCTGGCTCGCGTCCTATCATCTCCGTGGTACTGCCCAGACTTGGTACTACGCCCTCGAGCAGGACGAGGGCGGCATGCCACCGTGGGACCGCTTTCGCGAGCTCTGCCTTCTCCGGTTTGGCCCCCCCATTCGTGGCAGCCGACTGGCAGCCCTCGGCCGCTTACCGTTTACCTCAACGGTCCAGGACTACGCCGACCGATTCCAAGCCCTGGCATGCCACGCGCCAGGCATATCCGGGACTTCGACGCCCTCACGATGACATTCTGGCGGCTGGGACGCCAGATTGGCCTTGGCCTCCTCCTCCTCCTCCTCCTCCTCTTTATGTCTTTTTTGAGCTAAATTACCTAATTATGTCTTTTTTGAGCTAAATTACCTAATTATGTCTTCTTGGAGCTAAATTGGCTAATTATCTCATTTTAGAGGAAAACAAGCTAAGTTTGGAGGAGAAACTTACCGTAGTGGTCATCAAGGAGGAGAAACACCACGGTTGCTCGCGCCGGCTTCGTTTGGAGACGGTTGCCCTGGAGAAGGGTCGTGCGATGCCGCTCGGGAGTTATTCTGCAGAAAATATATTTTGCAATGTCTCAGTTAGCATGATGACACTCAATTATTAATACTAGCTTATAATGAAACTCACCGTGCCAATCGAAGAGAAGACGGGCATCGGCGGAGGGACTTGACCGCTCTTCTCGCACAGACCCTGAAGAGTGGGTCGTATTAGTTAGTATTGAAACAGACATTACACACATGATTTGGCTAATGTGAAAAAAACATACCACAAAAAGCTCGTACAGGGCCCGTTGACCCGCCTCATTCCGAGCCCTCTCCTCCTCAAGCAATCGTGCCGTGCTCTGGTCCCTCTCATCAAGAGCAGCCTGAAGAGCAGCCTGGCTTGCCAATCTCTCTTTCTCAAGAGCAGCCTGGTTTGCCGCTCTCTCTTTCTGAAGAGCAGCCTGAAAAACCATTCCTCGTTACCACAGTAATGATCTATGGTGACACACATAATGAAATGGATGAAAGTGTTCTTAGTCCGTACAACTAACCTCGATGGCAAGTTCGACTGGTCGTGGACGACGTGTTATCTCAGGACAGTTGCTCGACTGGCGCGCCTTGATCTCCGGAAGAGTGAGTGGACAACGTATTATCCCATCTCCAATGGCTATCGAGCCATGGGGCCTCCCGCCACCAGATATCATCACCAGCTCTGGATCCAAAGGTTCCTGGCTAGGGTTAAAGTCATCCCCTTTCGTAGCCTTCCCCGCGTCCCTGTATGCCACGAGCTTCTGGTGGGATGATATGTTGGTGAAGTTACTGGGATTATCCAGGTCAGACTCAGAGAATGCCTTCGCCTTCTTGTACGAGGCAGTATGGGCCATGCCATAAACGTCGTACAAGTGTGGCATCTCAGTCTTATTGTGATGCGCCTAAAAGAGAGGAACAAAATATTAGCATAAGAATGAATTGCATGAATCATGAAGCAAATCACATACCCAGTTTCGTCCAAACTGAAGTAAGTTGGTGCTGCCTTGATGGTGTGGCACACCAACCATTTGGCTATGCCGATCCTTCGCATTATCGTGGACGGCTCGCCAGCTGCCTGTGCACCACTCATCAACCAACGCCTCCCAACAATCCATCTTATCCGCACACCATCTCGGGGGCACCTGTAAGTTATTAGAAAGAATTTTCAGCGCTACGCCTATGAATGAAACCAAGAAAACTACGTAGAAGGACTTAAGAATAGGTAATTACCTTCATGTATTGCTCCTTCTTCAGAAACTTTCCGCGGCAATCCTTCTTCTCCTTCTTAATACCACGCGTGGCGTAGTAATCTCGAATAGCCTGCGGCCGAGCCTCGTGGCGCAAGTTCAGTAGTAACCGCCTACACTCGACCTCGAGAACCCTGGCCGCCGCCTCCTCATATCCATCCTCACACCTATAGAAGGTCTGCAATCAAACGTGAAAACACCGATTAGTACAATAATTCGGTATATGCTTAATTTTAGATTCTGTAAAAGGATAATTTACCCAAAAGCTCCTGATCACCATCTCGGCCCTCGTGTGGCACAAGACACCATCTATAATCTCCTCCGGCGGGGCCTGCGCAGCCTGGTAGTGCTCCCAGGTAAATCCTAGTGTAGGAACCTGACCCTCACCAGGCAACGTGACAAACCCCGGGAAATTTGTCCGGCAAAGCACACCAAGGACGGAGTTCGGCCTGCGGACTCCAAGAAGGTGTACCCATCCCCTGCAGTATGATAAGGTCAACGCATTAGATATTTGAACAAACTTGAAGGCAAAAGCTAAAAAAGGGTAAATGTACTTACCTATCTCCTTCAGGTTTTATCACCGGCCTCTGCTCGCGGGTAGCCGGGGCGACCGGGAGACGTGTACTACCACGCTTGTACACGGTAGCCGGGGCCCCGTCCACCTGCACATCGCCCTCGCTATCCGTAAGCTCATCCCCGCCCCCTGAGCCACCCGGACCCTCGGTCCAATCCGGCAACTCGGTACGATCCGGCCAAGGCTCCCATCCGGACCTCTCCACGTCGGGTGAAGCCTCCGGAACCGTAGTCTCCTCCGGCTGCTCCTGGGCCGAATGCACCTCGACCCGAGGCTGCTCCTGGACCAGAGTCTCATGGGACGAATGCCCGTGAACACCAGGCTCCTGGACCGGAGTCCCCGTAGCCTCCTCCGCAAACGGGTCGACCATACTAGTCCTATGCTCGGGTGAATGAGCTGGTGGTGGTGGCGAGGACGGCTCAACAGTCCTCCTGGATCTTCCGCGGCCACCACCTCTCCCTGTACCCTTCCCCTTCTTCCCTACCCGACCAGCACCTCTACCAGCGGGCAATGCCGCCGACGAAGAAGAACCCCCGGCTGGTGTCGAAAGACTGTCTGCCAAGGCTCTACGGAGAGATAGGGGTGGAAGGGAAGTACCACCCCTCGTGCGGGGCGCCTGGGAAGAACCTGTCGAGCGCTCTGGACCCACGCCCACCATCTTTCAACACCTGCCATGATAAAGATTAAAAGAAATTAGTACAACATAAAATAATTGAATGACTGACATGAATAATAATATGTACATGAATAATAAATATTAAAATATATATAATTTAAGTTGTGAATCTTACAAACTAATAATCATCATCAATAAATGCATCATCATCATCACTATCACGCATGTCTTCATGAATGACGTGCTCATCGGGTTCAACGGCGTGAAGTTGTGAAAGGCCTTCCTTTAATCGTTGAAGCATTGACAGGTCATCCGCATCAGTAACCTCTACGAGTTCCAGGTCTTCTGGTTCCGGCTCAGGGCTGGATTCGGATTCATTGTCGCTGTCTACTTCCATGTTCTTTGATGAAGCACGGCGGTTCTTGAAACATTTCTTGGAAAGACGTGCTTCTTGGAAGAATTCTCCCGCGTGGGCAGCTGGATCATCTTCGGGTCCGATCTATACCCAGGCACAGGCACTTCAGCAACCGCCCGGACGGGGCGGCCGCCAGCTCAGTCGACCCGTGCCGACCCTTCCAGCACCGGGCCGGCCTCCGCCAGCCGCAACGGCCGCACCTCCGGCCGCCACACGGACCTTCCGCAGGTTGTCCCCGGCCGAGCAGCAGGAGCGTCGACGTCAGGGTCTTTGCTTTAACTGCGATGAGCCCTACACGCCGACACATGTCTGCCCCCGCCTCTTCTACTTGGAGACGGTCGACTACACCGAGGCGGACGAGACGAACGACGCACCAGACCCGGCCGCAGATTCTACAGCGACGGCCTGCGTCGTCTCTCTCCACGCCCTCGCCGGCATCCGCCATGAGCGGACCATGTTGCTGCCCATGACGATCCATGGCTAGCAGCTGGTCGCCCTGCTGGATACGGGCTCCACTCTTCTTATTCTTTTCTTATTTTCCTTTTGCCTTTTCCTTTTATTCCTTCTTATTTTCCTTCTTCTTCTTCTTCTTCTTTTTATTATTCTTCTTCTCCTCCTCCTCCACTAGCTCTTCTTCTTCTTCTTCTCCTTTTTTCTTCTTCTACTTATTCTTCTTCTTCTACTTTTTCTTATTTTCTTCTAATAAACAGGAAACTACCTACTAAATCTACTAATTAACTACTTATTCTTTTTTCCTCTTATTCTTCTTTACCGTCTCCTATTTTTCTTCTTCTTCTTCTTCTTGGTTCTTCTCCTTCCCTTCCTTTTCCTTCTTCTTCTTTTCCTTCTTCTTCTTATTTTTTTCTTCTCCTTTCTCCTTCTTCTTCATCTCCTTTCTCCTCCTTCTTCTTCTTCTAAACCTAAACTAACTAAACCTAATCTAAAACTGAAACTAAAACTAAAACTAAACTAAAACTGAAACTAACCTAACTAAAACTGAAACTAACCTAACTAAATCTGAAACTAACCTAACTAAAATTGAAACTAACTAAACTAAAACTGAAACTAACCTAACTAAACCTAAACTAAAACTGAAACTAAAATTACCTAATAGTAAGAACTAATTAAACAAAAACTATTAAAAAAAAGAAGAAACTTACCAGGGGGAGGAGGGCCGCAGGGGAGGAGGGTGCAGGGCGGCAGTGGGGTGGGGTGGGGAGGTGGGGTGGGGGTGGCGACGGCGGCGTTGGCGGCGGGGGTGCAGGGAGGAGGAGGAGGGCCGCAGGGGGGGCGCAGGGCGGCGGTGGGGTGGGGAGGTGGGGAGGTGGGGGGGCGGCGGTGGGGTGGGGAGGTGGGGAGGTGGGGGGGGCGGCGGCGGTGGGGCGGCGGCGGCGCTGGGGGCGCAGGGAGGAGGAGGAGGAGGGCCGCAGGGGGGGGCGCAGGGCGGCGGTGGGGTGGGAGAGAGAGAGAGAGTGCGTGGGAGAGAGGAGAGAGGTAGGCACGCGGCGACCGTTAACTTTTCGGGGCTTTGCCGTCTGCCACTGATCCCCTTTGCCGTCTGCCACGGACGGCAAAGCTACTCAGGCAGACGGCAAAGGGGTGGGTGGGGCCGGGGTGGGATGGGGAGAGAGGGGGGGTGGGGTGGGACAGCTTTGCCGTCTGCCATCCCTACCTTTGCCGTCCGTTGACAGACGGCAAAGTGCTGGCTGATGGCAAATATTTATTTTGCCATCAGCCTCCTCTTTACCGTCTGTTTTTTGCCAACGCACGGTAAAGAGGTTCTTCGCCGTCTGCTGGCTGACGTCAAAGATTTGGCAGACAGCAAATATAGGAATTCCAGTAGTGTAATAGTGGAAAACAAGCAAAGATATTGTTGTCGGCTACGAAACCACCACAAAGTTATTCTTTCTGATCGATCTATTCAAGAGTCCGTAGTAAAATAACATGAAGCTATTCTATCCGTTCGATCCATCATAGAGTTCATACTAGAATGACACCTTAAGACACACATCAACCAAGATCCTAATGTCAGCTAGATACACCATTGTCACCTCAAGTATCCGTGGGCATGATTATACGATATGCATCACACAATCTCAGAATCATCTATTCAACCAACACATAGAACTTCAAAGAGTGCCCCAAAGTTTCTACCGGAGAGTCAAAACGTGTGCCAACCCATATGCATAGGTTCCCAATGTCACGAAACCCGCAAGTTGATCACCAAAACATACATCAAGTACTCACATGAATATCCCATTGTCACCACAGATAGACACGTGCAAGACATACATCAAGTGTTCTTAAAGACTCAATCTAATAAGATAACTCCAAAGGGAAAACTCAATTCATTACAAGAAGGGAGAGGGGAAAGAACATCATAAGATCCAACTATAGTAGCAAAGCCCGAGGTACATCGACATCAAGACATCTCAAGAACACGAGAGAGAGAGAGAGAGATCAAATACATAGCTACTAGTACATACCCTCAGCCCTGAGGGTGAACTACTCCCTCCTCGTCATGGAGATTGCCGGAATGATGAAGATGGCCACCGGAGATGTTCCCCCTCCGGGAGGGTGCCAGAATGGGCTCCAGATTGGTTTTTGGTGGCTACAGAGGCTTGCGGCGGCGGAACTCCCGATCTAGGTTCCTTTTTGGGGGTTTCTGTATTTATAGGAATATATGGCGGTGGAATTACGTTGGTTGGGCCCACGAGGAGGTCACAAGACTGCTAGGTGCGGCCTAGGGGGTGGGGGCGCCTCCTGGGCTTGTGACTCCCTCATGGCTCTTCAGGCCTTCTTCCAAAGCTTCAGGCGTCTTTTTTGGTCCAAAAAAATCATCGCGAAAGTTTTATTCCATTTGGACTCCGTCTGAAAAAGGGTCAAAAACACGGAAAAAACAGAAACTGACACTAGGCACCGAGTTAATAGATTAGTCCCAAAAAAGATATAAAATAGCATATTCATGCATATAAAACATCCAAAGTTGAAAAGATAATAGCCTGGAACCATAAAAAATTATAGATACGTTGGAGACGTATCACATGGCTTCATTTGGTTACCGGAAGGTTTTCGGGCATTACCGGAATTGTACCGGGAATGACGAATGGGTTCCGGAAATTCACCGGGAGGGGGGCAACCCACCTGGGGAAGCCCAATGGCCCTAGGGGTGGTGCACCAGCCCTTAGTAGGCTGGTGGGACAACCGAAGAGGGCCTTGGCGCCAAGAAAAAAAACCAAAGAAAAAAAAGGAGGTGGGAAGGAAGAGAAGGACTCCACTTTCCAATCCTAGTTGGAATAGGATTGGAGTAGGACTCCTCCTCTCCCTTGGCCGGCTCACCATTGAGGGCTTGGCTCTCAAGGCAAGCCTCCTCCCCCTCCCTCCTATATATAGTGGTGATTTAGGGCTGATTTGAGACAACTTTTGCCACGTGCAACTCACATCTAGACACCATAGTTCTTCCTCTAGATCGTATTTCTGCGGAGCTCGGGCGGAGTCCTGCAGGAGTAGATCATCACCACCACCGGAGCGCCGTCACGCTGCCGGGGAACTCATCTACTTCTCCGTCTTGCTTGCTGGATCAAGAAGGCCGAGATCATTGTCAAGCTGTACGTGTGCTGAACGTGGATGTGCCGTCCGTTCGGCACTAGATCGGAACGTATCGTGGGACGGATCGCAGGACAGTTCGTGGGATGGATCGCGGGATGGATCGTGGGACGGTTCGCGGGGCGGATCGATGGAGGTGAGGATGTTCCACTACATCAACCGCGTTTCTTAACGCTTCCTGCTGTGCGATATACAAGGGTACGTAGATCCAAATCTCCTCTCGTAGATGAACATCACCATGATAGGTCTTAGTGTGCGTAGGAAATTTTGTGTTTCCCATGCAGCGTTCCCCAACAAAATAATAACAGAGAATGACTTAATCAATCTGATAGAAACTTAACATTGTAAATCTAGGAACACAAATCCACGGAGTACATTACTAGTTCAACTATAGAAGCTTGGCGCGGGCGGCCCTTTACATTTTTTACACTTTAGACGCTTGCATGTTCCTTGAAAATTCTTGATGAAGCGCTTGTTTAATTCGTCCCCGCTTGCAGGTTCCTTAAAAATTCTTGATGAAGCGCTCCTTCAATTCGTCCCAAGTGTTGATTGATTTTGGGGGAAAAAATTTCAACCATGTGTGTGCTGGTCCTTCTAACATCATGGTTAGGTATCTCGCACAGACATCATTGCTAACTTCCAGCATGTCCATGGCTATATCTGTTGGTGAACGTCGCATGGGAAACAAAAATTTTCCTACGCGCACGAAGACCTATCATGGTGATGTCCATCTACGAGAGGGGATGAGTGATCTACGTACCCTTGTAGACCATACATCAGAAGCGTTAGAGAACGCGGTTGATGTAGTGGAACGTCCTCACATCCCTCGATCCGCCCCGCGAACAATCCCGCGATCAGTCCCAGGATCTAGTACCGAACGGACGGCACCTCCGCGTTCAGCACACGTACAGCTCGACGATGATCTCGGCCTTCTTGATCCAGCAAGAGAGACGGAGAGGTAGAAGAGTTCTCCGGCAGCGTGACGGCGCTCCGGAGGTTGGTGATGACCTTGTCTCAGCAGGGCTCCGCCCGAGCTCCGCAGAAACGCGATCTAGAGGAAAAACCGTGGAGGTATGTGGTCGGGCTGCCGTGGAAAAGTCGTCTCAAATCAGCCCTAAAACCTCCGTATATATAGGTGGGAGGGAGGGGACCTTGCCTTGGGGCTCAAGGAGCCCCAAGGGGGTCGGCCGAGCCAAGGGGGGAAGGCTCCCCCCCCCAAACCGAGTTGGACTTGGTTTGGTGGGTGGGAGTCCTTCCCTTCCTTCCCACCTCCCTTTTTTTTTCTTTCTCTTTGATTTTTCTTTGTATGGCGCATAGGGCCCTTTTGGGCTGTCCCACCAGCCCACTAAGGGCTGATGCGCCACCCTTATGGCCTATGGGCTTCCCCGGGGTGGGTTCCCCCCCCCCCCCCGGAACCCATTCGTCATTCCCGGTACATTCCCGGTAACTCCGAAAACCTTCCGGTAATCAAATGAGGTCATCCTATATATCAATCTTCGTTTCCGGACCATTCCAGAAACCCTCGTGACATCCGTGATCTCATCCGGGACTCCGAACAACATTCGGTAACCAACCATATAACTCAAATACGCATAAAACAACGTCGAACCTTAAGTGTGCAGACCCTGCGGGTTCGAGAACTATGTAGACATGACCCGAGAGACTCCTCGGTCAATATCCAATAGCGGGACCTGGATGCCCATATTGGATCCTACATATTCTACGAAGATCTTATCGTTTGAACCTCAGTGCCAAGGATTCATATAATCCCGTATGTCATTCCCTTTGTCCTTCGGTATGTTACTTGCCCGAGATTCGATCGTTAGTATCCGCATACCTATTTCAATCTCGTTTACGGGCAAGTCTCTTTACTCGTTCCGTAATACAAGATCCCGTGACTAAGTCACATTGCTTGCAAGGCTTGTGTGTGATGTTGTATTACCGAGTGGGCCCCGAGATACCTCTCCGTTACACGGAGTGACAAATCCCAGTCTCCATCCATACTAACTCAACGAACACCTTCGGAGATACCTGTAGAGCATCTTTATAGTCACCCAGTTACGTTGCGATGTTTGATACACCCAAAGCATTCCTCTGGTGTCCGTGAGTTATATGATCTCATGGTCATAGGAACAAATACTTGACACGCAGAAAACAGTAGCAACAAAATGACACGATCAACATGCTACGTCTATTAGTTTGGGTCTAGTCCATCACATGATTCTCCTAATGATGTGATCCCGTTATCAAGTGACAACACTTGCCTATGGCAAGGAAACCTTGACCATCTTTGATCAACGAGCTAGTCAACTAGAGGCTTACTAGGGACAGTGTTTTGTCTATGTATCCACACAAGTATTGTGTTTCCAATCAATACAATTATAGCATGGATAATAAACGATTATCATGAACTAAGAAATATAATAATAACTAATTTATTATTGCCTCTAGGGCATATTTCCAACAGTCTCCCACTTGCACTAGAGTCAATAATCTAGTTCACATCACCATGTGATTCCAACGAATCCAACACCCATATAGTTATGGGGTCTGATCACGTCTTGCTCGTGAGAGAGGTTTTAGTCAACGGTTCTGAAACTTTCAGATCCGTGCGTTCTTTACAAATATTTATGTCATCTTATAGATGCTGCTACTACGTGCTATTCGGAAATGCTCCAAATATCTACTCTACTATACGAATCCGTTTCACTACTCATAGTTATTCGGATTAGTGTCAAAGCTTGCATCGACGTAACCCTTTACGACGAACTTTTTAACCACCTCCATAATCGAGAAAAATTCCTTAGTCCATTAGTTACTAAGGATAAATTTTGACCGCTGCTAGTGATTCAATCATGGATCACTCTTTGTACCTCTCAACATACTTTGAGTCAAGGCACACATCAGGTGCGGTACACAGCATGGCATACTTTAGATTCTACGGCTAAGGCATAGAAGACGACCTTCGTCTATTCTCTTTATTCTGCCGGGATCGGGTTTTGAGTCTTACTCAAATTCACACCTCACAATGCAACCAAGAACTCCTTCTTTGCTGATCTATTTTGAACTCCTTCAAAAACTTCTCAAGGCATGCATCTTGTTGAAACTTCCATTAAGCGCTTTCGATCTATCTCCATAGATCTTTGATGCTCAACGTTCAAGTAGCTCAATCCAGGTATTCCTTTGAAAACTCCTTTCAAACAACCTTGTATGTTTTACAGAAATACTACATTACTTCTGATCCACAATATGTCAACCACATATACTTATCAGAAATTCTATAGTGCTCCCAGTCACTTCTTTGGAAATACAAGTTTCTCATAAACCTTGTACAAACCCAAAATCTTTGATCATCTCATCAAAGTGTATATTCCAACTCCGAGATGCTTGCACCAGTCCATTGAAGGATCACTGGAGCTTGCATACTTGCTAGTATCTTTAGGATCGACAAAACCTTCTGGTTATATCACATACAATGTTTGCTCAAGGAAACCGTCGAGAAAACAATGTTTTGACATCCTACGTGCAATATTTCATAAATAATGCATCAACAACTAACATAATTCTAACAGACCTTTAGCATCGCTACGAGTGAGAAAGTCTCAGCATAGTCAACTGTTTGATCTTGTCGAAAACATCTTTGCGACAAGTCGAGCTTTTCTTAATAGTGACTTATCACCATCATCGTCTGTCTTCTTTTAAAGATCCATCTTTACTCAATAGTCTTATGACCATCAAGTAGTTCTTTCAAAGTCTACACTTTGTTTTCATACATGGATCCTCTCTCGGATTTCATGGCTTCCAGCCATTTGTCGGAATCTGGGCCCACCATCGCTTTCTCCATAACTCGTAGGTTCACTGTTGCTCAACAACATGACCTCCAAGACAGGGTTACCGTACCACTCTGTAGTAGTATGCGACCTTGTCAACCTACGAGGCTTGTAGTAACTTGATCCGATGCTTGATGATCACCATCATCAGCTTCCACTTCAATTGGCGTAGGCGCCACAGGAACAACTTCCTGCGCCCTGCTACACACTGGTTGAAGTGATGGTTCAATAACCTCATCAAGTTCTACTACCCTCCCACTCAATTCTTTCGAGAGAAACCTTTCCTCGAGAAAGGATCTGTTTCTAGAAACAAACACTTTGCTTTCGGATCTGAGATAGGAGATGTACCCAACTGTTTTGGATATCCTATGAAGATGCATTTATCCGTTTTGGGTTCGAGCTTATCAGACTGAAACTTTTTCACATAAGTGTCGAAGCCCCAAACTTTCAAGAAACGACAGTTTAGATTTCTCTAAACCTCAGTCTATACTGTGTCATCTCAATGGAAATACGCGGTGCCCTATTTAAAGTGAGTGCGGTTGTCTCTAATGCATTACCCATAAACGATAGCGGTAATTCGATAAGAGACATCATAGTATGCACCATACCAAATAGTGCGTGGCTATGACGTTCAGACACATCATCACACTATGATGTTCCAGGTGGCATGAACTGCGAAACAATTTCCAGATTGTCTTAACTGCATACCAAAACTCGTAACTCAGATATTCATTTCCATGATCATATCGTAGACAGTTTATCCTCTTGTTACGACGAACTTCACTCTGAAACGGAATTGAACTTTTCAACATTTCAGACTTGTGATTCATTAAGTAAATACTCCTGTATCTACTCAAATCGTCAGTGAAGTAAGAACATAATGATACCCACTACGTGCCTCAGCACCCATTGGACTGCATACATCAAAATGTATCACTTCCAACAAGTTACTATCTTATTTCATCTCAATGAAAACAAGGCCTTGCTCATGTGGTATGATTTGCATGTCACTAGTGATTCGAAATCAGGTGAGTACAAAGATCCATCAGCATGGAGCCTCTTCATGCAATTTATACTAACATGACTCAAGCGGCAGTGCCACAAGTAAGTGGTACTATCATCATTAACTCGTATCTTTTGGCACCAATATCATGAACATGTGTAACACTACGATCGAGATTCAATAAACCATTGAAGGTGTATATTCAAGAAAATAGAGTAACCATTATTCTCCTTAAATGAATAATCGTATTGCAATAAACACGATCCAATCATGTTCATGCTTAACGCAAGCACCAAATAACAATTATTTAGGTTTAACACCAATCCCGATGGTAGAGGGAGCGTGCGACGTTTGATCATATCAACTTTGGAAACACTTCCAACACGTATCGTCACCTCGCCTTTAGCTAGTCTCCGTTTATGTCGTAGCTTACATTTCGTGTTACTAATCACTTAGCAACCGAACCGGTATCCAATACCCACATGCTACTAGGAGTACTATTAAAGTACACATCAACATCATGTATATCAAATACACTTCTTTCGACTTTTGCCAGCCTTCTTATCTACCAAGTATCTAGAGTTGCTTCGCCTCAGTGACTGTTCCCCTCATTACAGAAGCACTTAGTCTCGGGTTTGGGTTTAATCTTGGGTCTCTTCATTAGTGCAGCAACTGTTTTGCCGTTTTACGAAGTATCCCTTCTAGCCCTTGCCCTTCTTGAAACTTAGTGGTTTTACAAACCATCAACTATTGATGCTCCTTCTTGATTTCTACTTTCGCAGTGTCAAACATCGCGAATCGCTCAAGGATCATTGTATGTATCCTTGATATGTTATAGTTCATCACGAAGCTCTCATAGCTTGGTGGCAGTGACTTTGGAGAACTATCACCATTTCATCTGGAAGATTAACGCCCACTTGATTCAAGCGATTGTCGTACTCAGACAATCTGAGCACATGCTCAATGATTGAGCCTTTCTCCTTTACTTTGTGGACAAAGAATCTTGTCGGAGGTCTCGTACCTCTTAACAAGGGCACAAGCATGAAATCACAATTTCATCTCTTTAGAACATCACTTATGTTCCTTGACGTTTTACAACGTTTTCGGCGCCTTGCTTCTAAGCCATTAAGTATTTTTGTACTGAACTATCGTGTAGTCATCAGAAACGTGTATGTCGGATGTTCACAGCATCCACAAACGACGCTCGAGGTGCAGCACACCGAGTGGTGTATTAAGGACATAAGACTTCTATGCAGCAACGAGGACAATCCTCGGTTTTACAGACTCAGTCTGCAAAGTTTTGCTACTATCAATTTTCAACAAAATTTTCTCTAGGAACATATAAAAACAGTAGAGCTATAGCGCAAGCTACATCATAATTCGCAAAGACCATTAGACTATGTTTATGACAATTAGTTCAATTAATCATATTACTTAAGAACTCCCACTCAAAAAGTACATCTCTCTAGTCATTTGAGTGGTACATGATCCAAAACCACTATCTCAAGTCCGATCATCACGTGAGTCGAGAATAGTTTCAGTGGTAAGCATCTCTATGCTAATCATATCAACTATACGATTCATGCTCGACCTATCGGTCTCTTGTGTTCCGAGGCCATGTCTGTACATGCTAGGCTCGTCAAGCTTAACCCGAGTGTTCTGCGTGCGCAACTGGTTTTGCACCCGTTGTATGTGAATGTTGAGTCTATCACACCAGATCATCACGTGGTGTCTCGAAACGACGAACTGTAGCAACGGTGCACAGTCGGGGAGAACACAATTTCTTCTTGAAATTTTAGTGAGAGATCACCTCATAATGCTACCGTCGTTCTAAGCAAAATAAGGTGCATAAAAGGATTAACATCACATGCAATTCATAAGTGACATGATATGGCCATCATCACGTGCTTCTTGATCTTCATCACCAAAGCACCGGCACGATCTTCTTGTCACCGACGTCACACCATGATCTCCATCATCATGATCTCCATCAACGTGTCGCCATCGGGGTTGTCGTGCTACTCATGCTATTACTACCAAAGCTACGTCCTAGCAAAATAGTAAACGCATCTGCAAGCACAACCTTTAGTTATAAAGACAACCCTATGGCTCCTGCCGGTTGCCGTACCATCGACGTGCAAGTCGATATTTTCTATTACAACATGATCATCTCATACATCCAATATATCACATCAAATCGTTGGCCATATCACATCACAAGCATACCCTGCAAAAACAAGTTAGACGTCCTCTAATTTTGTTGTTGCATGTTTTACGTGGTGACCATGGGTATCTAGTAGGATCGCATCTTACTTACGCAAACACCACAACGGAGATATATGAGTTGCTATTTAACCTCATCCAAGGACCTCCTTGGTCAAATCCGATTCAACTAAAGTTGGAGAAACCGACACTTGCCAGTCATCTTTGAGCAACGAGGTTACTCGTAGCGATGACACCAGTCTCTCGTAAGCATACGAGTAATGTCGGTCCAAGCCGCTTCAATCCAACAATACCGCGGAATCAAGAAAAGACTAAGGAGGGCAGCAAAACGCACATCACCGCCCACAAAAACTTTTGTGTTCTACTCGAGAAGACATCTACGCATGAACCTAGCTCATGATGCCACTGTTGGTGAATGTCGCATGGGAAACAAAAAATTTCCTACGCGCACGAAGACCTATCATGGTGATGTCCATCTACGAGAGGGGATGAGTGATCTACGTACCCTTGTAGACTGTACAGCAGAAGCGTTAGAGAACGCGGTTGATGTAGTGGAACGTCCTCACGTCCCTCGATCCGCCCCGCGAACAATCCCGCGATCAGTCCCACGATCTAGTACCGAACGGACGGCACCTCCGCGTTCAGCACACGTACAGCTCGACGATGATCTCGGCCTTCTTGATCCAGCAAGAGAGACGGAGAGGTAGAAGAGTTCTCCGGCAGCGTGACGGCGCTCCGGAGGTTGGTGATGACCTTGTCTCAGCAGGGCTCCGCCCGAGCTCCGCAGAAACGCGATCTAGAGGAAAAACCGTGGAGGTATGTGGTCGGGCTGCCGTGGAAGAGTCGTCTCAAATCAGCCCTAAAACCTCCGTATATATAGGTGGGAGGGAGGGGACCTTGCCTTGGGGCTCAAGGAGCCCCAAGGGGGTCGGCCGAGCCAAGGGGGGAAGGCTCCCCCCCCCCAAACCGAGTTGGACTTGGTTTGGTGGGTGGGAGTCCTTCCCTTCCTTCCCACCTCCCTTTTTTTTCTTTCTCTTTGATTTTTCTTTGTATGGCGCATAGGGCCCTTTTGGGCTGTCCCACCAGCCCACTAAGGGCTGATGCGCCACCCTTATGGCCTATGGGCTTCCCCGGGGTGGGTTTCCCCCCCCCCCCCCCCCCCCGGTGAACTCCCGGAACCCATTCGTCATTCCCGGTACATTCCCGGTAACTCCGAAAACCTTCCGGTAATCAAATGAGGTCATCCTATATATCAATCTTCGTTTCCGGACCATTCCGGAAACCCTCGTGACATCCGTGATCTCATCCGGGACTCCGAACAACATTCGGTAACCAACCATATAACTCAAATACGCATAAAACAACGTCGAACCTTAAGTGTGCAGACCCTGCAGGTTCGAGAACTATGTAGACATGACCCGAGAGACTCCTCGGTAAATATCCAATAGCGGGACCTGGATGCCCATATTGGATCCTACATATTCTACGAAGATCTTATTGTTTGAACCTCAGTGCCAAGGATTCATATAATCCCGTATGTCATTCCCTTTGTCCTTCGGTATGTTACTTGCCCGAGATTCGATCGTTAGTATCCGCATACCTATTTCAATCTCGTTTACCGGCAAGTCTCTTTACTCGTTCCGTAATACAAGATCCCGTGACTAAGTCACATTGCTTGCAAGGCTTGTGTGTGATGTTGTATTACCGAGTGGGCCCCGAGATACCTCTCCGTTACACGGAGTGACAAATCCCAGTCTCCATCCATACTAACTCAACGAACACCTTCGGAGATACCTGTAGAGCATCTTTATAGTCACCCAGTTACGTTGCGACATTTGATACACAAAAAGCATTCCTCCGGTGTCCGTGAGTTATATGATCTCATGGTCATAGGAACAAATACTTGACACGCAGAAAACAGTAGCAACAAAATGACACGATCAACATGCTACGTCTATTAGTTTGGGTCTAGTCCATCACATGATTCTCCTAATGATGTGATCCCGTTATCAAGTGACAACACTTTCCTATGGCCAAGAAACCTTGACCATCTTTGATCAACGAGCTAGTCAACTAGAGGCTTACTAGGGACAGTGTTTTGTCTATGTATCCACACAAGTATTGTGTTTCCAATCAATACAATTATAGCATGGATAATAAACGATTATCATGAACTAAGAAATATAATAATAACTAATTTATTATTGCCTCTAGGGCATATTTCCAACAATATCATAGGTCTCAATGCTTGGTTTCTTTTGAGGGAAGATTAACTATGCTTGGTGACAGTGTCCTGGACTAGGGGGTACTAACCTGGTCGGCACATTCTCCTCGGATTGGACCGATGGGCCCATATCCTTCTCAAGATGGACTCGGGAAGCTGCACGATGGGGCATTATCAAGAATATATCCGCCGAACGCTTGACGTGTACTCCAAGACTTCTCCTACCACCTCCACGCCAGGATACTAACCTTGTAACCCTAGATACCCTTCATGGCATGTATATAAGCCATAGGGTTTAGCCTATAGATCAGGGTGCCATAAGCTCGCAATTTATATTTTGACGGGCTTGGTCCATACAACGGAGGGTTACGCAATTTACATACACGATGTATTTATAGAGCCACTTCTTGGATCTGCACGTTGTCGTTACTCACGCATCCAGACTCCTGGGAGCTTATGCTTATTGAGTGCAACCGATGGGAGAAGGTCACATGAGCCTCCTTCAATCGATTTGAACGGCGAGCTAATAATAGGCTAGATGTATAGCATTGTAGCCAGTTTTTGGCCTTTCTTCTTGTGCCTTCTATTTTCATTTTATTTTTATGCTCAGATTCTGATCTGTTTGTGGATCTAAGACTTTGTGTTCCTACTATTTTTAATAATATGACGGCATGCATCATATTGATGTAGAAGTCGGAGGCTCAGTTCCTCCTTTTAAAAAAAGTATAAATCTTGATATTATGTATATGAAGGGCCCCATTTTCTAGTACGCCCAGGGTCCCCAAAATCTCATGACCGGCCATACGCATGGATCCGGTGCTAGATCTACCATTGTTTGCCATTGTAGTAACTTATGCTCCCTGTACAAACCTAGGTTATGAATCATATATGATCGTTTCATAGTTCAAATACAATTTTTTCAAAAACATTGTTTGGTATCTACTTTTCTCGGTGAGTAGAGGGAAGACCGGTTTTCGAAAAACTCGGTAAAGAATAAAATATCTTGTTGCGGGAGAGTGATAATATGGAAGATGGTCGAGGTGGCATCTGAATGCTAGAGGTAGGCTGTGTTTCCTGTCGGTGGTGGTCGAGGTACGAAGCCGTTCCAATGGCGGAGGTACATGATGTGCTGGCTTGGTCTGCTGGAGGCGGTGGCATGCGTTAGAGGTAGTCGATGCAGAAATGCCACAAGTCGTCGGGCTTGCGAACGAGGAGCAGCGGTGTCGAGAACGGCGAAGTAGAAATTCGGATGATGCCCAAGGCGAGCATGAGCGCACACTGCCGTTCCAGCTCATCCTTATGTAGCTGTGGGTACCGATATGGTCGTACAATGACGGGGGAAGTTCCCGAGAGAAGGTGAATGCGGTGGTCGCAGACACGGGCTGGCGGAAGACCCTGGGGCTCGTCGAAAAGGTCGCTGTGCTGCTGCAGGAGATGAGCTAACAAGGGCGGTTGTGTGTCGGCAACGGCCGCCAACAGCTGTGGCTGGGGAGCTGCTAGGGTAGCGCCACCCTTGCCCTTCCACTACACGTGGCGGCCCGCGCGCCAGAATGTCATGGTCAGTGCGTCGAAATCCCAAAGGATGGGACCTAGGGTCCGCAACAAGTCGACGCCGAGGATGAAAACGAAGTAGCCCAAGTCGATGCCCAGGCATGTCATGGCAAAGTGCTCATCGCCGAATACAATGGGAACTTGCCTCGCAATTCCCTGGCAGTGAAGACGGTCACCGTTGGCCAGAATAACCCGGAGTTGCTCCCCGCACGTCGGATGGAGCACCAGACGACGCATGGTAGACTTGGGCAGGAAGTTATGTGTAGAGCCCATATCCAGGAGAGCTAAGAGGTGCTCCCCATTGATCGTCACCGGCAGTAGCACGGTCTTCTCCGCTCGTATACCTTCGAGGGCATGGAGGGAGACCACGAGGGCGGTTGCCGAAGCTAGAGCGGCCTCCTCGGCGAGCTCGGGAGCGGCTTTGTCCTCCTCGACGTAGTCAGCCGCCTCCAGGTAGAAGAGGCGTGCTGCGGAAACAAAAGTCCTTCCCTCGCGCTTAGGAATTCTTCTTGTTACTTCTCTGGTTTGCGTCGGTTTTTCCCTTGAAGAGGAAAGAGTGATGCAGCACAGGAGCAGTAAGTATTATCCTCAGTTTGAGAACCAAGGTATCGATCCAGAAGGAGGGCCTCGTCAAGTCCAAAGTACCTAAGCAAACACAAACAAGCTTGCACCCAACGCTTCGAAGCGGTTGTCAATCCCTTCAAGATAGTTTGCAAAGTGAGATCTGACGGCGGAAAGTGCAACGAAAAAAAAGTGTAAGGCTGAAAATATGGTGTGGAGTAGACCCTGGGGGCCATAGTGTTCACTAGAGGCTTCTCTCAAAATAGCAAATATCATGGTGGGTGAACAAATTACTATCGAGCAATTGATAGAACCGCGCAAAGTCATGACGATATCTAAGGCAATGATCATACATATAGGGATCACGTCCGAGACAAGTAGACCGATACTTTCTGCATCTACTACTATTACTCCACACATCGACCGCTATCCAGCATGCATCTAGTGTATTGAGTTCATGAAGAACAGAGTAACGCCTTAAGCAAGATGACATGATGTAGAGGGATAATCTCAAACCAATCATGAAAACCCTATCTTTTTACCCTTGATGGCGTTCCTCGCTACCCCTTCTGTCACTGGGTGAGGTCACCGCACGGTATGAACCCAAAACCAAACACTTCTCCCATTGCAAGAATCATAGATCTAGTTCGCCAGACAAAATCCACAACTCGAAGAGAATTAAAGGATATGAAATCATGCATAAGAGAGATCAGAAGAAACTCAAATAAGATTCATAGATAATCTGATCATAAATCCACAATTCATCGGATCTCGACAAACACACCGCAAAGGAAGATTACATCGGATAGATTTCCATGAAGATCATGGAGAACTTTGTATTGAATATCCAAGAGAGAGAACAAGCCATCTAGTTACTAGCTATGGACCCGTAGGTCTATGGTGAACTACTCACGCATCATCGGAGAGGTCATGGTGTTGATGAAGAAGCCCTCCGTGTCCGAATCTCCCCTCCGACAGGGCACCAGAACGTGCTCTAGGTGGGATCTTGCGGAGACAGAAGCTTGCGGCGGCGGAAAAGTACTTTCGATGACCTCTTCATTTTTTGGGATTTTTAGGGAATTTATAGGCGCAACCCCTAGGTCAGGGGATGCTCAGGGGGCCCACAAGCCTGGATGGCGCGGCCTCCCCCCGGCCGCGGGGTGGAGGCTTGTGGGGCCCCTAGGGCTCCCCTGCCTTAGCTCCCAAGCTCCCCGATCTTCTTTCGTTCCAGAAAAAATCTTTTCGGGGATTTTCTTCCATTTGGACTCCGTTTCAAAATCTCCTCTGAAAGGGGTCAAAAACATGGAAAAAACAGGAACTGGCACTTGGCACTGAGTTAATAAGTTAGTTCCAAAAAATATATCAAAGGCATGCAAAACATCCAAAGTTTGACAAGATAATAGCATGAAACCATCAAAAATTATAGATACGTTGGAGACGTATCAAGCATCCCCAAGCTTAACTCTTGCTCGTCCTCGAGTAGGGAAGTGATAAAGAATGAATTTTTGATGTGGAATGCTACCTAGCATAGTTGTCCTTTGCAACTTCTTTCACGTGGCATGAATGTTTAGATCCGTAAGATTCAAAACAATAGTTTGCTATTGACCTGAAAATAGTAATACTTCAAGCAAACTAGCAAAGTAATCATGAACTTTCAAAATAACAAAGCCAAAGAAAGTTATCCCTACAAAATCATATAGTCTGGCTATGCTCCATCATCCTCACACAACTAATGTAAATCATGCACAACCCCGGTATTGGCCAAGTAATTGTTTTCGCACTCTTACTTTCTCAAACTTTTTATAACTATCACGCAATACTTGAGCGCGAGCCATGGATATAGCACTATAGGTGGAATAGAGTGTGGTGGTGGTTGTGAGACAAAAAAGGAGGAGATGGTCACACTGACTCGGCGTATCAATAGGCTATGGAGATGCCCATTAATAGATATGAATGTGAATGAGTAGGGATTGCCATACAAAGGATGCACTAGAGCTATAAGTATGTGAAAGCTCAAAAGGAAAACTAGTGGGTGTGCATCCAACTTGCTTGCTCACGAAGACCTAGGGCAATTTTGAGGAAGCCCATCATTGGAATATACAAGCCAAGTTATATAATGAAGATTCCCACTAGCGTATGGTAGTGACAAAGCAAGAAGCTCTCAATCATGAAGAACATGGTGCTATCATGAAGCACAAGTGTGGAAAAAGATGGTAGCATTGTCCCTTCTCTCTTTTTCTCTCTTTTTTTCATTTGGGCTGTGAGGCCTCTTTTTTTATTTTCTTTTATTTTCTCTTTTTTTTGGGATCTTTGGCCTCTTTTTTTATTTCCTCACATGGGAAAATGCTCTAATAATGATGATCATCACACTTTTATTTACTCACAGCTCAAAGATCACAATGATGATGACTCCATAGGAAATGCCTCCGGTAGTGTACCGGGATGTGCAACGATCTAGCATGGCGTATGTCGTTGAAATATCTCGCTAGCTATCTTACGATCATGCAATGGCAATATGATAGTGACGGCACAGGTCATGAGATGGAACGGTGGGAGTTGCATGGCAATATATCTCGGAATGGCTATGAAAATGCCATAGTAGGTAGATATGGTGGCTGTTTTGAGGAAGGAATTTGGTGGGTTTGTGCACCGGCGAGAATTGCGCGGCCCTAGAGAGGCTAGCAATGGTGGAAGGTGAAAGTGCAAATATACCATGGGCCCACATTAGTCATGAAGAACTCACATACTTGTTGCAAAAGATTTTATTAGAAATCGAAACAAAGTGCTAAACGCATACTCCGAGGGGAAGGGTTGGTAGGTGTAAACCATCGTGCGATCCCGAACTCAACACAAAAGATGACAATCAATAGATCAATTATGCTCCGACTTCCTAACATAGTGGTTCACCATACGTGCATGCTACGGGAATCACTAACTTCAACACAAGTATTTCTAGATTCACAACACCCTACTAACATAACTCTTAATATTACCAAATCCATGTCTCAAAACTATTTGAGAGGAATCAAAACTTCTCTTTCTACTCAATGCACATGAAGATGGAGGTTTTTGCATCCTCTTTGGGTATCTATCACTTTTGAGACTACTTTCATAGCATAAGCGAACTACCAAATCACGCAGCACCGTGCTCTAAAAGATATAGGTGAAGCACACAGAGCAAAAGTATCTAGCTCAAAAGATATAAGTGAAGCACTATGAGCATTCTAGCAAAAATCACGATGAGTGCATGTATCTCTCTCAAAAAGGTTTGCAGCAAGGATAATTGTGACACAACAAAAGGAAAAGACTCCTAAGATACAAGACGCTCCAAGCAAAACACATATCATGTGATGAATAAAAATATAACTCCAAGTAATGTTACCGATGGATTGAAGACGAAAGAGGGGATGCCTTCCCGGGGCATCCCCAAGCTTAGGATTTTTGGTATCCTTAAATTTTGCTTGGTATGCCTTGGGCATCCCCAAGCTTGAGCTCTTTCCACTCCTTATCTCTTTGTCCATGAGAACATCACCCAAAACTTGAAAACTTCACAACACAAAACTTAAACAGAAACTTGTGATAATATTAGTAGAAGAAACCAAACTACCACTTCTTTTGGTACTGTAGCAAACTTGAATTCTATCTATGTTGATGATGGGCTACTGTATTATCACTTTACCATGGCTAGTACCCCCCCGATACTAACCATAGTTTCATCAAAACAAGCAACCAACTCAACAAAAACAGAATCTGTCAAAAACAGACCAGTCTGTAGCAATCTGTATACTTCGTATACTTCTGTTGCCTCAAAAAATCTGAACAATTATGACGGCCTGGGAAAAAAGCATATCACCCAGTAGCAAAAATAATAAACTCAAAAGCTCTTTCTGAATAAAAATGAAAAATTATCTCGTGAGCGAAAAGTTTCTGTCTTTTTCCAGCAGGATCAAACAACCATTACCAAGACTAGTCATAAAGGTTTTAATTGGCTCAAACACAAAAAGAAACACAAAAATCACAATCACAACAGAATTATGAAAGTGTGGACGCAACAAAACAGAAATAAAAAGATAAATTCATTGGGTTGCCTCCCAACAAGCGCTATTGTTTAACGCCCTTAGCTAGGCATAGAAGCGATAGAATCACGTATCATCGTCTTTGGTGCTCAAACCATAAGTGGCCCTCATCATGGATTAATAAGACAATCTTATTTTCTTTCTAGGAAAGTGCTCCATGCCCTTCCTTAAAGGAAATTGAAATCTAATATTCCCTTCCTTCATATCGATGATAGCACCGATAGTCCTTAGGAAAGGTCTACCAAGAATAATGGGCTATGTAGGATTGCAATCAATGTCAAGCACAATGAAATCCACGGGTACATAGTTCCTATTTGCAATAATAAGAACATCATTGATCCTTCCAATGGGTTTCTTGACAGTAGAATCAGCAAGATGCAAATTAAGAGAACACTCTTCAATCTCATTAAAACCCAGAACATCACATAAAGACTTTGGAATCGCAGAAACACTAGCACCCAAATCACACAAAGCATTGCACTCATAGTTTTTGATTTTGATTTTGATGGCAGGTTCCCACTCATCATGAAGCTTTCTAGGGATAGAGACTTCCAATTCAAGTTTCTCTTCAAGAGATTTTATCATAGCTTCGACGATATGATCGGTAAAGGCCTTGTTTTGGCTATAAGCATGTGGAGAGTTCAATATGGATTGCATCAAAGAAATGTATTCAATCAAGGAGCAACTATAATAATTGAATTCCTTGAAATCCACGGTAGTAATTTCATTACTACTCAAAGTTTTAACATCTTCTACTCCACTTTTAATGCTTTCAGCATCAAGATAGATGGACTCCGAAACATTGGGGCACTTTTCAACCAAAGTGGATTCATATCCAGCCCCATGATCATTAGGTTTGTCACAAGAAAACAAAGATTCAATGGGATTCACACCAAGAACTTTAAGATCTTCGTGATTCTCATCACGAGATTCAGGTTTAGCAGCCATTTTATTGACTAAAGTAGCTTGCTTATCAGAAATCTGGCCCACTAGCTTTTCAAGACGAGCAAACTAAGAATGTAGCGCAAGGAATTCTTTGGCCATATCATCAACTTCTTTACTCATAAAAGCCAGAAAAGAATTTTGCTCCTTCAACTCTCTACGGAACTAACTATTATATTCAAACTATGTAGACATGAAGCCTTTGACACTAGTTTCAATCTCTTCTATCTTTGCAAAGTGAGCATCAAAATCCCTTAGTGGGGCCATTCAGAATTTAGCAGGCAAGCTAGCAAGAGAAAAGGGCGAAAGAATAAGGCAAACAAAAAAGGAAAATTGGTGAAGTGGGGGAGAGGAAAACGAGAGGCAACTGGCAAACAAAGTAAATGCAAGAGATGAGTTTGCGACACCTACTTGGATGAGTTCTAGACTTGATCTTCCTCCCCGGCAACGGTGCCAGAAATTCTTCTGCTGCCGCAACAAAAGTCCTTCCCTCGCACTTAGGAATTCTTCTTGTTACTTCTCTGGTTTGCGTCGGTTTTTCCCAAGAAGAGGAAAGGGTGATGCAGCACAGGAGCAGTAAGTATTTCCCTCAGTTTTAGAACCAAGGTATTGATCCAGAAGGAGACCCTCGTCAAGTCCAAAGTGCCTGCGCAAACACAAACAAGCTTGCACCCAACGCTTCAAAGGGGTTGTCAATCCCTTCAAGATTGTTTGCAAAGTGAGATATGACGGCGGAAAGTGCAATGAAGAAAAAGTGTAAGGCTGAAAATATGGTGTGGAGTAGACCCTGGGGGCCATAATGTTCACTAGAGGCTTCTCTAAAAATAGCAAATATCACGGTGGGTGAACAAATATCATACATATAGGCATCACGTCCGAGACAAGTAGACCGATACTTTTTGCATCTACTACTATTACTCCACACATCGACCGCTATCCAGCATGCATCTAGTGTATTGAGTTCATGACAAACAGAGTAATACCTTAAGCAAGATGACATGATGTAGAGGGATAATCTCAAACCAATGATGAAAACCTCATCTTTTTACCCTTGATGGCAACAACACGATGCGTGCCTCGCTGCCCCTTTTGTCACTGGGTGAGGTCACCGCACGGTATGAACCCAAAACCAAGCACTTCTCCCATTGCAAGAATCATAGATCTAGTTGGCCAGACAGACCCACAACTCGAAGAGAATTACAAGGATATGAAATCATGCATAAGAGAGATCAGAAGAAACTCAAATAAGATTCATAGATAATCTGATCATAAATCCACAATTCATCGCATCTCGACAAACACACCGCAAAAGAAGATTACATCGGATAGATCTCCATGAAGATCATGGAGAACTTTGTATTGAAGATCCAAGAGAGAGAAGAAGCCATCTAGTTCCTAGCTATGGACCCATTGGTCTATGGTGAACTACTCACGCATCATCGAAGAGGTCATGGTGTTGATGAAGAAGCCCTCCGTGTCCGAATCTCCCCTCCGGCAGGGCACCAGAACGTGCCCCAGATGGGATCTTGCGGAGACAGAAGCTTGGGCGGCGTAAAAGTACTTTCTACGATCTCTTCATTTTTTGGGGGATTTTTAGGGAATTTATAGGCACAACCCCTAGGTCAGGGGACGCTCAGGGGGGCCACAAGCTTGGATGGCGCGGCCTCCCCCTGGCCACGGGGTGGGGGCTTGTGGGGCCCCTGGGCTCCCCTGCCTTGGCTCCCAAGCTCCCCGTCTTCTTCCGTTCCAGAAAAAATCTTTTCGGGGATTTTCTTCCGTTTGGACTTCGTTTCAAAATCTCCTCTGAAAGGGGTCAAAAACATGGAAAAAACAGGAACTGGCACTTGGCACTAAGTTAATAAGTTAGTTCCAAAAAATATATAAAAGGCATGCAAAACATCCAAAGTTTGACAAGATAATAGCGTGAAACCATCAAAAATTATAGATACGTTGGAGACGTATCTAGGCGCGGGCAGACGTGGCCCAGAATGTAGGGCTCGTCGCAGTTGTAGCATAACCCTTGGCGGCAACACTCGAGTTGCTCGGCCGGGGTGAGCCGACGGAACGTTCGCGCAGAGGCCATGTCAGGGGGCCTCGCGGTCGCCGGGGCCGGTCGGCCTAGCCCGGTGAGGCCTGCTTCATCGCCAATGCACGATGCTCGAATGCACGGGAGTAGTACATGGCCATCTGGAGGTCCCGCGGCCCGCGCATCTCGACATCCATGTGGATGTGGTCGGGGAGGCCGCTGACAAAGAGCTCGGCCCTTTGAAGAGCCGAGATGTCGTGGTCGTGGTAGGCCAGCGCCTCGAAGCGCTTGGCAAAATCCAGCACCAGGGAGAGGAACTAAAGACGTAAAGTTCTGCCAGCCGGCTTCCCCGGACGGGTGGCCCGAACCGTTGAAGGCACAGATCGCGGAAGCGTTCCCATGGTGGTATCCCGCCCTCGTCATGTTTGAGGGCATAGTGTTGGGGAACGTCGCATGGGAAACAAAAAATTTCCTACGCGCACGAAGACCTATCATGGTGATGTCCATCTACGAGAGGGGATGAGTGATCTACGTACCCTTGTAGATCGCACAGCAGAAGCGTTAGTGAACGCGGTTGATGTAGTGGAACGTCCTCACGTCCCTCGATCCGCCCCGCGAACAATCCCGCGATCAGTCCCACGATCTAGTACCGAACGGACGGCACCTCCGCGTTCAGCACACGTACAGCTCGACGATGATCTAGGCCTTCTTGATCCAGCAAGAGAGACGGAGAGCTAGAAGAGTTCTCCGGCAGCGTGACGGCGCTCCGGAGGTTGGTGATGACCTTGTCTCAGCAGGGCTCCGCCCGAGCTCCGCAGAAACGCGATCTAGAGGAAAAACCGTGGAGGTATGTGGTCGGGCTGCCGTGGAAAAGTCATCTCAAATCAGCCCTAAAACCTCCGTATATATAGGTGGGAGGGAGGGGACCTTGCCTTGGGGCTCAAGGAGCCCCAAGAGGGTCGGCCGAGTCCAAGGGGGAAGGTTCCCCCCCCCCAAACCAAGTTGGACTTGGTTTGGTGGGTGGGAGTCCTTCCTTCCCTTCCCACCTCCCTTTTTTTCTTTCTCTTTGATTTTTCTTTGTATGGCGCATAGGGCCCTTTTGGGCTGTCCCACCAGCCCACTAAGGGCTGATGCGCCACCCTCATGGCCTATGGGCTTCCCCGGGGTGGGTTGCCCCCCCCCCCCCCCCCGGTGAACTCCCGGAACCCATTCGTCATTCCCGGTACATTCCCGGTAACTCCGAAAACCTTCCGGTAATCAAATGAGGTCATCCTATATATCAATCTTCGTTTCCGGACCATTCCGGAAACCCTCGTGACGTCCGTGATCTCATCCGGGACTCCGAACAACATTCGGTAACCAACCATATAACTCAAATACGCATAAAACAACGTCGAACATTAAGTGTGCAGACCCTGCGGGTTCGATAACTATGTAGACATGACCCGAGAGACTCCTCGGTCGATATACAATAGCGGGACCTGGATGCCCATATTGGATCCTACATATTCTACGAAGATCTTATCGTTTGAACCTCGGTGCCAAGGATTCATATAATCCCGTATGTCATTCCCTTTGTCCTTCGGTATGTTACTTGCCCGAGATTCGATCGTCAGTATCCGCATACCTATTTCAATCTCGTTTACTGGCAAGTCTCTTTACTCGTTCCGTAATACAAGATCCCGCAACTTACACTAAGTTACATTGCTTGCAAGGCTTGTGTGTGATGTTGTATTACCGAGTGGGCCCCGAGATACCTCTCCGTTACACGGAGTGACAAATCCCAGTCTTGATCCATACTAACTCAACTAACACCTTCGGAGATACCTTTAGAGCATCATTATAGTCACCCAGTTACATTGCGACGTTTGATACACACAAAGCATTCCTCCGGTGTCAGTGAGTTATATGATCTCATGGTCATAGGAATAAATACTTGACATGCAGAAAACAGTAGCAACAAAATGACACGATCAACATGCTACGTCTATTAGTTTGGGTCTAGTCCATCACGTGATTCTCCTAATGACGTGATCCAGTTATCAAGCAACAACACTTTGTTCATAATCAGAAGACACTGACTATCTTTGATCAACTGGCTAGCCAACTAGAGGCTTGCTAGGGGCGGTGTTTTCTCTATGTATCCACACATGTAAATGAGTCTTCATTCAATACAATTATAGCATGGATAATAAACGATTATCTTGATACAGGAATTATAATAATAACTATATTTATTATTGCCTCTAGGGCATAATTCCAACACATAGTACCACGTACATACGGCTTTGCGGAGGTGGTACGAGGTGATCCACGTGCGGTTGGATGCGAGCATGCGTTGCCCCCTGAAGAATTGGTCGCACTGGTTGAGCCAATTCAGGGGGTCCCCGGAGCCGTCGTAGGTGGTGAACTCCAGCTTGGAGAAGCGCGGTGATTGAGGGCCATAGCGCACGGCCATCGGTGTCTCGTCTGCGTGGAGCAGCAAAGATGACGGAGCCGGGAAAGTGGGCTGCAGGGTACCGCCATGGAACAGGGGCCCATCAACGCTGGCGTATGGACCCGCAATCCTGGAGCACTAGTAGAAAACGGGGCTTTGGTCCAGGTGATGAAAGGGCTTTAGTCCCGGTTCTATTACGAACCGGGACCAATGGGAGCGTCAATCCCGGTTCGTGTGCCCAGGGCATCAGTCCCGGTTCAGATGAGACCTTTAGTTCCAGTGTGAGCCACGAACTGGGACTAAAGGCGTGGTGGCAACCGTTCGCCTGGCGCGAGCCCTGTTAGTCCCGGCTCGTGGCTCAAACCAGGACTAAAGGTCCAAACCGTTCGACTCCCGTGCCTAGGAAGTTGTTCCTCGCAAGATCAAACGTTACAGTAAACATGAGATCAAACGAGACCAGTGCCTCCCTCTCGACTGTTTGTCTCTGTTTTCTCTGTTCATCTCCCTCTCCTTCATCTCCATCCTCTACCATGACTCCAATCCATCGCTACGGGAAGGTGCACGCACATGGCACGACCAATCTCGATGTTGTCTACACGAACGACACGCCAAGGTCCCGGTTTTTCTTTCCATGTTCGAGCCATGGCTTTGAGAGCAGAAACACAAGTTCATGCGCCTCGATCTCGAGTACACGGACGTTTGTCGCGATGTTGCAGTCGTCCAACTTTGTTTTAAACATCGGTTCATGGTCTTTCAATGGGCAAGGTAATACAAAACTTGTCATTGTTTTAATTCGGGCTTTTCTTTGATTCATAGGATAGGAAAATTGCATTCGAATAAGAGGATTGAGAATGTCGAGAACATGTCATAGTTTCCTTGATTCATAAGAAAAATGCATAGGAAAATTGGGGCTTTTTCTTTGATTCATAGGAAAATTACATAGGAATAGAAAATTGCATAGGAATAGGAGGATTAGGAAAATTGCATAGGAATTTTCCTTGTAGTTGCATATTGGCCATCGTGAGAACATGTCATAGATTACGGGCTTCTTTTGATTCATAGGATAGGAAATGCATATACGAAATAGGAAACTTGCTATATATGTTTCTTATTATATTGTTATGATTCTTATTATACTTGTGCCGAATTATACTTGTTATGATTCTATTAGACTTGTTCTGAAATATACTTGTTGCAGTAGTATATATTTAACACATTTGTTCCATTTTGTTGTTGCAATAGTGACAAGCATTGTCCAAAACTCATGGACTTCCTTCACAGTGGCATAAATTTTGCTAGCGTTGATATAACAAATGACAAGATCAAGTTGAGGCGCACTTGGGGTATTGAGATACTAGCTGAATGCCACATTGATCTTGAGGACAGGTTCAGGCTTGAGCACGACAAGACTTCAGTGTCTCATATGGCAGCCGCCCTGATGGACTAGGAGTACGCTGATATGAAGACAAAATTCCCCAAGTCAGGTCACATACTTTGGGGTAAGACCCACTTGATCCTATCAACATTGAGTACGCAGCAAAAGATGGGTACATTTCATACGAGTTGTACCATAAGATTAGAATTTTCAATTATGGGCAGTGTCACCTCGTACCGCTAGTATCTACTGCTTGGGGTATTGTGATCTGGACGAAGAGTATTCTGATCCGGACGACGAGTAGTGCTTGGGGGTCTCTTCATGTTATGCAGTACTTTCTGTAATGGATATCTAAACAATTATTTTTATTATCTCCCTGTTAAAGTACGATTTGTCTGTAAGAATATTTAATATGATGTGAGCAAGCTTTCTGAAGCATTGTGATGTATGTGATGAAGATTGTCCATGATTACGGCGCAATATATAAGCAAGGGACACACGCGAAGGAAAAGTGAAGGCTTTCTCTCCACAACTAAAATATTAACTAAAAAGATTGAACGAAAAATAATGAAGTAAAAAGAATAAACTTTGAGTGGTACATGTTGAAAAAGTGAAATCCATGTGTAACAGATGAGTTTCCGTATGAAACCCTGATACTTCGAAAGAGATTGTTCGATTTGTATACGAAGTGCCTCCATTTTTTCCCGTAACCCTCTCAACCTTTTCACACATGCTATGTGGGTGAAATGATGAAATCATGCCAACTTTCAATCTTTTTAGAGTTAATTTGTATTACTTTTCAATATCAGGGTCATTTAGCTAAACAAATGAGTAAATGCAAGAACAATACCAAATGAAGTCAGAAAGGGTTGAAAATTGATGATGTGGCTTTGAATGGTGCATTTTGAACACACAAAAATTCTGGATTTCAAATAAGTTCAAGAAATGAAATCCCTTTGTAACAGATGAGTTTTTGTATGAAACCCTGATACTTCAAATGAGATTGTCCGAATTGTATACGAAGTGCATCCAGTTTTTGCTGTAACCCTCTCAACGTTTTAGCACGTGCTATGTGGGCGAAATGATGATATCATGAGAACTTTCAACCTTTTCAGGGTTCATTTGTAGTGCTTTTCAATTTCAGGCTCATTGAGCTCAATGAATCAGTAAATGCATTAAAAATACCAAATGAAGTAAAAAAAAGGGTTAAAAATTGATGATGTGGCTTTGAATGGTGCATTTTAAACACACAAAAAGTTAGGAGTTCAAATAAGTTCAAGAAATGAAATTCCTTTGTAACAGATGAGTTTTCGTATGAAACCGTGATACTTCGGAAGAGGTTGTCTGATTTGTACACGAAGTGCATCAAGTTTTTGTCGTAACCCTCTAAACTTTTTCGCACATGCTATGTGGGGAAATGATGATACCATGCTAACTTTCAACCTTTTCAGAATGCATTTGTAGTGCTTTTCTATATGAGGCTCATTTAGCTAAAAAATGAGTAAATGCAAGAAAAATACCAAATGAAGTCAGAAAGGGTTGAAAATTGATGATGTGACTTTCAATTGTGTATTTTGAACACACAAAAAGTCTGGAGTTCAAATAAGTTCAAGAATTGAAATCCCTTTTGTAACAGATGAGTTTTTGTTTGAAACTGTGATACTTCGAAAGAGATTGTCCGATTCGTACACGAAGTGCATCCAGTTTTTGCCGTAACCCTCGCAACTTTTTAGCACGTGCTATGTGGGTGAAATGATGATACCATGCCAAGTTTCAACCATTTTAGAGTTCATTTGTAGTGGTTTTCAATTTCAGGCTCATTTAGCTCAAAGGATCAGTAAATGCATGAAAAATACCAAATGAAGTGAGAAAGGTTTGAAAATTGATGATGTGGCTTTGAATGGTGCATTTTGAACACACGAAAAGTCTGGAGTTCAAATAAGTTCAAGAAATGAAATCCCTTTGTAACAGATGACTTTTCGTATGAAACCATCATACTTTGAAAAAGATTGTCCAATTTGTACACGAAGTGATCCAGTTTTTGCCGTAACCCTCTCAACTTTTCAGCACATGCTATGTGGGTGAAATGATGATACCATGTCAACTTTCAACCTTGTCAGAGTTCATTTGAAGTGTTTTTCAATTTCAGGGTCATTTAGCTCAAAGAATGAACTAATAGCAAAAAGAACGAACTAGAAAAAAGCTTTTATAAAACTCTAATAGCAAAACATTTATGAAACTCTAATAGCAGAAAGAATCAACTAAAAAGCTTTTATAAAACTCTAATAGCAAAAAGAATCAACTAAAAAGCTTTTATAAACCTCTAGTATTTTTGACGCCAAAATTATATAAAATTTATGCAACTAAAATTATCAAACTATTTTTTGTTCAAATCATTAATAGCAAAAACAATTTTCATAAAGTATTTTTTGTTAGAAACTTTAATACCAAACTCAAATAAAAAATTATTTTTGATTAAAACACCCATTTAAAATAAACTAAAATTTACCTAATTGAATATAATGATAAAACACACTAATATAAAATAACAGGAAAACGAATCACTAAAAATCTATTTTTAAAGTAAAGTTATTCACAAACTAGTGACTCACACAAATTTCAAAGAATTCAAATTATCAAAGTATTTATTTGTTATAAAAATGGAATAAAAAGAATGAACTAAAAAAATGAAATAAAACATTAATAAAAAGAATTAACTAAAAAAGAATCAAAAAAATATCAACCAAAAAGTTTTCTTAAAATCAGAAAAATTGCCCACCTACTAGGCAACCACGACCTCCATACGACTAGAAACCCATTTGTAAATGGGCCAGGATGAAGGCCTGCGGGCCAAACAGGGTGTCAGATAGGCAAGTACTGCCTGCAATAGAGAGGAGCTCGAATTGGTAGTGGCAGTGAAGCTTATAAACAACTCTGAGCCCCCCTCGACTAGCGAGGTGGAACTAAAAATTTCGCCGTAGGAGCACCACCCTTTAGTCCCGGTTGGAGGCACCAACCGGGACTAATACCCACCTTTAATTCTGGTTGGAGGAACAAACCGGGACCAATACCCCCCCCCCTTAGTCCCGGTTGGCCTCACCAAACGGGACTAAAGGTCTTGGCTTCCCGCCCTTCTGCCTTCAAAATTTACCTTTAGTTCCGGTTGGTAGCTCCAACCGGGACTAAAGGGGGGCCTTTAGTCCAGGTTAGCGCCACCAACCGGGACAAATGTTCTATCTATATAAGCTTGTCTTTTCAGATTTCAGTTTTAGTTTCCCCTGACGACGCCGAGCACATCGACGCCGCCAGGCTGCCCGAGCTCGTAGTCGACATCCTTGTTGTCGCCTCGCCTAGCCGTCGCCCCGTCGCCTCGACTCGCCTTTGTCATCGCCCGTCGCCCCGTCTCCTCGCCCTCACCGTCCCCCTGTCGCCCGATCGCCTCACCCTCGCCCTCGCCCCGTCGCCCTGTCGTCTAGCCCTCGACGTCTCCCCGTCGCCCCGTCGCCTCGCCGTCGAAACTCCCGGTACGTACACACACCTTTTAGGAATTGTGGTGTCTCACTGAGGGAGTATATAGCTTTGTTCGTTTGTTTAAGGAATTTCAGGAATTTTCGAGAATTTAAGGAATTTTAGAATTTTTTTAGAATTTTAGGAATTTTCACCTCTAATTATAGAAGTATACTTAGGAACGGAGGGAGTGGTACATAGGCGCCAGCATGTGCAGGACTGGGCTCCGTCGGGCTGGCACTGGCAGGTGCTACCTTGTCGGGCGCGCATCTTGGTGAGGAATCAGGCTCCCGTCGTCGACCCGAAGCTTCTTTGGTGGCGATCGCTTGGGCCACATTCGGTGCGGAGGCAGCCGGCCCCTGAAGAGGAGCTACTTCGCCGTGTGAGGGAGGAGGATGAGCACGTCCCTCGCTACTTGGTTGCGTTGGACGCCGGGTTCTCAAATACCTGGCAGGTTCTTAAGGGATCTCATCCGAGCTATGACCCTGTTATGGTTCCTTCGTTGTGGGTTTCCACCGCCAGCGCCTCAGTACAACGGGCTCTTTGGGTGATCAGTTTGAGATGTATATTCGAGATTATATTCGATAAAATTCGAGATGTATTAAGTTGATTATTGGTTGTAACTGAAAGAGAACCTTTTTGCTTGTGGAGATATATTATTTTATATATTATCACGTACATCTATGAACTATTCAACATTTTTTGTGCATTTTTAAAACATAGAAGTTCGTGTAATTCGGTTATTCATACAAGCAGCTGAAATATTTGCAGAAACTGTGGATCAAAGAGACTTGGAACAAGAGCAATTGTTGGGGGAGATGATCCTCACCGGAGGTGATGTCTTGTCATATCGCAACGACACCGATGGTCCAGAAGGAGAGGATGGCGGCTTGGGTGATTGAACAATGGAGAAGGAAGGACATGATCATAATGGCTCCGATGACTGAAAGCCGGAGGAAGGAGACCATGATGACGGCTACGGTGACCGAACGAAGGAGGGAGCCGTTGCAAAGTCCGGCGAGGTATATATATTACTTAAGCCTGTGCTGACTAGCTAATTGATGCAATAATTGTTTTGGTATGTACATATATTAACTCTTCTTTTAGCCCTCCGGATCGAGCCAAACTTCGGTAACGAGACGAGGCCCGAAGAGAAGGTTGCGCAAGGATGAAAGGTCCACGATCACAGCACTCGCGGACGATGGCCTACCGATTCTACCCAAGCAGACCAAGGATGCATTTTCTACTCAGTGCGAAGCTATTGTTAGGGACAACATCCCGATCAACATCAAGCAATGGAATAAGCCTAAGGGGACAACGTCCCTGAAGGTGATTATGTCACCGATAGACAGAAAGATGATCTTTGGACCGTGCTAAAGAGAAATTTCACCCTACCGTCACAGGAGGATCCGAATAAGCCAGTTATAGAGCCATTGGTCAAGGCGTGTGCTCTTAAGAAGATGGCAGATCTATTCAGGAGGTTGAAGAAGGAGTTGAAATCAAATTTTGTCCACAAAGGGAAGACTCCAGAATTTATCGGGAGATTTGAGAAGATAAGAGATCACTGCCTGCATTTGTGGCCTATAAGACATCGGACAATAGTAAGAAAATGTCAGAGATAAACAAGAACAATGCTGCAAAGAAGCAGTATCACCATCACACGGGGTCTGGTGGCTACCTCAAAGCCCGGCAAAGAAACGGTACGACACTCAATCAAAGAGATCGAGGAGAACTCGCTAATTTCATTACTTATACATCAAAACAAAAAGGAAATATTGTTTCCTTGCAACTTCAAGTGAGTGTTGTTGTCTTCTCTGTATACTCGGTTTCTCTTACTCGTGGTTAAGTAATGTAATTTATGAGTTATATATGTGTGCGTAATTTCCACTTTATTATGTTATCCATTAAGCTTGATGGGGCATTAATAACTGTCTTAGACTCGAGACGTAAAAATCCCGAGGGTTATGCGGACATGACTGCAATGCTCAAGAAGTTAAGTTCAATTAATATCGGGACCAGATGGGCATGCAACTTTCGTTAATTTCCTGATATCAAGTAATCATTTTCTTCGTTGGCAGGGTTTGGAAGAAGTTCACAAAAAGGTTCCCGGTCTAAATAAAGAGTTGCGATTTACGCACCCCAACATAAGTAGTACTAGCTAGTTCCGCGCATCTCTAATTGATTCAAATTTTCATTAATATATCATTACCATGCTTTCTTATCAATTTGATTGAACTCTATTCTTGTAAAGTTCATGTACTAGAAAGAAGGGACTGTTTTATGTGCATACTACATATGCGAATTCATTCGCCCTCTCGACCTCTTAGCGGGGATTCTCCGAGAAACAATTTCAAGTACGTCAATAATATTCACAATTTTATTTTATATAGTACCATCAATTGTGTTGAGTTTTATTCATATATATGCATGTATTGACCCCCTTCTTTAAATTAGATCTGGCAGATGTGGGATGAACTCCTACCACATGATCGCATACGAGCAATTCAAGAGGAATTGGCGATATTCTTTCTTGACCACATCATACCTAAAGACGGAGAATACCAAGTGGATTTGGGATTGAATATTAGGTAGATGATGTTAGGGATTGTAAAAGATGTTATATTGTATATATGTAGTAGCGTCAGATAGATATACGAAAACTTGTTGTTCGACAAAGCAGGGATCAAGAGATGTCACTTCTTTCTATATATGTTCAGCATGACGATCTTCTGTAATTAATGGTTTCCTTCATTTTCTTATTTGCCAGCGTCGAGTTCTCTATATATGTATCGTAGCTAGCGTCGACCAAGAACGGAGAAATAGAGGACCCTTCTCTCTATTAGCTAGCTAACACAATATGAAATCCCTAAATTAACCCTCCACCCGCCCCCCCAAATCCCCCCTTAAAAAAAACCCAGTTCCTGCCAGATGCTGACGCGTGGATGCCTTTGGGTCCAGGTTGGTGTCACCAACCGGGACTAAAGACCCTCCTGTCTGGGCTCCCCGCAGAGGCCACATGGAGACCCTTCTGTCCGAGTTGGTAAGCGAATCGAGACTAAAGGTTTTGGGCTTTAGTCCCGACCCTTTAGTCCTGGTTCCTTAACCGGGGCTAATGGGCCTCTGGAACCGGGACAAAAGGGTCATTTTCTACTAGTGGAGGGTCCAATGAGCGGCCCCGCCGGGTGCGCCGCGGCTGGTGGCGGGAAGGATGGCTCACCCGGGCCTATCATGTAGACCGGCTCGGCGAGCCAAGCGGGCAGCGACGACGACAACGAAGCGAAACGCACCTCCTGGAAGGGCGCCCCCGGAGTCTGCGGCGGCTCGCTCTGCGTCGAGGTCGCCCCCTGGTGCGGCGCAACCGAGAGGGGCGGTGGTGGCGCCACGTTGGGGAAGATTGCGGCGGCAGGCTGCGGCGGCGCATAGGGCTTCATGAGGAACGAGCGGATGCTCGCAAAGGCCTGCCCTAGCTCCAGCAGCTTGGCTGTCATCTCCGCCGGGGAGAGGACGAGGGTGGCCGAGGTCGGCGGAGGCTAGACGGGCGCGGGAGGCAGCCCGGGCATGGCCGGCGCGGTTGCCTTGGTGGCCAGCGGCGTGGTGATGGTAGGTAGCGGGAGGCTGGGGGTGGGCGGAGGCGCAGACATGATCGAACCGGAGCTAGCTGATACCAAGTTGATAGGAACCGAATCCCTACCAGGTCTAGTTCGCAGGTTATAGGGGTGGAAGAGTGGTTGGCATGGCAATGAGTGCGGCTAACGGCATCGGGGCACCGTGATTACACGAGAGAGAGAAGGAGCCGGGGCGGTTAGGGTTTAGGGCGCTGGCTCTTGCTAGGAGCCAATCAAAATAGATTGATTCTGCTTGATTAAAACGGAGTCCTTTACATGAGTATATATCATATCCCTAGGCTAGCAATTCTAACAAATTAGGCTAAACCCCTAATACGATAAGATAACTGGGTCAGCTCTTTTTAACTGGACCTTTTCCGGATATAATGTAAACCAGCCGTATCACAAACTAACCCAAAAGGGGTCAAAAGATTCCACAAAACCCAACTAACCATCAAAATGATATAGAAAAAAAAACATCTTACAGATCAAATTGACCCAAAAAGAATTTTCAGCTCACTGACCTATATATCTTTTTTTGAGAGAGAGTTTTTTCAATCATATCACGAATGAGTACAAAAAAGTTGACCCTTACAAACATGCTGAAACACAAACACAGAGGAACATGAACACCTAGAGTACCTAAGACAATCATAACAAGAAGATCTCCGGAGCCCTGTGTCATCATCCCTGAATCTTGAGAGAAGACCCCTGCAGCAGAAGGATCTGCAACCAGTCGCAAACAGGTCATTATCTTCGACCACGGTATAATTGCCGCCACGCTGCTTCCTCCTTTCTTGACACCAGCGCTGAGAGGGCATGGACATCAATCCAACACACCTGCAACAACCGTCGCCATTTTTGGCTTTGAGTACCGCGAAAAGTGTCCCTTTCGGAAGGAAGAGAACTCAAGTCATCCGAGCTGTTCAGCACCGCGGCCGGGTCATCCGCCCGGACAAAGCAGGATCTCCCACCAGCATCAGCGCAGAGGAAGGAGAAGAATAGCAGCAGCAAATCATACCAACAAGGAAGAAGAAGGGTCTTTGTCTCCCTACATCCATCGCCCATCTAAGGACCTAAACGACCAGTGCCAATGAACCTCCAACCACCGTAGCCCGCGACCTCGACGAGATCCGGGGATCCCCAACCCCGCTGGCTCCTAGACGAAGGCAAAAGCCTCGGCTGACCGCGAACGGAGCCCGGAGAAACTTATTCCGACGCGACACCACCGCAACGGTCTCGACAGCATCTCCCTCAACCCTAACCCTACCACACACCCACCTAGCGAACAGACCTGAGGTTGTCCCTCCCTCCCGCCGTCGGAGCGGCCGACGGAGAGAGAGGGAACCGGTGGCGTCACCGGTGGCGCGCAAGGGAACCCTCGTTGCCTCCCTTGATCTCCTCGTGCGATCCTACTTTTCCGGGAGATAACTGACCTATATAGCTAAAGTGTTTACTATATATGTTTATTTGTGGGTGTGTTGGGAAACTACCATTTCCCTTTTCTCAGCCGACTTTACATATTTGATCATGCTTCCTTTTATCCTCTCTTTCTACGTGTGAGGTAAATCAGACCATTAATTAATGAATCAACAATTCAAACATAGTATTATATACTCTTACCTCTCATGTGAAAATAAAAGGTACTGTAAGAGTGAGCATCCTTAAACTGCTCTATTTCCAAAACAAAATTGATAGCTCTTAGTCATATGACATTATGTAGTAAAATGCTAGTACGTGCTTGCATGAATAATTAGTCCGCGGCTTATTGAGATCGACCGAAGTAGTAGCTATGCATGTACTCCTGTATAGTACATGAATATGTAGTTGGGCCGTCTTGACTAACCGGTGAACCTTATAGGGTACACCGGCGTCTTGTCGGGGCCGTTGAACAGCCCAAAGTTCCTCTCTGTGTCGGGCCCTTCCTTTTGGTTCTCGTTGAACATGGCGAAGATGTACGTCTCCAACGGCACGGGCCTCTTGGGCGTGCCCTTCCCGACATGGTCGATCAGGTTCTGGTTGTACGTCTGCGCGTTAGTGAGGGTTGCCAGGTCGTCGCCCGCCGACGGCCACCCGCTCTCCGAGACCACGATGGGCACGTCCGACGCGTCCGCCTTCTCCATGGCCGTGTACAAGGCATCGACCATGGCGTCGAAGAGGTTTGTGTAGGTGAGGCCGTTGCCGTCGTCGTGCACCGGATTGGGGCTCTGCTGAAAGAGCGCGAAGCTGAGGTCGATGCTCGGGGTGTCCCTTTTGGCGAAGTAGGGGTACACGTTGGCGAGGAGCGGCGCCCCGGTGGACTTGAGGAGCTGGGTCACCTCCGTCATATACGCGTCTTTGAAGACGCCGGCGGAGGGAGGCGAGGAGCTAGAGAGAACGTCCATTTTCACGGCCGTGGACACCTTGACGCTGGTGATTCCGGCCTTGGCAAGCGCGTTGTTGAGGTTGTTGATGGCCGGGACGATGTTCTGCGTGTCGCCGCCGACCACCTCGTTGCCGGCCGCGATGTACTTGATGCTGACGCGCGGGTAGGGCAACACGTTTTCTTGGACCCAGGACGCCGCCAAGCCGGGGTCGGAGGCGAGGGCGGAAAGGTTGCCGTTGCCGACGTCCATCATGAGGTCGATGCCGGTGCCGTCGACGTCGAGGGCCCGAAGCGTCTCCGGGTCCGGGGCGTAGATGCGCATGGCGCTGATGCCATTGGTCTTGTAAAACTGCACCACGTCGGCCCGCGGCGGCAGGGACTGGCTGTCGCCTATCATACCGTTGCACACGCCGATGGATTGCACCTCTGCCCGCCATCGCAAGGGATATATAACAGTGAGTGAGTAGATTGACAGCAATTGAAACAATTGGTCTGTCGCCGGTGATGAACGGAGACATGCATGCATGGAGGTTGGTGGCTTACCGATAGGTATGGACGCCAAGATTCCGACGACCAACGCCACGGCGAGCGTGGAGGAAGAGAACGTACGCTGCCGCGCCATCTTCAGAAGCTCGATCAGCTTGTTATGCTAGGAAACAGTTGATGCGCGCACGTACTCGGCTCCTGTGTAACCAGTGTAATAGTTTGCATGCACTTATATTGAGCAGCCGGCTATATATAGGACTCAATGTTTTAAATAGCAGGCTACGGCAAATAGCGGCGAGCCTTTAAATCAGCTATAGCGAAGCTATTTGTACATGATACCATTTAACGGCACCCTCTTAAAAAGGCTATAACGAGGCTATAGCGGGTTACTTAAAAGTATGATAGGACTAGATGGATTGCAAGAGCTAGCGCGCGGCTTGTGTTGGCGAGTTTGAAATAGTTTGGCGAGTTTGAACGCCACTCTCGATTGTTTTCAGCAAGTTTCCAGGCGTACCGTGCACCAGTCGCCACCCGAGAGACTCCTTGCGTTCATTTTTCCCCAGCTCACCTGTCTGGAAGTGTACGACGGGCGTGGATGTGCATCGCTCCAAAGTAGTGGAATTCCAGCATGTACGTACGCGTAACGGCAGGGACTGGAAGAAAAGTCGTGTTGCCAAGTGCCTTGCCATGTTGTTTTCCGTTTTAGTCCCTCACTCAGACGTGGTTCCAAAATTGTGGCTTGTCTGTAACGTGGAATTCCAGCAGATAGTAGACAAAATGTTGCTTTCAGCGATGCTTCCTTTTGTATGTGTATGCAGCTGCGCATGGTGCATTTTTTCTTTTCTTTTGTACAAAAAAATATCTCAAGTTGACCCAAAAAAGGAATGTTATAGATTTAAGGACATAAGTTGAACCCTGTGTTTTCGAGTTAGGAAGGGTTAGAGAAAATATCTCAAGCGGAGGACCAAGTATCAAGTGATATAGAAAATGCTCCGGCAAGTTCTAATAGTAAGAACTAAAAAGTGCTCCGGCAAGTTCCGATAAATTTTAGACGTTCAATATGTCTTGTTTTTAAAAAAGGTCATGCCAAAATTTTGGTGTGACTTGTGCTAGAAAGTAGGAAATATCGAGAGTCCATGATTTGACAAAACATAGACCATTCAGAGATTTTCATTATCATTTTCACTCGGATGAGTAATGCTTATAAGATTGACTTTTCAGTCTGTCGAAGCTCCTTGTGTGACTTTCAGTATGTTCTTGATAGAGGAATACCGATTGTTGCCGTGGTGGGTGCTTCCTCCTTCGTCTTCGTGTGCTAGAGATTTTGGTAATGCACGCAGGAAGTAAAGGAGGAGCGGTCATCCCTGATGGGAAGTAAAGGAGGAGCGGTCATCCCTGATGGTCGAAATAACAATGTGAAGGAGTGTCCACAAACATACACCATCATATCAGTGTGCGAGGGTGTGCACCATATACACCATGTGCTATGAGAATTTTTCAAGGAAGCCTGGCCAGAGGGAAACTCAATCCATACATATTTTTTATATACATCAATAGTTGTCGACAATTTTTAATTTTTGAATCATGAACATAGGAAATGTCGTCTGACGACGAGGGGATCTCGGAGTGTGACTATTGCGGCGAAGATCGGGGTCTATGCGGCCAGCCTCACCTGCGAAATGGCAGGTTCTTCACCATCAAGTTTGACGAGACTTTTGATCTTTTTATGGTGCGCAACGATGACCACTATTTTTGCTTGTTTGCTTTGTGTTTCTTTGATTCAACGTGCAATTTCTATTTTTACAATTCGACTAGTGCATCCCCTGCAATGCAAGACGGTATGTGCTGAAGAAGCTTGGTTTTCAAGAAATGGAGAATATGGAGACGAGGAGAGCTCATCTAAGGACTAAATATGGTTTCACATTTCTGGTTACAATATAAAATGCTGTTAATTACTCGCATTTTGGTTGATCAACTTGGGAAGCTCTAGGCAAGGCATATGGATTTCAGGAGGATATGGAAATAACATTCGATATTCGTCCTGAAGATGATATTGAACGTAATATCAACATTTGAGTGGATGTCGATATGCTTCCAGTTTTACCTTAATGTGAGTTTAACAACCATATTAGTTAAGTGACTTGCATTGTTTATTTAAAAATAGTTCTGTGAAGCGTGGATCCGTGCTTGCTTTTAGGGCAGGAACTCCAGTGGACGGTGAGATAGCACAAGACACCGAATGTGGACACTGGTGACTGGCCCGCGATGGTCATCTTGGGGCCAATGCAGCGACGGCCTCCCGTAGTCTACTTCTCATCCACGATGGTGATGAGCGGAGGCGTGCGGGCCGCCATCTGGTCGATGTCCGTGCAGCTGGCTTCTTTCTCTCTCTGCATGGTGTGCCTAAAAATTTGTCAACGGCGGATGGGGCGGTCACAGGCACAGAAGACGCGGTTGCAGCCGTGCTCCTCGACGTGTCGATGTGGAGCAAATCGCCACTTCTCTTCGGGTTGGCCTGGCGTGACGAGTTGTTGAACCACACGCCGGCTTGGGGCATTAACTCGCTCCGTCGGGCTTGATGAGGGAGGTGGAGCAGCGAGCTACCTCGCTCGTATACGGAGGGCCCGGCGGGCCATCCAGCCGGTTTGTTTGATCGAGAACTGCTCTTCGTAAGCCATTGAAAGAGTGGAGAAAATGGTGAAGGAGAAGATGGGGGAGCAACATGGGGGTGCGATTCTTGCCCGGCGTATGGCCTTGTTTAAATAAAGGACGGACAGGAGGAGCTCGGCTGGCTCGCCCATGAACGGATGTGTGGCCGGAGTAGATTTCTCGACTTTCACGCGGATACAATGAAGGCGTTTGAATGCGGCAAGGAGGCGTACGTGTTCAGCCGGACATGCAGCGGGCGACGCCCTCGGCCGGCATGTCGCTTCAATGGCAGAGACATTGAGAGGTCACGTCTGTCATGAGCTGCCTTCGATGTGGAACGGCGCGCTCTACGGCGGCATGAATGCAGCCAACTAGCGCCGGGCAGGAAGCATGTGTGGGAGGTGAGAGGGTTCTTTGGTAGGCCATGACGGTTAGAAGCGGACTTGGGATCGGTCAGGACTTTCGTAAACCTTTCCACGTTTGTCTTCGATTTACAAAAGAAAACACGTCCTCATCGTGTCTCGGACCGATACAGGACCATGTTGAATGGCCTTTGCGGTCCGGACAGCATTATCCAAACGGTTATGGGAAATTTATAGGTCAGATGCCTAAGAGTCCCCACAGAAGCCCTAATCGGCATACAATACAAGTAGTATATACTCCCTTCGTTCCATAATATAAGTCTTTTTAGAGATTCCACTAGAAGACTACATAGTGATGTGTATAGACATAATTTAGAGTGTAGACTAACGGAGGGACATAATTTATCTTTGAATACAACCACATGCTCTCAGGCTGCCTGCAGGCCATCATAGACTCCCCAGGCTGGAGCTGCCGAGGCCAATACATCCGATCCGTCCAGACCCATGTGCCGTCGTCGGCAAAACCTTGTACCAACTACTGTGCAACTATGTAGTTCTGGCCTATGACATAGAGCAACGGATCCTGACCACATTCGAGCGGCCAAAGTGCGGCAATATTCGTCTTTTCAAGTGAGACGGCGGTGTGCTTGGCTCGTCTCGTCGGGGTGTTGGGTTTCACATTGAGCTTGTGGGCACGATACGCAGATGCTTGGGTCATGCAGAGAACAATCGATCGAACCGAGATTCTTCCTGGTCTATCAACGGCGCCATCGCCTTGTTCCGATCCTCGCTTCAACCTTATGCCGGCAGTGAAGATCATCGGAGTTGTCGATCAAGGATGTGTTGTTTATGTGGACCATGATCGGCATATTCATGCTTTGTCCTGAATCCATGGAGGTCAACAAGGTGCACGATACTGCTCCCTACATGACTACCGTTTATCCTTATGGTGACTTTTATCTCCCACCTGCCGCCCGCACCTAAAAGCTGCGACATAGGCCCTAGAGTACCTGATATGTTCGACACCCATGATCACTGAGACATGTACCTGGTGCTACAAAGTGTGCTCGTTTATCATTATTTCGTTTCTAAATTGTGTGTTACCAACTTTTCTTTTCATTCTACACTACATTATGAAATAGAGTTATCTATTTTAACACCATCAAAGTAATATGAGCTTTTCATGTAGTTTTCTTGGAGTCTGAACTAGCAAACATGATTGTGCGTTGTAATAGGAGAAAAATGTATATTATAATCTTTCTTTCACACACACAGTACCACGTCCTTTATGTCAAATTTCAAGACAACGCCCCACAAGTATCGCCGATTATCCTCCTTTCCATCCTCGCTGACAGCGGCAGTGGTGTCTAGATGTCAGATCTGGTAGACCAATTAAGAAATGGGAAGTTGAAGCGGCTTGTAAGAAAAATCGGTCGGAAAAGTCGGCAAAACCAGTTCTGTTTGTTTGACTATGTATGACATAACCCCCAAAAACGGATAAAAATATGATGATGGAGAAGTTAATTGGTATGCATTGCTTCTTGCAAGTATAACTATTGAATCTCTTCAACAAGTTCTTTAATGCACTCTTGGGCAAGTGTGCGCTATTCCCCTTTCCCCTAAGATATACAGTGAAGCCATTTATGTAAGTGATGTTGTACATTTTATGCTTGTTTGATATCGTTAGCTACACATTGTATTTTATTTTATTTTACATTCTTGCATCCATAAAATGTTGTTAGTTTTATTTGCTCCGTTGTACATCATATTTGTTCCTTTTACGTTTTATCGTGGCCACACTAACGTTATCTACATGGCAGTCAGAAAATAAGAGATATATATTGACATAACACCACGTGCAATTTTTTTACTTCAAGATAGCCGTCGATCTCATTAATTAGTGATTTGATTAACTATTACCTTATTACCTCACGTGTACAAAGAGGGGGTAAGAGGAAGCGTGTTAGAATTTACCTTGCAAATAAAAATTTAATATGTCATAAGATGAGAACTATTTCATTTGTAAATTAGACATAAAATATGTCATCATTTCACACAATACATGATGAATGTTTCATAGATTTATTAAAGCGGTGCCCTAGCGATGATAAGGTGAGATACGGTTTTAGTGATGATAAAGCTAAAGCAAAGTCAATTAAGAACTAGAAGAGAGACTTGATATTTGAGATGTTTCCCGTCTATCAAACCGTCTGATTCGTCCCGCTAGGACTGCTTAGAGCCGCTTGATTCGTACTTCAATCATCGCTTCCGTCTCCTCCAACTTTTCTAACTCCATTGCACGTGAGATCCATAAACATCATCACACCTTTGCAGCTCTATCGCCGGCGAGCAACACCAGGGATGTTGCGTTGCAGCTCTGTCGCGGATGAGCAGCCCCATGGATGCAGCGTTGAAGCTTCATCACCGACGAGCGGAGCCATGAATGATGCACTGAAGCACCATCGCTACTGTGTTGCATGTTAGACAGAGAGAGATAGAGGAGGACTCCAGTGGTTTTGTGCTGCGTGAAAACTGCAGCGTTTTCTCTCGTTGATTTGCTAAATAAAACAAGGACTGAAGATAACAGAAATCGGGTCATGCCCGAGCTATGCGGCCGCGCCATCCCACATCCAGCTCGCCACGCCCTCGATGCCGCCATGCACGCCTGATCCATGCCATCCCACGAATCGTGCAAGGCTACCTAGTCTACCCTAGATGCTAAGGAACCGGTCAGGCACGAACACCCTCGTGCTCTAGCCGTTTATTCTCTAAAACTGAAAACAGAAACGCTAACTAACAGCGACAGGATTATAATGTCAACAATTCTCCCCTTAATCCTGGCGCCGAGAAGAGACCTCCATGACACCGAGCTTCAATCGCATCTCCAGGAACTTGACGCGGCCCAGTGCCTTGGTTAGAATGTCAGCAAGTTGGCCATCCGTGCTGATGTACTCGGTGTCCACCTTGCCTTCCTCAATGCACTCACGAATGAAGTGAAAACGAAGATCAATATGCTTGCTTCGTTCGTGGTGCACAGGGTTCTTTGCCATCTCAATTGCAGACCTGTTGTCCACCAACAGTTTCACCATCTCTGGTGGCTGTCCAAGCAGTTCGCCCAGAAGCCTTCTCAGCCAAACAGCCTGACATGCCGCTTTGGAAGCTGCAATGTACTCAGCTTCGCAAGATGGGAGGGCAACCACAGCTTGCTTCTGAGAAATCCATGTGATGATGCTGGAGTCGAGGAAGAAAACCACCCCGGTTGTGCTCTTCCTGTCATCGACATCCCCAGCGAGATCGCTATCACTGAATGCCACCAGTTTGGGTTTGCCACCGGAGCTCTTCTTGTACCTGCAGCCATAACCAATTGTGCCTTTGACGTAGCGCAGGATCTGTTTCACCGTTGCCCAGTGCGACGCCGTGGGTGCCTGCATGTACCTGCTCACCATCCCGATGGCATAAGTGATGTCAGGACGGGTATTGCACAAGTAACGCAGACTGCCCACGATGCTCCGCTAGTCTGTTGCATTCACTGCATCTCCGTCTCCTCCCTTGCACAACTTGAGCCGGTTCTCCATCGGCGTGTGGCAGGAATTGCACTCTGTCATTCCTATCGCTTCCAGTATCTTGCGAGCATATGCGCTCTGGCAGATGGAGATCGTGCCCGCCTCTTTCTTGACTTCGACGCCCAGGTAGTAGCTCAGGAGGCCGAGATCGCTCATCGCAAACAGACTGTGCATCTGTTGCTTAAACTTGGTGATGTCGTTGTCGTCCGTGCCCGTAATGATCAGGTCATCTACATAGACGCCGACGAGCAGCGTCAACGTGCCCGTGGTCCTCCTGAACACGGCATGCTCCCGGGGGCTCCGCTCGAACCCGTGCAATGCCAGGGAGGCATCCAACTTGGCGTACCAGGCCCGTGGAGCTTGATGGAGTCCGTACAGGGCCTTGCGCAGTCGGAGCACCTTGTGCTCCTCGCCGGGGACGATGTAGCCGGGCGGTTGGGGCACGTAGACCTCCTCCTTGAGATCACCGTTGAGAAACGCCGATTTGACGTCCATGTGGTGCACTTGCCACCCGCAGTGAGCGGCGAGCGCGAGCAGCAACCGCACAGTTTCCATGCGCGCCACCGGCGCAAAGACCTCGTCGAAGTCCACTCCTTGGCGTTGTGCGTAGCCTTTGGCGACAAGTCGCGCCTTGTGCTTGAGCACATGACCTGCAGGATCCTTTTTTACCTTGAACACCCACTTCAGCCCAATGGCCTTGTGGCCGGAAGGGAGCATGGCGAGCCCCCATGTCTCATTGCTGTGGATGGAAGAGAGCTCCGCGTCCATGGCCTCCTTCCAGCTTGCCTCGTTCAGAGCCACATCCACCGATGCAGGCTCCCAGGCACAGGTCAAGGTCGAATTCCTCTGCATCGGCTTTCATGACGTAGTCGTTGTAGATGGGGTTGGGCCTGAGGATGCCGTCACGCGCTCTCGTGATCATCGGGTGTTGCGGCCTTGGTGGGGTCGGTGAAGCCGCCCTCGTCCCCGTTTCAGCAGATGCTGACGGGGATGCAGTTCCGCTCCATGGCGTAGTCCAGTCCGCGGCAGGACTTGGTGGCGGCGTGCAGCTGCTTCGCCCGATAGAGATTTTGGCTGGCGCACTCTGCCCAGCGGAGTGATTAGCTGTCGTGGCCGCCGTGGCTGCCGTGGCTGCCGTGGCTGCCGTGGCCGCCGTGTGCGTGAAGACCTCGACGTGGAACGGCACAGCTTCTACCGTCTCCTCGGTCTTGTCCCAGTCCCACCGGGCTCCTTCGTCGAACACCACGTCCCGCGAGACGTGCACGCGGTTCTTGACAGGGTCGTAGACGCGGTACGCCGCCGAGCCCGGCTCGTACCCGGAGAGTACCATGGGTATGCTGCGATCCTCCAGCTTTGCCAGTTTTGGTTTTGTGATCTTGACATGGGCTACACAGCCAAACACACGCAGGTGATTCACGTCAGGCTTGTAGCCGTGCCATACCTCGAATGGAGTCTGCCCGTCAACACTTTTCGTGGGCGATCGGTTCAGCAAGTACACCGCGGTGGACACTGCTTCTCCCCAGAATTTCGCAGGCACCGCCATCGCCTTCATCAAGCTGCGCACGGTGGAGACGATCGTCTGATTTCGCCGTTCCACAACGCCGTTCTGTTGTGGCGAATATGGTGCCGTTAGTTGGCGCCCGATCCCCTCATCGGCGCAGTACGTGGCGAAGGTCGCCACGGTGAACTCCCCACCGCGGTCCGTCCGGAGCAGGCGCAACTTGCGTCCCGTCTCCACTTCTGCTCCTGCCTTGAACCTCTTGATCGCCTTCGCTGCCTGATCCTTGGACTGAAGCAGCATAGTGAGCCACATGTACCGGCTCTTGTCGTCAACCAGCAGCAAGAAGTAGCGCTTTCCTGCGGGTGTCACCGGCGATATGGGGCCGCACAAGTCGCCGTGTACCGGGTCGAGCAGTCCCTCCACCCGCCGCTTCGCCTGCAACGGGAACGAGGCGCGGCGCTGCTTCCCGACCAGACAGCCGTCGCAAAGTTGCTCGACGTGCTCGATCCGGGGAAGCCCCCGTACCATGCCGAGACGCGCGAGCTTTCTGAGCGCGTCAAAGTTCAGGTGGCCATAGCGTGGGTGCCACCTCCAGGAGTCGTCAGTGTGCACCGCTGCGAGGCACACTGGCTTGGCGATGTCGAGGGCGATGACGTACAGACGATTGCGCGACCGTGGCACCCTTGCGAGGAGCCGTTGCTGTCGGTCGAACAGCTTCAGGGTGCCGTTGCGGATGTCGACGTGGCAGCCATTCTCGTCGAGCTGTCCCAGGCTCACGATGTTGCTGCGGAGGTGAGGGATGTAGTACGCATCAGTGAGTGCACGGTGATCGCCGTTGTCGCAGGCGAACAGGATCGTTCCTCTCCCCTTGATCTCGACGACCGACCCGTCGCCAAACTTCACTGTGCCGCCAATGCTGGTGTCCAGATCGGCGAAGACGTCGCGCCGCCCGGTCATATGGTTGCTGGCGCCGGAGTCAAGGTACCAGATGTCGTCGTTATGGTCTGCAGTGTTGAGGAGGACGTGTTCCTCCACAAGGACTACACGCATGCCCACATACTCGCCAGGGTCGGTGATGGTGGCCATCATGAGTGCCGGCCCGTCGTCGTCGCTGAGATTGCACGCACGCGCCAGGTGCAGCGCGGGCTTGTCTTCCTCCGCCGCGGCCAGGTGTGCCTGCGGCTGCTGCTGCTTTCGTTCGCGACAAGGCTCCGGACAGTCCCGGGATATGTTTCCTGCAAATTTGTTGCAGTTGTAACACTTAATCCCGGACATGTCTCTCTTGCCGTTTCCGCCGTTGGAGCCGCGTCGCTCGTTGGCACGATTCTCCTGCTTGTCGCGGCCACTTCCCTTTCCGCTGCCGCTGTTGGAGTTGGATCCCTGTCCTTGCTCCTTCTTCTTCCCACGCGCCAACCACTGCTCCTCAGTGAGCAGCAGCTGGGAGCCCGTTGTATCCCCAGTGCCGATCGAGCACCTCTCGGCCGACGAGCGCAGCCGGCCGATCAACTCCTCGACGGACATGCCGTTGAGATCGAGGAGAGTCTCAATCGAACAGGCGATCTGCGCATACTAAGCAGGAACTTCACGCAGAAACTTCTGAACGATTTTTATCTCATCCACCGCGTCCCCGAGAGATCGTAGGTTGTTGGCGAGGTTGGTGATGCGCATGCCGAATGCGTCCAGCGTCTCGCCCTCCTTGAAGGCGATCTGCTCGGACTCCTTCCGTAGCCGTTGCGCCGTGGCTTCCCGTGCACGGCGCACGCCCATGCGCACCATCTTGATCGCCTCCCACGCGTCCGCCGCCGTCTCCTTCACCGCGAGGACCGGCACCATCTCCGGGGGCACCGCACGTAGCAGCGCTGAGAGCGCCGCCATGTCCTCGCGGTCGCCCGGCTCTCCCATGCCGGACACCGCTTCCCACAGGCCTTGGGCGCGCAGGTTGATTTTCATCACCAATGCCCACTCAATGTAGTTCGTGGCCGTGAGGGTGGGGTAGACTATGTTGCTGCCGAAATTGGTGCATTCCTGCACGACGCGCTCGTGGACGACGACCTCGTTGCCGCCCCGCCGGATGACGCTCCGCCCACGGCTGCGCTCCCGTGGCGGTGACCTCCTCGTCGCTGCTTCCCCTCTTGCGCCGCCTCCCGCCGTCTCCAGGGGCGTCGTCGGCGTACGTCCGTCGCCGCCGTTGGACATGGCTGGCAGGATCGAAGGAAGGCTCTGATGCCACTGTTAGACAGAGAGAGATAGAGGAGGACTCCAGTGGTTTTGTGCTGCGTGAAAACTGCAGCGTTTTCTCTCGTTGATTTGCTAAATAAAACAAGGACTGAAGATAACAGAAATCGGGTCATGCCCGAGCTATGCGGCCGCGCCATCCCACGTCCAGCTCACCACGCCCTCGATGCCGCCATGCACGCCTGATCCATGCCATCCCACCAATCGTGCAAGGCTACCTAGTCTACCCTAGATGCTAAGGAACCGGTCAGGCACGAACACCCTCGTGCTCTAGCCGTTTATTCTCTGAAACTGAAAACAGAAACGTTAATAGAAACGCTAACTAACAGCGACAGGATTATAATGTCAACATTGCAGCTCTGTCGCGAGCGAGCAAGGCCATGGATGTTGCGTTGAAGCACCATCGTTGTTGCGTTCAGCTCTATCGTCGGCGAGCAACGCCATGGAAGCTACGTTGAAGCTTCGTGTCCGACGAGCAGCCTCATGGCTGTTGCATTGAAGGACCACCAATGTTGCGTTGCAGCTCTTCCAACAACGAGCGCGCCATGGTTGCTGTGTTGAAGTTTCGTCATCCGCGAGCAGCACCACAGATGTTGCGTTCAAGCACCGCAATTTCGACAGGCGCCGAGAGCACCCTTGCAGCACCGCCACCGGCGAGCTCCCCAAGGTCGTGGCGCTGTTTGTGCTGCATTTTAGCTTCACCGCCATGGCGAGATTCATGAGGACACGGCTTCCTTCGACGATGAGCGACACCCACCTCTGGCCTTCACTTGTTGAGTGGCAGCGGTGTCGCCGAGCGGCGCCAGGCTCCGGCCTCCTCCTTTATGCTGCAACACCATGCATCCCCTCTCTCTCACGTGTGACAACAGGTGATGAGGAAAGGAGTGGGACGAACGTGCCAACGCGAAGAAGATAAGGCTGGGGCAGTTGCGAGCGGCCGTGAACAAGACATGTGTCGTGCGTTCCAACAGGTTTACGCGATGCGGAAATCAGCCAGTTTATTTCGTTTTCTTAATCTATATTGCAAACATTAAGATAATCATCAGCCACATCAATCTGAACGCTAGCGACCGGGCCGATCTTTTAAAAAAAGTTACCAGGACGTAGACAACTTGAACACACCTACTCGCAAAAAGAAAAAACTTGAACATACCAATGTTTTGCGAATCTTAACCTAGCGTGCGGCACCAACCCGTCGGGGTAGAATTTGTAGGACACGTTCGGCACTAGACTACAGTTTCCTCTCCTTACAAAACAAAAAATCAACTTCGAAGGCAACAGGGCGCGGCGCAGACAAGCGTGCGATCAGAGATCCTATTACAGGAGAAGTGCCCTTCGCCGACGCCTCCATGGGCAGCCTGCCGGACGAGCTCCACCTCGAGATCCTCAACCGCCTCCCTCCGCTTCCGCAAGTGCTAGCGCGTGCCTCTGTCGTGTGCAAGACATGGCGCGGCGTCGTGAACGACCCTGCTTTCCTCCGCGAGCTACACCGCAAGCACCGTGGGCCTCCGGCCACGCTAGGCTTCTTCCACAACTCAGACGAACTCCCAAACAGGTTCGTGCACGCCGGCAACCCAGCAAGCTTCGCCCTCGGATCCGGCGATCGGAGGACTGACTGGCAGATCGTGGATTGCCGCCACGGCCGCGTCCTCCTCAGCGACGGGTGGGATCATCGTTTCTTGGTGTGGCACCCGATGACCGGCGAGCGCCATCTTGTTCGAGCGAAATCTCTTGGCATGGAAGAGGCGCCCGACGAAAACAACCAGGTCGGTGCCGCGCTGCTCTGCGACTGCGCCACAGGCGAAGATGGCCAAGGCCAAGGCATGGGGTGCCATGCCAGTCCCTTCCGCGTGGCCGTTGTGTTCAAGAACTCACAGACGAACTGCATGATCGCTAGTGTCTTCTCCTCGCTCAGCAACCAGTGGAGCCGGCAGGCAGAGCTGCCGCTGGCATGGCAAGTCCGTTCGGAGCCTTGCATCACAGTCGGCAACATCTTGTACCAGCCGCTCACCGATCGTGGCATCCTTGCCTTCGACACGGACGAACGGAGCCTGGCCACGTTGCAGCGGCCAACACGCGGCAATGTCCGTCTCCTCAAGGTCGACGGCGGCGTGCTCGGCCTAGCCGGAGTTATGGGTTACGAGCTAAAGCTGTGGGCGCTGGAGCTCGACGCCGAGACTTGGGTACTGCGCAAGACAGTTGACCTGCGAGAGATTCTCCCTAGTCTCCTGACTGCGCCGTCGCCTAAGACAGACCCTCGTTTTAACCATATGCCGCGGGTGAAGATCATTGGGGTCGCAGAGGAAGGCGATGCACTGTTTCTGTGGACCATGATGGGCATATTCATGCTGTGTGTCGAATCCATGGAGTTGAATACTGTTGAGCTCAAGACCGTTTATCCATACGCAGCCTTCTATCTGCCTGCAGCTAATACAGCCATGTAGCCACGGTATTAGTGACTATGTGATATTTTCGTGTGTAAGATTCACTCGGATTACGTAGTAAGTTCATGGCGTGAGAATTATATAATTTTTATCCTATTTTTACCAGCATATTGAAAAATTTAGGTCCATTTGGCACCAAGCAATTCCGTCTTGATGATTTTTGATAGCAAATTTAGTTACCGGAAGATGACAAGTTTAATTGTGAAGCATGTCAACTTTTGTTTGGATGGCAAATTTTATTTTTTCTGATTTTTTTTTAGATGAGAATTTTAGTTGTAAAATACTCCTATATTTGAATGGTGTTAGTTTTTTCAACACAGTACATATGCAAGTGCTTGGGCAGCACTCTAATATGGATTAGAGGTATGAAGAATACCTGAACCATAAACAACCAGTGAAAAAAAATAGCGTGCTATTTTCACGTTATAGCGTCACCACAGAGGAAGGCCACACTCAGTTTAGGTATATTTACACACTATGGCACTAATCTTGCTATAGTGTCGCTAAACCGCACTATACGCTTTAATATTATTGCATTATATTGTCTTCTTTTTTTTGCATGCATGCAAGAACAAAGCAGCCTATCGGCTTAAGCGCAACTTTTTTTTTTGAACGAAACATGCCAGCCACACGGCTAACCTAACCCACACACAGTTCCTTGATAAACAGTTCCCACCCAAGCTCGCTAGGTCGTAAGCAATGGCGGCCGCGGCGGGAGCTGCGTTGGCGTCTCGTGAAATTGTCAGCAATGGCTGCGGCAACGTAACTTCGGCGGCAATGCACATGCCTCTCCCTCCAGCTTGACTCAAGTCAGCGGCATGATCCACGCCTCCCACTCCAGTGGCGGCCGTGGCTCAAACACAAAGTCAAGGCCCATGTCAGCCATGTCGTCGGCAAGTCAGCCACCAAGTCACCCTAAACGGCAAGTCGGCAACCTCTCTTCATCCTCTTATTTTTTTAGAAAAAGGACCATGACCCCGGGCCTTTGCATCTGGGAGATGCATGCGGTTATTTTATTGATTATTCTCGAGGACCTTACAAAGTATTACAACAATATGTCTGAATCCGCCAACTTCGCAACAGCTGTCGCTACTCCTATTCATATGATGAAGGGGTGCTAGCAGGGCCACATACCCAGACCAGTTACCTAATCCTAACATAAAAAACCGGGAGCCCCAGCAGAGCCGATCGAGCCATCTGCCACATACCGGGTGTAGGGCACAAAACCGATCTGACGCACTCGTGTGCTGCCGCCGTCATCTTCCACCAGTCCGTCTTCAGAGCATATATTGAGGCTTCTACCTTGTGTAGCCACTCTGCCATCGAAGTCACCATGACGCCAGACAACTACCGCACCGGCCTAGGGACTCTCCCGGAACCCTTCCAACCACCGGATCTGCAAGGCCAACACCCAAGACCAGCAAGAAGCCATCAGGGGCCGGATCCGCTGCAGATCGGAGTAGATCGGGGTCGAGGACAAGCAACACCATGGCCACCAGCATCCAGCGAGGACCGCCGCCGCAGACGCCGCCACCCCCCGCGCCGTCCTCTTATTACTTTTGAATGATGAGAAGCAGATTCAACTGCGAGGAGGAATAGCGGTCGTGTAACTGCAGGGGTACCGGTGTTGGTGGATAATTTCAACAATCCCGTCAAACCATGGATTGCTTCATGTTCCTCTGCCCCATGGATCTCATTTCATTTTCAGAACATGCATGCATTTTCAGACCATGGACTAGATGGTTTTCAAAAACAAGCCGCAAATGTGATGGTTTTATACAATTAAGACGTGTACACACCAATTTTTCCTTTTGTGAATGTATGCTTTTTCAGTTGAGAGGAAATATATTTGTTGCCACATAGTATGTACAAGGAGTTAACCAATTAGATTTTTTCTTAGACCAAAATATAGGTATGTTCAAGTTTGTCTATGTACTCCAAATGTATACACACCTAATTTTTTTTGAAGAATTATATTTTTCTAGTTGAGGAAAATATTTTTGTTGCCACATATACCTGGGATTTTAATTTTTTGCCAAGGGAACCATATGAATTATATTGCAATTAACCAGTGGTACCACACACCCCAACAAAAAGAGAATTACAAACAGGTCCTCCATCTTCGGTCAAAGAGCAGCACGCTCGAGATGGGATGAACCAGCGGTACAACAACACTATAACCGCCGGTTTGACGCAGCGACCGGCAAGAGCAACGGAGCAAGACTTGCATCCAAAGCTCCAGAACAAGCTCGTAGGCACCACAGCGATGCTGGACCGCGTGCCACCGCAACGGTGACCTCGGAGCACAACCTCTGAGGGCATCTTCAATACTTTGTATGTAGTTTTGTTGGTAAAATTATTCATGTCATCAACCAACAAGGGATCATACAACTACTTCAATGATTGCATCTAAATTATTCAATAGGAGAAGAAGGAATAAATGCAATTGCTCTCCATGTAACATTCGAGCTTGTGCAAGAGGTGTTGATTATCTACATACAACTTTCCTCTATTTTTTCATTTGTTTACTGTCACATCATCATATATCCTAGGTGGCAAAATTTACCAACAACTATTTTACAGCCATTGAAGATGTCCTAAGTGGCCACCGACGCGCCAGCCTCAACCAAAAGCCTAGCTCCAAGATCTTTCACCGATCTCTGCCATACGCATTTTTGGGGAAAGATCTGAAGCAGTATTGTTTGCCGCCGCTGTTGTAACCATTTGAACCGAGACAACATCGCCTACAGAGACCTACGCCTACTCTTGCACATGGTATGTGCAGAAACCCGACGACCCCTTATCGACCGATGATCGTAAGACGCTAGGGATGAGGAGCCGCCAGACAGGGCCGTTGGAAGACGAGTTGCCTGTCGCAAAGGTGGTCGCCTCTCTCTGCTTCGGAAAGGAAGGCAAAGTCGTTTTAATGGGATTAAGAGCATCTCCATCCGCCCCAGGGTGCCCTTCCAAGACACCTTGTTTGGTTCGGTTTTATACTCGGGATCGCTTTTGCCGAAAAATGGTCCAGCCACGTCCGAACGTCCCCAGGTGTTTAAAATAGCGCCGGCAAACCAGGCAAAATCCAGTGTGCTGGTGGCTTTTGGGGGTCGACATTGTTAGGAATTAATTAAATATATTTAATTAAGGGATAATCCCTGCTATGTCGGTTGCTTTAGTTTAGCAACTGCTCCTTGTAACTGCCTTTGTACTGGGTTATATATACCCACATCTTCAATCAATGAGACAGCGATTTCATTATTTGCTCTTCCTCTCTTCTTCTACTCTTCACACGTTATCAGCACTTTGCCCTAACAAAGAGCAACTAGGCCAACGACGAAAGGACGAGAGGGACAGCGCCGCGGCGCTCGCGCATCGCGTGATTCCCGGTAGCAGGCTGCACCGGCGCTTCGCATTGAGTAGCAGACACCGCCGTCGATGGCGACATCAGTAGCGGTACCGTCCACGTCTACGCCTCAAGCGGCGTCCAGCAAGACGCGAACCCCAGCGTGGATGGCGACACCAGCAGCCGCGGCCTCCACGACGCGGCTCAGCGCAGCGCGCGAGCCCGCGCTCCACGACGCGGCTCCTCCAGCACGCGGGCGACATGACGCCCTCCGGCATGATGCAGAATCCTGAACTTGGCGTCGCTCAGGCCCGCCGTACTGCCCTTGCCGCATGGAGCGCAGTCTAGCCCGTACGCCGACGGTTTTCGGTCGATACGCTGCGGCCGCAGATTCCCGCACGACTTCTAGCGCCATGCACAACTCCTCCCAGCGGCAATGGCTAGAAGAAAAATTCCCCACGGGATGTAACTGCACCGGAAAGGAGTTGGGGATTCTTATCCATTGGGTTATTTATTGATTTAGCCCTCTAACTTTATCTTAATTCCAGGAAAGTTCATGCATTTATGTATCAGCCCTCCGACTTGCAGTATTTTATAGTTAAATTATCAAGAGCCCATTGGATTTTGTGGTTAAGCCCTCAGGCTTACTATTTCCAATAATTTGGCCACTACTTGCCTTCTAAGAAACCTATCTAGAGAAATATATGTGAAATGTTCCATCAAGTATGTGTACGTACTTTAAATAGTAGACTTGGCGATCAACTATTTTGCAAGTTTGGACACGAGACTCATTTTCCAAACTGCATTTAAGAATGTAAATGACAATTCTATCTAGAGAAATTAAATGAACATGTTCATTGTGTTTGCCTCAAGCATTCTCCCTAACATGTAATTTTAGTGCAACAACTATATTATACAATTAAAATTGAATTTGGAATCACAAGGTACTTGATGGCATCTACTGTATATTTCGCAGATTATCCATCACTACTGTGAGATCTACATTTTGTCATTTTGGCAAGATGACTATCTTTAACGTGCTTTTCCAAATATTAATGTGTATATAGCCTAAATATTATTTTTGAATCACAAGGTGTTGGTGACATCTACTGCACTATTTGCAGATTATTCACCATTACTGTAAGGTCTACATCATGTCAATTTTACAAGATGATTACCTTCAAAGTGCTCTTTCAAAAATTAATATTTGACTACCTCAAGATATCATAAGGTAATATTGGTATCTACTGCAAAATTTTGCAGACTATCCACTATTGCTGCAAGGTCTACATCATGTCATTCTGACTGATGACTACCTTTAAAGTGATTTTCTTAAATATAGCATAACATAAGGTAATAGAAATATGAACATCTACTGACAAAAGTCAGACTATGTTTTCTATTACTTCGAGATCTACACCATATTGGTGATTATCTTCAATGTGTTATCCTATATAAGTTGAGGTCTACACATATGGCTATAAGGCATCAACCGTACTAGAATTTGCTCCTCTGAAGCATTTACTGTTGTTGTTCACTAAAATATTTTACTCTCATAGTAAATGTTGCTGTTGCACATTTGTTATATACTAAAATGGTATTTTTGTGCCAATATGAATTATTCAAGCCTCAATTTGCTTGAATCGGTCTTGGAAAATTATGCAAATATTTGCATACTCCAAAGATTACCTTCTATTACATTAGTAGGATACATGGCAGTGGAGTCTATGCCACTATTTATAATTATAGTGTCATCCATCAATCAAGATGGATACCATATTTTATAGCAAGTGTCTCAAACACCGTCGCAATGTCCACATCACATTGTGGTTTACTTTCATAGCGACTAACCATTGTGAAATACACAAAGTCTATACGTTTTGGCAGTGACTCTCAAGTCACACACTTCCTTAAGAATGAATTCCAAAACATTAGCAATAATTTAATCGCGTGTGTTGTATTGAAGGATACACCCAGGTTCACCAAGGATCACCTTCGCCATGATTGTTCCCAAACAAATCATTTATTCATTGATGCCACTTACTCCTAGTAGTAAATTAAATAAATGCATTAGCATTTTCAAGTAACACATGGCTGACATTTCCAAATACACCAAATGCATGATTTGGTGGGAGTATTTATTTTAAGATGATTCATGACATCAGTCATTATATCCACATGTGGCATTATTGCCACTATAACTCCATCTTAAGAAAATGTGACATGGCTATTATCTTAATAGCTAATATGTGCATATGCATTTTATAAATCATCAACTTCACTTAGTTATCAAACTGAGTACATAATGGACGAATATTTATTCACCTTGAAGATTTCCTTAAGAGAAACATGTTGCCATGAGCACATTTGGAATGATCACCCAATATTTTTTTTCAAGGCCTCAAGCATATAGTAACTTACAATTTTGGTAATTATAAAATCAACTTGAAGTTGAGATCTCATGATCTGACATTTTTATATGCAGATCGGGTTGAAAAGCCCTTGATACACTTTACATCTCCTTATGATGGTATTATCATTTTCATGGTAAAGAAACATGTTATTTCTTAAAATCATCATATTCACCCAACGGGTGCTTCAAATATTTGCTAGCATTGAGAATACTATGCAAGTCAGTGGTCACAAAATAGAACCATGAGGAATTCAAAGTAAAGTGGAGGCTAAAGACAACTAATGACATAATTATCTTTTAATTGGGAATTGATCATTTCCAAATGATCACAGAGACAACTCTTAAGTTTGTCAAATATGTGGTTACATAAATATCGTACATATGATTACCAAACCCTCAAACATATGGTCAAACCACACAATGAGTTTATTAAAAGGCAAATAAATTCATTGGGGTATTTGAAAATTTGCAAACATACAACGAGAAAATATTCTGGTAAATGATGTTCTCAAATCTTCATCAGAAGGAGAACCAAAAATATAGTGCAATAAAAGAATGATCAATTCGTTTGGGCCTACGATATGTTTGCATGATTCATTTTTTAGTAATATGGGAGACCTCATGTAATATCCCGATTATTCCCAAAATATTGTTTGCCTATAGTTGTACTACTACATGTAGTATAATGTCCAATATCCTATTTCTTGGACATCATGTTTGATAATTTTTGAATGTATGAATCAATTCATACTTAGTTTTGTTGCGTACAAAATAATTTTCTAAATCTTACAAAATATTTGGTTATAAGCCTTACAATCCTGGTTTGGGGTTGATTAGAAAATTATGGACAATTCTATTGATCACAACTTAACAAGTTGCAAAATTTCCCAAATCATCAGATTTTATGTGCATCACATGTGTGATAGGGGAAATTAATTTAAGGCACTCTCACCTTACAATTCTAAATGAGCAACTCATTCTTCCTTGAACACATTCAGAAGATATGTGGATTACTCAACCATTATGTGGTATTATATAGATACTTCATGGTACTCATGGAAACATTTATAAAATGATTTCCAGTGTGTGTCTTGTCACACAAACCATGAATGATATAAATAAATTAATTACTCAAATTCTCAAAGTAAGAGCAAGTTATCCTAAACAAGGGATAAATCCATTCGAATGGACAACTTCGTTGAACTCATTTCACAAGCAATGTCTGATTATACATAATACATTATATAATACACATAATGGTTTAGTTCAATATCTTATCAAAGATAATGAAATTAATAATATGACCAAACTTATAGAATCGTAATTTACTAGCCTCATGCTAGAAAAATACGGCATTACACACCGTAAGCATGATATAAATCATACCAACTGCATAGCATACTACTTTTCCCTTATAGTAATTACGTGGAAATCAAAAAAAAAAATCCTATCTGCGATATTCTGGTAACATACCAATATCACCACTCCAGCATACATCAATGGGCTCTCACAAAAAAAATAGGGATCTATGTGGGGAATAAAAAAAAAATTATCCGTCAATCAAAAATTATTCATAGCCCGTATGCTGATTGCATCAGCAATAAGGACATTTATGGCATTAGGGGGAGATAAGTATCACAAATAATGCCAAGAAATAAATTAGAAATGTTATTCACATTCAGTCCTTATATCCACGTACTCAAATAATCTAAACTAGAAGTTTAGAATCACATATTTGCAACTCATTGCAAATCTGCCACATACGTTTACTGATAACAAAGGTGTCACCCAATTTTATATTGCTGCAGTAAAGTGTTAGAAAGAGTGGAGGTACCTGATAAATCACTCTTCTCCCCAAATGAGAGCAATAGGGGGAGAAATCTGACCACACGAGATATAATCTCGCATATGCTTCCGCGGAAATAGAGGAAATCAAATCCTTCACCAGTAAATGTAATTTAACATCAAGTTGAAAGACACCTCACTGGATGCTCATTATCCAAAGCCCGGCATAGATGTGCACAAATGTTTTGGTACCGGGACATCGAAACACCTTGACTCCATTGTTGTAGGAAATCAGAAGGAGTTAAAAGGAATAAATACATTTCCACAAATTTTACCGATTCGTCCAGAATCATATAACATAAGTCTACATTTGTCGACATATATTTCTTCTGAAGATTGCTAAAACCTTTTGGGCCCTGAACCAAAATCCATGGTAGAGTGCCTCTTGTACTCATATTGGTTCACATAAAAGGAAGCAAGTAATGAAGAATAACACTCGCTCATCAAAGAGTGGTATTTACCACAGTAATACCTACTCCGCATAAGTATCTTTCTTATAGAATACTAAAACTTCTCATTCATAGACAAAGTAAATGAGGTGGTGAGAAAGCGAGGCTTGTAGCAAAAGGGTTCACGCAGAGACCCGACATCGATTACGATGTAACATACCTTCTTGGTATGAGTGGAATTATGTTTCGATAATAAATACCATTGGCAGTACAAATAATATTATCCATGCAGTTAATGGATGCAGTGACTACATATTCATATGAGTCACTCATTTCGGAAATCTATATTAAAGTCCCTGAAGGACTTCATTTCCGAATCCAAAAACAAATCGCGACATGTATTGTGTAAAACTTCATAAGTCACTCTATGGCTAGAAATAGTCGTGAATCATATGGTACTACCGACTAGACGAGTTTCTTCTTCAGAGGATTACTCAAAGGATGATGATTGTTTATGTGTGAATAAAGGAATACCAAAATTTTATTTCCTTACATCACCTCAGTGTATATGATGATTTCATCATCAATGTCTCTACAAGACCCAAACATACATAAAATCATCTCAAGACGGGAAATTTGGATTCAACCAAATTTAGCTTAATTAAGTTTACAACTTGAGTATTCTCTCAAGAATACATGTCAGTCTACATATATCCAAATATATACGAGAAGTTCAATTTGGATATATCATATCAACAAAAGACATGCATGGTCATACTACCTTTGATAAGGTACAAAACATTCATACCTAGGGGTGATAATGAAGTGATACTAGGACCTGAAGTTCTATATCTCACTAATGCCAAAGCACTCATATACTTGCAAACTACATCAGGCCTGACACTATATTTGCTATCTTTATTCGGAATGCAACCTCAAACAAAAGGTATATGGTTGATATAAGTACTATCATCTTATATCTGAAGATTATAGTAAATCTTGAATATTTCCATCAGGAAATAGAAGATATGACCATGATATGATGTAATGATATTGGCTCTTTATTTGATCCCAACGATGCCATATCAATGTATGAATTTGCTGGAATAGCCTTCACATGGAAGTCATATAAATGGATTTTAGTGGTTATTTCCAGTTATCATTCTAACATAATTGCTTTATCTAAAGGCATTGCAAAATATGCATAACTTAGTAGAATCGTTAACCACACTCAAAATCATGTGGTTGAGATTCATCAGAATCACATAACTTGATTTATCAAGATACTTCCACTTGTGTTACTCAATACCTATAGGTTATATGAAGAGCAATATCATAAATCACATTGCTCGAAAATTACTTAGCCTCACGGATTATAGAAAAGTGAGGAAATAATTTGCAAACAAACTATTGTTATAATCCAACAGATTATACGCAATCTCATGTTCATGTCAATGGAATTGGTATGAGGCATCCTTCATATTTGCAAAGTTCAGGGGGGAGTAATCTCCCAAACTATAACCTATTAACAATCATCAGATTGCATATATTGTACTCTTTTTCCCTTGATGAGTTTTCCCTATTGGTTTCTCATAAAAGATTTTTAACGAGACAATATAAACACAAGTGTCTTTATATGCCATATCATTTTCTCCTTGTATTTTTCCCATTGGGTTTTAAAGGAGTTTTCAATGGCATGTGAAATGCACTCTTTTCCTTTATGAGTTTTCTCTCGAAGTTTCTCATGATGGTTTTTAATGAGGCAATATCTTCTCAAAGATAATATGTTATACTTTCTATTTTCCCTATCGGGGTTTTTAAAGAAAGTACTCAAGACATATTTATTGTTCTCTAAACTCAAAGATGAGTTTTCTCCTTCTACAAAGGTTTTCTCAAATGAGTAATCACGAGACAATAATCATTATATGTTGTATCATTTTCTCCTTATTTTTTCCACAGGGTTTAAAGGAGTTTTAGCAACATATCTACACTATTCTCCTCATGTTTTTCCCACAGGGTTTTTGGAGGAGACTTTAAAGATTATACAACGATTTCTCAAAATGAAGATGATGAACATTCTCGAAGGCAAATACATACAAGGAGGAGTCTTTATCAACATGATATATATTATAAAGACAAGCATTGATTAGGGGGAGTGTTAGGAATTAATTAAATATATTTAATTAAGGGATAATCCCTGCTATGTCGGTTGCTTTAGTTTAGCAACTGCTCCTTGTAACTGCCTTTGTACTGGGTTATATATACCCACATCTTCAATCAATGAGACAGCGATTTCATCATTTGCTCTTCCTCTCTTCTTCTACTCTTCACAGACATGTCGAGTCTTCTCACATCTCCTTTTTTGGCCCATTTAATCATTTCCGTGACTATCGTGTTTTAATGTGGTGTTTTAATGTGATCGTTTCATGGGCGAACACCAACAATAAAGTCCGCAAGGCGTCAAGCGTGACAGTGACGGAATACAATGTTTGGAAAAGTAGTGTGCATGTTACGTAAGGAGAATTGGCACGTGGACGGAAAGTAGTCGCCTTTGTTGCATGCACCTGGCTTTCACACCTTCACTCACACACATCATCACCTACATCAAGACTACAGTGTATGTATGCATAAATCGGACATTCAACCTCTCAAAAAATAGAAGAAAAATCGGACATTAAAAATTCTGTTTATCTTGGGATGGACATACGTATACAAATTAGTTCAGTCTAGTGATGGTCTACCACTCTTGTGCTTCCTTCCCTTGTACATTGACCACAACTGACCCATTACATATACGCGGCTTTCAATCTGCATAATATAATAAAAATAATTATACATATAATGAATAAGCTGATCTAAAAACTTAATTAATGAAATAATAATATTTACAAACAATAGAGACTGACAAGCGTTATGTCAAGGACGTTTTGGTTGTATAACTCAAATAATTCTTCGAACTCAATGTATAACGGCTCGTGCTCATCGATGTAGCGCTCATGTTTAACTCTTACGTATATACTGTTGGTCCTATCGTTTCAGGTTTCCATGTATCAGTCATATAATCTTCGCATCATCGTTGATAGTTCCGGCAACTACTCAGGTTTGATGAGAGGCTTCCCGTGCTCGTACACAAGGGCTACTACCAGGGCAGTTTCGAACTGTACATCTTCGCTTAAGTAATCACCAAGAGAAAACCAGGATTAGCGCCACTACCCTCAGGTCAATATTAGCGACATCGATAAACACCTTGAACGGAGGACACGATTGCTCCTCCAGTTCGCCGAGCTGGGAAACTATTTTCCCACTTCTTGTGTCACTGGTACTTAAGCTTTCCGACTGCTTCGCTTGTCATATGTCTTTTCAAGAATTCGCCCATAGTGTGATGGCAGCGGATGCGGTGGTGGTCACTTAAGGGCATCCAGAAAGCCCTTCGCTTTTATCGGATCAGTTTTCTCCTTTGGAGGTGGACGTTTTCGACAAAAAAAGCCCTTATTATAGTCATCCACGATTTTCGCGTTTTCCTCCTTAGTCATGTCGTGGGATCTCTTGGGAAGAGCCTTAGGAACTTTTGCGAGTGCTTTGTATTTCTTTCTTGTTGTACTGCTAGCCGGATCGGTGGCTGGTCTCTACCGAGCCTCATTATCAATGGCATATTTTTTAATCTTTTAATCTTCAAACACACTGCATTCATCTAATTTTTGTTTAGATCGACGACATCAGCAACATGCAACTTCAATTTCATCTTCTCTTCTTCAACTCTTTTCAATTTTTCTTTCAAATAATTGTTTTCTTTCTCAACTAGATTTAACCTCTCGACAATAGGGCCAGTTGGATTTTTCGGTTCACATACCTCCTACATAAAGACATCTATGTCAAGTTGATCGGCATAATTCTCACAAACACTAAATGAAACAAATAGTTATAAAAGATAATATACCACATCTGAATCATAGATCGGACGATAACCGACGGGGGCGGATACCAAAACCATGGCACTATGTAACAACAAACAATAATAGAAATAAGAAAATTATACAAGTAGCTATATAAATCATACAAGTCAAAAATTTTCTCTAAAAAATGATAATTAAGAACAACAGGCTCACCACGATGGTGCAGGCGCTCGACGAGATCGGAACGGGCAATAGACGTGGGAGAGGACGACGTGCACGGGAACGGGATGCCACCCTACATATATGCAAACTAAAAAGTTAATTTGAGTTGGCTCAGGCATTTCAACAAACACCTCGTGTGCATATGACGTGAGAACTAGAGTAATACACACCTCCACACGTTGGCCGGCCAAAATGAGAGGAATGAGGCTCGACTGCGAACCAGAGCTCCCAATGAGTGGGGGCGGCCGCGTAGGCAGGGTTTTGCCACTGCTCCTCCATCATCTGACATCGAAGGCGACTCATCTCCTCCGCGTGCAACCACGCCGACCGCGGCACAGCCGACATAGGGATCCTCTTCGACAAGACCGTGCTCCTGCTCCGGCAGTAGCAGCGGCAGCTGCGGGACGGGTGCGTCCACGTCGTTGTCCTCCCCTCGTTGCCGGCGTTGGAGCCGCTGCTGCTGGTGGTCACGGCCACCGAGCGGTCCGATCCGGAGCGGCGGGCCGCGGGGCTCACGCGCGCCGCGCACGCGCTCAGGCTCGTGCCCCCGCCCGTGTTGTGGCTGGTCGTGGAGCCGGCGGCGGAGGCCCTGCCTACCGCGCGGCTGCTGCGCGGCGCTGGGGTGGCGTACCGGCACCTGACCTACGGGAAGAACTTCACCGACGGCGCGGCGGAGGCCGAGCGGCACCACCAGCGGAACCTGGCGCTGGAGCACGTGAAGGAGCACCGCCTCGCCGACGTCGTCCTCTTCGCCGGCCCCGACGACGTCTGCGACCTCCGCTTCTTCGACTAGCTCAAGCAGATCATGTGCGTGCGCGCCCGCGCGTCGTGACTCCTAAACTTTTAACTACTTCGTTCTACCGATGGGATCATGCATCATCTTAGAGCATCTCTAGTAGAACCCTCAAACCCTTAAATCTAAAACCAGTTTTATGGGTTGAGAATTGTCCATTTTTGACACTTTTAAGGGTTGAAAAACAGGGGCAAAGACTAGAACCCTCAAACCCAACCCTTATAACGGAATATTCCCGGGAGGCGGAGCGGCGGCCGGGGCGTGGTGGGCCGGCGGGGCGGCGGCCGGGGCGCGGTGGGCGGCGACCGAGATGCGGAGGGCGGTGGGGCACGGAGGGGCGGCGGCCGGGGCGCGGAGGGGCGGCGGGGCGACGACCGGGGCGCGGGGGCGGCGAGGCGGCGGTCGGAGCGCGGTGAGCGGCGGCCGAGATGCGGAGGGCGGCGGGGCAAGGAGGGCGGCGGCCGGGGCGCGGAGGGGCGGCGGGGCGACGGCCGGAGCACGGAGGGAGCGCAGGGCGGCGGCCGGGGCGCGGGGGGAGGCGGGGCGGCGGCGGCCGAGGCGACTTCCTCGCGCGCGCGGAGAACCAACTGCCTCCCGCGCGAGGTGGGAAGTGGAGTACGGGTTGGGGGCAGTTTTCCCTCCCAACCCTTACTTCTACAGGTTGGGAAGAGGTTTGAGGGTTGGACCTCTAAATTTTTTTACGGGTTTAAGGGTTTAAGGGTTCTAGTCTACGCCGTTTTCCCGATGAAAACTGTAAAAAAGCGATTATTTTTAAGGATCTGAGGGTTTGAGGGCTCTACTAGAGATGCTTTTAGCACTGCCGCCATTACAAACCGCATTTCAGCATAGTGAGTTAGCAGCTGGATGCACAATGTTGATTAGTGAACGTTGTTCGTTTATGCTAGTGAGTCTTCAGCCGGTGTCGGTGGAGTTTGAGGATGCATTAGTGGATGGTTGACAAGCAGTTAATATGCACTAGACTGAAAGTAGGCCATGGTGACCATGGCGACCGATGAGCAGGAATCGGCATGATCGATGTCACACCACAACACTCGGCAGCACCAGCAGTATAATGCTGTCATGCGACTGCACCCATGCATGCATGTGGGGACCATGCTCTGCTATGCTCTCGATGCTCTGCATCCTCTGCGTCAGCGCCCTCCCTCCGTGGCCGCCTTCGGCTCCCTCGCATCGCCGCTGCCCCGTCAAGGGTGACCGTTCCGAGCTTGACTCAGTTACAGTACAAGCACCGACTGTTTTGTGGGTTGATGGCGGGCTCATGCGGGTTGCCGCGTTGGCCGCCAAAACTGAAGCGGCATCAAGCGGGCTGCCTGCGGTGGCCGCTAAAATCGCAGCCTCCCGCTTCGTTGTTCGGCGGGCAGCCGCATCCCGCCCCGCCTACAATCTGAGGCGGAACCCATCACACGGACGGATTAAAAAAGGTCTACCGCGGCCTCTGATGTATGGGTCCGAAAAGGACGACCGTCATTAATAATGTTGACCGTGGATGGTAGAGGCGGACATCGAAAAGACGCGCACGTCCGCTTTGCGTCCGCGCTGACGCATTTCAGTCTCAAATTTAGGATGAAAATGAATCAACGTGTTGGACTATCCATTTTATCTGTGCAGTTCTAAACAGACGATGCCGGACGAATGGACCCCCTCCTCAAATGGTGATGCCACGATGACGTACCGTCGCTGCTCTACAACTACTCATCCATCGATGACTATCCCAGTCCGCATCAAAGTAAACACGTGGCACCCTATGCAATACGAAAAGAAAAGTCAAATGTTTAGGTTGGTTTAGAACAAGTACAATAGAGCTGAGTCAGCTAGCTATAAGGAATAAACTAATATATTTTTATTTAGTTAGAGGAAAGAGAAGAGGAGAGAGAACGTAAGCAGGCTCTTAGCTAAGAGTCAGCTCTAGCACGTGCTCCTAGGCATTTTGTGAGTATGAAAGGTGGATCATACAATAAAGAAGTAGTACATTTTTACAATAAACTATTATACATGTTGGCTATAAGACGGGCTATAGATGACAGGCTTATAGCACTTGCTCTTATCAGCAGGTTGTTCAAGCCGAATACTGCCACGTACGACCAGCCTTTATAGGATCCTTCTAGCACTTTCTTCGAAGTGGTGTGCACGTTACGTAGCATGAGAATTGGCACGTGACGGAGAATAGTCGCCTTTGTTGCATGCACCTTCACTCACATCACACACATCATCAAACTACAGTGTATGTATGCATAAATCGGACGTTCAACCTCCAAAAACAAAAGAAAAACCTGACATTGAAAATTGTGATTTTCTTGGGATGGACATAGACGTATACAAATTAGTTCAGCCCAGTGATGGTCTAGCACTAGCCGCTAAGTACCATTTGGCTACTGCATCAATGTTGACTTACCTCTGACCCATTAGTTGACTTACCGCTGACCCATTACCTATACGCGGCTACATATACGCCATGCATGACAACCGCTGGATCACATCCGCCCGACGTACCTCGACCACCTGCGAGCTAACGCAGGGGGCAGCCACAATGAGCAACACCACCAACGGCGGCAACAATGGTGCTGCCACCCGTGGTACACCGACGACACCGCCGAGGCCGCACTGGAGGACAAGGGACCCTACCGCCACCGTCGTCTACGTCGTGCCCTCGTCGCAGTTCCGCAACGTCGTGCAACAACTCACTGGCGCCGCGTCGACCAACACGGCATCGTCGGAGGCTCAACGTTACATTGTTGCACCCCGCGTTGTCCACGCCAACGAGGGCCATGCGGGGGCGGGGCGGCGAGCTGAAGGTGGTGGTGGCGAAGACGTGGATCGTGATAGGACGACGACAACGACGATGAAACGGATGTTGGAGGAGTGCATGGCCTGGGCTTCCGACGACCACGACGAGAACTAGCTTCATCTATCTATCTATCTATTACTACTACTAGCAAAAGGACCCGTGCGTTGCAACGGGAAAAAAATAATACCATACATTTTTAATTAAAGAATTTAGAGAAAGAAATTAAAGGAAAGAGAGAGAGTAGTAGTGCACAGTCCATTAGACGTGCCAAGGCCCAGCCTTACCCACTCCTAAATCCCCTAACCTAGCCCGATCCCCAGCCCCCCCTCCTCTCCTCCACCTCGCGCCGCTAGGGGAGAGAGCCCAACAGGATCCCCAATCTCCCCAACTCCCCCTTCCAATGGCGCCCGCACTCGCCTCCTCCTCTGCTCCTCCACCGCCTCCGACCTCTGTACCTCGCGACCACCTCCCATGGTGTGCTGCTGCGAGGTCGGCCTACGGGGTCAGTCTCCGGCAAGACTTACCCCGCCGGTTTCCTGAATCCTCTAACCCCGACGCCCCCACCTCCACGTATGCATCGCCCGCGCGAGCCCCTTTCCTTCGCCCCGAGCCCCCTCTGTCTCGCGGCTCCACCTTCGTTCGCGTCATCTCAATTTCTTCTTCTCGAATTTGTTCCTCTGTTGATTTCCGTTGCCTCTTGTAAAATCACCAAGGCGCATGTATATAAAGTGATGAAATTATCTGTGAAGTATCGATGTGGGATTATGAGGGCAGAAGCGATAGCCCTCTCGTGCGTTTTCTGTCGGCCCAGGTGCGTTTCTCTTATCCAATGCCTCGTGCGTTTTCTGTCAGCCCGGATGCGTTTCTCTTATCCAATGCCATAAGGGGCTCTCTGCAAAAATGAAACATTTTCCTGTTCGTAACTCATAAAAAGGGGTTTAATTATCTAAAAGACACGGGCTTTTAAAAAAAGGCAATGACGGGTTTTCCGACGGAAGCAATAGCCTCTTTATTATTAGGTAAAGATACTAATTAAATACTTCCAAAGAATTACCACGTTAATTAGAAAATAGGAGCATTAATTTGATGGGCCTATAATTATTACGGTGCAGATTAATCCATATAGATTGCCATGTTTAGACTCTTTTTTACATGCATGGCATCAATCGTACGCCATACAAACTCATATTTCTACATAGCCTTTTTTTTATGGTCAAGACCCCTAGCCATCGTGGGCATCATCAATTGATAAAACAAAATTGAGGCTAGGGTCACCATCGCCATTAGTACAAAAAGGTTTAAACCTACCACGTAAGTAAGAGTCCTCAATGCACACGATTAAGTTTTGACCATTAAAAATCCACTTTGCCTTCTCCCTTAATAGGAAAAGTAAGCACAAGTGAAAAATCATCTAACCCCACGCTAGAAAAGGGGAACACGTTCCAAATTCCTCAAAACATACCACGTACATGTTTAATTGGAAAAAAAGGCAGAAACAAATAAATGCTCCTAAAGCCTCATGTTTAGAAAAAAAAAATGCCTAATTGATTTTCTTATATTATTATTATTTATAGTAGTATAAGAGACATCATAAGAGCCCTTGCGTTAATTCTTTGATAATTTCATTGGTCTAGTAAGATTGCAAATTTATGTAAACATACTCAGTACTCAGGCTGCGTTCAAGCTGCGGCCTTTAGGTATTTGGCCGTCGGTACCAGCTTCTCAACCTTTGTATAATGATACACCGAGTTGTCGTCATCGATAACATAACATGCATAAGTCGTGAAAGCATTGGTCCATCAGCAGTAGCCTCACCAGCTATGCGTGCATACATGTCGACATCCTATCATGGGCAACAATGCATGCACCAACATGAAAGAAATTTATCTCTAACGTGTTATTGTATCGGGTGAGGGAGTTGACAGGTTTGTATGAAAGATAATGTTGTTGTGGAGCACGGACGTCACGACATAGCATCGCATCAGGTATTCATGTGTACTCCAAGGTTGGTAGATGCCTCTTCTAGGAAAGAAAGCATTGAAATAATCAGTTCTAATGAAAAATCTTTAACTATTATCTCCATGATGATCGCGAAAACCTTAAATTGTATGTCTCGAATTTTCATAAACAACTCTTTGGGTGCCCTAATTGAGAATTTTGTGTCCCTATATGAGGAGCTGCTAAGGATATCCCACAACTCGGTGCCAATGAGACTGAGGTGCCCAACACTTCTTTTTAATGGACAGTTTCAACTATTCAAACTTAACTTTGAAACAATTACTCTGTTGTCGAAGGAGGAGGTTGTTTCCATTGACTAATTCAGACCGATTTGTTTCCTCAATGTTAGCTTTCTTTTATTTTTGTCAAAGTGGGTACTAATCGCCTCACACAGATTACACATATTCTGGTTTAGCCGACTCAGACTGCTTTCAAGCCTAGGCGGTACATTTTAAAGGGTGTTGTAGTGTTGTATGAAATCTGGCGTGAAATTCATTCACTCCAAGAAACTTCCCATCATGATCGACGATTGACCCTCCAAGTGCAGCCGCGCCTAGAACAAGTCATAGATATTACAAAGGTAAATAATGCAATTATTTGTAAGTTTCAAATCTTCATGCCAAAAAGTAAGAAACATATAAACATACCGTTGCGGGGAGAAACTCGATTCATCACCCAGGGTGCAGAATATGTTATTCTTCACCCGAGGTAATCTTACGAGCTTTTCATAAATAAATTACATTTAAAATACAAATAGTTACATTCGTATTGACCCACTATGTAAAATTTGGCATAAAAAATTAAAAATATAGGCTGTAAGAGAAGAAAAATATGCATTTTATGTATCTTTTACACTATGTTTTTACGTTTGTAATTTTACGTAACGAAAATATTTTTTACGGTGATTATATATTTTTTTACTGTCTTTTTTTACGTATGGAATAAGTAAAAAAATTATGGAACGTAAATTTATGATGCATTGATGTTAAAATGGAGGGGGTGAAGAATAACTATTCCTCATCCAGGGTGACAAATAGCGCGACCCTGTATATCTATTCATCACCCAGGGTGCAGAATAAGTTATTCTTCACCCGAGGTAATCTTACGAGATTTTCATAAATAAATTACATTTAAAATACAAATAGTTACATTCATATTGACCCACTATGTAAAATTTGGCATAAAAAATTAAAAATATAGGTTGTAAGACAAGAAAATATGCATTTTATGTACATTTTACACTATGTATTTACGTTTGTAATTTTACGTAACAAAAATATTTTTTACGGTGATTATATATTTTCTTATGGTCTCTTTTTACATATGGAATAAGAAAAAAAATTACGTAACGCAAAATTACGATGCATGGATGTTAAAATAGAGGGGGTGAAGAATAACTATTCCTCACCCAGGGTGACGAATATATATGTATGGAATAAGAATATATATATATATATATATATATATATATATATATATATATATATATATATATATATATATATATAGGGAAAATAGACTCGACCACCTAGTGGTAGTTACCACCACCCTTACTACCGTAGGATGTCATCCATGTGTGGAAGTTGATTAAAGGGTCACGGTTTTGAAAGTAGGTAGATTTTCTCTACCCGATCGAACATTCGGCCGCACCTTTCCTATTTATATGGCCATGCTTATCCTATATAACTATCTCAAGTCAAAACAAACAGCCATATGTTGGCTCCATATCTTTATTGTAGCAGGAGATAAAAATACATACTACATACTACCTTGCTTTATACTCCATAATACTATTTTTCTTACAAGTATTCTTTTCTTGTAATCTACACACTCTCTTCATCTATTATACGTACTATATGCATGCCTGTGACAGTGCTTGAGAAATTCCAGGGAGTGCACAACGACGTACTACTATTACTGTACATATGCTCACTTTCTAATTCCATTGGCATACTCGATCCTTACCTTGATACTCTAAACCTCATCTAAACATAATACTTCATACTCCAATTTAAGAGCGTAAATACTTTATACACCGCATGCCTTCAACAACTGTAAAACATACATCATACTTATCATAATTTATATGACTATGGAGTATACATATTTTACTTTTTCTGGAGTATATAGTATATATAATATAGCTGGACGAGTACTATGAAGAGTATGGAGTATGTATATAATACTATCCAGCGGGGGTACAATATGTATGAAATAGATATATAGATTGGTGTAGTACGTAAGTCACGCTAGCTAACTCTTATCCAGTGTTTAAAAAAGTAGCTAGCACTTATCCCGTGCATGCGGCCGGACTGTTAGCATATTGTTCAACTAACTAACCCGTTTAGAACAACCGTGTGGAAGGACACGTGGCACAAAGACAATTAGATGATAACTACCACTGCTTGTAGATGAAATTTGTCATATATATATACATAAACATACCGTCCCTCTGTGATTTATGTCCAGCTTGCATGACCATCTTCAGTCGTACGCACAGACGTGACCATCAAACGGCCCGATCGGAAGGCACGAGCAGCTGCAATTATCTGACCATCACAAGGCAGAGATGCCTGATGGTCCAAGAACCCATATGGTATCATCATGGGACGTAACAATTGCAATATCAGCATCATATACCCCCAAGAACCCATCGATATGCGTATTATCTGAAAGGCACACTTCAATCTAGAGCGATAAAAGCAGTATATCAGCACTTCATGATCACAGTTAGCTTGAAGAAACAAAACAAAATTGAATTATAACGATTAGCAATTTAGCAGCACCAACCCTCAATTTATCATCAAGATTTCTGTACTTATCAAATTCCACAACCATAAGTCTGGAAGTGACAAATCTTCTTGGCTCTAGGCTACTTGACCCGGGTGGTACAGCTACGCCTGCGCATACTAATAACATCTTATATCCTGCGCAAGATCGTGAGTCAAATCACTAACAAGTAATGTGTGCCTACCAATGTGGAGAAAATTTTAAAAGCATAAGGCAGTAGAAACATGCACCACCAAACAAAGCAAGAGAGGCAACAATGGCAGACAAATCTCTTGTTATATCCTTGGTAACCCGGATTGCTTGAACTGCTTTATTAGGAGGTCCTGAATCGCCGAACTCTTTCTCTCTTTTTTTTCTCTTTCTCTTGGAAAGGTGTGCTCGAAGTTACTTGATTGGGGTGCTCTAAGTTGAAAAGTCGTGTGTCTTCCCCAGTCTGAGCAGCCATAAATGTACTAGCGTCGAGTTGAATGAAAAACATATAATAAAATAAAAATTCTGAAAGAAAAAAATTTGAATGATAAACATAAAAAGAAAATAAAAACATAAAATGAAACACGACCCCTCCAAAACCCTAAACCCCCCTCTCAAAACAAAACAAAACAAAAACTAAATAATCTAGTTGACTCGCGGTTCCTGAGCCGCAGATAGTGGACACCCAAAGAGAAAGAACCATCACAGGATCATAACTCGGTTGAGATTCCTGAAGAACCTGCCATGTATTGAAGAACCTGGCGTTCAACGCACCCATGTAGCAACGGACGTGCTCGTCCTCCTCCCTGACACGGCGATGTACCACCTCCGTGGTAGCCCGCTCCCTCCGCAACGATATTGGCTCACGCGATCGCCACCAAATAAGATCCGGGTCAACGACGAGACCCCGATTCCTTACCAAGTTCCGCGCCCCGGAAGATGGCACCTCCCACTATGAGCCCGGACAACGAGATCCCGACGAGGATGCGAGCCGGGCATCATCGACATCGAGAACAAATTCCTATGAGAACATTTTCTTATCGTTTAATGTTTTACTTTCTGGTTATCTTCTTAGAAATATGCGAACATATTCTTTTTCTCATAAAAAACATTATATAAAACATGTCCAAGTTAGTACTACATGCCAAATTAATACTAATTTTCATTTGGGCAGTGATGGGGTTATAGTCCCAGGATAGGGTCATAGGCCTGCCCTATAGGTCGTACCCAAGGACTACCCTTCATAGAGGACGAGGCCCTTGGCCAGTTCCGAGTGAACTAATGACTCCCCCATTATCCAGTCGGTGACGAGCACTCGGAGCATATTTAACGTACCGACTGGATTCCACTCTGTATATTGTAACCTTCCAGGAGGGCAATGGTCATACGTTTTCATACACCATTATTAACATTTAAGGTTTACGTTACCTGTAACGTAGGCATTTGTTCGCCACTATTTCACCCCTGTCCACCGGGCCATTATGAAGGGCAGCACACTCTATATAAGCTGCCCTTCCCCACTGGTGCGGGGGTTGGTTTTTACTGTAATCCTATATTCCACTCGACACTAAGCTCCCAAGAGCACGGAGACGTAGGGCTTTTACCTCCACCGTAGAGGGCCCTGAACTCATACATCCTCGCCGTAGCTAAGGCTCTGCCCATCCTTTCGTACCCTACACTTCTACTGTCAGACTTATACCCACGACAGTTGGCGCCCACCTTGGGGCAGGCGTCTAAGCGACTTTCGGTGAGTTTGCGATTTCATCTTTTCATCATGTCGTCCGCGCGGAGATCTGTGCATGGGTCACGAGATCCTCTTTGGCGCACTCTCCTTCATCGTCGATGATTCGGCATGGCTTCGGGATGCACCCCTCGACGTCGAGGCGCTCCCCAGTCGCGGGGCTACGCACTTCCGTGCCGGTTCCCGCGGCATCCTTCTTCTCCAGCCATCGGCCCCGGTGTCGATCCTCGCCCCTGTCACGCGTCGCAACAAGCGATCCCGTCGCCCCCGGCTCCAGCGTTGGGTGCGACACGCCCAGGCGCGACAGAGCGCGTCCTCTCAAGTGGCAGTGCTCGAATCCGTTGTGGTCGCGCCACCATCCCAGTGCTTGGACTCAGTTCCGACTGAGCTACCTTCCGAGTACCTGGGTCGCGGGCCTGCAGCCGAAGTTCTCATGGCCGATTCCCATGAAAGTCCCCTCCGGACTGGTCGGAATGAGCATGAGGTCCGAGAATCATCCGGCGCTCGTCGTCAACACCGTCGTTCTGTCAGTCGACGCACTCGCCAGAGCGATGTCGAGGTGTTCCGCACACCCGTCCTCAACCTGGCTGCGGCTGCCAGGATAGTCGATTCTCTCCAGCCGACTGATTCGGAGGCTGGCAGAGGGATCGAGCAGATCCGTGCCCTGTTGCATACGGCGCAGCAGCAAAATTCGGTGGTCTCCCAGTCGCACAACAGGATCCACAACAGTTCTGTTCACGCGAACACACATCGGTCGGTTTCAGCCCCGACTCTCATCAGCGACGCAGAGGGGGCAGCCGTTCCAGGAATCCCGAAGATCGTCGCCGTTCACGCACCCCTCCGCGGGGTGGGCCCTACGGACCTCGGCATCACGATGATCATCGTTCAGTCGGTGACGCGCATGATCCAAGGCCCGACGCAAGAGGGTACATCGCCCAGAAGAATGTCGACAAGAGTCGAGCCCACCGTGATGGTCACGATAGAGACCGTCCGAGTGGAAGCAAGACCGTCGTCTCGGGCCCCGAGTGCTTCAGTCGGGCCATCCGTTCAGCTGACATCCCTCCCAACTTCCGATTGGCGACGGGAATCAGCAAGTTCACGGGAGAGTCCAAGCCAGAAACGTGGTTGGACGACTACAGAGTGGCGGTCCAGATCGGTGGCGGAGATGACCAGGTCGCCATGAAACATCTCCCCCTGATGCTCGACGGCTCGGCGCGAGCTTGGCTGAACCAGTTGGCTTCGTCAAGCATCTACAGCTGGGCAGATCTGTCCCGAGTCTTCATCAGGACCTTCGAGGGCACGTGCAAACGCCCTGCTGGTCTCGTGGAGCTCCAGCACTACGTCCAAAAGCAGAACGAGCCCTTGCACGATTTCATCCAGCGCTGGACGACCCTCTACCACACGGTGGAGAACGTCACGGAGCATCAAGCAGTCTGCGCCTTCAAGGCAGGCGTGCGGTACAGGGATCTGTACCTGAAATTCGGTCGGACAGGCGACATCTCCATGATCAATATGATGGAGATAGCCACACGCTATGCAAATGGCGAAGAGGAGGACCGCATACGTAGCGGCAAGCATAAGTCAGTCGCCGATGGAGATGGGAACAGCAGTCGGAAGCAGAAGCAGAAGACTCAATCCACTCCGCAGGCAGAGGCAGCAGCCGTTACAAATGCCAAGTTCAAAGGCAAGGGGAAGGCTCAGTACACCCCAGGAAGAGGCAGTCAGGAAATTCCATCCTGGATCAGCCGTGTCCAATCCACACGAAGATGGACAAGGAAGGCAACGCCATATTCCCGAAGCATACCACTCCGTAGTGTCGTCTCCTGATCCAAGGATTCGGTGAAGGGCAACCGAGTGAAAAGGACACCAAGAAGGATGATGAGGACAAGGAGGATCCGTTCCCCCAAGTCCATGCAACATTGATGATTTTTGCTGATGTGGAAAGCAAAAGTCGACTGAAGCTGGTGAACAGGGAGGTGAACATGGCAACCCGAGCCACCCCCACGTTCCTCAAATGGTCACAGACTGCGATCACCTTTGATCAGTCGGACCATCCAGCACACGTGCCCACCCCAGGGAGGCAAGCTCTGGTCGTCGACCCGGTGGTGGAAGGAGTCCGACTGCGCAAGGTCCTCATGGACGGTGGCAGTGGTTTGAACATCATGTACGCCGACACTCTCAAGGGAATGGGCATTCCGATGTCCAAGCTTAGCGAGAGAAGTATGCAGTTCCACGGAGTCGTCCCAGGACGAAAGGCCAAGTCACTCGGCCAGATCGCGTTGGATGTCGTCTTCGGCTCTGACAAGAACTTCCGCAAGGAGAAGCTGACATTCGAGGTGGTGGATTTCCAGAGTGTATACCATGCGATTCTGGGCCGTTCGGCGTATGCGCGTTTCATGGCCCGTCCATGTTATGTGTATTTGAAGCTGAAGATGCCAGGCCCCAAAGGTGTGATCACGGTTACAGGCAATCGGCAGCGAGCCGAGGAGTGTTTGCAGGAGGGGTCGAGGATTGCCGATCAGCAGATGGCTATTCTCGAGCTGGATGAGTACAAGAAGACCGCCGACCCCGCTGACCTGATGCGTTCAAAGAAGCCAGCTTCCGAGTCCGCGTTCCAGTCGGCGGGCGACACAAAGAAAGTCAGCATCCACCCGACAGACGACACCGCCGCCCAGATGAACATCTCCACCACCCTTGATCCAAAATAGGAAGCCGAGCTCATCCAATTCCTCCGTGAGAACTGGGACATTTTCGCATGGAAGCCCGCTGACATGCCAGGTGTACCCAGGGAGTTGGCTGAGCACCGACTGCATGTTGATCTCGCTGCTCGGCCCGTCCGAGAATGCCCGCGTCGGTCCGCCGCGCACAAGAGGAAGGCAATCAGAGAGGAGGTGGCTAAACTTTTGGCAGCCAACTTCATTCGCGAGGTGCACCACTCCGAGTGGCTCGCTAATGTGGTCATGGTGCCCAAGAAGGACAAGTCTCTCCGTATGTGCATCGATTTCAAGCATCTCAATAAGTTCTGTCCGAAAGATCACTTCCCGCTCCCCCGCATCGATCAAATTGTCGATTCGATTGCGGGTTACGAGCGTTTATCCTTCCTTGATGCCTATTCGGGCTATCATCAGATCCGTCTGTATGGTCCGGATGAATTAAAAACAGCCTTCATCACCCCATTCGGGTGTTTCTGCTACATCACTATGCCATTCGGTTTGAAGAATGCAGGAGCAACTTTTATGCGCATGATCCAAAAATGCCTCCTTGAACAGATCGGTCGAAATGTGGAGGCATATATGGACGATATCGTAGTCAAGTCACGCAAAGGTTCCGACCTGCTGACTGACTTGGCAGAAACATTCGCCAACCTACGTAGGTACGATATCAAGCTCAACCCAGGCAAGTGTTCATTTGGTGTTCCCAACAGGAAGTTACTCGGTTTCTTCGTTTCCGAACGAGGGATCGATGTCAACCCCGAAAAGATCGGGACCGTCGTTCGAATGGAACGACCGGTAAGAATACATGATGTTCAAAGGTTCACAGGTTGCCTAGCGGCTCTGAGCAGGTTTATCGCTCGACTCGGCGAGAAGGCGTTACCTCTGTACCGACTCATGAAGAAATCAGATACCTTCGAGTGGACAGACGAAGCCCAAATTGCATTCGACGACCTCAAAGCCCTACTTTCCACCCAGCCGGTTCTTACTGCCCGCTCAGTAAAGAACCCCTTCTTCTGTACATCGCGGCTACAAATCAAGTCGTCAGCACCGTTCTGACAGTCGAACGCGAAGAAGAAGGCAAAGCGTACAAGGTTCAGCGGCCAGTATATTATGTCTCCGAAGTCCTGACTCCTTCCAAGCAGAGGTATCCCCATTATCAGAAGCTTATTTATGGGATCTACATGACTGCAAAGAAGGTGGCTCATTACTTCCAAGACCACTCGGTGTCTCTCATATCTGATGCTCCGTTGTCGGAAATTCTCCACAATCGGGATGCATCGGGCCGAGTGGCAAAGTGGGCAATGGAGATGCTATACTGCGACATCAAGTCCGAAGCCAAGAAATCTATAAAGTCTCAAGCTCTGGCTGACTTCATAGCAGAATGGGTAGAACAACAGCAACCGACTCACATCTACTCGGCGGCTCATTGGACTATGTTCTTCGATGGGTCCAAGATGTTGAATTGCTCCGGCGCTGGCGTAGTGATCATATCCCCAAAGGGTGATAAACTCAAGTATGTGTTGCAGATACATTTTGATTCCTCCAACAACGAAGCAGAGTACGAAGCTCTCCTTTACGGGTTGCACATGGCCATCACACTCGGCGTCCGTCGCCTAATGATCTATGGCGACTCAGATCTGGTGTTTAATCAAGTAATGAAGGAGTGGGATGTAAGGAACCCCACCATGACTGCATACTGCAACGCAGTAAGGAAGCTCGAGAAGAAGTTTGAAGGTCTGGAACTTCACCATGTTCCCCGACTGAAAAACCAAGCAGCAGATGAATTGGCAAAACTTGGATCCACTCGGAGACCAGTCCCGAGTGATGTCTGCCTCGAGCACCTACATCTCCCCTCGGTGAAGGAAGATCCCTTTACAGAGGAGCCAGTACAACCAAAGAGCTCGACAGATACAACTGAAGTCGAGGTCCCCGCTGTGGTTGATTTGATCATGGAGATTCTTGCTGTCATCCCCGAGTGGACTGTGCCGTTCATTGTGTACATCATGAGGCAAGAGTTACCAGAAGACGAACTCCAAGCTAGGCAGATCATCCGCAGGTCGAAGTCCTTCACCGTCATTGACGGCCAGTTGTACAGGGAAAGTGTTTCGGGCGTCCTTCGGTGGTGTATCTCCCCTGAGGAGGGACAGTTGATCTTGGAAGAAATTCACTCGGGAACCTGCGGTCATCATGCCTCCTCAAGGGCAATCGTCGCCAAAGCATTCAGAGCTGGTTTCTTCTAGTTGCAGGCGGATGAAATGGCGAAAGATATGGTCGACCGTTGCGAAGGCTGCCAGTTCTATTCCAACAAGTCCCACAAGCCAACGTATGTGCTGAAGACAATTCCTCTTGTTTGGCCATTCGCCGTGTGGGGATTAGATACACTCGGACCATTCAGAACAGGCCAAGGAGAATTCACTCATCTGCTGGTAGCAGTCGACAAGTTTACCAAGTGGATCGAAGCCAAGCCCATCAAGAAGCTCGACGCCCTTACAGCCATCAAGTTTATCAGAGACATCATCGCCAGATTCGGGGTTCCGCACAGCATAATCACCGACAATGGCACGAACTTTGAATCGGACAGATTCAAAGGTTTTTGCAAAGGCCAAGGTATCCGAGTGGATTTTGCATCCGTGGCGCACCCCCAAACAAACGGGCAAGCAGAGCGGGCGAATGGACTTATTCTTCAAGGGTTGAAGCCTCGACTCCTGCGAGAAGTTGGACATGCCGCTGGCGCGTGGGTCACCGAGCTGCCTTCGGTGCTGTGGGATCTCCGCACAACTCCGAATAGATCTACAGGGCGATCCCCGTTCTTCCTCGTTTATGGAGCAGAGGCAGTCCTTCCGAGTGATTTGCTTCACAACTCTCCACGAGTCGAACTCTTCTCCGAAGCCGAAGCAGAGCAAGCCAGGCAAGACGGAGTGGATCTTCTAGAAGAAGAACGCGAGATGGCACTGACTCGATCAACAATTTATCAACAAGATCTGCAGCGATTTCACGCGCGGCACGTCAGGAGTCGCACATTCCAAGCAGGCGACCTGGTGCTCCGAGTGGATCAGCAGAGACCACACAAGTTGGCTCCCGCCTGGGAAGGACCCTTCATCGTCTCTAAGGTGCTGAACAACGGAGCATATCGACTCTACAACCTCGACAGGGAAACGGACGAGCCGCGAGCATGGAATGGAGATCTCCTGAAGCGCTTCTACACATAACCGCCGACGGGGGCAATGTAAAGAGCAAGTATCATTGAAGTAATACAAAGCAGATTGATTTCCTGCCGATTCAAAATTCTTCCGCGTTTGCAGACTCCGGTCTAAAAAAAAATTCGCTCCAAGTGTGCACTAAAAGTCGCACTCGGAGACTTAGATGCGACCCAGAATCGCCTAAGTACAAACTCGCTCCGAGTATGCAGTAAAAGTCGCACTCGGGGACTTAGCTGCGACCCAGAATCGCCTAAGTAAAAAACTCGCTCCGAATGTGCACTAAAAGTCGCATTCGAGGACTTAGCTACGACCCAGAATCGCCTAAGTACAAACTCGCTCCGAGTGCATACTAAAAGTCGCACTCGGGGACTTAGCTGCGACCCAGAATCGCCTAAGTAAAAAAATCGCTCCGAGTGTGCACTAAAAGTCGCACTCGGGGACTTAGCTGCGACCCAGAATCGCCTAAGTACAAACTCGCTCTGAGTATGCACTAAAAGTCGCACTCGGGGACTTAGCTGCGACCCAGAATCGCCTAAGTAAAAAACTCGTTCCGAGTGTGCACTAAAAGTCGCACTCGAGGACTTAGTTGCGACCCAGAATCGCCTAAGTACAAACTCGCTCTGAGTGTGCACTAAAAGTCGCACTCGGGGACTTAGCTGCGACCCAGAATCGCCTAAGTACAAACTCACTCCGAGTGTGCACTAAAAGTCGCACTCGGGGACTTAGCTGCGACCCAGAGTCGCCTAAGTACAAACTCGCTCTGAGTGCGCGCTAAAAGACATGCTCGGAGACTTAGCCGCGATCCAGAGTCACATAAGTAAAAAAGCTTCCTCCAAGTGTATACTCGAGATCCACTTGGAGGCTTAGCAGACCCACATTGAGGCTCATGTGGATGTGAAGACAACTGACAACTACATGAGTAACAACTCACTCCGAGTGCGCACGAAAAGTCACACTCGGGGACTTCGCTGCGACTCAGAGTCGCCTAAGTAAAAAGCTTCCTCATGTTTGCCATTGGCTTCACCAAGAAACGCCAAACAAAAACTACGAGCCAAAATCGTGTCAAAAAAAAACTTGGCGAAAGAAGAGCAAAATATTCGATTCGAGTTCAAAGTTGGATTTACGATCAGTCGGCTCGGTGTGAATCAAGCTTATCCACACCGAACCACAAATGTGACGGCCAACAACAATGGCCAAAGTTTGATACAGATACCACTCGGCATACCGAGGTAAATGTGCGTTCACCATCAAGTTTTTTTCAAGCGTCACCGGGACTGGCAGGCTCCACAAAGGTGTCAAGGTCGATTCCGTCTGCAATACGAGTAGCTGTGTCCAGGAAGGTCTCCATGAAATCTTCGAATCGAAGCTTCTTGGTGTTGGCAACCTGCAACGTCTTCAGCTTTTCTTCGCGAGCTTCCTTGCAGTGCACTCGGACCAGAGATAGCGCCACGTTCGCACCACAACGAGCGGCAGACTTCTTCCATGCCTGCACTCTGTTCGGGGCGTCCTCCAGCCGAGTCATCAACCCATCTATTTCTTGCCGAGAATCGTCTTCAGGCCATAGCTCCTTGTCTATCCGGACGATGACTTCTCTCAGGCGGCCAATGAAAGGTCCCACCCTGCTAAGGCGAATATGCGCTCGGAGCAAGTCCCGGTTGGCTTCGTCGCCGAGTGGAACGTTCGGAACAACCGACCGTTCAATGTCGACTGCTTCAGCCTCAACGTCCAGACAGAAGTCTGCAAAGGACAAGCAGAAAGTAAGCGCAGAGTGGACTCCAAAGTCAAGAAGCGCTCGGCAAAAACTTACCACCAAGCAGTGCAACCATCTTCCTTGCCCAGTCGCTGACATACTTCTCCTGCGCCATGCACCGAGTGTTCATCAACTTCAGCTGGCCCATCCATTCGGATCTTTGACTCTTCAATTTTTCAACTTCGGCTAGCAATGCCTTGTTGGTCTCCCGAGACTCCTCCAAAGACTTCTCTCGGTCAACAAGAGCCCCCTTCACACCAGCCAGGTCGTTCACAGCCGCCTCCAAGTCCGCAGCAAGCTGAATCTTCTCAGCCTTCAGAGCATTGTACGCACACCCCATTTCGCAAGTCTTCTACCAAATAAGCACAAAGGGAAGATCAGACACATTCAACAAGGAAAACAATCAAAGCTCAAAGTTCTTTAGACCCCTGCCGATGCAAGCAATCGACAGCGGTCTCGGGGACTACACCCAGTGGATTCACTAAGAGTGACCCCACTGGCATGAAGCTCGAACAGGTCGGCCCTATTGAGCTACATGACAAACAGACAAATCTATGAGACTACTATTACCCGACCTGAGTAAAACTACTCTCGGGGACTACACCCAGTGGGTGCACTCGGAGTGTCCCCACTGGTACCATTCGGGCAGATCAGCTCTGATCTGTTCAGGTCACGGAAAATACATATAAAGACAACTGTCGGTGCAAGCACTCGACAGAAGTCTCGGGGACTACACCCACTGGGTTCACTCGGAGTGAACCCACTGCAAATTCATCCTACTGTATCCGAGTATATCACTGAAACGCCGAGTGGGTGACAAGAGGAAAGTAAACACTTACTAGCGCACTTACTCGGATATCGTCCCAGAGCTCCAAGCTTTTCTTGTACAAAGACGCGATGGAGTCATACGCCCCCTTGGCATCACCCACCATCAGCTCCACCTGCACCATGGCGTCCTTGGCGGCCCCCACCTGGTCTTCCGGGAGATGTCGGGCGTCATATTGAACGGTTGACGGACCCGGCGCAACAGAAGACTCCCTAGGCATCCCGAGCTCAGCTCCAGTCGGTCCCGCCGTGAGGGGCACCGTCTCAGTCGGCGCCACCGTCTCGGTCGGCGACACGGTCATGGTGGGAGCAGCAGTAGATGGGACAACCTCAAGGACAGGCGCCAAAGCTGGCTCCGACCCCCTTTGGTCGTCGTCCTCCAAATGGATCACCTTCGAAGGAAGCTCGACTGAACAAAATGAAATTACAGAAAAAGGTCAAGATCAAAGACAACACTCGCGAATCAATAATACAAACTCTCGGAGTCGTGACAACGTACCTTGCTGGGACGTGGCGGCATTATCCGTGTCCATGGGGTCATCGTCCTGGCGCGACAGAGAGGTGGCGGAGGTAGCAGCTCTGTTGAGTGAAATCCACTCGACAAGTAAGCATGAGTTCAATCAGATACTGAAGTAAGATAGAAGAACAAGACACTTACGCTGAGGCGACTGGAACAGCGATCCTCATCCGAGGCAAAGCTTTCCGAGGCTTAGGCCCACTGGGTTTGGCCACCTTAGACGGTTGGTCCGTGGGCTCGGCAGCCGCGTCCCTGGTCCTCTTCACACTCCGAGCACTCGGAGCCATGGAGGGGCTGGCGGAGCACTCGGGGCCGCCGGAGGAGCCGGCAGAGCAGCAAGATCGTGACGGCGCTTAGTTCGGTGCTCTGGTGGTGGAGGTGGCGAGCTCTGCTCCCCTTCCTCCTCCTCTTCCGACTCCTCCTCCGTCTCCCCACTGTCGGAGATGTACTCGACGCTATCCGCGCTGCCCTGCTGGCTGCCCTCCTCTTCCTCGGCTGGATTCCTGTTCGAGACAGCAGAATACCAGTTAGTCCACTCCTGCACAAAACACAGTCGGCAACGTCGGTCAGTAGGACAAGAAAAGTAATAAATCTAAGAAGATTAAAAGCACTCGACAAGATGCGCTTACCTCATTCGGAGGAGGATTGTCGGCGCGAAAGGGCTTCACCCGCCGGGCTCCTTCGGGGTTATCACACGCGCATGTGATGCCGCGGACCCACGCCCTCACAGTCTCCCCGGTCACGCACTCTGGATGAGACCGAGTGGAGTCCGAAGGCCCCGCGTAGTGCCACATGGCATGGTGTCGGGCCTGCAGCGGCTGGATGCGCCGACCCAGAAAAGTCTCTAGCAGGTCCGTGCTGGTGACTCCCTTGCGGACGACGGCTATCAGCGCGTCGACCAAAGGCTGGATCTGGATCCCTTTCCCCCTTAGAGAGCGCAAGCTTCCTGGGAGGGCTCGGACGGTCTAGGCTAAAAGGTGGCAACCCGCTCGAGGCATTCGGACAAGCAATGTCCTGGCAATAGAACCAGGTCGATTGCGAGTTCCTAACTGACTCGGACAACTGGAGGGGGGTAGCTACTCTTTGTTTTCTTCTGGAAACCTAAACCCCCGCAGAGCTGGAGGAGATGGTTCTTATCGTCCGATTGGCTAAGCTTTTTGACGGTTTGGGATCTAGCGGAGAAGACGTACTTAAAGAGCCCCGAGTGAGGGGGACATCCAATAAAGCACTCGCAAAGGGTGACGAATGCAGCAAGGTGGGCTATTGCGTTTGGAGGAAAATGATGGAGCTGCGCCCCGAAGTAGGTCATGATACCTCGGAAGAAGGGGTGGGGAGGCAAGGACAAGCCCCTGAACACATGGCTGAGCAGCAGAACGCGCTACCCCTCCTTCGGCGCCGGCTCCGTCTCGGCTTCCGGCAGCCGCCAGGACTTGTTGACGATCATGCCATGCTCCACCAACTCCAGCAAGTCGTCCTCCGTCACCGAGGAGGGGAGGAAATCCCCCTGGATCCAACCCGCCGACAGCGCCCGCTGCCGCCGCTGGGTAGGAGCCGCCCCCTTCTTCTTCTTCTTCTTCTTCTTCGACTCAAGTTTGCTGGTCTGCCCCTTCATCATGGCGAAGGCGACGGATCTGCGGAGGAGGAGGGGAAGGAGGAAGCTTGGGGCGTGCAGAGAGCTGCGGGAGAAGCGGGATTAATGCGAGGAAGATGAGCAGCGCAACAGAGAATCCCGTCGGAGAAGCTTAAATAAGCTTCCGACTGGGTCACTAACAGGTGGACCCGAAATCTTATCCCCCCAACCGGCTGCTGCGATGTTAGTGGAGAAGATAAAGGTGCGGTAATCGAGGCGGCGAAACCTACTCGATGGCAATGTCGTCATCCCCGCTGAGCGCGCGGTAACCGAAATTTGAGGATCCCGGAAAATTCGGCGCTGTCAGTTTGACCAGTCACGTTGAAAGATTCCGCGGAAGCACTTGGTCTCTGACGGTTCGTTTCACCGATACCTTCACTCGGATCACTGGTTGAAAGGACAAAACGGATCGAGGCAAACAATGCCAAAGTCACCTCCATACCAGTCGGATCCATAGTCCGGACATCACTTCATCGTTCCAACCCCGATCCATTCGGGGAATAATGATGGGGTTATAGTCCCAGGATAGGGTCATAGGCCTGCCCTATAGGTCCTACCCAAGGACTACCCTTCATAGAGGACGAGGCCCTTGGACAGTTTCGACTGAACTAAGGACTCCCCCATCATCCAGTCGGTGACGAGCACTCGGAGCATATTTAACGTACCGACTGGATTCCACTTTGTACATCGTAACCTCCCAGGAGGGCAACGGTCATACGTTTTCACACACCATTATTAACATTTAAGGCTTACGTTACCTGTAACGTAGGCATTTGTTCGCCACTATTCCACCCCTGTCCACCGGGCCATTATGAAGGGCAGGCACTCTATATAAGCTGCACTTCCCCACTGGTGCGGGGGTTGGTTTTTACTGTAATCCTATATTCCACTCGACACTAAGCTCCCAAGAGCACTGAGACGTAGGGCTTTTACCTCCACCGTAGAGGGGCCTAAACTCATACATCCTCGCCGTAGCTAAGGCTCTGCCCATCCTTTCGTACCCTACACTTCTATTGTCAGATTTATACCCACGACAGGCAGCAAGCATCTCATTTGAATTTGGGCATCAAAATCATTTTACTGACTCATTTTTGACCTAGTTTTGCTATTTAAAAAATGCTTAATTTCTGAAACTCATTTTGACTCGGTTTCATTATTAACTATCTAATTTCACAAAGAATTTCAGAAACAATGTCCTAGCAAAAATCCTAGCAAGCAGCCCTAACAATGTCCTAGCAATAACCCTAGCAATCCATCGAAACCCTAGGAAGCAAACGGACGGAGGAGGCATCAGGATGTCTCACCCGAGAAGGAGACGGCCGAAGGAGAAGCAGAGGCCGAGGTCGCCGTTGCAGCAGAGTGGGTCGGGGTCGGGGTCGCCGGGCAGCAGAGAGTCACCGGGGGTAGCAGAGAGTCGCCCGTGATCACGTTGGGAGGACCGGCGGTGACGCAAGGGTGGAGTGGGGATGGAGAGAGGGAGAGAGTTAAAGGCATGTGCGGGGAAGATGATAAGCCCACGAGGGCGCTAATTAGTAGTGGCACGGGGCCGAGAAGGGCGCTACTCCTATGGCTTTAGCAGTAGCGTTGCTCTCTGACAACCGCTGCTACTACAGGTGGCCCTTGTCGGTCGTGATGGGACCAATTAGCAGTAGCGCCTGTTGGACATCCAGCGCTACTGCTAACTGGATACCTGTAGCGCCTGTCACCGCCCGCGCTACTACTACTTACGAGTAGTGTTGTTCTTTTAACCGATGCTACTGCTAAAATCATATCTATAAGCATTCTCCTAGTAGTGGTAGGATCGAACTAGTTACGTCTAATCAATCTGGATTCCTATTAGCTGCCCTTTGCATCATTTATAGGCAAAATGGGTAGGTGGCACACACCCACAACGTACAATGATTTCCTAAGTGGGCTGACCCATCAGGTTAACGCTTTGATATATTGGTTTGTGTAGGAACAAAGTATATCTATCAGAGCCGGGCTGCGGGGGATGGAGTCTTCAAATTTCTTCATAAACTTTAAAAATATCGGAACCCAGCAACGCAGCGAATAAAAATAGACTACATCTAACGAATGGTAATTTGCGAACACGAATTAAATGCATGCATCAAAGAGAATCACACGATTAAGATTTACCACAAAACACAAAATGAATGAAAACAAGTGCAGAGATGACGAGTGATGCTCGGTGGTGACAAGGAATTTGATAAACTAGTTCGCCCTTGTGCAAAAGGACTATGTCTAGTTGGAGGTGTTGTGACTTAATACGAAAGATATACTCTCTTTGCTCTATTCTCCTCCACAATTGGTTTGCCAACCAATGTCGACTACCCATGGTAGAATCTCAAGGTGATCTCCGAACCTTTATGGACTTTCTCGAGAACAACAGTCACTCTTGGTCTCTAAAAAAATTGACACCTAACTATCTAGAGAGTTTGAAGCTCTGAAGAATAATATGTGTCGCATACTAGACTAGTCTGAAAGATATTGACCACAGAAATCCAACAATGAAAACCATATGGTATTTGAACACACAATCTAAAAGATAAGACGTATGAATAAACGATTCTAAAAAAATTTGTTGCAACAAGTGATGCACATGCAATGTGTCACTTCTCAATCCTTGAGAAGGTGACACTGATCCTTCAACGGTTATCAATTAATTATTGATCTCGGCTTCTTCCAACTATAGGATTGACTATGCATCACGTGACATAGACGGGGCATGCCCTCGCGTCAATCCATTGTTATAAATTACACCCAAGTAGGTTTCAGGATAGTTTGACCTTTTCTCTGTTTTTTTCCTTTATTCTTATTTCATCTTTCCTGCTTATTTTAAGAAATATTGCAAATAAATATATTCCAAAACATAAATTAATTACAAAAATAAAATTTAAATATAAAAATATGATAACACAATTTAAAAATTATTAGAAAAATATAATAGAATGTAAAATAATTGCGATATTCATTCACAAAAATGTTGATAGCATTGAAAAGACATGTTATGACATTCAAAAATTTATATGAAATTAATTTTAATTAGTGATGTATTTATAAAATGTTAAACATGTAAAAAATATTCTTCATTTAAAAAAGAAATGTACAAATATGTATGAAAAATAGACATAAAAATATATATCTGAAAAAAATAATCATAATGTATTTAATAAATGCTCAACCTGTATAACAAAAGTTGCTTATCTGTATAACAAATGTACAATGTATATGGAAAAGTAGATACCAAAAAATATATAAAAAATTTAATCATGTACTTGAAATTTTGAAATATTCATAAATAAATATTCCTGATGTGTACAAAATATGTACTATGTTTATACATTTTTTCCTGTGCTGGAAAAAGGAAAAATAAAAAGCATGAATTGAGTACAACGGAAAAAGGAAAAATAAAATCAAAGAAAAGAAATGAAAAAAAACGAAAAATCTAATCGAAAAAAAAGAAAAAAATACTAGACCCATATACTGAAATACCGGAAAAGAAAAATAATATAAAAAAACTATAGTACTGAGCTTGCCCGGTCGAATTACGCCTGATGCAAGGGAAGCATACGTGGAAAAGCCTATTGGCGGCCCTCTGCGTCGCGCTGCGCTTCGCACCATTTATAGCTCCAACACCTCCGGTTTTGGAAACCTTAATGTTTTCTTCTTTCTTTATTCTTTCATGTTCCTGTTTTCTTTACTGTTTATTTTTTTTGTTTCAAAAATGTTCTGTATTTTTAATAAATTGTCCCTCAAATTCGAGATATATTTTTTTCTTTTATAAAAAATGTTCTGGATTTTTCAAAAATGTTCTGGATTTTTCAAAAATGTTCTCCAAATTAGAAGAAATTTTTTACATTTTAAACAATAATCTGTATTTTTAAAAACATTCTCTATATTCATAAAATGTTCTATAATTTTATAAAATATTCAGTATTTTAAAACAATGTTCTTTAAATTTGATATTTTTTGATTTTCCAAAAAATGATCTAGATTCTCAAAAAATGGTCTAGAATTTTGAAAATTTCTTTGCAGATACGAAAATTGTATCCATTATCAATTTTTGTTTCTGAAATTTCAAAAAATGTTCCTGTTTTCAGAAAATGCCCTCATTTTCAAAAAGCCAATCACAATTTTAAAATTTTATCTATGAATGAGAAATTTGTTCACAACTAAAAAAATTCATATTTTTATAATTATGTTCACGAAGTTTAAATTTATTCATGTTTGAAAAATTTGTGCAGAATTGGAAAAAAGTTTGCGGTTTCAAAATGTGTTCGCAGATTCAAAAATTGTTCATGTTTCAAAAAATGCTCTCATTTTCAAAAAACTAATCGCAATTTTAAAAGTTTGATCAACAATTAGGAATATATTCCGGTTCTTTTAGAATTGTTCGCGCTTTGAAATTTGTCTAAGATTTTTCAAAATTGATCTCGGTTTCAAAATTGTTCGGGGTTTCTAAAAATTGTTCTCCGTTTAAAAATTTCTTTCTCAAGATTCAAAAAATATTCGTGCTTCCAATTTTTTTTTACGTCACGCTTTTATAAAAAATGTTCTGGATTTTTGAAAAATGTTCTCCATTTTCAAAAAAATGTTCTATAATTTCAAAATTGTTTTCTGTTTCAAAATTTTGTTCTCAAGATTCAAAAAATGCTCGCGCTTTAAAAAATTGTTCATGATTTTTGCGGTTTAAAAATGCTCGCGCTTTAAAAAATTTGTTCACAACTTAAAAAATCATATTTTTATAATTATGTTCACGAAGTTTAAATTTATTCATGTTTGAAAAATTTGTGCAGAATTTGAAAAATGTTTGCGGTTTCAAAATGTGTTCGCAGATTCAAAAATTGTTCATGTTTCAAAAAATGCTCTCATTTTCAAAAAACTAATCGCAATTTTAAAAGTTTGATCAACAATTAGGAATATGTTCCGGTTCTTTTAGAATTGTTCGCGCTTCAAAATTTGTCTAAGATTTTTCAAAATTGATCTCGGTTTCAAAGTTGTTCGCGGTTTTTAAAAAAAATTCTCCTTTTCAAAATTTCTTTCTCAAGATTCAAAAAATGTTCGTGCTTCCAATTTTTTTTGACGTTTTTCAAAATTGTTTTCTGTTTCAAAATTTTGTTCTCAAGATTCAAAAAATGCTCGCGCTTTTACAAAAAATGTTCTGGATTTTTAATAAATGTTCTCCAAATTAGAAGAAATTTTTTACATTTTAAACAATGATCTGTATTTTCAAAAACATTCTCTATTTTTATAAAATGTTCTATAATTTTATATAGATGTTCTATAATTTTCATAAAATGTTCTATTCGCACTTCCAAATTTCTTCAGCATTTTTCTATAAAATTCTCTGTTGGAAAACTTTTCTCAAAATTCAAAAAAGTTTGTACTTTAGAAAATTGTTCGCACTTCCAAAATTTTTCAAGATTTTCCAAAACTTTTCTCAGTTTATAATTTTGATCTGAAATTCAAAAAATGTTTGTTCTTTAAAATTTTGTTCGAGCTTTCAAATTTGTTTGGGGTTTTTTAAATTGTTCTCTTTTTCGAAATTTTATTCTCGCGATTAAAAGAATATTTGTTTTTTCAAAAATTATTCGCGCTTCCATATTTGTTCGCGATTTTTAAAATTGTTCTTCAAAGTCGATTTTTTTTGCGTCAAATACAATAATAAAAGGAAAAGGGAAAGTAAAAACAACAAAAAAGGAAATAAACAGAAAACGAAAAAGTAACAGAAAATAAAACGGAAATGAAGCTGGGCCGGTCCAGTCAGGTCATCCCTGTATTCTTTTCATGTATTACATGCTAATGCTTTATTTTCTATTTTCATGACATACTCAATGCTTGCCATGTGTCTGATTGTTCACCTCTAATGCCATGTTTTCTCCATGCATGTGCCTGGTAGAATTACTAGAAGTACGATCTATTTTCTACTTGCTGTCCTAGCTTGCCATCAGCATACGCCAACAACCCAAGGTATGATGTTGGATTAATAGCTATTCTTAGAGAATGGATCCAGATATTATTTATTTTGCTGGTTCTATACTTGGCTGCAATTTTTCACGGAATAGGACACAGTGTTATGTTGTCTGGCACATATGTACATTTTCTTCAAGCCTTAAATTGTAGTTAGCAAAACATATGGACACACTTTGGTGGTGGCGTTAGCTTTCTCATTAAATTATCTAAATTTGTTTCTCAGTTCCTACTTCTGTAGGTCCATTAAATCTTCTGTAGAACTATATATTCGATATTTTCTGAAAAATAAGGAGGTTACCTATTCCTTTACACACCTGCAACCAAATTGAACAATACCAGTTGTATTTGGGCGCAGTTTCATACAAAGACAAAGCTTAGTACCAAAAAAATGTCATTTTTCCTTATTCTCTGTACATTCATATTTATTCCAAATTTAAATCGAGAAGCCTCTAGGCATGTGTACATTGAGAATCATTCTGAAATTGTGGTTCAGAGCAGAGCATTTAAAAAGGAGGCATGATTTCGATATTTTTTACAAGATATTACATCGGTTTTCTGGTTTGGGCATACTTATAATTGTTTTTTTCTAACTACATCTTATCATGCACTTTTGTATACTATTCTAGATTAGAAGGTGTATATGAATGTGAGCAACAGAGTTCTTTACTCCTACAATATGGACGCACCAATGAAATTCGATTATACCTTGATAAGTCTCAGTTTTTTTTCCTTTCGTTTGTATGATTAAAAATTGGCATCAAACAAACACGTACTTGGATAAACTTTGTTCACGCACCAAAGGTTAAGGAAGGTCATATCTCTGTCTATGTTTTTGGAAGTTAAGAGGGCCTGCTATCAGTCACCGCCCACAACCTTTCATAATGTCTGTGCATGAATGAATTACTTGTTGATTTTCAAACACATTGTATCAGACAAGAAAGTTGGATAACAAGGCATACAGACAAGGCCATCTATCTAATATGGTTATAGTGAACTACCTTCGTGGCTTCCTTTTGGTATAAGTTGATGCTTTTGGTCTATTCATGCTATGAAAAAACACTGTTGTCGTCTAATAGACTTGGTGCTTCTGACCCTGTTCATTCTTATCCTGATATTGCATATCGTGTTTGGTCTATCAAATGCTTATGTTAAACTTCATTTATGGCACGTCGGTTGGTCTGCATATAATACAATAATATGCCTTGACAGTGCCCTTTTTTTATGTTAAACTTCATTGATGTTGCAGGAGTAGGGTCAGATTGCAGTGATATTAGTATTTTTTTTCGGTGGCAGTGTCCTTTTTTCCCTTGCATCGCCAATTAATTACCTTTTAGTCTTGGCCTGGCGCATAGGCGCTTACAACTGTTTTCTCACTGATTTAAGAAGGGTTTTAAGACGTGTGAAGATTTTTGAAGGAGGTGATGCCCGCTTTGTTGTTCAGAGCATAGAAGAAGTATGTGCAAGTGTACATCACCAACGTTATTTTACTTGCTTGCACTTACAGTGTATTTTAGAGTGCACACTTGGCGAAGCATCTGCTCGTGCTTACGATGCTCTATAAGGGAAATAATAATAGATGCACACTTGCTCTTTTACTGTTTTTGAACGGTTGTCAGGTTATTCAAAGGAGATACATATCATAAAAAGATAGTAAAATCTGTGTATCGCTTTGTATATGTGAAATATTAAGATGCATGAGTTTTAGACTTCTGTGGCAACGATAAACAGTAAAGAGAAATTCCCTTAAATGTACAATTAGTATTTTTATTTTTGTTATATGTTATATTCCAAAGATACCTGGTAAAGAGAAATGCCATTAAATGTACAGTTGGTACTTTGCTGTTGTTCTGCTTGTTATATGTTATGTTCCAAAGGTATTCTCTATCCTCTGTTGTATAGTTGACGGTCATGCTTTATCTATAAAACATGGATGTAATCTTGAAGAACGTCACGCCTGACATATGTTCATGTGCTTGGCGTGGAACATGATACCTATTAAGTCATGTTTTTGCACAATTCTTTGATGAAGCTTTACTGAACAATATAACGCTTCTAAGAGCTGCCACTTTACACTAATAATGCAGTGCAGAGGCCTGTGTGTGGAGCTGAGGACGAAATCCATAGCCATGGATTTAGTGACTTCACAAGGATAAGACATAGACGAAGATTTGTTGATAAGGTCTATGAGAACACAAATGAAATGGGCTATACGCATCTATTTAGTTAGTTTTGAATCAATGTCATGTGCATAGTTTGAATACTCGGTTGGCCTTCGCCTTGTATCTGAAACACTCATTCCGTGCTCCTCTTCTATCCTCTGGTTTTCCTTTCTCTCCCTAAATCCCCTAACAAATTCTAGTTATTGTTCGTGAGTTCATCAGGGCCTCACAATTGGTATTTAGAGCCACGAATTTGCGTTCGTATGCGCCCAAACCGTCCTGATTTGGCTGTAAAATTCCACCGCGAAGGGTGCGAAATTTGCTTCGGCCAAATTCGCTCGAAATCCCGAGCGGGATTCGCTGGATTCGGAGCGGGCCGCAAGGCGCCGTCGAAGTCGCCACTTCCGTCCGTCCAGACCAAGCTGGTCATCGCCGCCATGGGAGAGAACTCTGAGAGTATTCAGGCGTCGCTGGCCATCCTTCTCACCAAGATCGAAGCCATGGATACAAGGATTTCCAATTTTGGCAAACAGCTTGCGGCTACACAGGAAAATGTCGACGAGATTCGTCACAGGCAAGCGGAGGCAGGGGCTAAACCGGCGGGATCAGGAGTCACGGAGCAGGGCACTTCATCGGCCAGCCGCCTGGCTCCACGGCTTGCGAATCTGCAGCCGCCCCTCCTCGAGGTGCCCGAGGGATAGTCGGCGGGTCAGGTTTTCACCACAGCGCCCCCATCACCTGTGGAGCCTGTTCTTGGGCAGGAGCCACCACCGGAACCACGCCATGATCCGAGGCCGGCGATTGAGCACGTTCCAGAGCACCGTTCCAGAGCACGTTCCAGAGCACCGTTCCGAGGCAGGATCGAGACCGTGCCCACTTTATCAAGCCACCTAAGCACCATTTTCTATGATTCACTGGTGAGAATCCACGACTTTGGATTGACATGGCTCTTACTTACTTTGATATGTACCAAGTGCATGTCCATCAGTGGGTTCCTACCGCAACACTGTACCTCGATGGACATGCAGCACTTTGGTGGCAAGCATTTAAGCACCGTAGGCGTCTTTGGCCGTGGGATGACTTTGCAGTTGAGATTGAGTCGGAATTTGGGCAAGGCGAGTTTGAATCCCATATGACTCATCTCTTACAATTGAAGCAACAGGGTACTGTGACTGAGTACAAGTCCGCATTCGAGACAGCGATGTATCATTTGATAGCACTGGACCCTTCTTTGAACTCCAAATTTTTTATATCCCAGTTTGTACTTGGACTGAAGGATGAGATCAGAGCAGCGGTACGATTGCAGGCACCCACCAGCGTTACTCGAGCAGTCTGTTTGGCCAAAATTCAGGAAGAAGAGCTGGGATAGAACGGCCTCGACAACGTTTTCAGAGACAGACCATGCCTACTGCAATCCAACCAACTCAGCAAGCAGGAAAGAAAGCACCTGATGATTTTGGTCATGAAAGGCAGCTACGAGATTTCAGAAAAGCAAATGGATTATGCTTCAGGTGTGGAGACAAGTACAACAAGGAACATCAATGTAAGAAGCCTATGTAGCTACTTACTATACAAGTTGGTGAACATGGGAGGTGTTAACTGAAGATGCCGTTCAGGCACTTGAGTTATTAACTGAACCAGAAACACAGGAATGTTGCCAAATCTCTTCAAATGCAGTCAGTGGAGCAGATTCTGGGGAAACCATTCGCATCCGCGCTTTAGTGGGAAATCAAGTGATGTTAGCATTGGTTGACTCGGGTAGCAGCCATAGTTTTGTTGATGAAAACTTCACCACTCGAGAAAAAATAGATATTATTGCAGTACCCCCAGTTAAAGTCACAGTTGCTAATGGTCAGAGTATGCAGTCTCTGTCTCAGGTGCAGAATTTGACTTGGTGGACACAAGGCCATACATTCACTAGTTCTATGAGAGTTGTGCAGTTGGGTGCATATGATGCAGTGTTGGGGATGGATTGGCTGAAGTGTCACAGTCCGATGACTTGTGATTGGGAGGGTAAAGCATTACAGTTTGCACACGGTGACACTATTATTTCCCTTCAAGGTGTTCAGCTTGTTTCTACTATGCAATTGCAAGCTATGTCAATAGAGCAATTGGACAAAGCTCTGCATGGCAATGATATTTGGGCTATGGCCGTGGTTGATCCTTCTTCTAGTGATGTTGTTTGTATGGCTGGCTCATATCCCGAAGATCTTACTACAGTTTTAATAGAATTCCACGATGTGTTTGCAACTCCAACTGGACTGCCTTCCCATAGAGTGCATGATCATGCGATCACCTTGGAAGTGGGTCATAACCCTCCTAACTCTCGCCCTTACCGATACTCGCCACAACAGAAGGACGAGATTGAACGACACGTGGCAGAGATGATCAAGGCACGGATTGTAAAACCTAGCATGAGCCCGTATGCATCACCAGTACTTCTGGTTAAGAAAAAAGACGGCAGCTGGCGTTTCTGCGTGGATTACCGCAAACTCAATGCCATCATGGTAAAGAACAAATTCCCTCTTCCTATGGTCGACGAATTACTTGATGAACTGGTAGGATCAAAATATTTCTCCAAGCTAGACCTCAGGGCAGGTTATCATCAAAATCCGTATGCATGAACCGGATGAGGAGAAGACCGCATTTAAGACACATTCAGGACACTTCCAATTTCGTGTTATGCCATTTGGGGTGACCAGTGGACCACCAACATTTCAGTTCTTACTGAACAACATTTTTGCTCCAGCTAATCGCAAATATGTCATCATGTTCCTGGACGACATCTTAGTTTTCAGTAGCACTTGGGAGGACATTTGGAGCATCTGCGCTCGGTACTACACACCTTGCGTGAGCATCAGTTGTTTGCGAAGCTTTCCAAATGTTCTTTTGCTCAGACTGAAATCAAATATTTGGGTCATGTGATTTCTTTCGAAGGTGTGGCTACAGATCCGGAGAAGACTACGGTGATGGAACAGTGGCCCCAACCTACCAATGCTACTGAATTGTGTGGGTTCCTTGGGTTGACCGGGTACTACCGCAAGTTTGTCCGAAATTATGGTACTCTGGCCAAGCCTTTGACTCAATTGCTGACCAAGAAGGGTTTTGTTTGGACAGAGCAAGCCATTGCATCTTTTCAAAAATTGAAGACAGCTATGACTAGTACTCCGGTACTAGCTCTACCGGATTTCAGTCAACCTTTTGCAGTCGAAACTGATGCTTCTGCCACAGGAATTGGAGCTATACTCTCACAGAATAACCATCCGATTGCTTATCTGAGCAGGGCTTTAGGTGTGGCTAATCAAAAGGTGTCTGTTTATGATAAAGAATTCTTGGCTGTCATTATGGCCATTGATAAGTGGCGCCCACCTTCAGAGGGGTTCCTTCACTATCATTACAGACCACCGAAGCCTCTGTCATTTACAGGATCAACAACTCATTACTGATCTTCAGCGTAAGGCCATGGCTAAGATGGTGGGCCTTCAATTTCAGTTTAAATATCGCAAAGGCTCGGAGAACAATGTCGCAGATGCATTATCTCGTGTGGGTCACTTGTACACAATCACAGCAGTCTCGACTTGCCAACCAATGTGGATGCAGGAGGTTGTGAATTCCTATCAAACTGATCAAGCAGCTCTGGACCGATTGGCTCGTCTAGCAGTGCATAGTCCGGATGAACACGGTTATTCACTGGATCAAGGACTCATTAAATATCAAGGACGTATGTGGATTGGTAATAATTCTATGCTCCAAACAAAACTAATCAGTGCGTTGCATTTAAGCGCTGTCAGGGGTCATTCAGGCGTTAGGGCCACTTATTACCGTGTGTCCAAATTATTCCAATGGTCTGGCATGAAACACTCATCCCGTGCTCCTCTTCTATCCTCTGGTTTTCCTTTCTCTCCCCAAATCCCCTAACAAATCCTAGTTATTTTTCGTGAGTTCCACCAGCGCCTTACTGCCCTCACAGCGGCTCGAGAGTTATATGAGAACTTAGTTGCCCTTAGGCCTGTACTCCGTCGTCTCCTAAAAACTACTGTAATGGACTGTCTTGGCGCTATTCTTGATCACGTCCCCTTCAATGACGTCGTGGACCATGCAAAAACCATTACGTTCGATAGTAATAATTGTATTGAGTGAAATGTGGTGTTCATGGTGCATGAAATTTCAGTGGGTTAAGTATAAGCCCATCTATAGCAGAACATATCATGCATGCCATAAATATTGTTGGTGTATCTTTGCTGATACTGACTGTTTTCTCATGTATATCGGTTGCCATTTTCCGGTCTTATCTCGCACAAGTCTGATCAAAATAATTAAATATTTATACTAAGCATTTCTACTTATTTCTATCTAATTATTCAAAAATCATAATCATAGTAAATATTGTCCATAGCTTAATTCTAGTAATTAAGCAGATGATAATGTTGTTAAACATTGAAAATAGTACATCATGGTACAATTGTAATGTGTGTTGTTGAAAAATGTGTTTATATTGTGCTATATTTGAATAATGTTTGAAGTAAGACTTTGCTAATTTGAACAATGTTTGAAATACGAGTTACATTAGTATTTTGTTTTTTTGATATATTACACCTTATAGAGATTTTTACTCAATGCGCAAACAAAAACAAAAAATTGGATGCTTTCATGAATAGATTTGTCATCTCCTAATAAACATAGTGAGTATATATGTATATGTGTGTGTATGCATAAATGTCTCCGTAGAGACTTCTAAACTGTGTAGTCTTAAAAATATCCTCATGGTAGTCTCTAGTTTGTGATTAGGTATACCAAAATAACAAAATTAGGATTATATCTATACCTAATAATAAAGCGGCTATTGCTTTCGTCGGAAAACCCACCACGGCATTTTTATGAAAAAAAGCCCCTGTAATTTTTGTTATTCAACCCGTGCTCCATCATTTATCTGCAACGCAAAAGAAAAAACGATTCGCTGCAAAAATTATACCCGTACGCATCGCCTCCTCCCGTCGACCCTGGGCCACCCTGGCCTGTGCCCAGGCCGCCGCCACACCACTCGCCGCTGTGGCCGACCTCAACCGCCACCGCTGCCGATCTCAATCCACCCACCTCCGCGGCTGTACCTCTCCCCGCTCACTGCCCCCGTTGCAGCGCTCGAGCGCATCGCGTCGATCCTGGTCCACCCTGGCCTGTGCCCAGGCCGCCGCCACACCACTCGCCGCTGCAGCCGACCTCAACCGCCACCGCTGCCGATCTCAACCCACCCGCCTCCGCGGCTGTACCTCTTCCCGCTCACTACCCCCTTTGCGGCACTCGAGCGCATCGCGTCGACCCTGGTCCACCCTGGCCTGTGCCCAGGCCGCTGCCACACCACTCGCCGCCACGGCCGACCTCAACCACCAGTGCTGTCGATCTCAACCCACCCGCCTCCGCGGTCGTACCTCTGCCCGCTTGCTGCCCCGGAAGCGGTGGAGGTGGTTGTCATCGCAGCGGCCGGAGGAGCAGAAGGCGTGCGATAGCAGCGGCGGCCCGAGGTGGTGCAACGGCGGCGAACAGGAGATCGCGGCAGCAGCGGCGGCCCGAGGCGGGGCGACGGCGGCGGCGGCCAGGAGATGGGCGGCAGCGACGAAAACCCTAACCTAGTCTGATACCATGTAAGACAAAGAGTTTTGGGGAAACTGGCTCAACCCTCTAGGGATGGCCTATCACATATATTTATAGATGATGTATCAAGGATACGTTACAATATAAACGTATAGGTACAGATAACTATACTGTCTAACACAGCCTGCCGGAGGAGCTGCACTTGGAGATCCTCAGGCGCCTCTCCCCGACTCCCCAGGTGCTCGCCAGAGCCTCCGCCGTCTGCAGGGAGTGGCGCCGCGTCGTGAACCACGACCCCGGCTTCCTCCGCGAGCTGTACCGTGCGCGTCGCGGGCACCCGTCACCGCCGGCTTCTTCCACAACCCCTACAAGGACCAGTACGAGTACCCCCACAGGTTCGTGCACATGGACGCAGATGACCCTGTCAAAATCTCCATCGAGAAAATCGGTCCGACGGACGACTGGCAGTTCGTCGACTGCCGCCATGGTCGTGTCCTCCTAAAACACAGGTGGAATCATCGGTTCCTGATGTGGCACCCTGTCACCGGCGTCCGCCACCTCGTTCTAGACACACCGGTGTTTGGTTGACCAGACAAGACTAGCGTCACATTGATATGTGACTGTGACGCGGACGATGATGCCGACAAGTTAGACAAACCCACGTCTATATATGGAGCTCGCCGGTGGAGCTGCCGAGGCCAATACATCAGATCCGTCCAGACCCGCAAAACCTTGTACTAACCACTGTGCGACTATGTAGTTCTGGCCTATGACATAGAGCAACGGATCCTGACTGTTAAGCCACCAGTTCATGCAGCCGTTATCACATGCACCATGTATAGCCAGCATGCGATAACGCGGTCACCTGTAGCATTGGACGAGGAGTAGTGGAGGCTGGCGTCGTGCATGTAGTGGGTTAGTGGTTAGTATAATGGCACATGCACGATCAGCTCTGGCTGTCTCAACTCTCAAGTGTATATATACCTCAGCTTAGAGCCTAATCAAAATGCGTTGAATAATCTCTTTCTTTCTCTCTAAACATGGTATCAGACACCACCGGTCTGCCCTCTACGCAGGCTCCCGATCTTCCTCCCGCTTCCGCCATGGACGCCAACCCCGTCCTCTCCCCACGCTCCTCCCTTGATGGCGCCGCCGACGTCCTTCCTCACGACGCCGGCGCCCTCGCCAACCCGCTCCAGCCGGCCGCCGCTGTCATCCCCCCGGCCGCGGTGCCACCGGCCCTCCCCTCCGCCATTCTCCAGGCGATCGACATCCGCCGTCATGTCCCCGTCACCCTCGACCTCCTTGCCGGCAACTACTCCCAGTGGCGCCGCCACTTCGACACCGTGATCGGTATGTTCGAGCTCCGGTCTCACGTCGACCCCGCTGCCGCTCCTCGTCCCCACGATCCGGAGTGGCAGATGACCGACCACACCGTCGTCCACTGGCTCTCCTCCACCATCGCGCCGGAACTCCTCGAAGCGGTCATGCACTCCGAGGATTCGGCTCTGACCGTGTGGCGCGCCGTCGACGAGCTCTTCCACAGCAATCAGATGGCGCGCGCTGTGTACATCGACGCCGAGTACCACGCCGTTCTCCAGGGCGACATGACGATCATGCAATACTGCACTCGTCTTCGCAGCTTCGCCGACCAGCTCCGTGCCCTGGGGCAGCCAGTGATCGACTCTCGTCAGGTTTTCCATCTTCTTCGCGGCCTCAACCGCCAGTACCACACCGTCATCCCCCACATCACCTCTCAGGATCCGCTCCCCTCCCTTCTCCAAGTCCGCTCGTTTCTTCTTCTTGAAGAGCATCGCGCTGAGCAGACGGCTCGGATCCAGTCCGCCCATGCCCTTTGGGTCGGGCGCGGATCCCCCTCCACGCCGGCTCCAACGCCGCCAGCGTCCTCCCCCAACACCGACAACGCCTCGCGGGGACGCGGCCGCCAGCGCCGTCGTGGCCGCGGCAACGGCGGCACCCCCTCTTCGTCGGCACCACCAGCACCCCGCGCGCCTCTCTGCCCTAGACCGGCGCCCGGCGCCAACTCCTGGACTGGGCTCGTCCAGGCCTGGCCCATGCCGTGGCGTGCCCCTGGCTCCGGCGTCCTCGGCCCATGTCCTGGCACGCCGCCTCAACAGGCCATGTTCGCGGCTCCCTCAGGCTACGGCGCTCCCGGCGGCACCCCTGCTGGCTACCTCGCCCCCGGCGTCTACCCTCCGGGGTATGCGCCGTCTCCGCCGTACATGCCTCCCGGCCCCAGCACCTCCACTGCTCCCTCCCAGCCCTGGGACATGAAGGCGCTGCAGGCCGCACTCCAGGCCGCCACCGCCGGCCCCTCCTCGTCGGGAACAACCCCGGAGTGGTACCTCGACTCCGTGCCTCCGCCCACATGTCGTCTAACCCTGGTAATCTCCATTCCCTGCGTCCGTTTCATTCTTCCTCCCACATCGTCGTTGGCAGCGGCGCGCACCTCCCCATCACTCATGTCGGCCATGGTGCCCTCATCGAGGGCACTTCCCCCGTCCAACTTCGCAATGTTCTTGTCTCTCCCTCCCTCATTACCAACTTACTTTCCGTTCGTCAGATTTGCGGCGATAACCCTGTTTCCATCGAGTTTGATGCGTTTGGTTTCTCTGTCAAGGATCTTCGAACCAAGGCGGTGATTCTCCGATGTGATTCCGACGGCGATCTCTACCCTGTGCGGTGGCCATCCAACCTCCCTCGTGTTGGGAAACGTCGCATGGGAAACAAAAATTTTCCTACGCGCACGAAGACCTATCATGGTGATGTCCATCTACGAGAGGGGATGAGTGATCTACGTACCCTTGTAGACCGTACAACAGAAGCGTTAGAGAACGCGGTTGATGTAGTGGAACGTCCTCACGTCCCTCGATCCGCCCCGCGAACAATCCCGCGATCAGTCCCACGATCTAGTACCGAACGGACGGCACCTCCGCGTTCAGCACACGTACAGCTCGACGATGATCTCGGCCTTCTTGATCCAGCAAGAGAGACGGAGAGGTAGAAGAGTTCTCCGGCAGCGTGACGGCGCTCCGGAGGTTGGTGATGACCTTGTCTCAGCAGGGCTCCGCCCGAGCTCCGCAGAAACGCGATCTAGAGGAAAAACCGTGGAGGTATGTGGTCGGGCTGCCGTGGAAAAGTCGTCTCAAATCAGCCCTAAAACCTCCGTATATATAGGTGGGAGGGAGGGGGGCCTTGCCTTGGGGTCCAAGGACCCTCAAGGAGTCGGCCGAGCCAAGGGGGAGGACTCTCCCCCCCCCCAAACCGAGTTGGACTAGGTTTGGTGGGAGGGAGTCCCCCTCCCTTCCCACCTCCTCCCTTTTTTTTTCCTTTTCCTTTGATTTCTTATCCTTGGCGCATAGGCCCCTTTTGGGCTGTCCCACCAGCCCACTAAGGGCTGGTGCGCCAGCCTTATGGCCTATGGGCTTCCCCGGGGTGGGTTGCCCCCCCGGTGAACTCCCAGAACCCATTCGTCATTCCCGGTACATTCCCGGTAACTCCGAAAACCTTCCAGTAATCAAATGAGGTCATCCTATATATCAATCTTCGTTTCCGGACCATTCCGGAAACCCTCGTGACGTCCGTGATCTCATCCGGGACTCCGAACAACATTCGGTAACCAACCATATAACTCAAATACGCATAAAACAACGTCGAACCTTAAGTGTGCAGACCCTGCGGGTTCGAGAACTATGTAGACATGACCCGAGAGACTCCTCGGTCAATATCCAATAGCGGGACCTGGATGCCCATATTGGATCCTACATATTCTACGAAAATCTTATCGTTTGAACCTCAGTGCCAAGGATTCGTATAATCCCGTATGTCATTCCCTTTGTCCTTCGGTATGTTACTTGCCCGAGATTCGATCGTCAGTATCCGCATACCTATTTCAATCTCGTTTACCGTCAAGTCTCTTTACTCGTTCCGTAATACAAGATCCCGCAACTTACACTAAGTTACATTGCTTGCAAGGCTTGTGTGTGATGTTGTATTACTGAGTGGGCCCCGAGATACCTCTCCGTTACACGGAGTGACAAATCCCAGTCTTGATCCATACTAACTCAACTAACACCTTCGGAGATACCTGTAGAGCATCTTTATAGTCACCCAGTTACGTTGCGACGTTTGATACACACAAAGCATTCCTCCGGTGTCAGTGAGTTATATGATCTCATGGTCATAGGAATAAATACTTGACACGCAGAAAACAGTAGCAACAAAATGACACGATCAACATGCTATGTCTATTAGTTTGGGTCTAGTCCATCACGTGATTCTCCCAATGACGTGATCCAGTTATCAAGCAACAACACCTTGTTCATAATCAGAAGACACTGACTATCATCGATCAACTGGCTAGCCAACTAGAGGCATGCTAGGGACGGTGTTTTGTCTGTATCCACACATGTAAATGAGTCTTCATTCAATACAATTATAGCATGGATAATAAACTATTATCTTGATACAGGAATTATAATAATAATTATATATTTATTATTGCCTCTAGGGCATAATTCCAACAGTCTCCCACTTGCACTAGAGTCAATAATCTAGCCCTCACATCACCATGTGAATTACATTGTAATAAATCTAACACCCATACAGTTCTGGTGTCGATCATGTTTTGGCCGTGGAAGAGGTTTAGTCAGCGGGTCTGCTACATTCAGATCCGTGTGCACTTTGCAGATATTTACGTCCTCTTCCTCGACGTAGTCGCGGATGAGGTTGAAGCGTCGTTTGATGTGTCTGGTCTTCTTGTGAAACCGTGGTTCCTTTGCTAAGGCAATGGCACCAATGTTGTCACAGAACAAGGTTATTGGATCTAGTGCACTTGGCACCTCTTCAAGATCCGTCATGAACTGCTTCATCCAGACACCCTCCTTAGCCGCCTCCGAGGCAGCCATGTACTCCGCTTCACATGTAGAATCTGCTACGACGCTTTGCTTGGAACTGCACCAGCTTACCGCACCCCCATTAAGAATAAATACGTATCCGGTTTGCGACTTAGAGTCGTCCGGATCTGTGTCAAAACTTGCATCGACGTAACCTTTTACGGCGAGCTCTTCGTCACCTCCATACACGAGAAACATCTCCTTAGTCCTTTTCAGGTACTTCAGGATATTCTTGACCGCTGTCCAGTGATCCACTCCTGGATTACTCTGGAACCTACCTGCCATACTTATGGCCAGGCTAACATCCGGTCTAGTGCACAGCATCGCATACATGATAGAACCTATGGCTGAAGCATAGGGGACGGAGCGCATATGCTCTCTATCTTCATCAGTTGCTGGGCACTGAGTCTTACTCAATCTCGTACCTTGTAAAACTGGCAAGAACCCTTTCTTGGACTGTTTCATTTTGAACCTCTTCAAAACTTTATCAAGGTATGTGCTTTGTGAAAGTCCTATCAGGCGTTTTGATCTATCCCTATAGATCTTAATGCCTAGAATGTAAGCAGCTTCTCCTAGGTCCTTCATAGAGAAACTTTTATTCAAGTAACCTTTTATGCTCTCCAAAAGCTCTACGTTGTTTCCAATCAGTAATATGTCATCCACATATAATATTAGAAACGCCACAGAGCTCCCACTCACTTTATTTTAAATACAAGATTCTCCAACCACTTGTATAAACCCAAATGCTTTGATCACCTCATCAAAGCGTTTGTTCCAACTCCGAGATGCTTGCACCAGTCCATAAATGGATCGTTGGAGCTTGCACACCTTGTCAGCATTTTTAGGATCGACAAAACCTTCGGGTTGCATCATATACAACTCTTCCTTAAGAAAACCGTTAAGGAACGCCGTTTTGACATCCATCTGCCAAATTTCATAATCGAAAAATGCAGCTATTGCTAACATGATTCTGACGGACTTAAGCATCGCTACGGGTGAGAAAGTCTCATCGTAGTCAACTCCTGGAACTTGTGAAAAAACCCTTTGCCACAAGTCGAGCTTTATAAATGGTCACATTACCGTCAGCGTCCGTCTTCTTCTAAAAGATCCATTTGTTTTGAATAGCCTTGCGGCCCTCAGGGAGTATCTCCAAAGTCCACACTTTGTTCTCATACATGGATCCTATCTCGGATTTCATGGCTTCTAGCCATTTGTTGGAATCTGGGCCCACCATTGCTTCTTCATAATTTGCAGGTTCATTGTTGTCTAACAACATGATTGATAAGACGGGATTACCGTACCACTCTGGAGCAGCGCGTGATCTCGTCGACCTGCGTGGTTCAACAGAAACTTGAACTGGAGTTTCATGATCATCATCATTAACTTCCTCCTCAACCGGCGTCGCAACGACAGAGGTTTCCCCTTGCCCTGCGCCACCATCCAGAGGGATGAAAGGTTCGACAACCTCGTCAAGTTCTATCTTCCTCCCACTCAATTCTCTCGAGAGAAACTCCTTCTCGAGAAAAGCTCCGTTTTTAGCAACAAACACTTTGCCCTCGGATTTGAGATAGAAGGTGTACCCAACTGTCTCTTTTGGGTAACCTATGAAGACGCACTTTTCCGCTTTGGGTTCCAGCTTTTCAGGCTGAAGCTTTTTGACATAAGCATCACATCCCCAAACTTTAAAAAACGACAACTTTGGCCTTTTGCCATACCACAGTTCGTATGGTGTCGTCTCAACGGATTTTGATGGTGCCCTATTTAAAGTGAATGCAGCTGTTTCTAATGCATAACCCCAAAATGATAACGGCAAATCAGTGAGAGACATCATAGATCGCACCATCTCTAACAAAGTACGATTACGACGTTCGGACACACCATTACGCTGTGGTGTTCCAGGCGGTGTCAACTGCGAAACAATTCCACATTGTCTTAAGTGAGCACCAAACTCGAAACTCAGATATTCACCCCCACGATCAGACCGTAGGAACTTGATCTTCTTGTTACGATGATTTTCCACTTCACTCTGAAATTGCTTGAACTTTTCAAATGTTTCAGACTTGTGCTTCATCAAGTAGACATAACCATATCTACTTAAATCGTCAGTGAAGGTGAGAAAATAACGATATCCGCCGCGTGCCTCTACGCTCATTGGACCACACACATCGGTGTGTATGATTTCCAACAAGTCACTTGCACGCTCCATTGTTCCGGAGAACGGAGTCTTAGTCATCTTGCCCATGAGGCATGGTTCGCATGTGTCAAGTGAATCAAAGTCAAGTGACTCCAAAAGTCCATCAACATGGAGTTTCTTCATGCGCTTTACACCAATATGACCCAAACGGCAGTGCCACAAAAATATGGCGCTATCATTGTTTACTCTAACTCTTTTGGTCTCAATGTTATGTATATGCGTATCGCTATCAAGATTCAATATGAACAATCCTCTCACATTCGGTGCATGACCATAAAAGATGTTACTCATAGAAATAGAACAACCATTATTCTCAGACTTAAAAGAGTAACCGTCTCGCAATAAACAAGATCCAGATATAATGTTCATGCTCAACGCAGGCACTAAATAACAACGATTTAAGTTCATCACTAATCCCGATGGTAGCTGAAGTGACACTGTGCCGACGGCGATTGCATCAACCTTGGAACCATTTCCTACGCGCATCGTCACTTCGTCTTTCGCCAGCCTTCGTCTATTCCGTAGTTCCTGCTTCGAGTTGCAAATGTGAGCAACAGAACCGGTATCGAATACCCAGGCACTACTACGAGAGCCGGTTAAGTACACATCAATAACATGTATATCAAATATACCTGATTTTTCTTTGCCCGCCTTCTTATCTGCCAGATACTTGGGGCAATTGCGCTTCCAGTGACCCATACGCTTGCAATAGAAGCACTCTGTTTCAGGCTTAGGTCCAGCCTTGGGTTTCTTCGGCGGATTGGCAACAGGCTTGCCGCTCTTCTTCGAGTTGCCCTTCTTGCCTTTGCCGTTTCTCTTGAAACTAGTGGTCTTGCTCACCATCAACACTTGATGCTCTTTACGGAGTTCAGACTCTGCGACTTTCAGCATCGCAAACAACTCGCCGGAGACTTGTTCATCCCTTGCATGTTGTAGTTCAACACAAAGCTTTTATAGCTTGGCGGCAGTGATTGAAGGATTCTGTCAGTGATAGCTTCTTGCGGGAGTTCAATCCCCAGCTCAGCTAGACGGTTTGAGTACCCAGACATTTTGAGCACATGTTCACTCACAGACGAGTTTTCCTCCATCTTGCAAGCATAGAATTTATCGGAGGTCTCATACCTCTCGATCCGGGCGTTCTTCTGAAAGATAAACTCCAACTCCTGGAACATCTCAAATGCTCCATGACGCTCAAAGCGACGTTGAAGTCCCGGTTCTAAGCCATACAAGACTGCACATTGAACTATTGAGTAGTCCTCCTTACGTGCTAACCAAGCGTTCTTAACATCCTGATCAGCCGTAGCGGGTGGTTCATCTCCTAGCGCAGCATTAAGGACATAATCCTTCTTCCCAGCTTGTAAGATTAGCTTAAGATTACGAGCCCAGTCTACAAAGTTGCTTCCATCATCTTTCAACTTAGCTTTCTCTAGGAACGTATTAAAATTCAGGATGACTGTCGCGTGAGCCATGATCTACAACACAAATATATTCAAAGTGGACTTAGACTATGTTCAAGATAATTAGAGTTCAACTTAATCAAATTATATGCTAAACTCCCACTCAAAAAGTACATCTCTCTAGTCATTTGAGTGGTTCATGATCCACTTACACTATCCCAAGTCCGATCATCATGTGAGTTGGGTATAGTTTCAGTGGTAAGCATCCCTATGCTAATCATATCAACTATATGATTCACGATCGACCTTTTGGTCTCATGTGTTCCGAGGCCATGTCTGCACATGCTAGGCTCGTCAAGCTTAACCCGAGTGTTCCGCGTGCGCAACTGTTTTGCACCCGTTGTATGTGAACGTTGAGTCTATCACACCCGATCATCACGTGGTGTCTCGAAACGACGAACTGTAGCAACGGTGCACAGTCGGGGACAACACAATTTCGTCTTGAAATTTTAGTGAGAGATCACCTCATAATGCTACCGTCGTTCTAAGCAAAATAAGGTGCATAAAAGGATTAACATCACATGCAATTCATAAGTGACATGATATGGCCATCATCACGTGCTTCTTGATCTCCATCACCAAAGCACCGGCACGATCTTCTTGTCACCGGCGCCACACCATGATCATCCATCAACGTGTTGCCATCGGGGTTGTCGTGCTACTTATGCTATTACTACTAAAGCTACATCCTAGCAAAATAGTAAACGCATCTGCAAGCACAAACGTTAGTATAAAGACAACCCTATGGCTCCTGCCGGTTGCCGTACCATCGACATGCAAGTCGATATTTCTATTACAACATGATCATCTCATACATCCAATATATCACATCACATCGTTGGCCATATCACATCATAATCATACCCTGCAAAAACAAGTTAGACGTCCTCTAATTTTGTTGTTGCATGTTTTACGTGGTGACCAAGGGTATCTAGTAGGATCGCATCTTACTTACGCAAACACCACAACGGAGATATATGAGTTGCTATTTAACCTCATCCAAGGACCTCCTCGGTCAAATCCGATTCAACTAAAGTTGGAGAAACCGTCACTTGCCAGTCATCTTTGAGCAAAGGGGGTTACTCGTAACGATGAAACCAGTCTCTCGTAAGCGTACGAGTAATGTCGGTCCAAGCCGCTTCAATTGTGACATCCTCGACTTTTGCTACAATAGTAATTGTAATTAAGCTACAGTGATCACCGCTAATGATGCCACGTCATCGAATTCCCATCTCAGACCCGCGTGGATTCGCGTCTGTCCGGATCGATGATTTGAAAGAAAAGGGGAGTATGTTATGAGTTCATTGCAAATATTACAAGAATATATATGTAAAGACGAGGAAAGTATTAAAGAAACAATAAAGATAAAAGATAGAAAGAAAACCGAAAGAAAGAAATAATAAAAAGAAAAGGGAAAAGAGATAATAAAACAAAACAAATCAAAAAAAAAAAATGAAAACAACCCCCACTCCCCCGTGGCCCAACTGGGCCAAAAGGGCCCAGCCGGCCACCTCCCGCGCCCCCACCTCCCCAAACCCTAGCCCTCCTGGGCGCCACCCCCTCCTCTCGCCACTCCCTCCTTTTCCCACGCCGCCGCCGCCAGCCCCCCCCCCCCTCGTGGGGGGCCCCACCCCCCACGCGCCACCTCCCCACCCCACCGACAACCCCCCCTGCCGAGCCCCCACCTCTCACCCTCCCGTGACTCCCTCCCTATCCCACGATCTCTCTCCCTCCCCTGCCGGGCCACGCCCCTCTCCCCCCATCTCGCCCCTCCCTGGCCACCCCTCTCCCGCCGGCAGCCCCCCCCGGCGGCCCCTCTCCCTCCGCCGGCGGCCACCCACCTCACCTCCCCCACGGCCTCCACCCCTCCCCGCCGGCAGCCCTCTACCCCGCCGGCCTCCTCCCTCCACGGCCCCCTTCCTCCCGCGGCCGCCCCTCCCCTCATCCTCCTCCCCGGCGGCCCCTCCACCCCCGCCGGCAGGGGGCCCCGGCTCCCTCGGCCTCCACCTCGGCCGGCCTCTCTCGGCCCCCTCACCACGCCGGCCGAGCCCCTCACCGTCGGCGGCCCCATCTCCGGGGGCCTCTCCTCACCGGGGCCTCCACACCGGCTCCTCCTCGCCGGCACATCACCACCGGAACCTCACCGTCACCGTCTCCACCGTCACTTCGCGCGAACTCCGGCTTCACCGGGCCGTCACGTCACCGTCGGTGAGCCCCTCCTCGGGCTCCTCCCACCTTACCGTTCTCCTCGACGTCACGGTTCCGTTCCGGCAAACGGGGCCTCGATCCGTCGACGGTGGACTCCGGTAGAAGGATTCGAAGTTCGTGTTCTTCTAGGTGGAGTAGCTAAGGAACTTCTCTGTCTCTGTTAACAGAGAGATGAGAGATGAGTGTTGAGAGAAAAGATAAATGAAAAAGAATAAATTGTGTATTAGATGCGTATGTATGAATGTATGTATGAGATGTGATGTATGTATTTGTGTATTTGGGTATTTAGAGAAATACGGTATTTGAACGGTTAGGTATCTAATAAAAATAAATGAGAAAATAACCTTAAGCCACTTACCGGTGGGGCCAATGCACCGCTGTCAATGACAGGGAGGCCCCGCGCGATAATTAAAAATAATGTTTTTCTTAAATTAATAAATAAATAGATATATTAGTTATAATAATTATTTAACATAATTAGAGTATGACACGTGGGTCCCTCGTTGAATTAATCTGATTAATAAATAATTAATCTTAAATAAAACTTGTGCCTATGACGTTCGGGACCCGCTGGTCAGTTGACCGGTCAAATGTGATGTCAGCCTGACATCGCGATGATGTCATAATAGGATTTTATCAAATCTTTTAAATCTGTTTTTAATTCCTAAATAATTAATAAACCTTTGAAAATTAATATTAAATAATCCGTAAGTCAGATCAAAATATTTTCAACATGAAAGTTGATCAGTAAAGCGAGACGAACCCGGATACACGGCCCGTTCGTCTGTCACGCGTCCCTAGCATAGCAAACATGGAACTTTTCCATCGTTTCCAGTATAACCGGTAGTAGCCCGAGACCCGGAAAATATCGTCAGATATTCTTCCGACCCGTCTATGACGGATGTTGCTGCGTTAGCTCATGTCTAGCCTGCATATTTCCATGTCGTGTTTTGTGTTGCATCGGTGCTATTATTTATTTGTTCCTTCCCCCTCTTCTTACCGGTAGACCCCGAGACTGACGCTGCTGCCGGGTACATCTACGACCCTGCCGATCAGTCCATTGCCGCAGAGCAGCAAGGCAAGCAAACTCCCCTTGATCATTCCTATATCGCCTATGTCTTTCTTCCTACTGCTTGCATTAGTATTTTGCTACTGTTGTAGTTAGCTCCTATATCTGATGCATAGCCTGTTTTGGATGAACTGCTACTTTCAGTCCTGTACCCCTTTAATATGCTTAGTATAGGTGGAGCAGTCATCCCCTCTGACCCCGTAGATCAGTTGCCCCGCTTGTTTTCAAATCTCGATCTCTGATCGACGAGCCAGACCCGGCACAGCACGTTCACCCCCCTTCGTTGTACGACGCTACAGGGATACTATCGGGTACCGAGGGTGACACCTCGCTAAGTACTCCTGATGATATCTCTGTAGTATAGCTAGTCGGTCGTGGTTATCGAGGGTGATTCCTCTTTCACCATTCCCGATGACGTCTCTGTCGTGCCACCCCGCGAGTGTGGGACCCCCGAGGGTGATTCCTCTAAGCCCACCTTGCCGGGTACGTCGTTCGGAATCCAACGAGGGTGATACCTCGGATTCCCCCGATGTTACAACCACACAGTTACTCGACCATGTTACTGGGATCATTGGTGATTAGTTGTAAGACGGGTGGATTCCCGCGAGACCGTGTTGTTGGCCTAATTAAAATACTAATGGATTTGGGTATTTGATCTGGGTTGGTCGGAGACCTTTTCGCACTAACCGGCTACGCGGGAAGAATTATGGGTACTCGACGTCGCGGTATCAGCCGAAGCTTTTCAGATGCCAGCAGTGTAGCGGCGCGCGCCCGAGTGGTCCCGAGATGCATCGCGCTTGTGATTAAGGGATGCTAGGACTGACGTCGGCCGCCCACGCCACGTGCAGGAGCGTGAAGGGGAACTGGGCCCATGAACCCTTTGTGCTTAGGATTTAGACCGGCGGGCTGGCCTCTCTGATTAGTCTTAGGTGGGGCTGCGACGTGTCGATATTCCGAGGCCGGGCAGGACCCAGAAAAGTATGTCCGGCCAGAGTGTTATCGAGCGTGACGGGACATGTGGTGCACCCCTGCAGGGATGAAAATTAACTATTCGGATAGCCGTGTCCACGGTTACAGGACGACTTGGAGTTGTGCCCCGATCTTATACAACTACAATTGTTACTTAACTGGAATTAGTTTGCCTCGGGATTGCTTCCTCGCAGGGAGTCGAGGGAGGATCTTTAGGCGTGACCTCACTTTAATATTGCTGCAACAATATGACTATTAATGCGTTACCCCCCCCTGTTCTACTCTCGTCTATTGCTGCAAGACCCTGAAGATGCTAGTCTTCGATAGGACTAGGCCTTCTCTCTCTATTCTCGCATTGCTGCAGTCAGTCCACATTTAACCCCCTTCTTTGATACTGATGCATATTTAGAATAGTTCTGATGTAAGACTTGCGAGTACTTTGGATGAGTACTCACCGCTGCTTTGCTCCCCCCTTGCCCCCTTGATCCGTTTGCTGCGACCAGATGATGAAGCCCAGGAGATGGAGGTCCCCGCCACCGACGACTGCTACCCCGACGGTGCCTACTACTACGTGGAGGCCGCTGATGATCAGGAGTAGTTAGGAGGTTCCCAGGCAGGAGGCCTCGCCTCGTTCGATCGTTGTATCTTTTGTGCTAGCCTTCTCTAAGGCACCCCCATGTTTTATGTCTGTACTCAGATATTTGTTGCTTCCGCTGACTCGTGTGCTTGTCGAGCTTTCGTATTCTAGCCCTCGAGGCCCCTGGCTTGTAATATGAAGCTGATGTTATTTTATTTGTGTCTAGAGTTGTGTTGTGATATCTCCCCGTGAGTCCTTGGGTTTGATCGTACGCATTTGCGTGTATGATTAGCGTACGATTAAGCCGAGGGCGTCACATCAATCCAACAATACCGTGGAATCAAGAAAAGACTAAGGAGGGCAGCAAAGCGCACATCACCGCCCACAAAACCTTTTGTGTTCTACTCGAGAAGACATCTACGCATGAACCTAGCTCATGATGCCACTGTTGGGAAACGTCGCATGGGAAACAAAAATTTTCCTACGCGCACGAAGACCTATCATGGTGATGTCCATCTACGAGAGGGGATGAGTGATCTACGTACCCTTGTAGACCGTACAGCAGAAGCGTTAGAGAACGCGGTTGATGTAGTGGAACGTCCTCACGTCCCTCGATCCGCCCCGCGAACAATCCCGCGATCAGTCCACGATCTAGTACCGAACGGACGGCACCTCCGCGTTCAGCACACGTACAGCTGGACGATGATCTCGGCCTTCTTGATCCAGCAAGAGAGATGGAGAGGTAGAAGAGTTCTCCGACAGCGTGACGGCGCTCCGGAGGTTGGTGATGACCTTGTCTCAGCAGGGCTCCGCCCGAGCTCCGCAGAAACGTGATCTAGAGGAAAAACCGTGGAGGTATGTGGTCGGGCTGCCGTGGAAAAGTCGTCTCAAATCAGCCCTAAAACCTCCGTATATATAGGTGGGAGGGAGGGGGGCCTTGCCTTGGGGTCCAAGGACCCTCAAGGAGTCGGCCGAGGCAAGGGGGAGGACTCTCCCCCCCAAACCGAGTTGGACTAGGTTTGGTGGGAGGGAGTCCCCCTCCCTTCCCACCTCCTCCCTTTTTTTTCCTTTTCCTTTGATTTCTTATCCTTGGCGCATAGGCCCCTTTTGGGCTGTCCCACCAGCCCACTAAGGGCTGGTGCGCCACCCTTATGGCCTATGGGCTTCCCCGGGGTGGGTTGCCCCCCCCCCCCCCGGTGAACTCCCGGAACCCATTCGTCATTCCCGGTACATTCCCGGTAACTCCGAAAACCTTCCGGTAATCAAATGAGGTCATCCTATATATCAATCTTCGTTTCCGGACCATTTCGGAAACCCTCGTGACGTCCGTGATCTCATCCGGGACTCCGAACAACATTCGGTAACCAACCATATAACTCAAATACGCATAAAACAACGTCGAACCTTAAGTGTGCAGACCCTGCGGGTTCGAGAACTATGTAGACATGACTCGAGAGACTCCTCGGTCAATATCCAATAGCGGGACCTGGATGCCCATATTGGATCCTACATATTCTACGAAGATCTTATCGTTTGAACCTCAGTGCCAAGGATTCGTATAATCCCGTATGTCATTCCCTTTGTCCTTCGGTATGTTACTTGCCCGAGATTCGATCGTCAGTATCTGCATACCTATTTCAATCTCGTTTACCGGCAAGTCTCTTTACTCGTTCCGTAATACAAGATCCCGCAACTTACACTAAGTTACATTGTTTGCAAGGCTTGTGTGTGATGTTGTATTACCGAGTGGGCCCCGAGATACCTCTCCGTTACACGGAGTGACAAATCCCAGTCTTGATCCATACTAACTCAACTAACACCTTCGGAGATACCTGTAGAGCATCTTTATAGTCACCCAGTTACGTTGCGACGTTTGATACACAAAAAGCATTCCTCCGGTGTCAGTGAGTTATATGATCTCATGGTCATAGGAATAAATACTTGACACGCAGAAAACAGTAGCAACAAAATGACACGATCAACATGCTACGTCTATTAGTTTGGGTCTAGTCCATCACGTGATTCTCCCAATGACGTGATCCAGTTATCAAGCAACAACACCTTGTTCATAATCAGAAGACACTGACTATCATCGATCAACTGGCTAGCCAACTAGAGGCATGCTAGGGACGGTGTTTTGTCTATGTATCCACACATGTAAATGAGTCTTCATTCAATACAATTATAGCATGGATAATAAACTATTATCTTGATACAGGAATTATAATAATAACTATATATTTATTATTGCCTCTAGGGCATAATTCCAACACCTCGCCACGCCTTCGCCGGCCTTGCCTCCTCCACCCTCTGGCATCAGCGTCTGGGGCACGCCTCGCTTCGCCTCACAGCCGATGACGTCGCCGGTGGCTTCCACAAGTCTGCACCGCACTCCTGCCATGCCTGTCGCCAGGGCAAACACGCTCGTCTTCCTTTTAGCAGCTCTTCTAGCTCTAGCATGTTTCCCTTTCATGTTTTACATCTCGACGTCTGGACATCGCCTGTTGTTAGTGTGTCAGGCTATGAATTCTACTTAGTCATTCTAGACGATTTCACTCACTATGTCTGGACCTTCCCGCTCAAGAAGAAATCCGATGTTTTTGCTGTTCTACTCGATTTCTATGCCTACGTTCAGACGCAGTTTCAGCTCCCTATTCTTTCGCTTCAGACAGACAACGGTCGCGAGTTTGACAACTCCACCGTCCGCACGCTGCTCGCTCGCCATGGCACCCACCTTCGCCTCTCCTGTCCATACACCAGCCAGCAAAACGGCAAGGCAGAGCGCGTCTTGCGCACGCTCAATGACAGTGTGCGTGCCCTCCTCTTCCACGCCTCCATGCCCCCCGTTTCTAGGCTGAGGCCCTTAACACCGCGACGTACTTGCTCAACCGCCTCCCTTGCCATGCCACCCAGACACGCACACCTCACGAGCTTCTGCTCGGCGTCCCTCCCGACTACTCCCTCCTTCGTGTCTTCGGGTGCTTGTGCTACCCCAATGTTTCATCCACGGCGGCACACAAGCTTGCACCACGCTCCCTCGCCTGTGTCTTTTTAGGCTACCCTTCTGATCACCATGGCTATCGCTGTTTTGACCCCATCACCCGCCACGTGCTCACCTCCCGCCACGTTCTCTTTGACGAGGCGGTTTTCCCGTTCGCCCAGCAGCCATCACCTCCCACACCACCACCACTACTCCCTCCATTCGCGCCACCAGTTTTGCAGGTTCCCCAGCTCGCTTCGGTACCCACTACCACCACCCAGTCGCGCCCCTCTGTGCCTCCCCCTGGGTCTCTTCCCACCACCCCCGCTCGGCCCGCACGTGTTGCTCCCTCGCCTTCCTCCACAGCTCACGACAACACACGCCCCAGCAGCTCTTTGGGCTCCTCTGCGCCGCCTTCTCCCGTCGCTCCGCCGGCCGCCCCACCTCGCATGGTCACCCGTTCGCAGGTTGGGACCTTCCGTACGAATCCACGCTATCATGATGGCCTCGTCGCCACCACTAACCCTGCAGAGCTCTCGCCGGTGCCCTCTTCGGTGCGTGTCGCCGTCCGCGACCCTCGTTGGCTCGCTGCGATGCGCGACGAGTTCGACGCTCTCGTCCGCAACCGCACCTGGGAGCTGGTGCCTCGGCCTCCCGGCGCCAACCTGATCACCGGCAAATGGGTGTTCAAGCACAAGCTCAAAGCCGACGGCTCCCTCGACCGTCACAAGGCGCGGTGGGTCGTGCGTGGCTTTCGATAGCGCGCCGGCATCGACTACGGCGAGACCTTCTCGCCCGTCGTCAAGCCCGCCACGGTCCGCGTCGTGCTGACCCTCGCCGCGTCCCGCCAGTGGCCCGTTCACCAGTTGGACGTCTCCAACGCGTTCCTCCACGGCACGCTGGACGAAGAGGTGTACTGTCTACAGCCTGCCGGCTTCGTCGACGCCGCCAAACCCCATCACGTCTGCCGCCTCTCCAAGTCCCTTTACGGCTTGAAGCAGGCCCCGTGTGCCTAGTTTCTGCGCTTCGCCGGCTTCCTCTGCTCCATCGGCTTCACTGCGACTCGCTCAGACTCCTCCCTCTTCACGCGTCGCCACGGCCAGGACGTCGCCATCCTGCTCCTCTACGTCGACGACATCGTTCTCACTGCCTCATCGCCTGCAGCTCTTCGCCACGTTGTCGACCAGCTCACCGCGGAATTCACCATGAAGGACCTCGGCCCACTGCACTTCTTCCTCGGCATCCGCGTCACGCGCACACCGGCTGGCTTCTTCCTCTGCCAGGAGCAGTACGCCATCGACATCCTGGATCGCGCCGGCATGGACACCTGCCGCCCGTCTCCCACGCCGATCGACACCAAGAGCAAGCTGCCCACCGCCGCTGGCCCACGCGTCGACGATCCTTCCGCCTATCGCAGCAGTGCTGGTGCACTCCAGTACCTGACGATTACGCGGCCGGAGATCGCCTACGCCGTCCAGCAAATCTGCCTCCACATGCACGATCTCCGTGAGTGCCACCACGGGTTGATCAAGCGTGTGCTCTGGTATGTGTGCGGCACGCCTGCCCTTGGCCTTCACCTTCGCGCCTCGCACACTGTGGACCTCCGGGCGTTCACAGATGCCGACTGGGCGGGCTGCCCGACACTCGCCGGTCTACCTCCGGCTTCTGCATCTACCTCGGCGACGCGCTCGGGTCCTGGTCGTCCAAACTTCAAGCCATCGTCTCCCGCTCCAGCGCCGAGGCCGAGTATCGCGGCGTCGCTAATGCCGTTGCCGAGTGCGTCTGGCTATGCTAGCTCCTTGGCGAACTGCTCGCCCCCGTCACCAAGGCTACGCTGGTCTACTGGGACAACGTCTCCGCCGTCTACCTCTCGGCCAACCCGGTTCATCACTGCCGCACCAAGCACATCGAGCTGGATGTCCTCTTCGTCCGCGAGAGGGTCGCCCTCGGCGAGTTTCGCGTCCTCCACATCCCCACTCGCCAACAGCTCGCCGACATCATGACCAAAGGGCTCCCCTCGGAGGTGTTCTCTGACTTCCGTTCCAGTCTCTGCGTCGCTCCCGCCGACGTCAGGACTGCGGGGGGTGTTAAGCATTCACCATGCATAGCCAGCATGCGATAACGCCAGTTCATGCAGCCGTTATCGCATGCACCATGTATAGCCAGCATGCGATAACGTGGCCACCTGTAGCATCGGACGAGGAGTAGTGGAGGCTGGCGTCGTGCATGTAGTGGGTTAGTGGTTAGTGTAGTGGCACATGCACGATCAGCTCTGGCTGTCTCAAGTGTATATATACCCCAGCTTAGAGCCTAATCAAAGTGCGTTAAATAATCTCTCTCTTTCTCTCTAAACACTGACCACATTCGATCGGCCAAAGTGCAGCAATATTCCTCTTTTCAAGGCAGACGGCGGTGTGCTTGGGCTCGTTGGGGTGTTGGGTTTCACATTGCGCTTGTGGGCACCATACGCAGATGCTTGGGTCAATGCAGAGAACAATTGATCTAAGCGAGATTCTTCCTGGTCTATCGACGGCGCCATCGCCTTGTTCCGATCCTCGCTCCAACCTTATGCCGGCAGTGAAGATCATCGGAGTTGTCGATCAAGGAGATGTGTTGTTTATGTGGACCATGATCGGCATATTCATGCTTTGTCCTGAATCCGTGGAGGTCAAGAAGGTGCACGCTCCCTATATGACTACCATTTATCCTTATGGTGACTTTTATCTCCCACCTGCCGCCCGCACCTAAAAGCTGCGACGTAGGCCCTAGAGTACCTGATATGTTCGACACCCATGATCACTAAGACATGTTCCTGGTGCTACAAAGTGTGCTCGTTTATCATTATCCCGTTTCTAAATTGTGTGTTACCAACTTTTCTTTTCATTCTACACTACATTATGAAATAGAGTTATTTATTTTACCGTCATCAAAGTAATATGAGCTTTTCATGTAGCTCTCTTTGATTCTGAACTAGCAAACATGACCGTGCGTTGTAACAGGAGAAAATGTGTATCATAATCTTTCTTTCACACACACAGTACCACGTCCTTTATTTCAAATTTCAACACGACACCCCACAAGTATCGCCGCTTATCCTCCTTTCCACTCTAGTTGATGGCGGCATTGGTGTCTAGATGTCAGATCTGGTAGACCAATTAAGAAATGGGCAGTTGAAGCGGCTTTTAAGAAAATTTGGTTGGAAAAGTCGGCAAAACCAGTTCTCTTTGTTTGACTATGTATGACATTCCCCCCAAAAATGGATAAAAATATGATGATGGAGAAGTTAATTGGTATGAATGTTAAGTGCTAAAAGATCTCTCCGTCGCTTCTTGCAAGTACAATTATTGAATCTCTTCAACAAGTTCTTTAATGCACTCTTGGGCAAGTGTGCGCTATTCCCCTTTCCCCAAGATATACAGTGAAGCCATTTATGTAAGTGATGTTGTACATTTTATGTTTGTTTGATATCGTTAGCTACACATTGTATTTTATTTCATTTTACATTTCTTGCATCCACAAAGTGTTGTTAGTTTGATTTGTTCCGTTGTACATCATATTTGTTCCTTTTACGTTTTATCGTGGCCACATGAACGTTATCTACATGGCAGTCAGAAAAAAAGAGATATAAATTGACATAACACCACGTGCATTTTTTTTATTTCAAGATAGTCGTCGATCTCATTAATTAGTGATTTGATTTACTCTTACCTTATTACCTCACGTGTACAAAGAGGGGGTAAGAGGAAGCATGTTAGAATTTACCTTGCAAATAAAATTTTAATATGTCATAAGGTGAGAACTATTTCATTTGTAAATTAGACATAAAATATGTGATCATTTCCCACGATACATGATGAATGTTTCATAGATTTATTAAAACAGTCCCCAAGCGGTGATAAGGTGAGATACGGTTTTAGTGATGATAAAGCTAAAGCGAAGTCAATTAAGAACTAGAAGAGAGACTTGATATTTGAGATGTTTCCACAACACGATTTTTGTTGTCGAAAATATTCTATAATAAACTCTTATGCAAAAGAAAATTACAGATGTTACACGATCTTTGCTGCAGAAATATTCTATAACAAACACTGTTGCAAAAGAAAATCTACAGATGTTTTCGCAACACGACCTTTGTTGCAGAATATATTCTATAGCAAACTTTGTTGCAAAAAAAAATCTACATACGTGTTCATAACATAATCTCTGTTGCAAAAAAACATGTAACATAATCTATAGGCCCTTGCTACAAATCAACTGGCTGATCTTTGCCAAAGATCAGCCGTCTATCAAACCGTCCGATTCACTCGCATTACGTAGTAAGTTCATGACGTGAGAATTAGAATTTTGATCCTATTTTTACCAGCATATTGTAAAATTTAGGACCATAAAAAGTGCCACACGTGTGTCACGAAACAATTCCGTCTTGATGATTTTTGTTGGCAAGTTTAGTTACCCGAAGATGATAAGTTTAATTGTTAAGCATGTCAACTTTCTGTTTGGATCGTAAATTTTCTTTTTTTTAAGTATTTTCTTCGGATGAGAATTTTAGTTGTAAAATATATCATAGTGGTGTTTTTTTTAACATAGACAGACGCAAGTGCTCATATAAACATACATACGCTCACTCCTAAAAATGCATACACGCATACTCGGGTCGGTGTTATTTCATATAACACGTGTGACACTTATCATTTTAGAAAAACTATGCACAACTTTAGGGTTTGAATTGCGATGGTAAAGCTCAGCTATCACCAATCCTGGGAGCCTTAGGAGCCTGGGAGTACTAATCCTGGGAGCTTTAGCTGGCATGGTGAAGTCATACTTGCATGAATTGTTTTGCAGCTTATTTAGATCGATCGTAGTAGACTACAAAGAATAATTTTCTATTCGCAAAAAAAAAAACAAAGAATAATTTTCGTCGTTGTTGGGTTTTCAGCCCCCAATTGCCCAACCGCCCTTCCATGCCAGCTAAACCTTTCCGTCTGCCGCTACCCGTGGTTAGTAGGCGTTGTCGCACGTAGTCTGCCTCTCACACCGGAATAGTCAAGCCCTCTTACTACCCTCCGCCTGCAATGTCACGGCCACATCGTTGGCTCATCACCTGCTTCAGCTTACTCCAGGTGATACCTCGCCAGCATGACGTCCCCGTCTTGGGCTCGAGGCAACACGTACACATCGATCAACAGACGCGGAAAAGTTCCCAGTACACATCAATATGTACTCCGTCTTAATACTCAAATACTCAATAGGTTCACAGCTAAACTATCGGGTAAAACAAAATAATGGTAGTGCTAAGCAGTGATTTAGCATGCTGTGCTCAGCGACGGAGCCAGGATTTAAACATAGAAGGGCGAGACAACAGAGAAGGCCAGAAATATTGTGTGTCTTACAAACTAAATAAGTGTTTTAATCGGGGCAGGTCTAGCTACAAGTTGTAGGGTCAAACAAATGAAGTTTGTAATCGAACTACTAAAAAATATGGCCTAATGTACATTGCTACAGAACATTATCATATGAATGTTTAAGATGAACAAGACCAATCATTGTATAGCTAAATAGAAGAATTTAGCTTGCATTCATATAGTTTTGAATGGAAAAACAATCACTCCTTGAGACAACACTTCAATTTACTTGATATCTTGTTGAAAATATGCCCTAGAGGCAATAATAAAATAGTTATTATTATATTTCCTGTTTCAAGATAATCGTTTATTATCCATGTTATAACTGTATTGAATGAAAACATAAATGCATGTGTGGATATATAGACAAAACTATGTCCCTAGTAAGCCTCTAGTTGACTAGCCAGTTGATCAAGGATGGTTAAGGTTTTCTGACCATATGCAAGTGTTGTCACTTGATGACTGGATCACATCATTGGAGAATGATGTGATGGACAAGACCCAAACTATAAACGTAGCATGTGGTCGTGCCATTTTGTTGCTATTATTTTCTGCATGTCAAGTATTCATTCCTATGACCATGAGATCATGTAACTCACTGACACCGGAGGAATACCTTGTGTGTATCAAACGTCGCAATGTTACTCGGTGACTATAAAGGTGCTCTACAGGTATCTCCGAAGCTGTCCGTTGAGTTAGCATGGATCAAGACTGGGATTTGTCACTCCGTGTGACGGAGAGGTATCTCGGGGCCCACTCGGTAATACAACATCACATACAAGCCTTGCAAGCAATGTGACTAAAGTGTTAGTCACGGGATCTTGTATTATGGAACGAGTAAAGAGACTTGCCGGTAACGAGATTGAAATAGGTATAGGGATACTGACGATCAAATCTCGGGCAAGTAACATACCGAAGGACAAAGAAAATGATATAAGGGATTATATGAGTCCTTGGGACAAAGGTTCAACCGATAAGATCTTCGTAGAATATGTACGATCCAATATGGACAGCCAGGTACCGCTATTGGATATTGACCGGGGAGTGTCGCAGGTCATGTCTCCATAGTTCTCGTACCCGCAGGGTCTGCACACTTAAGGTTCGGTGACGTTTCGGTATAGTTGAGTTATAGGTGCTGGTGGACGAAGTTTTGTTCGGAGTCCCAGATGATATCACGGGCGTCACGAGGGTTTCCGGAATGGTCCAGAAACAAAGATTGATCTATAGGATTGTTGCATTTGGCTTCCGGAAAGATTTCGGGCATTACCGGCAGTGTACCGGGAGTGACGAATGGATTCCGGGGTTTTACCGGGAGGGGCAACCCACCCGAGAGAGAACCTAATAGGCCCATGGATAGCGCACCAGCGCTTGGTGGGCTGGTGAGGCCAGCCCAATAGGGCTATTTCGGCCAAGGAGAAAAAAACAATGCAAAAGGAAAAAAAAAAGAGGAGGTGGGAAGGAAGGAAGGGACTCCTCCTTCCAAACCGAATTGGAGTAGGAGTCCCTCGTCCTACTTCGGCCGACGCCCTAGAGGCTCCCTTGAGCCTCAAGGCTAGCCCGTTCCCTTCTCCTATATATACTAGAGGTTTTAGGGTTTTTGAGACACAATTTTGCCACGTGCAACGCTAAACCTCTACTTCGTAGTTCTTCTTCTAGATCGGTTTTCTGCGGAGCTCGGACGGAGCCCTCCAGGAATTAGATAATCACCATCACCGGCGCGCCGTCATGCTGGATCAAGAAGGCGGAGATCGTCATCGAGATATACGTGTGTTGAACGCGGAGGTGCCGTCCGTTCGGTGCTGGATCGGAACTGATCGTGGGACGACGGTGATTTGAATCACGAAGTAGTTTCACTACATCAACCGTGTTTCTTAACGATTCCCGCTTAGCGATCTATAAGGGTATGTGGATCTGATCTCCCTCTCGTAGATGAACATCACCATGATAGGTCTTCGTGTGCGTAGGAAATTTTTTGTTTCCTATGCAACGCTTCCCCAACATATCTACCAACGCAAATCTAATTAAACATATAGAATTAATTTATGTTGTATTAGAAAAAATTGACCAACAACGTCGCAAGAATACATACCTAGAGTATCACATCCAGCCCAGGCTCGTCCCATTTTCCCATCATAACGAATGATCGTTGTTTCTGTAAACATCAGCCATGCGGGATGCGGCAACCATCGTTGGACAACGTCGCTCGACGAAGCATTCAGATGGTTTCATGTTTCCCAAGATTGTATGCATCCATGCCCTAGTGTGGCTATGGCGACGATGGCTCATGGCAACGCTTGATTAAGTTGGGCGGCGGTGCCTAGAGATTAGTTGGAGCTTAGGTCAAAGAGCACGGAGTGGAAACGAACGCACAAGTGTAGATGGTCTTCGATCCACTAGTGGGGACGGGGCCTTTAGCCCCGGCTCGTAAGGGGCTTTAGTCACGGTTCACCAACCGGGACTAAAGGCCTAACCTTTAGTCCCGGCCCTATTACAAGCCGGGTCTAAAGGTGCTCCATGTGGGCGCCTCGTAGCGCCCCAGGGGCAGGGCCTTTAGTCCCGGTTCGTTACACGGGCCGGGATTAAAGAGTTTCAGATTTTGCTTATTTTCGGGTTTTTTTAATGAAATTATTTTTGGGTTTTAGGGTTTTAGGGTTTAGGTGTTCGGGACATTAACGTGATGCCTCGTTTGGTGTTCGGGAATTAGTTTTCATATAATTTAAATAGAAATAATTATGCATATATATATAAGGTTAACTTATCTTCCAAGCGAGCATATATATACAATTATATGGATATCTGAATTATCGGGACTAGAGCCCGTCTATTCGATTACATGGACGAACATCAGTAATGGCCCCTAGCTACACTAAATCGTCCTTTGTCATCTATAGCTTCCGTCCTCAGAAAGGTCGCAAGCTCCTCTGCAACAGCAATCCCGCGTTGCTCTGGTAGGACCTTCGTCGTCATGGTCGTGTGCTATATAAGAAGAGGAGATGAATATGAATATCAATCATGATAACAAAGAATGACGGGTAAAAATAGAGGTGTGAATGTTCATTGCTTACGTCGAATCTGTGATCCTTGTGCTCAGAGGTAAACGTGCGAATGGTCTCGCAAACATAGTATCCGCATAGATGCGTTCCCCGTGGCTGTTGGTCGCACTTTACGAGAATAGAATATATATAATCAAAATAATAATCTAGCATCATAAATGTATTGAAAATAGAAGTATATCATACTACTACTTACCTGAGCCGCTCTAAAGGTCAGCTTCTCATGCTCGATACCGGGAGTCACGCGCTTGAACCGCTTCCAAACCCTGCAAGACAAGGATAATGATGTGCTAAGTTTTTCATTAATTGATATATGAGAAAATCATCGAAAGAGACCGATAGAGCGCAAGAATGATTGAAATTACCCTTGGAGCATGTCCTGCAGGCTTTGAAACTGTTCCAAGGGTCTCGATAATGGGTCGAAGGCATCAACTCTTCCCTTATCAATTTGAATGTCCAACAGAATCCAATGAAAGCTGCACATGTATATGTATGTATGTATATATATATATATATATATATATATGTCAGTAACTTATCAATTACACTTATAAGTGAATGGACACAACAGAGTAAAGACCATCACCTGAAGTTGTATGGAAACAGTATGTGGTCACAGAAATTTTGATCTGTTAGAAACCTTAGAAGGTTTTCCTCCGTCTCCTTGGGTTTATCAGTTAGCCTCGCTATATGTATTTTATCTGGATCAATAAACCCAATATTTAGGATGTTCCTACTTTTACAATCCAGAATCTTCATTCTGCATAATAGAGTACAAGTTATACATATACAATGAATTGAAATAACTAAACAAGTTATATGTAGACAACAAATTGAAAAACTTACAGACAATAGCAACTCATAAGCGATTTGTCGAGGGCGTCGCCATGGTACATCTGGAAGAGTTCATCAAAGTCGATATGGATTTGTTCGGGGCGGCCGTAGTACTCCTGTGGGACACTCAGCACGATCATCGTTCTCCCATTCTTTGATTCACTTAAGTACCATTGATGCAAGTAACGCATATTTGTTGGGAGATCATCTTTGCTGACCAAAGGCTCACCCATGACAAACTGTGGCTTAGGGGTTACCACAGCCTTGGGTATCCTGTCGTCTTGGGAAACCAGCAAATCTTCAACCGAGACACCACATGCAGCCGCCAACTCCTTTGCTCTTTCAAAAGCTAGCCCCTGCACCGGAGGGGGAACATTCTCGGTTAACACCTTGAGGGGTGGGATCGACTGTTTGGCCTGTTGTCCAAGTTGAGGAACGTCTGATTTTTTTCTTGCTTGTAGTTGAACTTGATTTGCCCCCACTTTCACTTGCACGTGATCTGTTCTTTTTCACTTCCTTCTGCAATGTGCGTGTATAGTCATCAGGCTTATGGTGTAAGACATACTGTGATGGAAGGGTCGTGAAGTATTTTGCAAATGCTATTTGCTTCTCGGTGTATTCCGGGCGGGGCTCGGGTTCCTTCTTTTTCATCTGCGCATCATGATGTTCTTTTGCTATCCTGGCGTTTTCCTCGGGGTACGATCATAAGCTCTGATAGGAAGATTAGCATGAAGTACGTTTGGGAGGGGCGACCGTTTGCGGTTTGGGGTGCTCTTTGGCTTAGGAATCGTCGGCGGAGCGTTCTTGGTGGCACGCTCCCGCTTAGTATCCGGAGCGGGCGGCGGCGGAGACGGACGACCCAAGTCCGGCGGCGGTGATCGAGATAGACTCGTGTTGTGTTGGCCGACGTCATGTGGAGGGCTTGCACGTGATCTGCTCTTTTTCACTTCCTTCTGCAATGTGCGTGTATAGTCATCAGGCTTATGGTGTAAGTCATACTGTGATGGAATGGTCATGAAGTATTTTGCAAATTCTATTTGCTTCTCGGTGTATTCTAGGCGAGGCTCGGGTTCCTTCTTTTTCATCTGCGCATCATGATGTTCCTTTGCTATCCTGGCGTTTTCCTCGGGGGTACGATCATAAGGTCTGATAGGAAGATTAGCATGACGTACCTTTGGGAGGGGCGATCATTTGTGCTTTGGGGTGCTCTGTGGCTTAGGAATCGTCGGCGGAGCGTTCTTGGTGGCACGCTCCCGCTTTGTATCCGGAGCGGGCGGCGGCGGAGACTGATGACCCAAGTCCGGTGGCGGTGATCGAGATGGACTCGTGTTGTGTTGGCCGACGTCATGTGGAGGGCTTGGAGGTAATGGAGGTGTAGGTGACCTGCGACGACTCGGAGGCGGTGTTGTCCTTGGGGCCGAGCCTGGAAGCTTGATGTAGTTCTTGTCCCATATGATGACTCCACCCAGTACTTCTCCGACTGTCCTCTCATCTTCGGGTCCAGCTAGGTCGAGCTCCATATCATTAAACCCCGTCATGATTTCATCCACCCCGACTTTAGCAAACCCAGCTGGAATCTCACGGCCATGCCAGCGTGCATCAGGGCCAGAAGGTAAAGCTTGTCCGACGGCCACCTTCATGGATATGTTCTTGAATTTCTGATGGAGTTTACATGATGTTGACTCCTTGATTCCATCCACGGGGTAGCCGGGACCGCCCTCTATCATTCTCACATTCTGGCAGGTTGAAATGTGACATGAGATCATTCCAAAGATTATCTTTGTACCTTTCGGCGACATAGTCACTATCGGCTGCCCCTTTGCGCTTGTTCCACTCCCGAACGCTGATCGGGACGTGATCCCTAATGAGAACTCCGCATTGCTTCTTGAATGTGTCAGCAGCATTCTTAGGAAGCTTGGGTTCGCCCGTAGGCATTATCACCTCAAAGGTGTAATGCGTCCGTGCATCCAACTTTCCAGTCGGGTCTCGTTTCGTAAATTTGCTCGATGTGGAGGCCTAAGAGGGAGAAACATTCGTCAAATGAATGTATATGTATACAATATAGAGCTATCTCCAATATTTTTCACATATTACAAGTGATTGTTGAACTTCATATGTATACCTCATCGGACTTTATTATTTCTTCACCGGCTTCTCCATCAGTGGAGCTATCACCTTCTTCGTCATTGGACCTATCTCCTACCCCATCGGCTTCATCTTCGTGTCGCTCGACCTCCATTCCATATCCGGAGTCGTTTAGATATGACGACGGAGATTCAGATGGTTCAACGTCGGGGCCGTCTTTGATTAATCTTCGAGAAGTTCTTCCTCTTCGAGGTTCCTGATATGTGGATCCATAGTTCTGCAAAAAACGGACATTTGATTAACTAATAAACTAACAAACTATATAAGAGGGGTTGGAAACTTCGAAGTTTCGTTTTATATAGGAGAACCTAAACTCTAAAATACCAGCCGGGCGGAGCCCAGTCCCGGACACTTAAGCATATACAATAGCAAAATTAAACTAGTTCTATTAATTTTTTGCTAAAAATAAACTATTAACACTTAAGCATATACAATAGCAAAATTAAACTATTAACACTTAAGCATATACAATAGCAAAATTAAGCAATAATCTAAGAAACACTATTAACACTTAAGCATATACACTATACAAAAGCAAAATTAAATGACAAAAAAAATATTTCTTCTTCTTGTAACCCTAAACTTATTTTTCCTCTTCTTCTATTACTCCTCTTCTTCTACTTCTTCTTCTACTTCTACTTCTCCTCTTCTTCTACTACTTCTCCTCTCCTCTTCTTCTATTTTTCTTTTTTCTTCTCCTTTTTCTTCTTTTCTTCTCCTTTTTCTTCTCCTTTTTCTTCTCCTTTTTCTTATTGCTTCCCTTTTTCTTCTTTTCTTCTCCTTTTTCTTCTCCTTTTTCTTCTTTTCTTCTCCTTCCCTTTTTCTTCCTTTCTTCTCCTTTTTCTTCCTTTCTTCTCCTTTTTCTTCTTTTCTTCTCCTTTTTCTTCCTTTCTTCTCCTTCCCTTTTTCTTCCTTTCTTCTCCTTTTTCTTCCTTTCTTCTCCTTTTTCTTCCTTTCTTCTCCTTTTTCTTCCTTTCTTCCCTTTTTCTTCTTTTCTTCTCCTTTTTCTTCTTTTCTTCTCCTTTTTCTTCCTTTCTTCTCCTTTCTTCTTCCTTTCTTCTCCTTTTTCTTCCTTTCTTCTCCTTTTTCTTCTTTTCTTCTCCTTTTTCTTCCTTTCTTCTCCTTTTTCTTCTTTTCTTCTCCTTATTTGGTATATTTCGTGCATTTACTTATTTTTTATGAGCTAGTTGACCCTGAAACTGAAAACCACTACAAATGAACTCTGCAAATGTTGAAAGTTGGCATGCTATCATCATTTCACCCACATAGCATGTGTTAAAAAGTTGAGAGGGCTACGACAAAAACTGGATGCACTTCGTGTACAAAACGGACAATCTCTCTCGAAGTATCAGGGTTTCGAACGAGAACTCATCTCTTACAAAGGGATTTCATTTTTTTGAACTTATTTGAACTCCATACTTTTTGTGTGTTCAAAATGCACCATTCAAAGGCACATCACAAAATTTCAACAATTTCTGACTTCATTTGGTATATTTCGTGCATTTACTTATTTTTTTGAGCTAGTTGACCCTGAAATTGAAAAGCACTACAAATAAACCCTGAAAATGTTGAAAGTTGGCATGCTATCATCATTTCACCCACATAGCATGTGTTAAAAAGTTGAGAGGGCTACGACAAAAACTGGATGCACTTCGTGTACAAAACGGACAATCTCTCTCGAAGTATCAGGGTTTCGAACGAGAACTCATCTTTTACATGGATACTATGAAAATGAAAAGTGTTTGAAATTTAGTACATTCCATACATGCATTACATAAAAGGTTTAATACATTATTACATTATTTCACCAATATTCCTATCTATTATTTCTGTTTTCATCTGGGTCGTAGCCATGGAGAATCTTCATCATTCAGTAGGATGCTTGGGTCAGTTTTCACTTTGAAGGGCGGAATTTCATGAAACTTATTATAATCTTCTGACATGTCTGTCTTGTCATCTACTCCCACGATGTTTCTTTTCCCTGAAAGAACTATGTGGCGTTTTGGCTCATCGGACGATATCTTCTTTTGCTGATTTCTTTTTCTCGTTTTTGTAGACATGTCCTTCACATAGAAAACCTGAGCGACATCATTGGCTAGGACATATGGTTCGTCCATATACGCAAGATTGTTGAGATCCACTATTGTCATGTCGTACTTTTGGTCTACAACTACCCCGCCTCCTGTTAGCTTCACCCATTTGCACCGAAACAAAGGGATCTTAAAAGTAGGTCCATAGTCAAGCTCCCATATCTCCTCTATGTACCCGTAATATGTTTCCAAACAGTGCCCATTCTCGTCTATTGCATCAAAGCGGACACCACTATTTTGGTTGGTGCTCTTTTTATCTTGGGCAACCGTGTAAAATGTATTCCCATTTATGTCATACCCTTGGAAAGTACATATAGTCGAAGATGGTGGCCTGGCCAAACAGTACAGCTCATCTCCAACGGTGTCGTCATTCATGAGATGTGTCTGCAACCAACTGCCGAAAGTCTTCTCGTGTTCCCCTTTAATCCAAGAGTCAGCCTTCCCCGGGTTTTCGGAGCGTAGAATATTCTTGTGTCTCATGATATACGGAGCCACCACGGTGGAATTGTGTAGAACTGTGTAGTGTGCTTGAGAGAAAGAATGCCCGTCCATACATACTTTTTCTTTCCTTCCTAGTGTGCCTTTTCCTGTCAGCCTACCCTCATATCGAGATTCAGGAACACCAATCGGCTTAAGGTCCGGAAGAAAGTCCACACAAAACTCAATGACCTCCTCTGTTCCATAGCCCTTGGAGATGCTTCCTTCTGGCCTAGCACGGTTACGAACATATTTCTTTAAGACTCCCATGAACCTCTCGAAGGGGAACATATTGTGTAGAAACACAGGACCGAGAATTCTAATCTCTTCGACTAGGTGAACTAGGAGGTGTGTCATTATATTGAAGAAGGATGGCGGGAACAACAACTCAAAGCTGACCAGACATTGGACCACATCAATCTGTAACCCTGATAGACTTTCTCGATCGATTACCTTCTGAGAAATTGCATTGAGGAATGCACATACCTTCACAATTGCCAGGCGAACATTTTCCGGTAGAATTCCCCTCAATGCAACCGGAAGCAATTGCGTCATAAGCACGTGGCAGTCATGAGACTTTAGGTTTTGGAATTTTTTGTCTTTCATATTTACGATTCCCTTTATATTCGACGAGAAGCCAGTCGGGACCTTGATACTGAAAATGACTTCAAAGAAGATTTCCTTCTCTTCCTTAGTAAGAGCGTAGCTGGCACGCCCTTGAAACTGCCCTGGATGCATGCCATCTCTTCCTTTATGACGTTCCTGGTCCTCCCGTGCTTCCGGTGTATCTTTTGACTTCCCATACAAGCCCAGGAAGCCTAGAATATTCACGCAGAGATTCTTCGTCACGTGCATCACGTCGATTGCCGAGCGTACCTCATGGACTTCCCAGTAGGGTAGCTCCCAAAATATAGATTTCTTCTTCCACATGGGTACACGCTTATCAGGGCCGTTAGGAACAGGTTGGCTGCTAGGACCCTTTCCAAAGATTACTTTTAATTTTTTGACCATATCAAATACTTCAGCACCAGTACGGATGACAGGCTTCCCCCGGGGTTCTGCCTTGCCATTGAAATGCTTGCCTTTTTTCTTTAAGGGATGCTTGGGCGGAAGAAAACGAGGATTGTACGGGTACACATTCTTCCTACATTTGTCCAAATATATACTTTCTGTTTGATCCAAACAGTGCCTACATGCATTGTATCCCTTGTTTGACTGTCCTGAAATGTTACTAAGAGCAGGCCAATCATTGATGGTTACGAAAAGCAATGCTCGAAGGTCAAATTCCTCTTGTTTGTGCTCGTCCCACACACGTACACCTGGTTCGGCCCACAGCTGTAAAAGTTCATCAACTAATGGCCTTAGGTACACATCAATATCGTTGCCGGGTTGCTTTGGACCTTGGATAAGCACTGGCATCATAATGAACTTCCGCTTCATGCACAACCAAGGAGGAAGGTTGTAGATACATAGAGTAACGGGCCAGGTGCTGTGACTGCAACTCTGCTCCCCAAAAGGATTCATGCCATCTGTACTCAGACCTAACCATAAGTTCCTTGCGTCAGCTGCAAATCTCGGAAACTCTCTCTCGATTTTTCTCCACTGCCGACCATCAGCGGTGTGCCTCAACTTATCGTCTTTCATACGATCTTCCATGTGCCATCGCAACAACTTCGCATGATCTTTATTTCTGAACAGACGTTTCAACCGTGGTATTATAGGAGCATACCACATCACCTTGGCAGGAACCCTCTTCCTGGGTGGCTCGCCCTCAATATCACCAGGGTCATCTTTTCTGATCTTATACCGCAATGCAGTGCATACCCGGCATTTATCCATATTCTCGTACTTCTCACCACGGTAGAGGATGCAGTCATTAGGGCATGCATGTATCTTCTGCACGTCTAATCCTGGAGGGCAGACAAGCTTCTTTGCTTCGTACGTGCTGGCGGGCAATTCGTTCTTTCTTGGAAGCATCTTCTTCATCAGTACCAGCAACTTTTCGAATGACGAGTCAGTCACACCGGTCTCTGCCTTCCACTTCAGCAATTCCAGTGTGCTACCCAGCTTCTTCTGGCCATCTTCACAAGTTGGGTACAACAATTTGTTGTGGTCCTGTAACATCTGCTCGAACTGCAACCTCTCCTTTTCTGTGTCGCAACCTCGCCGTGAATCAGAAATGACCCGGCCAAGATCATCAGCGGGCTCATCTGGTTCCCGTTCTTCATCCTGATCTTCTTCTTCATTGTCTTCCATTGCGGTATCAGCATACTCAGGGAACATAGATCGGTAGTTGTCATCATCGTTCTCTTCTTCTTCATCGTCGTCTTCCATCATAACCCCTCTTTCTCCGTGCTTGGTCCAAACATTATAGCCCGACATAAAACCGGACCGAAGGAGGTGGCTCTGAATGACTCTTGAGGAAGTGTAATCCTTCTTATTCCGACATTCAACACATGGACAAAACATATAGCCACCACCATGCTTGTTCGCATCGGCTGCATCTCGAAAAGAATGCACGCCTTCTCTGTAAGCGGTTGTGCGTCGATCACTGTACATCCATGGATGGCTCATCTGTGTTATACGACATTATATCAAATACAATTACGATCCTAAAAATTAGTACCGCACGGTCTAAACGAGGAAATATAGTTGCTAACCTTTTAGAATAAGTAGTAATAAAGAGGAAGAGGTTTAAGTGTGGCTCACGCATCTCATATCGTAGTTGTGTTCGGTGAACTGAAGCGGCATCGCTCTAACACACATTTCAACAAACACCTCTAGTGCATCAAAAAAAGTGGAGAGCAAGCACCCACCCACAATCCTCCATCCTAGAAAAATGCAAGGAAGAGGGGAGATGGGGGCTGTGCTATATATAGGCAGAGGACTTTAGTCCCGGTTTGAGACACAAACCAAGACTAAAGGTGGCGCACATGCGGCTGCCCACCGCGTAGCCCTTTAGTCCCGGTTTGGGACACGAACCGGGACTAAAGACTCCTTATGGGCCGAGACAAAAGCCTCGAGGGAGGCATTGAGAATTGGGGCGACGTGGCCGGGCCTTTAGTCCCGGCCCAGAGGCAGGCCGGGACTAAAAGGTCCAGGCCAAAGGCTCGTTTTCCACTAGTGATCGATACGTGACTAGGTTGGTCAGTCCAATTCAATTATGTGAAAACCAATGGCATTTGTTTTGGGCTTGGGCGGCCAGCAGTATCTGAATGTATATTTGCTAGTAGCCGACTACTAAGTAAAAATTACAGAGTAAATTAGTAATGCCCCCCTTAAAAATCCATGGGGGTCTGGCCCCCGCTGGGCCCCCCTACTGGCTCCGCCCCTGGTTGTGCTGCCCGGTATGCATGTATTTATTTTCAAACATTAAAAAATAAAGTCGGTGACAGTCCATTTGGGAGCCATGGATTAAAGGTATGAAGGATACATGAACCATAACCAACTAGTGAAAAAATAGCGTCCTGTTTTCACGTTGTAGCGTCACCATAGGGGAAGGCCACACTCGGTTTAGGTATATTTGCACGTCATGGCTCTAATCTCTCTATTGCATCGCTAAACTTCACTATAGGCTATAATGTTATTGTGTTATATTGTCCTTTTTTGCGTACAACCAAAAAGTAAGCAGCCTATGGGCTTAAACGCAACTATTTTTTAAACTAGACATGCCAACAATATGGCTAAGAGCAAGTATAATAGAGCTGAGTCAGCTGGCTATAAGAAATAAAGTAGTATATTTTTATTTAGTTGAAAGAAAGAGAAAAGGAAAGAGAAGGTAAGTGAATTCTTAGTTAAGGGCTAGCTCTAGCACGTGCTCCTAGGCACTCTGTGAGAATGAAAGGTGGGTCATATAATAAAAAAGTAGTACACTCTTTTAACCAACTATCGTACATAGAGTAGAAACATACATATGTTACTAGTCTAAGTTACTACCTCTATAGTGAATAGTAACATAGGGATAGTAACACTGAGTCTTTTCATTTATTGGCCTATAGACTCATCTTGCTTTGGTATCCGCTATGTTACTCCTAGTATGAGTAACATGCTAAGTTATTCAATTTGTCTCTCTTCTCATTAGTTAGTTGCCACATGATATTTCTTTCTTAGGTGGTTTCTATGTTACTACCTATGTTACTCCCATTGTGGGTAGTCTAAGACATGTGTCAATGAAGGTTTCTTAGCGCGGGTTCATAGGCGTGTTGCTGATGTGTCACACTAGTTAATGATGAGAGAGAGTAGAGTTGTATCTTACTCCCTCCGTCCACGTATATAGGGCATGCGCGTAGTTCTATGTCGTTAATTTAACTATTTAAATATATATTATATGTAATACATAATATACCATTAGACTCATGCGGAAATGTAGTTTTTGAATATGTAAATTTTATCGCATATAATATATATTTAGCTAGTTAAATTGATAACCTAAAACTACGCGCATACCCTATACACTTGGACGAAGGGAGTAGTTAAGATACAACATTTGCACGCCACCAATGAGCATCAAATCATTAAATTTAGAGACAACCTCTAAGAAACAATGCATTGGGCTAGTAGTCTCTTAAGTTATTAATGCTTCTGTGATAACGTAATAAGAAACGATGCGTTGACATAGACCTAAGATGAGTTATAGATGACATGGCAATGTCTTATAGCTAGCATTTGAATATATTATTAACCATGCTCTAACCTAACCCACACGCAGGTCCTTCATAAACAGTTCCCACCCGGACACCCCAGCTCGCGATTAATGGCTGCAGCGGCGGGAGCTGCGGGGGCGTCTCGTGAAATTGTCAGCAATGGTTGCGGCAACGTAACTTCGGTGGCAATGCCCACGCCTCTCCCTCCAGCTCGACTCAAGTCCACGCCTCCCACTCCAGTGGCGGCCATGGCTCGAACACAAAGTCAAGGCCCATGTCAGGCATGTCACCCGCAAGTGGGCCATCATGTCAACCTAAACGGCAACCTCTCTTCATCCTCTTCTTACTTATGGATGCTGAGGAACAGATTCAACTAGGAGGAGGAATTGTGACAATGCGACGGCAGGCGGTACCGATGTTGGTGGATAATTTCAACAGTCCAGTCAGACCATGGATTGCTTCATGTTCCTCCAACCCATGGATCTCATTTCATTTTCAGAACATGCATGCATTTTCAGACCATGGACTAGATGGTTTTTAAAAAACAAGCCGCAAATGTGATGGTTTTATACAATTAAGACGCATACACACCAACTTTTCCATTTGTGCAAATATGTGTTTTTAGTTGAGAGGAAATATTTTTGTTGCCACATACTATGTACAAGGAATTAACCAATTAGATTTTTTTCTAAGACCAAAATATAGGTACGTTCAAGTTTATCTATGTACTCCAAACGTATACACACCTAATTATTTTTGAAGAATTATATTTTTCTGGTTGAGGGAAAATAATTTCTTGCCACATATACCTGGGATTTTATTTTTTTTGCGAAGGGAACCACGTGATTTATATTGCAATTAACCAGTGGTACCACACACCCCAACAAAAAAGAGAATTGCAAACCGGTCCTCCATCTTCGGTAAAAGAGCAGCACGCTCGAGACGGGATGAACCAGCGGTACATCAACACTATAACCGCCGGTTTGACGCAGCGACCGGCAAGAGCAACGGAGCAAGACTTGCATCCAAAGCTCCAGAACAAGCTCGTAGGCACCACAGCGATGCTGGACCGCGTGCCACCGCAACGGTGACCTCGGAGCACAACCTCCGAGGGCATCTTCAATACTTTGTAAATAGTTTTGTTGGTAAAATTATTCATGTCATCAACCAACAAGGAATCATACAACTACTTCAATGATTGCATCTAAATTATTCAATAGAAGAAGAAGGAATATATGCAATTGCTCTCTATGTAACATTCGAGCTTGTGGAAGAGGTGTTGGTTATCTACATACAACTTTCCTCTCTTTCCTTATTTGTTTACTGCCACATCATCATATATCCTAGGTGGCAAAGTTTACCAACAACTATCTTATAGCCATTGAAGATGTCCTAAGTGGCCACCGCCGTGCCAGCCTCAACCAAAAGCCTAGCTCCGAGATTTGTCACCGATCTCTGTTATACGCACTTTTGGGGAAAGATCTGAAGAGTATTGTTTGCCGTCGTTGTTGTAACCATTTGAACCGAGACAACATCGCCTACAGAGACCTATGCCTACTCTTGCACATGGTATGTGCAGAAATTCGACGACCCCTTATCGACCGATGGTCGTAAGACGCCAGGGATGAGGAGCCGCCAGACAGGGTCGTTGGAAGACGAGTTGCCTATCGCAAAGGTGGTCGCCTCTCTCTGCTTCGGAAAGGAAGGCAAAGTCGTTTTAATGGGATTAAGAGCATCTCCATCCGCCCCAGGATGCCCTTCCAAGACACCTTGTTTGGTTCGGTTTTATACTCGGGATCGCTTTTGCCGAAAAATGGTCCAGCCACGTCCGAGCATCCCCAGGTGTTTAAAGTAGCGCCGGCAAACCAGGCAAAATCCTGTGTGCTAGTGGCTTTTGGGGGTCGACGTGTCGAGTCTCCTCACATCTTCTTTTTTTTTTGACCCATTTAATCATTTTCTGTGACTATCGTGTTTTAATGTGATCGTTTCATGGACGAACATCAAAAGTAAAGTCTGCAAGGCGTCAAGCGTGACAGTGATGGAATACAATATTTGGAAAAGGCCTTTTTGGTGATGCTCTACAACTACTCGTCGATCCATAACTGTCCAGTCGGCCTCAAAATAGACACGTGGCACAACATGCAAATCAAGAAGAAAAGTCAAATGAGTGTGACGTTCAGAAGATATACGTTTGGATTTATGGGTTAGAGTTAGAGTTGATTAGATTAGCCTGGACTTACCTCAAATCATCTAAACATGCGGGTTAGAGTTGGTTAGATGCATCTAACCCATTCAAAAATAACTAAACAATTCAAGAGGTGCTTATTTGGGTTAGAGTTAAGTAGGGTCAGAAAAAATTACTTGTCCCTTTACCTCCACCACACCAAATCCTGGTTAAATAAGCCAAATAATTAAAAAAATTGCATTTATTAACAATCTAACCCTATCATCTAAACACCTTTTAGTTTAGGATTAATTCAAAATTAAAATCTAATTTTAACTTCTAACCGAGGGCCACAGGAGTCTAGAAGAATACACTCGATCTATCCGCATCAGCAATCTGGTGGCCTTGAAATTCGAGTGGAGGGGATGAAATTCGTGCCGAACACTGCCACGACCAGCCTTTATAGGATCGATCCTTCTAGCACTTTCTACGAAGTAGTGTGCACGTTACGTAAGGAGAATTGGCACGTGCACGGAAAGTAGTCGCCTTTAATTTGTTGCATGCACCTGGCTTTCACCTTCACTCACACACATCATCACCTACATCAATACTACAGTGTATGTATGCATAAATCGGACGTTCAACCTCCAAAAACAAAAGAAAAACCTGACATTGAAAATTGTAATTTTCTTGGGATGGACATAGACGTATACAAATTAGTTCAGCCCAGTGATGGTCTAGCACTAGCCGCTAAGTACCATTTGGCTACTGCATCAATGTTGACTTACCTCTGACCCATTACCTATACACGGCTACATATACGCCATGCATGACAACCGCTGGATCACATCCGCCCGACGTACCTCGACCACCTGAGTGCTAACGCATGCAGGGGGCAGCCGCAATGAGCAACACCACAAACGGCGGCAACAATGGTGCTGCCACCCGTGGTACACCGACGACGCCGCCCAGGCCGCACTGGAGGACAAGGGACCCTACCCACTCGGCCTTTGGCCGGGACTAATGGCCGGGACCCTTTAGTCCCGGCCTGCCTCTGGACCGGGACTAAAGGCCCGGCCACGTCGCCCCAATTCTCAATGCCTCCCGCGAGGCTTTAGTCCCGGCCCGTAAGGAGCCTTTAGTCCCGATTCGTGTCCCAAACCGAGACTAAAGGGCTACGCGGTGGGCAGCCCGCATGTGCGCCACCTTTAGTTCCGGTTTATGTCTCAAACCGGGACTAAAGTCCTCTGCCTATATATAGCACAGCCCCCCTCTCCCCTCTTTCTTGCATTTTTTTGGATGGAGGATTGTGGGTGTGTGCTAGCTCTTCACTTTTTTTTTGATGCACTAGAGGTGTTTGTTGAAATGTGTGTTAGAGCGATGCCGCTTCAGTTCACCGAACACAACTACGATACGATATGTCTCAGCCACGCTTAAACCTCTTCCTCTTTATTTCTACTTATTCTAAAAGGTTAGCAACTATATTTTCTCGTTTAGACCGTGCGGTACTAATTTTTAGGATCGTGATTGTATTTGATATATTGTCGTATAACACAGATGAGCCATCCATGGATGTACGGTGATCGACGCACAGCCGCTTACAGAAAAGGCGTGCATTCTTTTCGAGATGCAGCCGATGCGAACAAGCATGGTGGTGGCTATATGTTTTGTCCATGTGTTGAATGTCGGAATGAGAAGGATTACACTTCCTCAAGAGTCATTCAGAGCCACCTGCTTCGGTCCGGTTTTATGTCGGGCTATAATGTTTGGACCAAGCACGGAGAAAGAGGAGTTATGATGGAAGACGACGATGAAGAAGAAGAGAACGATGATGACAACTACCGATCTATGTTCCCAGAGTATGCTGATACCGCAATGGAAGACAATGAAGAAGAAGACCAGGATGAAGAACGGGAACCAGATGAGCCCGCTGATGATCTTGGCCGGGTCATTTCCGATTCACGGCGAGGTTGCGACACAGAAAAGGAGAGGTTGCAGTTCGAGCAGATGTTACAGGACCACAACAAATTGTTGTACCCAACTTGTGAAGATGGCCAGAAGAAGCTGGGTAGCACACTGGAATTGCTGAAGTGGAAGGCAGAGACCGGTGTGACTGACTCGTCATTCGAAAAGTTGCTGATACTGATGAAGAAGATGCTTCCAAGAAAGAACGAATTGCCCGCCAGCACGTACGAAGCAAAGAAGCTTGTCTGCCCTCTAGGATTAGACGTGCAGAAGATACATGCATGCCCTAATGATTGCATCCTCTACCGTGGTGAGAAGTACGAGAATATGGATAAATGCCCGGTATGCACTGCATTGCGGTATAAGACCAGAAAAGATGACCCTGGTGATATTGAGGGCGAGCCACCCAGGAAGAGGGTTCCTGCCAAGGTGATGTGGTATGCTCCTATAATACCACGGTTGAAACGTCTGTTCAGAAATAAAGATCATGCGAAGTTGTTGCGATGGCACATGGAAGATCATATGAAAGACGATAAGTTGAGGCACACCGCTGATGGTCGGCAGTGGAGAAAAATCGAGAGAGAGTTCCCGAGATTTGCAGCTGACGCAAGGAACTTATGGTTAGGTCTGAGTACAGATGGCATGAATCCTTTTGGGGAGCAGAGTTGCAGTCACAGCACCTGGCCCGTTACTCTATGTATCTACAACCTTCCTCCTTGGTTGTGCATGAAGCGGAAGTTCATTATGATGCCAGTGCTTATCCAAGAGATGAGTTCTCGTTCGAAACGCTGATACTTCGAGAGAGATTGTCCATTTTGTACACGAAGTGCATCCAGTTTTTGTCGTAGCCCTCTCAACTTTTTAACACATGCTATGTGGGTGAAATGATGATAGCATGCCAACTTTCAACATTTTCAGAGTTCATTTATAGTGTTTTTCAATTTCAGGTCAACTAACTCAAAAAAATAAGTAAATGCACGAAATATACCAAATAAGGAGAATAAAAGATTGTCCGTTTTGTACACGAAGTGCATCCAGTTTTTGTCGTAGCCCTCTCAACTTTTTAACACATGCTATGTGGGTGAAATGAAAATAGTTTTGCATTATTTATTCAATTTCAAACACTTTTCATTATCATAGTTTTGTAAAATTCTCAAATATGCAAAAAGAATTTTAATAAACATAGTTTTTAATTGAAAATAAAAAAAATAGTTAATAGTTTGGATAGTCAAAATAATTACTTTTGAAAATATAAAATAGTTTTGAATTATTTATTCAATTTCAAACACTTTTCATTATCATAGTTTTGTCAAATTCTCAAATATGCAAAAAGAATTTTAATAAACATAGTTTTTAATTGAAAATAATAAAATAGTTAATAGTTTGGATAGTCAAAATAATTACTTTCGAAAATAGAAAATAGTTTTGAATTATTTATTCAATTTTAAACACTTTTCATTATCATAGTTTTGTCAAATTCTCAAATATGCAAAAAGAATTTTAATAAACATAGTTTTTAATTGAAAATAAAAAAAATAGTTAATAGTTTGGATAGTCAAAATAATTACTTTTGAAAATATAAAATAGTTTTGAATTATTTATTCAATTTCAAACACTTTTCATTATCATAGTTTTGTCAAATTCTCAAATATGCAAAAAGAATTTTAATAAAACATAGTTTTTAATTGAAAATAACAAAATAGTTAATAGTTTGGATAGTCAGAATAATTACTTTTGAAAATATAAAATAGTTTTGAATTATTTATTCAATTTCAAACACTTTTCATTATCATAGTTTTGTCAAATTCTCAAATATGCAAAAAGAATTTTAATAAAACATAGTTTTTAATTGAAAATAACAAAATAGTTAATAGTTTGGATAGTCAAAATAATTACTTTTGAAAATATAAAATAGTTTTGAATTATTTATTCAATTTCAAACACTTTTCATTATCATAGTTTTGTCAAATTCTCAAATATGCAAAAAGAATTTTAATAAAACATAGTTTTTAATTGAAAATAGAAAAAAATTGAAACTATATGAGAATTTGTAAAGAAACTTAAACCTAAATTCAAAGTGAGCTCACTTTGAATTCAGGTTTAAGTTTCTCCACAAATTCAAATATATTTTCAATTTTTTAATTTACAGTCAATTTAGGCCCGTAAGCCTGCTTTAGAGAGGCGCTCGACGGAGTAGCTGCGACGGGGCTTATAAACTAGTGTTAGTCCCCCTCGCTGGGCAAGGTGGGACTAAACTTAGCGTGCAGCCGAGGAGGGGCTTTAGTCCCGGGTGGAGCCACGACCCGGGACTAAAGCCCCTCGCCTGCCGCCTGCCGAGGAGGGGCTTTAGTCCTGGTGCGTGGCTCCAACCGGGACTAAAGACCCCCTTTAGTCCCGGTTGGAGCTCCGCACCGGGACTAAAGGCCCCTGCTTCCCGCCTTCTGGCCTACCCGAAAAGAGGCCTTTAGTCCCGGGTCGTGGCTCCACCCGGGACTAAAGGGGGTCTTTAGTCCCGGTTCGAGCCACGAACCGGGACTAAAGATCCACTTATATAAGCGGGAGTTAGAAAAATTCCAACCCAAATCGTTCGTTTCTCTTCTTCTTCCTCTCGTTCTCCTGCCCGGCGCGGCACACCGACGACCTCGACGACGACGTCAGGCTGCCCGCCGTCCTCCTCGCCGCCGCCTGCCGTCCTCCTCGCCGTCGCCGTCGTCCTCCTCGCCGTCGTCGTCCTCCTCGCCGCGCGCCGCCCTCCTCCTCGTCGCGCGTCGTCGACACCTCCGGCGGGTAAGCCCCCCGGCCCCTCCTCCCCAACACTCCGGCCAGTAGAAGAAAAGAAGAAAAAGGAGAAGAAAAGAAGAAAAAGGAGAAGAAAAGAAGAAAAAGGAGAAGAAAGGAAGAAAAAGGAGAAGGAAGGAAGAAAAAGGAGAAGAAAAGAAGAAAAAGGGAAGGAGAAGAAAAGAAGAAAAAGGAGCAGAAAAGAAGAAAAAGGGAAGGAGAAGAAAAGAAGAAAAATGAGAAGAAAAGAAGAAAAAGGAGAAGAAAAGAAGAAAAAGGGAAGAAAGGAAGAAAAAGGAGAAGAAAGGAAGAAAAAGGAGAAGAAAAGAAGAAAAAGGAGAAGAAAAGAAGAAAAAGGGAAGAAAAGAAGAAAAAGAAAAATATTTTTTTTGTCATTTAATTCCTATTGTTATTAGGTTTGTGCTAGATTATTAGGGTTAGTAATATTTAGAATTAGGTTAGGGTTACAAGAAGAAGAAATATGAACAAAAATAAGAAAATAAGATTAGGGAAAAGGAAAATAAGAAGAGGAGGAGAAGAAAAGAAGAAAAAGGAGAATAAGAAGAGGAGGAGAGGAGAAGAAGAGGAAAAATAGAAGAAGAGGAGAAGTAGAAGAAGAGAAAAAATTAGAAGAGGAGTAGAGGAGAAGTAGAAGAAGAGAAGAGGAGAAGTAGTAGAAGAAGAGGAGAAGTAGAAGTAGAAGAAGAAGTAGAAGAAGAGGAGAAATAGAAGAAGAGGAAAAATTAGTTTACGGTTACAAGAAGAAGAAATATATTTTTTTGTCATTTAATTTTGCTATTGTATAGTGTATATGCTTAAGTGTTAATAGTGTTTCTTAGATTATTGCTTAATTTTGCTATTGTATATGCTTAAGTGTTAATAGTTTAATTTTGCTATTGTATATGCTTAAGTGTTAATAGTTCATTTTTAGCAAGAAAATTAATAGAACTAGTTTATTTTTTTAGTTTATTTTACGATGCCAATCCCGCATCCTCGTCGTCGACTCGGCGGAGGACACCTGCTTGATCAAAGGGGCCCTGTCCGGGACTGGGCTCCGCCTGGCTGGTATTGGAAGGTACTACCTTCCGGGGGACGTAGGTTGGTGAGGAGCCAGCTCGTCATTGACCCGATCCTTGTTTGGTGGCGGTCGCATGGGCCAGTGACGGTGCCGAGGCTTTCGGACACCGCGGAGGTGGTACGTCACCGTGTCAGCGAGGAGGATGAGCACGCCCGTCGCTACATGGTTGCGTTGGAGGGCAGGTTCGAGCATACCTGGCAGGTTCTTCGGGGATCTCACTGGAGCTATGATCCTGTGATGGTTCCTTCTCTTTGGGTGTCCACCGCCCGCGACGATACCCGTCAGGCGCTACGGTTCTAGATGTATTAGTGATGCTATATGTATGATAGTATTCGAGGAGTATTAGTGATAATATTCGACGATGTACGGACAAAAGAGATGATGTATTTGCTTATTATTGAATGCATGCTAATTTGAATACTACTTTAATTTACGATTTGGTTTTGCTTATTGAATGCTCAAATTGGAAAAGTACTCCTACTTTGAATACTATGCAGAAATCTAGGAGTCCCGGGTGGAGCCACGACCCGGGACTAAAGTTGTTTTGGAACGGAGTTCCTGATAGAATAATGTGACATTTTCTACACATCTAGAATGTCTCAATTTTGTTAAATCCTTAAAGGTTAAGAGAATCCGTTAGACATATTTTAGAGTTTAGGTTCTAGCCAAGACCCGGGACTAAAGGTCCTCCTATATAAAACGACACTTCGAAGTTTCCAACCCCTCTTATATAGTTTGTTAGTTTATTAGTTAATCAAATGTCTGTTTTTTGCAGAACTATGGATCCACATATCAGGAACCTCAAAGAGGAAGAACTTCTCGAAGATATAATCAAAGACGGCCCCGACGTTGAACCAGCTGAATCTCCGTCGTCATATCTAAACCCCTCCGGATATGGAATGGAGGTCGACCGACACGAAGATGAAGCCGATGGGGCAGGAGATAGGTCTAATAATGGAGAAGGTGATAGCTCCACTGATGGAGAAGCCGGTGAAGAAATAATAAAGTCCGGCGAGGTATACATATGAAGTTCGACAATCACTTGTAATATGTGAAAAATATTGGAGATAGCTCTATATTGTATACATATACATTCATTTGACGAATGTTTCTCCCTCTTAGGCCTCCACATCGAGCAAAGCTACGAAACGAGGCCCGACTAGAAAGTTGGATGCACGGACGCATTACACCTTTGAGGTGATATTGCCTACGGGCGAACCCAAGCTTCCTAAGAATACTACTGACACATTCAAGAAGCAATGCGGAGTTCTCGTTAGGGATCACGTCCCAATCAGCGTTCGGGACTGGAACAAGCGCAAAGGGGCAGCCGATAGTGACTATGTCGCCGAAAGGTACAAAGATAATCTTTGGAATGATCTCATGTCACATTTCAACCTGCCAGAATGTGAGAATGAAGATGCCGCAGACAAACTGAGGGCCAAAGTCAAGCAGTGGACTCTAAAGAAGATGGCCGAACTGTTCCGTAGCTGGAAGAAGAAGCTATGGAAAAACTATCTGAAGACACAGAAAGTGCCAGTATTCGAGGGGTATCTAGCCAAGCAGGCGAATCACTGGAAGGCATTTCAAGAGTACAAGGAGTCAGAAGATGCCCAGGCATTATCAGAAAAGAACAAGATAAATGCCGACAAGAAGAAATATCACCACAAGCTGGGCCACGGGGCTATGAGACTGCCATCCCAAAGTGGGATAAGAAAGAGCAAGATCAGCTAGCTAAAGGCATCGTACCTGAACCACTCCGTGATGAGTGGGAATTGAGAGCAAGAAATTGGTTCCTTGCGCATGGTGGTTCGTACGACGAAGAAACAGGGGACCTCATCTGCAGTGACGGTCTTAGGATACCCAGGGAGAATTGGAAAAGGATAGTGAAAGAAATTAAGGAGGGAAAAAGAAAGTTCACTGCAGATAGAGAGAAAGATTTGCTCACACTGGTCCTCGGCAATGACGAACATGGAGGACGAACGCGAGGCTTCGGTCCTTCTTACCCGTGGTGGCTTGGGTTTGCCAGAGACCAAGACACTTACAGAAGTCGAGAGAGAGCAAAGAAGCGGCAGCAAGATGAGGAGAATGACAATTTCAACAGTTGCTTGCCAGGATTAACGAGCAACAAAAACAGATTGATGAGCTTAGAGGAGTAGCGCGCCAGGAAGATCCTGCATTTGATATTACCGGCGCCGCATCTAAGCGGAAAAGCAGCGTGGCTGAATCTGAGGCCCCGCCCGACGATGCACGAAGAATGATAGAGGGCGGTCCCGGCTACCCCGTGGATGGAATCAAGGAGTCAACATCATGTGAACTCCAATAAAATTCAAGAACATATCCATGAAGGTGGCCGTCGGACAAGCTTTACGTTCTGGCCCTGATGCACGCTGGCATGGCCGTGAGATTCCAGCTGGCTTTGCTAAAGTCGTGGTGGATGAAATCATGGCGGGGTTTCATGATATGGAGCTCGACATAGCTGGACCCGAAGATGAGAGGACACTCGGAGAAGTACTGGGTGGAGTCATCCTATGGGACAAGAACTACATCAAGCTTCCAGGCTCGGCCCCAAGGACAACACCGCCTCCGAGTCGTCGCAGGTCACCTACACCTCCATTACCTCCAAGCCCTCCACATGACGTCGGCCAGCACAACATGA